>NC_133918.1:2167624-2889190 GCF_964199755.1 Larus michahellis | reverse complement strand
GCCAGGTTTTCAGCCGTTTTTAATGTGTTAAAACTACTTTTTGTGGGGAGGGGGGGGGGTTGTTGGGGGGGGGGGAGGAAGGAGCGAGGCAAAAGCAAAAGAAAAAATATAAAATATATATATATATATTAAAAAAAAAAAAAAAAGCACAGAAAAGACATTCCATAGATTGTAACTTTGATAGTTCTTTATAAAAGTGTGGGAGGCGAGGAGGAGAAAAAAAAGAAAAAGGAAAAAAAAAAAAAAGAAAAGACAGAAATTTAAAATAATAAAAATTGCACTTTGGGAGGGGGGGGCTTTAAAAAAAAAAAAAAAAAGAAAAAAAAAACAAAGAAAATAAACTATATATTAAAAAAAAAAAATCCCCGCGCAGCCGTTTGGTTTTCTTGGGAGGCGGAAAAGCTTATCGAGGGCGGCAGCTCTGCGGGGGGGGCGGGGGGGGGGCTCTATTTTGGGGCTGGTTTATGGTGTTTTATGTTTTCTTCTTTTTTTTTTTTTTTTTTTTTCTTTTTTTGGAGTTTTGAGCAAGAGCTGCTGGGTTGGGGGAGGGGCAGCACGCCCCGGCGGGGGCGGGGGGGGGAAGACCCGCCGCGGTGGGGTTTTGGGGGGGATTTAACCCTGATTTAGGGGGCCCAGGGCTGCGGGGGGGGGGGGGGGATCAGTCGCAGCCTCTCGCTGTGCCTCAGTTTCCCCAAATGGAGCACACACACCCCCCCCCCCCTTGCAAAGTTAATGGCGGGGGGGGTAGTGCCCCTCCCAGTCTGCCCAGTCCCCCCATGGTCGGATCGGGCCCCGTTAAGCCGCGGGGGGGGGGTGGGGGGGGCAGAGGGGGGGGCCCTAATCCCGTTTGGGCACAGATTAGGGCCGGGGCAAACGCCGGCACCCAGATGGCCACGGGTTAAGGAGCCTCTGGGGACGGGGTTTGGGGTGTCCCCCCACCGTGTGTCCGTCCGTCGTCCCCCCCCCCCCCCCCCACCAGGGCCGGGATGGGGCAGGTGGGGGGGAAACACCCCCCCCCCCATCTGCAAACGGGGAAACTGAGGCAGGCGGGGGACGGCCACACACGGAGGTGGCACTTTGGGCACAAACCCCCAACCCTGCTGCCACCTTGTCCCCCGCGCCAGCCCCCGCCCCGACACCCCCGGGAGCCCCCCCCCCGCCCCCAGCCATTATCCTCCCCCCCCCCCGCCCCCCCCCCGCCAAAGGGCACGGCCAATGCTGGGGGATTAATCTGTGTCATAAGCTGCCTAGTTCTCGGGAGCGCGAAGGGCTTTGGGGGTTTTATCTCCCGGATTTGGGGCCCGAGTCGTCGTTCTCAGCGAGACGCCTAATGCCACTTAACACCTGGGAGCCGCGATTTCATTAGGGGCGTCAGGGACAATTAGTAAGAAAATAATTAGGGCAGGGGCCTGCCGCTGGAGGGTTTAAGCCCCATATGTGCCTGTGCACGCCGGGGGGGACGGGACGGGACGGACACCCCCCCCCCCCCCCCCCCCCATGGGTGACACGGCTGGGATGGGGGGACGTGGGGGAGCAGGGCACCTCCCAGGGCAGCCTGTGGGGTGGGGACTCCGGGAGATGGGGGTCGCTGGGGGGGTCCCCACTGGGATATGGGGACAGGGGGTGCTGGGGACAGTCCCTGGGGGGGGGGGTGTCACTGTTGGGGAATGGGGACAGGGGGCTCTTGGGGACAGTTCCTGGCGGGGGGGTATCCCCATTACGTCATGGGGACGGGGGTTGTTGGGGACAGTCTCCAGGGGGTCCACGTTGGGGCGTGAGGATGGGGGGGGTGTTGGGGAAGGTCCCGGGGGGGGGTTCCCCACCTGGGCCATGGGGATGGGAGGGTGTTGGGGGACAGCCCCCAGAGAGTCCCCATCGGGCCATGGGCACAGGGGGTCTTGGGGACAGTCCGGGGGGGTCCCATTGGGCCATGGTGACTGTGGGGTGTTGGGGAGGGTCCCCGGGGGGTTCCCCACTGGGGCATGGGGACAGGGGGTGTTGGGGAGGGTCCACATTGGGCCACGGGACAGTTCCTGGGGGGTTCTCCATTGGGCCATGGGGGACAGGGGTGTTGGGGATGGTCCCTCGGGCGGGGGGGTGTGCCCCGGGCTCTGGCCCCATCCCTGCACATCAGAGTTCATTGGTGATGGGGGGGGGACACACACGCGACCCCTTGGCTTGGAGGAGCTGGGGGGGGACACACGGGGCAGGTGACATCCAGAGCGTCCCTGAGCAGGTCCTGCCTGGAGCTGGCACCAATTTCGGGGGGATCCCACCCGAGCGGGGGGGGGGGGCTACAGGAAGGGGGGCCGGGGCAGGAGGGGGCCGAGGCCCCGGGGAGGGGGGACGCGTCCCCAGCCCCAGCGCGGCCGCTCGGACAGGCAGCGGTGGGGAGGCGCGGGCAGGGCCAGGGGGGGCAGCGCCGGCAGGGCCAGGGGGCGGCCGGGGGGGCAGCAGGGGCAGCAGCAGCCGAGGCCGTAGAGGGCATAGGGGTGGTAGTAGCCGACGTTCACCCTGCGAGGGGAAACAGAGCACCCGCGTCAGCCCTGAGCCCCAAACCCCCCCGGGACCTCCCAAACCCCCCACCTGGGGACCCCCCCCCAGGACCCCCCCCCAGCCCCGCTCACCTGCGGACGCGGCGCCGGGCCCGCCGGCGATGGTAGTCGCCTTTGGCAAAATCCTCCAGGTTGGCGGGGTGGATGGCCCAGAAGTGGCCTTTGCCGTTGTCGCTGCGGCCGGCTTTGACGAAGCACTCGTTAAGGGAGAGGTTGTGGCGGACGCTGTTGCGCCAGCTCTTCTCCTGGGCCGAGAGGTGCCGTCAGCCAGCCCGTGGCCACCAAGGGCCCCTCCGAGCCCGCCACACGCCCCGCAGGGACGTCAGTAGGCACCAGAGTGAACGGCGCCTGGAGAAACCAACACTGGCACCGCTTGAAATTATCCCGAGATGCGGACGCCGCCGGCACATGCGGTTTCCCGGTGGATTGGGGTCAGCAGAGACGCGGTGAGTCCAACCCAGCCCCGGCCCCCACCCGCCACCAGCACCCCGGGCTCAGCTCCCAGTTCGCCCACCCCAAACCACCAAAACCGAGGGGAAAAAACACCCCGGAAGGGATTCGCTCTTGCATCACGGCCCCTCACCTTGTTCTTGAAGTAGGGGTAGTTGTCCATGATCCACTGGTAGATGTCGGAGAGCAGCAGCTTCTTCTCCGGGGAGGAGAGGATGGCGGTGGAGATGAGGGCGATGTAGGACTGCGCCGGCTTGTCCCCGGGTCCCGGGGGGGGCCGGGGGAGCTGCGGGGGGCTGCGGCCGGGGGCTGGGGGGCCGCGGGGACCCCCCTCTCCCCGCTCCGACAGCAGGTACTCGATGGTGAAGGGGCGCCGTCCCCCCGGCACCGTGTCCCCCATGGTCCCCAGGCCGCCGCCAGCCGGAGGGGAGACCTCCCGGCCCGGCCCGGTAATTAGTGCAGATTACAGGCTTTGCTAATTGTGTTTTCACAAACGGGCTGCCTTCGCAAAGCGGGCTGTTTATCTGGCAAAGCCTCGGGTTTAGCGGGATTTGGAACTTTAAGCCTCATAAATAAAATGATTAATCCGCTGGAGGTGGAGGAATTCGAAGTGGCACCGAGGTGCCCGCGGAGACAGGGGACACCCGGCCACCCCCCACCCCTCCCCTCGCCCTGGGGAGCACCAGCCCCCCAATTCCCGGGGGGGGACCCCGGGACCCTCCTGCCACCCCCCCCCGGGCTCATTTTGGGGTGATCTCCCAGAGCCCCCCCCCCCCCACCACCACCCCGGGGAGAAAAACACCACCGAGCCGACAGCGAATTTAAATGTAAATCTTTCATTTTATTTAACAAACACTATAATTTGAACTTTGAAGAATGTGTACTGAGGGAAAGAAAAATAATTTTCTTTTTGTTTTTTCTCTTCTCTTTACAAAAAAAAGAAAAAAACAGGATATAAGAAAAAACATATGTACAGGAAGAGCTGGCCAACTCAAACAGAAAGCAGTAACAGAAGCGTGATGTTTCCAAACAGTGGCTTGGCCTGGAAAATTTAAGAGCAATTAAATTAATACACAAATATTAGGAAAAAAAAAAAAAAACAAACCAAAAAACAAAAAAACCAACAACCTGGACTCTAAAGCTACTGTGCAGCCAGGGATGTGAGCCACAGAACTTTATACAGTTAAACTTAATTTTTGAGCTCTACCCAGGTTTGTTTTTGTTTTTTTTTTTTTTTTTTTTTTTGTTTGTTTGTTTGTTTTGTTTTAATCCCCCTTTCCCACCCCCGCCCCCATTTAAACCTGAAAACATATTGCTTACACGCAAACAGGAAAAAAAAAAAAAAAAAAGAGAAGAAAAAGAAAATTCTATGTCAGAGAAATAAGAGTTTCTCTGTGGGAGCGAGACCGGGGACGGCGGAGGAGCGAGACCCCGCTGTCTCCCTGCCTGCGGCCCCCTGCCCACGGACCCCCCGCAACACGCCTGGGGAGAAAACGTGGGGCTTTTTTAACCCCCCTCCACCCCCCCAGCCCTTCTTGCCTTCAATTTTTCGTTTGCTCAGATAAAATTCAGGCAGGAAGGGCCGGGAGCGACGGGCGCTGCCTCTGCCGGAGGAGCCCGGAGCCCTCCCGTGCCGGGGGTTCGGGATCCTACGGCAGCGGCGGGAGAGACTGGGGAGGATGGGGAGAATTTGGAGAGGAAACCTCCAAAGACGCCGGGTCGGAGCTTTCCTGCTCGACAGCATTTCGAGGACAATTCTTTGCTTTTGGGCAAGTCACTAACGAGGATTTAAAATAGTTCTGGGTGGACCTTGGTGGCTTTTCTCTTGAGGAGAGACCGGCCGGGCTTCGCTTTTTCCTCCAACGCGGGAAAAGCGCCGTCGCTTTGGTTGCGCTGTTTTGCTGCCGTTGCCCCCCGCGGTGCCCCGGGACGGGGCGGCAGGGGGGCAGGAGGGTTTTGGGGTGCAGGGTTCACCCAGCGACACCGAACGCCCCTCGCCCAGAGCTCGGGGGGCTCGGTACAGCGCGGCCGGACACTGCTCAGGCGGCCCCAGCTGCAGCGATGTCCCTCACGTTGGGCAAGGGGCCATCGCTCCTACTTGCCACCCGTCCCGAGGGCACGGCGAGGGGCAGAGGCACCGGCCAGCTCGCTCCCAACCGTTATCCTCGTCTACAGGGGAGAAAAGTCAGCGAGGTCCAAAGCAAAACACAGAGTTCAGAGGCGTCGGTGGGAACAGCAGAGCTGCCTACGCAAAGTTAATTAACAAAAACAAAAAAATTCTCTAAGACAAAGTCAAAAACGTTACCATTTGGAAACTCAAAAAGCAACAACGTTTTGCCACCAAGAGCATAGCAGTAGCTTTGGGTCTGGGACCAAAGTCTTGAACAGAGAAGTGGAAAAAGTCCGGAGGCTGTTTAACACGTGGTCGCGGGTGCTCCACGTGCGCATCGTCCCTCGGCTCTGTCCTCAACACCCTGCCAACAGTGCCGCCAGCAGCGCCGGTGCCGGGCCGCACACTGGTTCGTGACTGAAAGAAACCTGAATTGGAGTTTACCGAGGTAGTTGGCTAGAAACTGAGATTCCCCCCCCCCAACCTGGCATTTTCTCGAAGGCCCAAAAGCATCCCTCGCTCCCCCCCACCCCCAGCCCCGCTCCTCCTCCTCCTCCTCACGTGCCAGGTGTCCAGCTGTCCTGCAGGTCACTGCCACCGCCTCCAGAAACAAAGCCTTCGCAAAGAAAAGGGAATGCGCAGCCCTTTTTTTTTTTTTTTTTTTTCTTTTTAAGTCTTCAAAAACACCAAGTTATTGCACTTCAAAAATACAACAGATTTGTGGTTCGAGCCCTCCCCGCCCTTCCCCATGGCTTCTGCTCAACTAAAACGAGTCACTACGCACAATTTCTACGTTACCTTCAGATTAGATTAAAAGATTCAAAAACGTGTCTCTTTACATGAGGTGCAGAGCTGCTGGAGCTCCTAGCTAGAACAGTGCGATTCCAACCGTACGTCTCTTCCCTCTCACCCCATGTCCCCCCCGCCCCTAAAAATCCCCCCTATGCTGTGTTATACAAACCTCCCTCTGCTCCCCCCCCCTCCCCACCCCTCGCCTGTCCCGCTCCCCCCTCCCCCCCACCCCCCCCGCCCCCTTCCCCGCCCCGGACTCACACGTCCAGCAAAAAACCTTTAGATTAATTAAGGAATGGTTATTTAACAAGACGATAAAAATGCACACAGCTTTGGAGATGCAGGGGAGTCGGATGTCCTGGCGATGGCGCAGGTGAACTCCACCGATTCCAACCGTCCTGGTGAAGGGCAGCAGAGACCAGCGAGCTGTGGATCCCGGCTGCCTGGATTAAGACACTTTCCTTACTTCAGACTCCAGTTCAGGGTCAGGCTTTGAGTGGGGTCGTTTTCCAACCAAAAAGCAGCTCAATGGTTTGGTTTTTTTTTTTTTGTTTTGTTTGCGTTTTGTTTTTTTTTTTTCTTTCTTTTTCTCTTGTTTTAACGATTAATTTGGAATAGGAAAGTCAAAGGAGAACAGAGAGGAAGGGAGATGAGGTGGGAGAGGACGTTCTTTCTCCCCCTCCTCCAGTTTAATAAGCACCAGAGTATTCAAGTCTGTCCATTCTGAGATTCAGAGCTGCTTCCGCAGTCAGCAGGCAGAAACTAAACCTTTCTCGTAAGAGCAGCGTCGTTTTGGCTGGGGTCCCTCATCATCATCATCTTCTTCCTCGTCTTCCTCCTCCTCTTCCTCCGACGACGAGCTGTCCAGTGTTAAATCCACGACATCAGCAGTGGCCTTGCCGTTCTCCCCATTACCGTTAGGAGTGGGCAACAGCCCGTTCACATCTGAAGAACCTGAGAGAGGTGGGGGAAGAGAAGGGATTAATTAAGCCACTTCAGGCCCAGTTTAGGGGCCTCTCATGGCTGCGTGGCGCTCGGCGAAGGGGTGCAGGAAACAAACACCGTTCAAGCAGCCGCCTAAAATAAGAGCAGATTCATCAACGACCTGGCTGAGGGGACAGAGCGTACCCACGGCAAGTTTGCCAGTGACACAAAGCTGGCTGACACACCAGAAGGCTGTGCCGCCATCCAGCAAGACCTGGACAGGCAGAAAGGAACCTAAGGAAGTTCAACAAGGGCAAGCGTAGGGTCCTGCACCTCGGGAGGAATAACCCCCTGCACCAGCACAGGTTAGGGGTTGATCTGCTGGAAAACAGCTCTGCAGAGAGGGACCTGGGAGTCCTGGGGGACAACAGGATGCCCACGAGCCAGCAATGTGCCCTGGTGGCCAAAAAGGCCAATGGTCTCCTGTGGGGCATTAAGAAGAGTGTGGCCAGCAGGTGGAGGGAGGTCATCCTCCCCCTCTGCTCTGCCCTGGGGAGGCCACAGCTGGAGCACTGGGTCCAGTTCTGGGCTCCCCGGTTCAAGAAAGACAAGGAACTGCTGGAGAGAGTCCAGCGGAGCTACGAAGATAATGAGGGGCCTGGAGCACCTCTGTGCTGAGGAAAGGCTGAGAGCCCTGGGGCTTGTTGAGCCTGGAGAAGAGCAGACACAGAGGGGATCTCATCAATGCTCAGCAATAGCTAAAGGGGGGGTGTCAGGAGGATGGGGCCAGGCTCTTCTCAGTAGTGCCCGGCGACAGGACAAGGGGCAACGGGCACAAACTGGAACATCGGAAATTCTGTCTCAACCTGAAGAAAAACTTATTTCCTTTAAGGGTGGCAGAGCCCTGGCACAGGCTGCCCAGAGAGGTGGGGGAGTCTCCGTCTCTGGAGACATTCCAACCCCACCTGGATGCGTTCCTGTGCCACCTGCTGTGGGTGACCCTGCTCTGGGGCAGGGGGTTGGAGGAGATGATCTCCAGAGGTCCCTTCCAACCCCAAAATTCTGTGACTGTGTGACCCCACCATGGCCCACACTGGCTCGCCGCCCCCCCGACCTGTACAGCCTCCATCGCCCCTCTCCACGGTCTGAGGTGGTCTCCAGGCCCTGGTGACCTGTGATTCCAGGATGCCACAAACCTGATGCTCTCTCCAGGGTCAGGACTTGCCACAGTGCCCAATGGCACCTGCCTGAGATGGCAGGGACTGCCTTGGCCAAAGCAAGACTACACAAACGTACACAACTACGCTGCCAGCCCTGTCAGCAGACACCACCACTGCTAGAGGGACCCGACCTTGCGCAGGCTGCCCAACAGACAGCCCTTCTGGTCAAAATCCTCTTTTCCTATAAAAAACATACAGTGCTGTTCCGGGCTGGTTTTGCCAATGATATTTCAGGGGTTGTTGCAGAGATGCATCTACTGACAAACTTGTTCAATGACATTCTGGCAACAACCCAGCTTTGCTGAGTAACCCCATTTGGGCCGGGCCCTTCTCCGCAGGGATGCGATGCGCCCTGGTGATGCCCTTCATTTCTGGAGAGGCTGAAAACGGAGGGGCTATCCAGAGGAAGCTTGCCGAGAGACAAACTCATGTTAAGGCATCACACAGCTTTTCCCAAGCCAGTTGGGGAACTCTACTTTTGCAATTTGTGCGCATTTCCTACAGTAATTTAAAGTCTTTAGCCCCAGAGATACTCACCTAGAACTAATATTGGACACTGAGGGCTGCAGCTCCGCTCTTTCTCAGCTCTGATGGGACACCAGGAGCCATCCACCAGATACTCTATTTCATCCGCATCTTCACATTCTGTCAGGATCTTTGACAGGAGCCTGGACAGGAGAAAAGATGCCATCTATTAAGCTCGAGGCAATCAGCAGAACGCATTTAGTGATGGGCCATCAACCTGGATCTTCACCTTAAACAGCCCTGAATTTAAAAGAAATTTGGTGTTAGCAGGCTGCCAAACAGACAGCCCTTGCAGTCAAGGGCTTGTTTTATTTCCCATAAAACAAGTACAGGTTCTGACAGTGCAAACCATCCCCGTCCTTTCTGACAACGTACCTAAACCATGAACTAACATTTTAATTACGTGCAATTAGAAGACAGTCTTGCCTCTTCACCCAGTTTCCCAAGCCTGTGGTACTGCTTCCAGACAGACGTCTGATGCCCCATCTAGAGCTGCGTCAGGGTTGGTGCAGGTACGTTCACACCAAGGCATTAGCCAAAGACGAAATACCCTATGACAATAGGAAATAAGCAATCCAACAAGCAGCACTTGACTTCCTTCCTATTTTTATTTCCCGAAGCCTCCACAGTAGCCACCAAAACAATGTAAGCAGCCTCCTGCAACAGAAAAACCCCACGTTCACCACTGAAAATACACCCAGCGTAGACACCTCGATGTCAGCCATCTCTCGTTGCAGAGACACTAGCCAGGATGAGGCCCCGCTTTCGCTCATTGTGCCTCAGAAACTGAGTACTTGCTTTATCCTGCTATGCCCCACCATTTGCCTGGGATGTTTATTTGGACACACTATTGGAACCACTGTTCTGCAAGGCCTCATTCACTTCTGGACTTGAGCATTTTCCTTGAGTATAAAGGACAGCTAATAGCAAAAATCTTCCAAGCTCAAGAAAACTATTTGTGGCACACTAGAGGGAGAAAGTTTCTGCTTTCTCCCCGCTCACGTAGGAAATGCATTCCCGCAGACACTCCTGTCATCCAGCAGGGCAACCACCAAGGTTGCAATTCCAAAAAAGCTGACAAGGCCCAGAGGATCTTAGACTCGACCAACCAACTCCCTCCTCAGGAGCCTACGCCCCTTTTTTGGCTAACAACATCCAGCTGGGACTGCCAGGTTCCCTGCAGCTTACTTTAGGGAGGTCTGAAGACTACCTTAATCCAACCGAACCGGCACTGAAACCCACTCTTGAGCGCTGCAGAGCAGGGACAAAGAGATCTGCAGAGCCTTCACCAGTGACGACCTCCACCTCCTCCTCATCCAGGAAGGGCACCGCATTGCTGACCTGTGGAGGTACCACGATCCAACCCCCCGTATCTTCCCCTTCAGTCTCAGCAGCCTTGTTAGAGATCTCAAAGGAACTGGATTTTCCTGTTGGTGTTGGCCAGAGGACAAAGCAAACAGGTTATCTATGCCTAGGCTGCTTCAGACTGTCTAAAAAGCCACAACTCCTGGATCAAATCAGTACCTACAAACGCAGCAACACTCAGAATATTATCAGCCTGGCCCTGGGAATATACCGCCCAGGCTGAGACTCGTCTGCTCACTTCACCGCCTCTTGTGCCAAGGGAGTTGGATGCACCTGAACAGTTTCTCTCTAAACTCTCCCTACTTTTGAGGGAATCTGCATTAGAGGCCAATTATACAAGCCATGAGGGTGGAGATCATTTTCCAGAAGCCAAGAACCAGGCATCTTGCTCCACCAGTCCTCAGGGCTGCTCTCAGCTTGGCTAGCACCACTACGGATGTCAGTGGTCCCAGCCCATAAAACAGGCTCCTTGCGTTTTGAGGCAACAAAGATCCTTCGGGGGGCGTGGGTGGAGATTACTGTTCACATTAATTCACTCATTCCTTCCTTTACTCCTGGAAAACAGCCAGGCAATTTATTGTGCTCTTCTCTGGAGATAGCCTCTGGAATCCGTATTTCTGGAGCTGACAAGCAGTTCTCCGGTTTGCCTCAGGTGGCCCCTGCTGACAGCCCAGCTTGTTCTGCAGTTTGCACACGAGACTCCGTCCACCAGGTGTGCAACAAGGAGGGGGACATCTCCTGTTTGAAAGTAATCCTCTTGGCACACAGCTGCGTTTTGAAGCTTTGCAACCTCACTCAGATATAACAAGCATCACCTCCACTGCTGAACTGTAGTGCTCCAGCTCTCCCAGCTTATGGTGAGCCCTCTGCTCTTCGGTAAAACGACAGAGCACACTAACTCGAGTCCAGACGTATGGTAAACGCCATTCCCAGATGGACCGAAAACCAGATGCCAAGCTGAGTGCTAAGTCTAAAGCAACCTTTCCCCAATTCATGTCCGGAGAACTCTTGGCAGGGCTCGGGCCATGCACTTCTTGCCTCACCCTTTTCCAAATGCTGTTTGGAATTTACTTTAATTCCCTCCTGTGCTTTTCCAGCACCACTCCAGCTACGGCACATGAAATGAGACAGTAGAAGAAGAACATCCCTCATGCAGAAGAGACAGGGGCTGCCTCACTGGGAATATTGAAAACAGGGATGCTGGCGTGGCTCTGTCCTTCTGGCCCACTATGGGGCAGGCAACAGCCCCTGTACGGCAAACAGACCCAAATGCATGGATGGGGCAAAACTGCATGGTCTGCCCTTCACAAACCCACTCTAGAAGTGCTGTACCAACCAGTTCCCTCCCAGCATACTCCATTTGCCTGACAAGTGCACTGGTGTCCTCTCCCACACCACAGGGACTTGGTGACCCCCAGCAGGGAGCCCCCGGGGCCCTCTGAGCACCCCCAAGGTCCTGCTGCACAGGCTCAGCCTGCTAGCAGGGATCAACCACCACTGGGTGTCCCCAGAAGAACCATGGAGAGGAGGCCCAGGTAGATCCACAAAACATCCAACTCGGACAGTGTTTCCAAATCATTTTAATCCTGTTCCTGCAGTGAGCAGTTTGAACCTCCTGCTTTTTTCCCCCCTATAGGCATGCAAAACACAGAAAGAGCTCCTACTGAGGCATCCTTCCCATCCCTGGCACCCAGGTACTCACAATGGCCATAGAAATTGTACTGGAACAGTCACACAGACTGTACAAAAAAATCTTTCCAAATACTGCATTTGTACCTCCATCTCGGGGGCTATATGTTGCATGATGTTCGGTTTAATAGCTGGCAGAGAAGATCCCCCAATCACATGTGCAGCATGCCAAGAATCACTTGTAAGCTGATGAGGACCTCACATCGACAAGAAAACAGGAAGGTATTTCCTATCAAAAATCACCTTATTGGGTGCTTATAAAGTGGTTTATTCCAGGCAGCATGATATCGGTCAACCAAGGCGGCTAGTTGTGCAGGTTCATCAGCCTGATGAAAAGAGTGAGGTAGTAAATGCTTGATTCCAAAACACTGTAGTGTAATCCAAAAATTAAGAACGGCAGACAAACAGTCAAGCCTTGCTCTAACACACTGAGACAATTAAGTCAGAATATTATGCAGCAGCAGAATAAGCTTCCAACTTTGTTTTGAGGCATACTTCAATCAGATGCACAGACCAAAAGACAAGATGCCGCACCCAGCGGAGAAAAGAAAGGAGCTGAGAATAGAGCAGCGTATGTACTCACCCATCAATTATTAGCTGGTCGTAGGGTGCTGGTTTGTCACACACAGGGCACATCCATGTGGGCTTCTTCTCGTTCATCTGTAGGTAGAAGACTGCATCAAAGCACTGCAGATGTGCACAGGTCTCCGCCCGGCACGGGACAGACAGCCGCATCTTCACTAGCTGTTGAACCAAAGAGCAGAAGATCAGCGATAAAACCCACCCAAGCAATCACCAGACACTTCTCCTAAGCAAAAAGGTTCGTTAGCTTTCCTAAGCAAAAAGGTTCGTTAGCTTGCAAAGCTGGTCTGGCAGGAGAATAGGGTTTCACGACAAAAACAGACTAAAACATATTGCTGAGACTTACCGGACAGATAAGAGAGACACGAACACCTGTAGTGGCAATTTCACTGTCTGGATCCAAGCGTAGCTTCTCTTTTACTGCAGTAAGAGTAGAGAGCACAAAATTTAACAGATGCAAGCTTAAACCTTGGAAACAACACGTAGGCACAGGTCAAGCAGCTCACCGACAGCTCTTGGCTGCGTACGAGTCATTTTCCCCACAGATGACAACCTCTGCCAGTCAGGGACAGAGGCCACAGGAGGCAGAAAGCTGTTGTATTGGACCAGGCTTGAGAAACCTGCAGAGCTCAGTAGAGACGCTGCTTGGCTAGCCAAAAACCCTGTGCATGAGCAGGCAGCTCATGGTCTACGGGCCAGCTGGAGTATTTATTGGCTGAGGAAGCTCACATTTTCTTACAGATCCCCCTTCCCAATGACCCAGGTCTCCCAGCCACACGGCATGTGCTGCCTCTCATCCAGGCAGAGCAAATGAAGGAGACTGAGTGGACTTAGGTGTTGGGATGAGGACAACCAGCTGCATGTTATCTGCTAGCTACACTGTTAATGCTCTCTTAGCAACCCTTCCACCTCTTATTTACAAACTACAGGCTGGGCTGCTGGGGTACATACAGGAAATCACACTGCTGACCAGCTTCGTCACGTTAATATTACACCAAGTCAGCCAACTAGGAGTTAACTTTGTCCCCCTTCGGAGGGGACTGACACCCCCACATACCTGGACTTCCCACAGGGAGGGAAAGAGTGGCCAGACAGAGCTCTAGCACATGGCAAGACTTCTGGAAAGAAGTCAGTTTAGTCTTATCTGGTCATTAGCATAAACACGATGGATTTCATTCCCTTCCAAGATCAGTGGCAAGAGGACGGGGTTAACTGCCTCCCCCTGCCCCTTGAAATTCAAAGAAAGTCCCCCCAGAAGTGAGCAAACAGGGGATACCACCAAATTGACAGGGAAGCACATCCTATCATTGCCCCATCAAATAAACAAGCCTCCTCTTAGCGCTACTGGGCTGTAACTCTTCAGTTTATATGCCGGCCAGCTCATTTATTCCAGCAGACTGTTTCACAGGAACCGCAACCAGACCCAGAGGTACCAGGGCAGATGGCTCAAAGAGCAGGGCAGCCATGCAAAAACAGTCACAAGCAGCGATCCAGCATATATTTGGAAAGAAACAGACATTAGGAAAAGAGGTGGAGAGTCCTGCCCCTGCTGCTGCGTCCTGAAAGGAAAACCCAGAGGAGCTGCAGGCAAATCAAAAAGAGCAGCAGACGGGCAGGTCCCACACGTGCAGGTCCCACACCAAGGTGCAGAATCAACACAGAAAATTAGCTTTAAACTACTATACAAGTCCTAAAGAGTAGCTGCTGCTATCACTGCTGTCTGAAAAGGCCTTTGACACTTCCATCACCATTTTTCTTTGGAGCAAGTCAACCATTTATTTTGACCTTTTCAGATCATAACAAGATGTCTCCAGACAATGAGGCTACATGCAGTTTTGCAACACACAGCTCTAATTAGAGAGTGACTTCTCAGATGTGAAATTCCCACAAGATTGTTGTTGGTGTTGTTTTCTTCACATTAGGAGACTTTTCATCCAAGCTTAATTTTTCGTAAAAGTTCTTTGTAAGAGCATTCTCCAGGCATCAATTACTATGATTCATGGGAAGGAGAAACAGGCATTTTCTAGGACCTCCTGATTAGAATCAAGCTGTCTTACGACAGCTTTTGGATCCACAGCCATGTGTGTAAGCATCTCTGTTTTCAGACAATGTCCCTATACTAAAGTCAACAGAAGCATATACAAAAGATGAGTCAGCCCCAAGACGCGACCAAAGTCAAAGGGTAGCTTTAGTGAGTGCTGAGGGATATTGCCATGAACGCGATACGGAACCATTTGCAGAACAGACCAGAGCTACAAAAGCAAAGTTTACAAGCTGCTTGTGCGTGCCAGTTTCAGTCGTCCAAACAACCTCCAAGCAGTAACAGGCCAAAGGAACTGAAACAAGACCATGCTCCTATTTGCTTAAATTTAAAGTCACCAAATGCAGCCCATTTCTGCCCCGAAGTCCAGCCAAAGCTGTTAGTTATTTAACTCAGTAGAACCGGAGGTACGCACTTGTTACTAAGTGGAAAAGGCAAGAAAGCTGCTTTCAGAACTGCCCAAACCATGACAAGAACCTCTTCCTGCCACTCTCGGATCGAGAGGCCATCCTGCAAGCACTCGTTTAAAGGGAACAGCACGTACTGCTAAGATGGGTTTCAAGAAGTGTGAAGGGTCTGAGGAGAATGAGAGGATCCTCTGCAGTTTAGGACAACTCAAAAGCCAGCCTCTGCTCAATTCATTTAAGGTTCTGGTGAAGAGCAAAAAAGGGAGCACAGACAGTGCCTCGGGCTTCAGAGAATGGTGGATATTTAAGAAATGGGAATTTTCATTTCTTATGTCAATAACTAAGTGCTGGCTGTCAGAGTGGTCTAATAGGATCAAGACTGCCATGGACACTATTTGGTGTGGCACACAGCTCTAGAAGTGTTCAGCATCTACTGCAGAAACGTTGCATTTAAGATGAAGATCCAAAGTTTGCCGAAGCCGCAGCGCGTCCCACAATGCGCATTAGGCATCTGAAGACTGGACATGCCTGAAATCATCATCTCCCTTATGAACTACCATCTGTCTTCAGGATTATATTTATTATACTCGTAAGAGTTGTCCATGATCTGAATAGTATGTTTTAAAGACCATTACAATCCACGGTGTTAGTTCTATGCAGAACTAAATCGTAAGAATGCTCTCTCCAGTAACATTAAACAACTGGAAATCCTCCAGAGTCTCATGAGCTGCAAGTCAGATTCTACCTTGGAAAGGTCATTTCCCCTCGTTTTCAATAATGTTTTGCATTTGCCTCATACCATGATGATTTACCTGATTGGTCTAGGATAAGCATCTCTCGGGATCATCTCTTCTCTGAAGCTCTCAACGCATATGATAGTGCTGGTGGTGAAATCCCACTGCCAGCCCCCAGGATTCCCAGGGGGGTTGGGGCAGCAGGACATTTTCACCAGGATCCCTTGCTCCAGAAATCTCCTTTGGAAATAGTGCGGGTCAAGGCCGAGGTGCTGTGGTAATGTTCGTCAGCTCATAATTACTCAGGTGAAGGCATGAAGCCATTTGCGCCGCAACGACACTGGGCCTCAGCGGCACTCGCCACGATACGACCTGGGGACAAATTCTAAATCCAACTAAAGTGATTCAGAGCTTCTGCAGAGCCACGAGAAACACGCGCTGCAGAAGCGCTGCACTTGCACACAGGCTGGGGGCAATTTCACACGACTGACATACAGCTTAGCAAGTCTGTTCAAATAAAAAAAGTGTTTCGATACAAATGCAGGAAAGAAATTGTATAAAACTTGGCAGCTGTTCCCGAGCGCATTTCGAACAGCCCGGCTGGTAGGAATGCTGCAGTCTGACAGGCACACAGCGGACCTCCCCACGCCACTGCGGACGCAGCTGTACTCACCAAGCGCTTTGCAGAGTTCTGGATGTTTGACCCCAATGGTTTTCAACCTCTGCAGCAGTTCTGCCGAGGTCA
Organism: Larus michahellis; assembly: GCF_964199755.1. Lineage (NCBI taxonomy): Eukaryota > Metazoa > Chordata > Aves > Charadriiformes > Laridae > Larus > Larus michahellis. Next base: position 2,873,051 of record NC_133918.1, on the reverse strand, counting down.
TCTGCCGCACCAGGTACAGCCCCACGGAATAACTCTGGTGAGAGAAGGAAGGGAAGGAATGAGCGAGGCTGCTCTCCTGCACTCGTTTGCGCAGTTCTCTGTGATCTCCTTCGGCACATACCTTCCCGTAATTCCCCCAGGTAACGGTGATGCGATTGGTCGCTGCAGACAAGTACATGAAATGGGTGAGGTTGATGGGACGACAGGGTCTTTTAGGTTCCACTCCAGGTTTGTTTGATGGATAGTAGCCCTAAGGTGGAAAGATTAAATAAATACATTTTTTTTTTTACTGAAGATGTTTCTACGTAGGTACACCTATTCATCAGCTTCACTAAATTCTACTCACTCACAGTTTTCAAAGAGGGGAGTAGAAGGGAGGTGCACAGTCAGACCAAGTGCAAAGTCTTTTTGCAGGAACAGTTTATTAACAACATAGCTAATCCATTACAAAATTAGCTTTAAACTAAGCAGGGTACTTTTATACTCTGGCTTCTTGTCTGCATTCATCAGGAAAACAATTTCTTTCTAAATTACACAAGTACTTCCAAAGTTGCAATGTCAGACCTCCTGGCTGAGCTGACTTACCGGCACCGAGCAGTAATTATGATTCACTTTCACTGCAATGTTCGGAGGGTACTGATCCTCCTGAGGAGAACTAGTGTCTGTGTAACAGATTCTGTAAAGAAACGACATGTATCTCTCAGTATCCCCACGCTGTTTGCATGTTCAAAGCCCTCTGCACATCAACAGCTACCAGCAACCAACCATCACCACACCAACCCATGCTCCCTCGTCTGGCCAAAGCAAAGCCAATTCCGCTTGGCTCTCCCAGATCGGATGCAGGCTCGATACCTGGGCAGCAAAATCCAACACGCTGCTGTTTTCTACTGCAGCACTAACTCAGGCAGTACGTGTAGGAAGAGGTTAGAAAGCAGAGTTTAAGATGCCAGCGTTAGGCATGTGAACAAACCATGGAATCTAATTTATCTTTGTAGCTATGAAAACCACATTGAAAGTTAATACATTTTGGTAGCGCATTCCCTCCTCTCCTGTCCTGCACCTGATGTTAAGTCAACCCCATGCTCAAACATACCTTAGCACAACCTGAACCGATTTCACACCGGGTTGCAATTCCCTAGTAAATTAAAGAAGAAACAGAAGCTTCAGATTAATTATGAAAAAAAACCCCACACCACAACAACAACAAAAATAAAACAAACAAAAAATAGACGCCCACAACCCAGAAAAACCCCAGAAGAACCAAAATCAGCCAGCCATCACTTTTGCCAGACTCAAGAGTTTTAGTTCTTTTTTTTTTTTCCCAATAGATCTTTAAAGAATTACTTTACACAATTTTATTTAAATTCAACAACTCCACCTGCAAATATCAGTGGTCCTATGTTTTTTATTTTATTTTTTTTCCCCTAGTGCACCATCCTACAGTCTTTCTCTGGGTTTTCAAGTCTGTAAAGGGTGAAAGCTATCAATTTGCCTGACATCCTTTTGCTGATTCGTAAGCATTTACAAAAACTAGGTTTTAAGGTCAGGTCTACCTGACAATCTTCTTTCAAGACTCTCTTTGTTCAATTATTCAGCTAAAGCTGTTCATGCAAACCAAGTATTATGGCACCAACAGAACAACCGTTAATATTGCAAACTTCCGTAGTGCTATCTGTAACAGGATTTCAACTGGTATCAGGAAAGGTATCACAGAACAAAGGTATTTTATTAGGAGTCTTTGTACACAGGTGCAAAACATACTCTAATTTCTGCACAGGATCCAAGGCATTAGGTAAGACCCCAAAATTATTCTGGGTTTGCCTCTGAAAGCCTTTCACATTCCAATTCTGTGTTTTAGTATAAATATTTTTATTTTGGGAGTACAAGGGATGGAACCTTGGTTCAGCTGACAGACAGGAGCTGATGCAGCGGTTTGAGATGTGGGGAACACAGCTGGATGCTACCCACAGGCAGTGGAAGAAGATGGACCTGCGCTGATTGACCATTCTAGACTCTCATTGAAACCCCTGCTACGACATATTTACATTGTGTTACTGACAGGGCAAGTTTTCTCATAAATTTGAATATATGGAGAAAAAAGCATCGAAAATCAGCTACAACACGTGTAGTCTTTTATCACCCTTAAAGACTTCCGTGGTATATCATTTCCTTTCTGTTAAATCTTCAAACAGCTTGCCCTGCACCGCTTCTGTTGACCTAATGGGTAATTCCAGAAACATCATCTTTCTCCGACTCTACGATCACAGTACGATTTTACCGTAAAGAGAAATATTTAAAGGTTTTATGCTTAGTTTTGGAGGACCTCTCCTGCATCATTGTCCTTTCATGGCAGCAAGGACCAAGGGAGTGGGTCAGCAAAAGAGGAAGCCTTATGCCTGCACCCACATCTCCTAAGCGTTTCATTGTTTGAATCAAAAATTGCGTCAGGACAGAGGTCAGGGTAAATCCTAATCGGTGCAAGATGTTTTCTTATGCAGTTACTATAGTATCCTTTACAGCAAGGAAGCTTTCTTTCAGATGCAAACAGTGTTACATGTATAGCTTTTGAACTTTTGATACAAAGAAAAAAAAAAATCTGTAAATAGTCACAACACGAGCTCAACAGAGAATTTAGGTCATCGACAATTTCATACTGCTTTTCCTGCCCAAATGTACTATTCGAAGGCAAGATTAGAGGAGCAAAAGTGAAATTTATGGACTTCGACATGTAAAATTGTACCTCCCACCTCCCCGAAAGCTATTTGCTTTACATGAGAAGTAGCCTGTCTGCTAATGTCCTCAAACAAACTGTGTTTCCTTGCAGAGAACAAAAGCTTCCACAGAGAGGGAACACAGAGGAATTCTACAGCTACATTTTCTTGCGCTGTTAATACACAATGAGACGTACTTGGAATTTCTGATCAACTCCACTTGTCTTGGTGTTAAAGCAAAAATGCACGGACTTTCCTGAAGCTTCTCATTACTCTGTGGAACTGAAGAGGAAAAAAAAAAAAAAAAAAAGACTGATCATCAAACTGATAATAACTAGCTCTTCTTACATTGCTAAGCACAAGGTGATTTTTTTATCTTCTGAGCTATGTTTACTTCTAAGTCTTGTTTTCTCTCATACAGCTGTACAAGAACTCCAATCATCATTAATTTTGGTAAATCTACCCTTGATTACAGCTTTGCTCATTTATTGCTTGCCTGTTTTGCTAGTTAGCACGCTAACAGTACACAGTGGATTTTGACTTGGGTGGTTTGTTTTTTTTATTTTTCCTCCCCTCAAATAATCAATGAGCCAACAGTCATGTGTTCACACAAGAACAAACCATAAGTGGCGTCAGAGTCTGGAGACTAGAGCTCAAGCATAAGAAGAGATCTATGCATGACATGAAAGCGTGAAACCACCAGACTGATCAGACCAATTCTGGAAAAGAAAGGAAGCAACAGCAAGGATCAGTTTTGATAATAAAAAGGCATCACAAAAAACAGCTGTAAGAGACACAACATGATTTACAAACACATGACCTTGAGGGTGCATTTATAGGCAGGGTGTTACAGCACTCCGCTTGCCGAAACACTTAACTGAGAACCCAGCATTAATTGGCCTTTTATCCATCCACAATTTTAAGATCGAATGCACTTAACATGGCTAAAATTAAGCTTGAGATGTGGAAAACTTATGTTACGACTTCCGCTGAGTACCTTTTATTAAATTCCAACACACTAAATTTTATTGTCAGGACACATTTCCAACTGAAGTCAAGGCCCTGAGCTGGTGAAAGTCGTAGGATAAACACAAAGAACAGGAAGCGATAAAACAGCTTTTTTTTTTTTCTTTTTAGCAAGAATTGGATTTTTTTTTCCTTTGCAGCACTTCAATTGCGAGTTTATTCAAAGCCAAGATAGCAGAATCCGAGAAGCAGAAAAGCGTGCTTTACTGTCTATGAATAAGAGGAGACGAAGGAAGGATAAAATCTCAGCAGCTCAAAGATTTTGGAAGACACAGCGACAAACTTGATTACCAACTACAGATACTTCCCTTTGTAATTCAGCTTTAAAAATGTAAAAAAGACTTTCAGAAAAAAATAAATAAAATTAAGGTATCTTTATGGACTTTTAACTTAATTCCAGTTTCCATCCAAATGTCTCTAGACCAAAACAACAATCAAGAGGTAAAGCACTTCATAAGGACTGTTATTTTTAGAAAGTGATAAATAAATGATAAGAACAACAAATCATTTTAATATTGTTGCTTAAATAACTGTCTCTAGACACACCGTCCTCCTGATTATTGACCTACACGAAGACAAAGCAAACCTGATTAGGACAACTGAGAAGTTGTTCGTATCTTATTTTGCATTTATTATTAGCTCACCCTTCTTTTATAAAAAATGCTACTTAGTTAACAACTCTCCTCTTTGTGCGTGGAGTAAGAGAAATGAGCAGCAGCAGCACGTGCTCCTCATTTTCTTTATTTCTTACTGTGAAAGACCCTTCTCCGTGCAAGAATCGAGGGGTGCTGCTAAACTGTGCTCACAGAAAGCTGCTGGAGAGTCACACAAAGCACTCCAGTGTTACCTGGACAAAAATGAGCCGAAGGGAAAACAAAAGTGAAAAAGATACATACTCAGGATGTGTCCATGCATACCTTGTTGCCAACAGCAATCAGAACTGGATGCTTCGGAGAAAAGTGCAAGAGAATATTGCCCCAAAGACTTTATGCAGACCTGTGTAAAGACCCAGTTCTCCTTCAAAATAAGTCATGTTGCAGGAGATACATTTTTAGGGTACCTAATCAGCTACTCATTTCTTTGCTCAGCAGCCAGAAAAAAAATTTACAGTTTTTTAAAGGTAAATATTTTAAGATAACTGAGTTTCATCCTTTCTCCAGGATAGATGCCTCAGTACACAACTCGGCTCCTTGTAAAACGGCTGCTGGGATCAATTTATTTTAACAGTTGACAATAGCAGGAAATCAATTTTGAAGACTGAGCTCGATCAGCAATCCTCAGAATGAGTCAAGACATAAAACTTCCAAAACCCAAAACGACTTGGCAAACCACATTCAAGAATTTAGCCCAAGTGATTGCAATAGATTCCTATTTTGAGCAGTTCTGCAGTTCTTGATCCAGCAGGTTGGACCATGCCATGCAAAATAAGGACTACGTTGATTTCAGGTTTTAGGGTTTCCCTGCAACAAGGGTTGTTTTGTTTTGTTTTTTTTTAAAAACATAGCATTCCTCACTATTATACTTTTTCAGTCAAACTCTCTAAAGGCATTATATACCCCCAGGAAAGAGAGACCATATTGTCATCACCGTGGCTGGAGATCCCAAAGGCTGGAGATCCCAAGGGCACATCAGCCAGGGATGAGCTGCGGGCGAGAGGCTTCTGAAGGGCTGAGGAGCCTGCTGTGAGTCCTCGTTCACATCCCTGCACCTCCAGAACAGCCCGCCTCAGGGCACAATACAATATATAGGGTTGGGTTTTTTTTCCTCCTTGGCTATTGGAACTACTCTGACTAGACTGAAGGTCATTTGTTCCTGTGGGAGCCTGAGAAGACAAGGCAAGTTGACTGTATGACATCTTTTATTTTTGTAAGCGGTGGAAGCCCTCATTTTAATGCACACCACAGTTTGTTTAGGTGGATATAGCAACAGTTTGAGCACGTGCTTTTGCTGGGATTCCTTGGAGATCGCCCAACGCAGCGGCGTTTGCTCTGCAGCCAGGGGAAGGCAGTTGCCTTTGCCACAAAATCAGTGGCCCTGTTTACAGTGGCTGCAGTCAGGCTTCAGAGGAGGTGGCTGGAGCAGCAGCTTTACTACTCCCATGCGGCCGAAGAGCAATGCCACTGCAGCAAGGCAGGTATTATCAAAAGGACAAAACCAAACAAATCCTGTTTACATTGACAGTGGCAGGACCTCCCAGCCTACATGGCCTTCTGCTCCCACAGCTGCACCACAAGATCTCCTTTGGCGCGTCTCCAGGAGAAGACCAGAAGCCTCAATATCGACAGCAAGTACGGGCTGTCACAACAAACATTTGGAAAAACAAAAAAATCATTCAGAAATCTTCACAGCCCACCATTATTGTCAAAAACTATATTCACACTGCCTTTGCCCAAAAAGGTGCCAGAGGATAAGTACGCTTATCGGCAAGGTGCTCAGAAACCACAGAGCTCATATAAATACTCTGCTTGTTAGCTACTTAAAATACAATGCAGGAAAGATATTAGTATTCATTCCCTCTAAAAAGGTATCTGATCAATCTTAATTTTAAGCCTTATCTACCCAAGAGAATTGCAGAGATTTCAGTAAATTAGAAGAATTCTTTCATGTTGACATCCTTCGACCAAACCAGAAAGCTGCAGCAGAAGCTGTTCTCATGTAGATAACTCAGATGCTAAACTCAATACTTAAATTGACTGAAATTGTGCACGCAGTTACCAAATACGAGATATTAGCTGGTCTGCAATGGACCTAATCTATCTGCTTTTAGCTGAAGCCACCTTTGACTACAAGTCTAACAGTAATTTGATAGTTCTTCAGGGAATCCACTTGCCTACAGACCAAAGTAGGCATCGCCCACCTCACCTTTGACCTCAAAACAATCATTTCAAAGAGGCAAGAGAGCCTTTTCATTAATAAAGATGCTTCCAACTGAAGTCCAGAACATATAAATTAAGCTTCCCCTACTCCCACCATGGCTATATGCTTAAAATACCTCTTTTGTCGCCTACGGAAATGGGGTACTACAACAGCAGCCTGTTTCTATATGGATCCGAGATCTTAAATCTCCTTTGGGTACTTCCACGCTACAAGTTTACATGGAATGGGAAATCTGGGAAACAAAGCATGAACTGGTGCAACTTCCATATGGAAAACCACTCCATTTTCCTCAGAGTACTTTGTTTTATTGTCCTTCCACACTAAGCAGAGCCCCACAGGGGCATAACTTCTAACATCAGAAGTTATTCCAGCACCCGGCTGTTCCAGGTAGCAATGGAGAGCTGCTGATATCCGTGCAGTGGTGAAACAATACCAGTTTTACAGAGAAACAAACGCTCCTTTATTCCCATCGGTGTAGGCAGAAGGAATTACAGTTGCAGGTCACCAGGTTGGGAAAATAAAACAAGTGTCTAGAAGATGTCGCTAGGTTTTGCACAGCTGACTGGGACCATGAAGACTGAACATCTGCTCATACCCAGCTACTCGCCACCAATCCCCCGCTGTTAAGCGGAAAACACTCATCAAGAAGAAAAATTAGTCAAATATGCTTTAGGGAACAAGCTGACCCGAGGGAGGTGTCAGCTAACAGAGATGAGATACTAAATTTAATGAGACCTCGGTTCTGATCTGATATAGAAAATTTAATGTCAACTTTTAACAAAATCTGTTAATCAAAGTATATCCAGGCTCTTCTCCTCTCTCTGGATGTTTCCACTGCTTGAAAATTTGTTTTCCTTCAAAAGACTACATTTGCATTCCTGACTAACAAATGCCACCCCACATTTAAGACTGAACTAACCCACTCCCCAAAAAACATTTAAAATATTTTAGCTTTACGCTGGCAGTCACCCCTTGACTGTTTTAATGGTCACAGCATTAACATATTTAATGCCTCCAAATGAAGGTGAAAATTACATACAGTCTGATAATTTAGTCTTTTTTTTTTTTTTTGCACAATTGTATCTTCATCTGTCTTTTTTTTCCCCTCCAATCCACATGGAACATCTTTTTCAAAGACAGACCAGCTTCACAAGTTCTAGGTTCATTTAGTAGTGAAGCCTGATGCCACCACATTGACTTTGAGACACCGAGGCTCAGCAGACCGCAATGATATTTCTCCTCTGCATACACAGCCTTTGCTATGAGAACATTATATTTAACATCCGTGACAATACTCTCTGTTTCTCAGAATTAAAATAATGAAAAATCAGACTCCTAGCCCCAGCGTGGGGAAAAAAGCACTTCTTCCAGTCTTCCTAGTTGCCCCTCAAAACACACAGCATCGCACACAAATAACAGTGACAAGCACAAAAAAAGAGAACCAGAAATACTGTTTGATGTGTGTACGACCCTCTTTCATCCACAGGAGGCTTTAGGTCTGTATTTTAAGCACTGAAAAACAGCATTAATGTAGAATATGCCAGCATACTTGCTATGCACAGGTGGGACACCAACACAGAAAGATCTTCATCAATATACTGCCAAATTATGGAGACAGAAGACAGATTATGATTCATAGCAAAAGACTGCAACGTGCAACACAGCAGCATTTCCAAGGAACATTATGAAAGCTGCAGCCAAACAAGAGGGGCTTTCAAATTACATCTCAAAGCGACCACATTCCTGTTTTAAGGCAAGGGAAAAAAAACCCCGATATAAACATTCTTCTCTAAACTCTAAGTATGAGGGGAGAGAAAGGCATCCACCACCATATTAATCACTCTCTCCTCTGTCACGCGACTTTACAGATCCTTGCAAACACTGTCACCTTTTTGACACTTAAACCTGTTTCACTTTTCTCTCCCAGATCAAGTCCATCACAAACACACCAGCATCTTCAAAACTCACCTAATTCTGTTGGCTTCAACAGTTCATCCAGGGTTGTATAGAAGGGAAGTTTTACCAGCCGAACTTCGGGCTTCGCAACTTTGGGTGGCAACCTTCCCAGTCCGTTAAGGTATTTCCCATAGAGCGCAGGATAGTCAATATTAGTAGTGGAGATAGAAGTCCGAGCAACGGTGCTCCCACGGTCGTACGATGAATGTATGGAGAGTGCCTCGGGAGACCGGTGCTGCTGCGGCTGAGGCTGCGCGACTTCAGAGCTCTTCTTGGCATAGCGAGTCTCATAGAGCTCTTTAATTTTCTTGAAAACTTCAGGGCTGCAGTCAAATTGGACCAATTGCAATGCTCTGGTGACTAGTTCATGTTTAAGTCCGCTTTTACTCCTGCCAACAAAACCCAGCAACATCTGAAGATCTGAGACTCGGAAACTCATCACCATGTTCTAGGGGATAAAAAATTAAAAACGTTCTTACAGTTATAAAAAGGCAAAGTGTCAGTTTGCACTATACTCTATAACTGGAATGCAAAATACTAAAAAATCCCTTATAAGACAGACACCAAACCTTCTGTTCAAATGAGCTGTTATTCACCTAATGAGCATCCCATTTCTTAAGTGCTTGTTTGAGCAAAGCAAATACAGAGGAGACCATCAATTGAAATATCACCAAAATGGGAGAAACACCACGATAGTCATCAAATCACTCAAAAGTCACTTGTGATAAATGCTAAGTATCCTCAAGACAGTTTGACTGGAAGCAAGTGTGACCACAAAGGAAAACATCTCAACCAGCAGGCCCCACACATGAAAGAGCACATCAAGTCCTTTAGCACCGAGCCTCGAAACATCCAGACTTCCCAGGCCCCTCTGGGTGAGAGCTGCATCAAAAACTTCATTTAAAACGTTATTAGAGTGAAGTAAAGAAAGAAAATCAATGTGAACTGGAAGGCAAGTGACATTTAAGTGAACTGGGGATGCCAATCCTTTCGCACTGTATTTCAGGGCACCTGTATATTATCTGCATGGGCAAAAAAACCCCTCCAGAATCCTTCCTACATACACAGGATCTTTAAAAAAATATCATGCATTTTAGACCACAGGAAAAATATTAAAAGACTATTAAGCAGAGAACACGTTCCCATGAGAACAATGCCTCCAAACTCTATTTGGGTGCTTTGCCAAGCTCTCCCCCATGATCACAGCCAGCAGCTGCCTTTGCAGTTGCACCAGTATTATCAATTTCAGTGTTCTGATAAACAGTAAAAAAAAAAACAACAACTATCTTCATCTTCAAAAATTTGCTCTCTTGCTGCTGTGGAAACTCAGAAGGCCTGTAACCGTCAGCAGATTCAAAGACCATGCTACACTGTATGGCAACTTTCCATCAGACTAAGAACTAGAAATTATTTCTGTTAAAACTACTGCTAGAGGCTGGTGAGACTGATGTTTCAGTTCTTTCTTGTGACAAAGCAGCATTATGAATGTGCAAGACAAACTTATCGAGGTCATGTTTTTTAAAATTCAAGCTGCCCTGAAAATATACGTGACAGGTATGCACATGTATTCACTTGATATCCTTCCTGGTTTGTGGAAAACCCTGGCATTCAAGAAGAAACCCCAGCTGTCTCACAGTAAAAAAAATTATCAAAAAACACAAAACCAAACAGAAGCAGAGTTGGGTGCCCACCCTCTTTTCTCCAACCTATACTCCACTCTTGTTTGTGAATTAAATTATAATAATTTAAAAAAAAAAAACAAAACATAAAAGTCAGATTTTTGTGGAAGTTAACAGTAGTCTTGTAACTTCCTGGAATAAGACACTATGGAGTTATTTATTTATTTTAAATTAAGAAAGCTACTTCTAACTCCAGAACCATTTAACAGATGCTTTTGCACGTGTGGGAATTAGACTATGGAGAAAATGCCATTTTATTTTCTCTTTTTTCATGAAATCTGTCATTTAATCTGGAAGCCCAAAAGGTGTTACACAAATGTCACTGGCTGTAGTTAAAATTTTTAGCAGTTGTAACATGTCCCAAAATACTTTTGATGGGAGCAAAAAGGCAGATAACTTTAAAGAGGAAAGAAACAATGTTTAATTGCCAGAAAGTCAGGATTCAAGAGATCTGGATTCATGTCACTGCTTTGCTAGGTACCACCTGTGTGATCTTGGAGAAATCCGGTTTCTATGTCTCGGTTTTCTCCAAAATGGAGAGTGTACTGTCCTCTCTGAGGCATTCTGCAAACATGTAATTTATCCTCAACAATAAATACGTCAAGGCAGTATAAGTACTTCAACAGTGTGGCACCAGGGAAGCCACAGGAGACAGGTACTCCTGCACTCACTGCTTCTTCACCACCGGTCACTTGGGACTGCTAGTGTGTAAAGTGGAGTTTGAGCTTCTGTAGTTTACATTTAGAAGGATTTAAGGTCCAGAAATATGACCGGATTTGAGCAGTAATAGAAGAATAAGCTTCAGACAAAGAAAACCCATCACTGAGGCTTGGACCTGCACAAAAGCATGAGCGGTAAAGAGATACCATTAACTACTGAGATTGTTAACACTCAAGTTTATTCCTCCCCCTGAGGAAGCCCTGCATATGAGCAGCAAGGAGCCCATCAAACACCTGCTATGGGGGCAACCACAATGCCTTGGAAGCATATCACCTCCCCTGGAGTCCAACACCAAGAAGGGCCCAAGAGCAGGAATAAAGCAGTGCCTCCTAAAACAAGCCTCTCCAAATCGTATTTTTGCAACCATCTAGCCACATCCTCACCGATGATCTTGCAGGCGCTAAACACTCTCTATCTGTTGGCGTTGGTCAGTACCACCCTCAGCACCAGCCTCCCCATAACACTGATGGGTGAAGGCCGCTCAAGTGCCACCAGCCGCTCCTCTGCGCCAGCAGCGGGACATGGAGACGCCCCAACTCCCAGAGAGGTGGCAGTGAGCAGGGACCCGGAGAGAAAAGGAGAATCCCACAGCAAAGTGGGGGCCCTTTCCCTGCCACCAAAGCCCCAACAGGGTGCACAAGACACCTTGGAATCACAACGCCACTTCAGGCACGGTTGCTGTGAAGACATTTCACCTCACAGGGGAGCCGCAGAGGCCGCCCCAGCCTCCCCACCACGGGGAGCCGGGGGCTCTGCCCCAACGCTGGGCAGTCCCTGGCCGACCACCATCCCCCGACCCGCGGCGAGACGGGCAAAGCCGGCCCGATGGCTCGCGGGCCCTCCTCCCGCCGGGCCCGGCTGGACAGCTCCACTCCGCGCCCCGCCGGCCGCGGCCCCGAGCCGGCCAGAGAGCCCGGGGCAGGCCGCGAAGGGCCGGCCTGGCACGACCGGCCCGGGGCTCCGCAGGGAAGGGGCGAAGGGCCCAGGGAGCAGGGGAAGGAGCTCTGCCGGGCGGCGGGGAGAAGCCACCTGCGCTAATTAATCACCGGGAATTAACTACGGGGGAGGCCCAGCGGCAGGCCCGGGGGCGGGCGGCTCCCCGGGGCTGGGAGCCGGGCTGGGCCGGGCCCGGGGTCCGGCGGGAGCCGCGGCCAGGCCCAGAGGCCGGGGCGGGGCAGCCCCTGAGGTAAAAGGGATGTGGGGGGGGGTGAGGGGGGGGGCGGACCCGGGGCGCCGCCCCCCCCGGCTCTCACCGCCGCGGCCTGGGCGAGGACCGCGCCGCCCGCCCGCGGTACCCCCCGCCAGGAGCCGCCTGTCTCTGCCCGACACGTCCCGGGCCCCACCGGCAGGGCGAGGGCACGGCGACACAGCTCACTCACTTTCGCCTCCACCAGCTCCGCCGCCATCTTGGCCTCCAGCGTCCACCGCGCCGGGAGCCGCCGCCGCCGGAGTCACGTGACGCACCCCGCCCCCTCACGGAGGGAGGAGGGGGAGGAGCCGCCGGCGGCGCGCGCGGCCCAATCCGCGCGCGCCCTCCGCTCCCCGCCGGCCGCCGTCCGGCCGCGCAGGCGCAGTGGCCCCGCCCCGCCTTGCCTTCCCGGGCGTCTTAAAGGGACAGCGGCCCTCAAAACCGGGGTCGGGGTGAGGGGCAGCCTTAGGGCTGTACCCCGCCGGAGCGGGGCCGGAGGCGACCCCCCCGCAACGAACAAGAGGTTGAGGGCGAGCGGGCGGCCAGCCGGCAATGTCCCCTATTCCCCCCACACCGGGAGTGATGTGTGGTTGTTGTGGTTTGGGCCCCCAAAATGGCGGCAGGTGGGTGCCTCAGGCCAGGCCCCGCCGCCGCCGGTCCTGAGGAGTTTTGTCCTGAAAATGGGGGATGAAGCGGATCCGATCGCTTGTGGTTTCACCGGGAGATGACTTTGAAGAGCAGGTGGGAAGGGATCGTCCCCCTGTTCTCCGCACTGGTGAGGCCCCACCTGGAAATGTCCGGTTTTGGGCCCCTCACCACAGGAGAGACCTTGAGGTGCTGGAGCGAGTCCAGAGACGGGCAACGGAGCTGGTGAGGGGTCTGGAGCACAAGGAGAAGGGTCTGGAGAACTTGTGAGGAGCGGCTGAGGGAGCTGGGGGTGTTCAGCCTGGAGAAGAGGAGGCTGAGGGGAGACCTTCTCGCTCTCTGCAACTCCCCGAAAGGAGGGGGCAGCCAGGGGGGGTCGGGCTCTTCTCCCAAGGAACAGGCGATGGGACAAGAGGAAACGGCCTCAAGTTGGACCAGGGGAGGTTTAGGATGGATATTAGGATAAATTTTTACACTGAAAGGGTTATCAAGCATTGGGACAGGCTGCCCAGGACAGTGGTGGAGTCGCCATCCCTGGAGGTATTGAAAAGGCGGGTAAATGTGGTGCTGAGGGACGTGGGGTAGTGGTGGGTTTGTCAATCTTGGGTTAACAGTTGGACTCCGTGATCTTGAAGGTCCCTTCCAACCAAAATGATTCTATGATTCTACGTAGGCTTTTCTGAAGAGAAAACACTCTGCAGAGAACCCCCAAACCCAGCATTTTTGGGTCTGTGCCTTCATCAGAGACAGTGAAAGGACATCGGCCCAACCATCCTCCTCCTCCTCAGCCTCAGCTTGAACTTGAACTTGGAAATCGCAAATTTTCCTGTTGGATCTCGGGGCTGCCAAACCCTCCAATGTCTTCCGCTACCGAGGGATGCTGCTCAACCCTGCACCTTGATGGCCTCTGCCATGCCGTGCCCTCGGACACGCTCCGGTCCTGCTGTTCCCTCAGACACGCTCCCACCATGGCACCTCCTGGCCAAAGCCAACCTGCCCGGTGGCCATAGCATCCCTGAGATCCCGCAGCCCTCCTGCACGGCTCAGACGTTGTGCCCCCCATGGGCACTTGGGGAGGACACAATCTCTCCAAGCATTTTTTAATTTGCTCCCTGTGTGGGTACACATTCCCTGCCCCCACCCGGTGCCGTTCCCCCCGGGGTCTGGGTGCTCCAGAAGAGCACCGGGGGGTCCTCCCCAGCTGGGATCCCCGGGGGAAAGCCAGCAGTCGGGATGCAGTGCTGCACCGGGAGAGGGTTTTCCAGCTTTTTCCCCTCCTTGGCAACAACCCTCTGAGCTAATTAAACAAAAAGGCAATTAGCTAGCTTCCTAGGCAGGCCAATATGTTAATCAGGTTCCCTTCCAGCCTAGCAAAAGTCATTATTGGCGCTACTAATTCAACCGGTGGCAGCGGAAACCCCGCCTGCCGGTAACTCATTCCGGGGGCCAAACCCGTCCCGGTTGTGGGAGCGGCGCCGCGCTCCTCCCCACCGGCAGGGGGCGCTGCAGCACCCCACCAGCTTTCCTGCCCGGCGCATGCGCAGCGCGGGGACCCTGCGGGGCCGGGCACCACCGGCGGCGGCTATGGGGAGGGACCGGGCGGCCGGGCGGACAGGGCAGGGCCCGGCCCAGTGGTGCCCGGGCTGACACCGGGCTCTGCCCTACCGCCTCCCCACCCTGGGAGCTGAAACCCCGGCCTCGCCTGCCGCTCTGGTGCGACCGGCGGCCCTTACTGCTCTGACCCCGGCGGCGCCGCCGCCTGCACCGGCACCGCCCCGCGGTGGCCGTACCGCCTCCGCTGCCCCATGTCGGTTCCCACCCGAGTTACCGGCAGCGGGCGGGGAGGACTTTTCCCCTCTCCCCCGCTCCCTCCCCGCTGGGGCTGGTGGGTGCTGCCGGTCCCGCCGGGCAGAGCCGTGGTGGGGCGGGCGCTGCCGGTCCCCGCTCCCCGTAGGCCTCGGTGCGCGGCCACGTGGTCCCGCCCCGGCGGAACAGTCCTCCCAACCATAGAGCCTACCGGCCGCTGCGGGCCAGAGAGGGGCGGCTGCGCATGCGCCTTGCGCGCCGGCTGCGCAGGTTCCGCCCCCCGGCCGGCGCCGTCGTATAAGAAGGGGGCGGTTGACGTCAGCGTCCTCTTCCGCCCGCTCTGCGCTCGCCAGCGAGACAGGGCTGTCGCCGCCGCCATTGCTGGAACCCCCCCGCCCCGGAGAATCCACCGCCATCCGCCACCATGGTGAGTCCCTGTGGGCCGCCGCCGCCCCGGGGGGGCCGAGCGGGCACCGCGCTTGGTGATCGGTGGGGATGGCCGCCCTGGGAAGGCCCGCGGGCTGCCGGCGACGGCAGCGGCCTGTTCGCAGCGGGCTGGGCCGCTGCTGAGGGGAGAGGGGTGGGGCTGGCGAGCCGGGAGGGAGGGGACTGTCCCCGGGGAGAGTCGGGGCCGTTGCTCGGCGGGTGGGGCGCGGCGGCCCCCGGGGGTCCGTGTCAACCCGTGTACGGCGCTCCTCTGCTGGTGCCGGGCTGCGGTAGGGCCCGGGCTGCCCCGCGGGGAGGGGGAGCGGCGGTGATGTGGCGCCGGGGCGGCGTTGACGCCTTTGCGGTGCCTTATGTAACGCTGCGGCCCGGCTCGGGGGCAAACCGAGCGGCGCACCGGCCTGTCACCCGCCTGCCGCGGAGCAGCGACCTATCGAGGGGCCGGTTTTAGTCGGGGTTTGCCTCAAGGAGCAGTTGATGCTGCGGCAATTTGAGGGACGCAGAGCCGGAGGGGGCTGGGTGCTGGTACTGCAGGCCCAGGGCCCTGCAACGCTGCTGTCTGCTGTGCCCTTGCTGCGGGTTGGCTTGTCACGCAGGCTGCACGGGCAGGATGCGTGGCAGTGTGACAATGGCAGGTATTTTGGGTGCCCTCAAACCAGCACAGTTGAGTTTCCTAGAACTGCTAAAGCCGTTTCTACGGCTTTAATACCCTATGTTTTTCTCCCCCCTCCCTCCTTTCATTCTTCAAGGTGAACTTCACAGTAGACCAGATACGGGCCATCATGGACAAAAAGGCCAACATCAGAAACATGTCTGTGATTGCCCATGTTGATCATGGCAAATCAACCTTGACTGATTCTCTGGTATGCAAAGCTGGTATCATCGCCTCTGCCCGCGCGGGGGAGACCCGTTTCACTGACACAAGGAAGGATGAGCAGGAACGGTGCATCACCATCAAATCAACGTGAGTTCCCTCCCATCAGGCACCTCACCGCTCCCGCTGCAGGGTCTGAGCTCAGGGGGACTTTGAGTCTTCTGCTGGTTTGATTGTGAGATGAAAGAAGATGGCATCAAGACTTTCTGTAGTCTAGTTCAGAAGGCTGTCTCTTGCTCGTGAGGATTGCGTAAATGAAAGAGCGAGTATTGATGGGCTTGTGGTGAATCAGAGAGAGCTGGCTTCGTGACCGCTGGGAAATAGGTGCAGTGGGAGCTTCAGCCTTCCATTTTAGCACTGGTGCTGTTGGATGTGGCTGATGTCTGCTGGAGTCCCATGGATGCGGTGTGGAGACTCTCTTGGGAGCATCTCTGGCGATGTACTTGGCAAGCTGTGTCACCATGGGCTGTTTGAGGATCCTGAGGAGCGTGAAAAAGGATCAAAAGGGCAGTTAGGCCTGGTAGAAAAAGCATAAATCCTTGACTGAAAGAAATGGAACCCTTTCTGGGCATTTTAAATGGCATGGAGTCAGAAGCGATTATGGTTTCAGAAGAGGTTATGCTTTGGGAAAAGCATAGGAAAGGCAGATTTTAGTCCGCACTCCTTGTTATCTCCCACACTGGCCCCCCAGGAATATGCTTTAGGAAATCTTTAAGCCAGGCGCAGCTGCCTGTGCAGGATAAAAGGCTGTTTCTAAGCATTGGGGAGGAGTAATGTGTAGATAATAATTCTAATAGCTTTTCTTTTATTTCAGAGCTATTTCCCTGTTTTACGAGCTCTCTGAAAATGATTTGGCCTTCATCAAGCAGAGCAAGGATGGTTCTGGTTTCTTGATCAACCTGATTGACTCTCCTGGGCACGTGGATTTCTCTTCGGAGGTCACTGCTGCTCTTCGTGTCACTGATGGTGCTCTGGTTGTTGTAGACTGTGTCTCTGGTAAGGTTTTCTGCAGCCACGTGCAATTGGAGCGTATGTTGGGCGAGTTTGAAGATGAGGATAACTAATTCCCCTGTGTTTGGCAGGCGTGTGCGTGCAGACAGAGACTGTGCTGCGTCAGGCCATTGCCGAGAGGATCAAGCCTGTCCTGATGATGAACAAGATGGACCGAGCGCTGCTGGAGCTGCAGCTGGAGCCAGAAGAGCTGTACCAGACCTTCCAGCGCATTGTGGAAAACGTGAACGTCATTATCTCCACGTATGGAGAAGGAGAAAGTGGACCCATGGGAAATATCATGGTAAGCGGAAGGCTGTGTTCGAAGTCAGTGAGAGGGAACAGTTGTGGCTCTATCTCAAATGAAGAAGTGAGAGTAAAATAATGAGGATGGCCATATTACCCAGGCTCGTGCTGGTTTGGAGCTTTCACCAGCTTTCTTTCCAAACCTTCTGTTAGTTCAAGGCTTGAGCAAATAAAGACTATAAATACAAGAAAGTATTTTCTCTCTTTACCAAGGGTGCCCTTGTTTTGTAGGACACCTTCTTGCCCACGTCACATCTGTGATGTTGGGTGACGTGAGATCCTAGGCTCCTCGGCAGCATCCCTCCCCTGGCTGTCTTCTGAAATGGAAGGCCAGTAGGTGTTTGCCAGTCCCTGCGCTCTGAGCACCGCTCCCCGCTGGGTTCCCGGGTAGTGAGCAGGGCTGTCGGTTCTGAGGATAAGCTTGCGCTTTGTTCCCATTGAGCACTCTCCTGCATGCTGCAGGTTTTCATGCGTTGCTGAGTCTCCCTGTGAGGGACAGGAATCTTACCTGCACGCAAATCTAGGCTGGGCTGTCTGAGCTGGTCAAAGTGATGAAAACCCAATCTAATTCTGTGGTACAAAGCTAAAATGGCCAGGCTGTCGCTGGACCTTGGAGGTGGCCACTGTCTCAGAGCTGTTTGAGCATCCCATAGATCTGAAGCTCCAGCTTCAGATTCTTTGTGGAGCCGTACTGAGTGTTGTTTGAGATGGAGTAGCTGCCTGCTGTCATGCCCTGTGGCTGTAACACCCTGTGCTGTTCCTCTGTAACCCAGCTCTCCTGTTCCCTTTCAGATTGACCCAGTGCTCGGTACCGTCGGCTTTGGTTCTGGCCTGCACGGCTGGGCTTTCACTCTGAAACAGTTTGCTGAAATGTATGTTGCAAAGTTCGCTGCCAAGGGTGATGCCCAGCTGAGTCCATCTGAGCGTGCCAAGAAAGTAGAAGACATGATGAAGAAGTTGTGGGGAGACAGGTGAGGAATTGCGGCTGTTGCTTTTAATTCCGGATCAGCTCTGTGTGGCTGCACCTTGATGCTGTAGAAGATGGGTAAGAGGAGAGGATGTGGTCGTGCACGTCTCAGTGACTTGGTCTGTGTGCTAGCAAAAGAACTGTTTCCCGTGAAATCTTTGCAGAATAGGAAACGCACAGATAAATGGTGAGGGGATGGTGAAATGGCAACATGAGTTAAATGCATTTTGGCGAGTTTTGAAAGCCTGAGAATGGTGAGGGAAAGTATGAAGACGGCTCTTACTCAGCAGCTCTTTCCTCATGCCTGAGCAAGCAGAACAAGCCACGCTTCCGCAGCTGAACTGAGCATTGATACTTGTCTGATTTATTCTTTCTCCAGATACTTTGATCCTGCTACTGGCAAGTTCAGCAAATCCGCTACCAGCCCTGATGGAAAGAAACTGCCCAGGACCTTCTGCCAGCTCATCCTTGACCCCATCTTCAAGGTGAGTTCCTCAGTGTTCAGCCCTTGCTGGTGCCTTCTGCTCTTTGGTTCAGTTACGGTGCATGATGATGGAAAATTTCTTCACTTTGACCTGACTTGTTTGATTGAAGAAATTTAAATATCTGACACATCTCGTTACTCTATGGGAGCAGAGAAGCTGGTAGTAGACATTGTGCAGGCAAGTGTCTGAGCCTCCGGATGGATTCATGTGGGTGATGAGCAAGAACAGAGATTCTCTTTAGAGACGTTTGTGCTGCTGCTTCAAACTGGGTCACCGGCGACATTCATGGCTGCTGCTGTTGTTCTAGGTTTTTGATGCAATCATGAACTTCAAGAAAGAAGAGGCGGCTAAACTGATTGAGAAACTGGACATCAAGCTTGACAGTGAAGATAAGGACAAGGAGGGCAAACCCCTGCTGAAGGTGAGACGGGTCTGAAGTGTCCATGGGAAGGAGATGAGTAGTTGTGCTGCTCCAACTGTCTTAACTTAGGAAGCAGCTACAAACCCTCCTTGGGTGGGAAGGAGCTGTTGGCAGCTTGGCGGTCGGGGAAGCAAGGGAAGGTTGTGAACAACAGGCTGGGTCTTACTCCTCTGATCTCTGCTCAGGCTGTGATGAGGCGGTGGCTGCCTGCTGGAGATGCCCTGCTGCAGATGATCACCATTCACCTGCCTTCTCCTGTCACAGCCCAGAAGTACCGCTGTGAGCTGCTCTACGAGGGACCCCCCGATGATGAGGCTGCCATAGGTACGATGAGCCGCTGCTTTGCTGCTAGGCCTCTCTTCACTTAAGTGCTCAGTGCTCTGGAATAATTGTAGCCATCTTGTTTTCCAAGGTCACAGCTTGGTAGCTCCTGTAATTCTTGAGTCTGTAGACTGTTGAGTCTGGGCGACAAAATTTTCTAATATGGATGACACAAGCTTACTAGCTTTACTCTGGAGGAGTGAGCTAGCTAAGTGACTGGAGAGTAGTCAGGGTGTATGCCAAAGGCTCAGGCTGAGCCTGTGTTCATTTAAAAGATTTTTTGGCGATGTGATCTCGGGCTTGCCAGCTGTCCAGACAGAAGTCAACAGGCTGGGACAATACTGGGTACAGGTCTTGTGCTGGGGTTTGGTGGTGGGTGGGGGAACAGGACGCGCATACCAAATGCAAGAGACGGTACTGAACGAAGTTGATCTGTCTCACAGGTATTAAGAACTGTGACCCCAAAGGCCCCCTGATGATGTACATCTCTAAAATGGTGCCAACCTCTGACAAGGGACGTTTCTACGCTTTTGGACGTGTCTTCTCTGGTCTCGTCTCAACTGGCTTGAAAGTCAGAATCATGGGACCAAACTACACACCTGGCAAGAAGGAGGATCTGTACCTGAAGCCAATTCAGAGGTCAGTCCTGGCTGCGGTGTGCTCTGTGGTCCAGATTCGTGATTCTAGCACTGTCTTGGGTCTCCTCATCTCTGAGGCCAGGCAAGGCGCTTGGCTGCGGACTTCAGGTCTGCTGCTGAGCTCCAGGAGACTGCCTGGTTGCACCTCCTCTTTCAGACTTCATTAAAACAACTTTCTCTTTTGCCAGGACCATTCTCATGATGGGCCGCTACGTTGAACCCATCGAGGACGTGCCTTGTGGAAACATTGTTGGTCTGGTTGGTGTCGACCAGTTCCTTGTGAAGACTGGAACCATCACCACCTTTGAGCATGCTCACAACATGAGAGTCATGAAGTTCAGTGTCAGCCCCGTCGTGCGTGTGGCTGTGGAAGCCAAGAACCCAGCGGACCTGCCCAAGCTGGTGGAGGGTCTGAAGCGTCTTGCCAAGTCTGACCCTATGGTGCAGGTGATTGTCCAAAGCCCTTTTGGGGACAGGAGAAATCCTGGTCCTGCTGGTGCAGGAGGCTTCTGGTTATGGTTGTACTAGGTGTGCTGGTAGAAAAGGCTTGAATATTGGTATTCCCTACTGGAGTGGGAAGGAATGCTGCATTTCACCTTGGGCTTGGTGCTGAGTCATCCCCAGATCAGTGGAAAAAGCATCTAAAAGTAGCTTTATGAGTCAAAAATCAGAGACAGTCACTAGTATTTCATGTGTGAGAGTTTCCGTTGCATTGCAGTCGAAAGCCTCACCTGCTGTATGAATGGTATTTTCAGTGCATCATTGAGGAGTCTGGAGAGCACATCATCGCTGGGGCAGGGGAGCTGCACTTGGAGATCTGCCTGAAGGATCTGGAGGAGGACCATGCCTGCATTCCCATCAAGGTAGAGGGGCTACAGTGGCAGAGCTGTTGCTGAGCTCTGGGTGGGTATCTGGTGAACTGTGGTTTGGTTGGTGGCTCACTGCTCTTCTCTGCTCTTTGTCACTGCAGAAATCGGATCCTGTTGTGTCCTACCGTGAGACAGTCAGCGAGGAATCCAATGTGATGTGCCTTTCCAAGTCCCCCAACAAACACAACAGGCTGTACATGAAGGCCCGGCCCTTCCCAGATGGCTTGGCTGAGGACATCGACAAGGGCGAGGTCTCTGCTCGTCAGGAGCTGAAGCAGCGAGCTCGTTACCTGGCTGAGAAGTACGAGTGGGATGTCACCGAAGCCAGGAAAATCTGGTGCTTTGGTCCTGATGGCACCGGTCCCAACATCTTGACCGACATCACCAAGGGAGTGCAGTACCTGAATGAGATCAAGGACAGCGTGGTGGCCGGCTTCCAGTGGGCGACAAAAGAGGTAGGTAGGGGCAGTGCCTGGATCGGGTTGCTCCAGGGCAGGCAGCATCATAAACTGCTACTGCACATCTTTTCAAAGAAATTTTGGGAAAACTGCCGCATATAGTGCAGCAGATTTATGATTCGGAAGTATCTTTTAGGATAGATGAAACTTGATGTCAACTGGAGTGAAGGTGTCATATCAGTTTAGACACACACAAAACACAAGCTCAAGACAAAAAGCTTTCTCCCACGGCTGCAGAGAAGTTCATCATGGCAACGCGTACTTAACGTTCTAAAAAGCTTTTTCAGAGAGCAAAATGCAAGAGCAGCGTCAGAAACTATTAAGATGAATGGCACAACTGGCATCAAAAGAAAATGCAAGGTGCCCTGAGAGCCTCAGCAAAGACCTGGCCTTGTTGACCAATTATTTTTTCAGGACTAGACAGGAGATGACTCAAAAATAACAAATTGATGGGTAGACTGGGGACAACAACAGGAGAGGGGTTTTTCCTGCTTATTTTTTAAAGTTAGTCTCAGTCAGAAAACCAAAATACCATGCCAATGACTTTGTCCCAGTAACGTGGAAAGATGGCTTTTCTTGGCCAAATACTTGGGTAGCAGCATCCTGTGGTGTTGGTTGACCCCCTGCTCTGCTTTTCCAGGGGGTCCTGTGCGAGGAGAACATGCGCGCTGTGCGTTTTGATGTGCATGATGTCACCCTGCACGCTGACGCCATCCACCGCGGAGGTGGGCAGATCATTCCCACTGCCAGGAGATGCCTGTATGCCTGCGTGCTCACCGCCCAGCCCAGGCTCATGGAGCCCATCTACCTTGTGGAAATCCAGGTGAGGAACCTTTGCTCAGCCCATAAGATCCTGGGCCAAGAAGAGGTGAGTGGGTCCTGACACCTCTTTCTCTTTCAGTGCCCGGAGCAGGTGGTGGGTGGCATCTACGGTGTGCTGAACAGGAAGCGTGGCCACGTCTTTGAGGAGACCCAGGTGGCCGGCACCCCCATGTTTGTGGTCAAGGCCTACCTGCCTGTCAACGAGTCCTTTGGTGAGTGTGCTGGTCCTGGATGTGAAGGAGATCCTTTGCATCCAGCTGGTTGATCATGGAATTGTAGAATTGTTTAGGTTGGAAAAGGACCCTTAATTAAGATCCTTAAGAATCCAGCCATCAACCCAGCACTGCCAAGTCCACCACTAACCCATATCCTTCAGTACCACCTCTACGCATCTTTTAAATCCAGCCAGGGGTGGTGACTCCATCACTTCCCTAGACAGCTTGTTCCAATGCTTGATAACCCTTTCAGTGAAGAATTTTTCCTAATACCCAATCTAAACGTCCCCTGGTGTAATTTAAGGCCATTTCCTCAAGTCCTATTGCTTGTTACTTGGGAGAAGACCAAGCCACAGGATGGTTTGGGTTGAAATAGATCTTTAAAGGTCATCTAGTCTAACCCCCTGCAATGAGCAGGGACATCTCCAACACAGTCAGGTTGCTCAGAGCGCTGTCCAACCTGGCCTTGGACACCTTCAGGGATGGGGCAGCCACAGCTTCTCTGGGCAACCTGGGCCAGGGGCTCACCACCCTCACAGTGAAGAATTTCTTCCTAATATCTAATCTCTCTCTCTCCCCTCTTTTCATTAAGAACCATTACCCCTTGTCCTATCACGATAGGTTTTGCTAAAGTCTGTCCACATCTGTCTTAGAGGATCTCTTAAGGTATTAAGATGTCACCATGAGGCCCTCCTGGAGCCTTGTCCAACCCCAATTCCCAGCCCTTCCTCATGGCGGAGGTGCCCTGTGGTTGGCATCTCTGTAGGCTCTGGGTTCCTTTCTCCTGGGTGGTGAACTGGAGTTTTTGTACAATCACAGACTGGTTTGGGTGGGTAGGGACCTTAAAGATCACCCAGTGCCACCCCCTGCCCTGGGCAGGGACACCTCCCACCAGCCCAGGTTGCTCCAAGCCCCGTCCAACCTGGCCTTGAACCCCTCCAGGGATGGGGCAGCCACAGCTTCTCTGGGCAACCTGGGCCAGGGGCTCACCCCCCTCACAACAAACAATTTCTTCCTCAGACCTCATCTCACTCCCCCCTCTTCCAGTCTAAAGCCATTACCCCTCGTCGTAACATAGAACCTTACAATTACGTAGGTTGGAAGGGACCTTTCAGATCATCGAGTCCCACCATCAACCAAACTCTGACAAAAACCGCCGCTAAACCATATCTCTAAGCACTGTCTACCTGTCTTTGCAATACCCCCGGGGATGGCGACTCCACCCCTGCCCTGGGCAGCCTGTCCCAATGCTTGACAACCCTTTCAGGGAAGAAATTTGTCCTAATATCCATCCTAGACCTCTCCTGGGGCAACTTGAGGCCGTTTCCTCTTGTCCTGTCGCCTGTTCCTTGGGAGAAGAGACCAACCCCCCCCGGCTGCCCCCTCCTTTCGGGGAGTTGCAGAGAGCGAGAAGGTCTCCCCTCAGCCCCCTTTTCTCCAGGCTGAGCCCCCCAGCTCCCTCGGCTGCTCCTCACAGGATTTGTGCTCCAGACCCCTCACCATCTCCGTTGCCCTTTCCTGCACCCTGCTAAAGGCAGTCCCCATCTTTCTTTTGAGGGACCTCCAGGGCTTCCTGGAGCCTTCTCCACCCCAGTCCCAGCTTTTCCTCATGGCAGAGGTTCCCTGTGTTTGGCATCTCGGTAGGCTTTGGGTTCATTTCCCCTGGGTGGTGACCTGGAGTGTTGGTGACGCCCAACTCCTGTTGAAGGAGAACCTCACCTCCTCCTCTTCTTCCTCCCTAGGTTTCACAGCGGATTTGAGGTCCAACACTGGTGGCCAGGCTTTCCCCCAGTGCGTTTTCGACCACTGGCAGATCCTGCCCGGGGACCCCTTCGACAATGCCAGCCGGCCCAGCCAGGTGGTGGCCGAGACCCGCAAACGCAAGGGGCTGAAGGAAGGCATCCCCGCCCTCGACAACTTCCTCGATAAACTCTAATTAAACTCTCCGTTTGGACTCTGGGGGAGGGGAAATTTAATTAATTAGCTTGGGGGGAGGGGGGTATAGATGCCCGTCAACCACCATCTTGTTAATTAATCAGTTTCATAGCGATTTGAGACTTGAAATGAGGAAGAAAAACAAAAAAAAAGGCAAGAAAAAAAAAAAAGCCTTATAGGTTTCTGTGTTGCACATGACTCATCTTTGCCATTGTAACTAAAACATTTCCACGCCATTTGCCCGATTCTCTATTTATTTGACTCAAAAAAGGGTGGGGGAGGGGGAGATGAGCTCCTTCCCCCCCTGCCCCTACCATCCACAAAAAAAGAAAGGGGTAAATCCATGCAAAAATGAGAAAGGGGGGGGGTTTAAAAAAAAAAACAAACAACCAACCAACCTGCAGTGTGACTGTCCGTCGTGACCATCGCCGCCTGTATTAGTGCCACTGGAATTAATAAAATTGGATAATGGTGATTGGATGTGGAATGTGGGGTTTTTTGGCGGGGGGCGGGGGGGAATAGGTCGCCCCCTTGCGGACGGGAGGACCGCGGTGGTTGGGGGGGGGAAGAGCGGGCGGTGCCGCCCGCCCACTGGCTCCGCCCACCCGCCGCGAGACGAGCGTGGATGGGCGGGGCCAGGGGGTGGGCGGGGCCGGCCGCTGTGGTGGAATGCGGCGACGACGCGGGCGGCGGCGGCCCAGGTGGGGCCTGGGGTGTGTGTGTGTGGGGGGGGGGGAAATGTGGGGGTCTGTGGGGCAGGGAGAGCGGTTATGGGTCAGGGAGGGGGTTCGGGGGTGGGGAGAGGGGCGATGGGCTGGATTTGAGGCGGTGTGGGGTGTGGGAGGGATGGGGGGGGTGAGGCCTGTGGTGGTGCTTGAGGGGGTGTGGGGGATTGGGAAGGGGAGGGCTGTGAGGGATGGAGGGGAGGGGGGGGCTGTGGAATTGGGGGTTATGGGGAAGGGATGTGGGGGGATCGGGAGGGGGGGGCTGTGGGTGTGGGGGGTCGGGGTGTGGGGCCTGTGGTGGGGTCTGAGGGGCTGTGGGGGATAGAGGTGAGGCGGGGGGGGCTGTGGAATTGAGGGTTATGGGGCAGGGAAGGGATGTGGGGGGATCAGGATGGGGGGCTGTGGGTTTGGGGCTTATGGGGTAGGGAGGGGCTGTGGGGGATTGGGATGGGGAGGGCTGTAAGGGATTGAGGTGGGGGGGCTGCGGGGGATCAAGGTGGGGGAGGCTGTGGGTTTGGGGGCTATAGGGCAGGAAGGGGCTGTGGGGAATTGGGATGGGGGGCTGTGGGTGTGAGGGCTGTGGGGGATCAGTGTGGGGGGGACAAGCTGTGAATTGGGGTTATGGGGCAGGAAGGGGCTGTGGGGAATTGGGATGGGGGGCTGTGGGTGTGAGGGCTGTAGGGGATCAGTGGGGGGGGCAGGCTGTGAATTGGGGTTATGGGGCAGGGAGGGGATGTGGGGGATTGGGGTGTGGGGGCTCTGGGTTTGGGGGATAGGGAGGAGCTGTGCAGGATTGGGACGGGGAGGGCTGTGAGGGGTGGAGGTGGGGGGGGCTGTGGAACTGGGGGTTATGGGGCAGGGAGGGGCTGTGGGGGATCATGATGGGGGAGGCTCTGGGATGGGGGGCAGAGAGTCAGGAGGGGGCCCTGGGTTTGAGGCTTATGGGGCGGGAAAGGGCTGTGGGGGCTCTAGTTTTGGGGGCTATACGGCAGAGGGGCAGTGGGCGATCGGGATGGGGGTACTGTGGGGCAGGGTGGGGGCAGTGGGGTGCTGCTGGCCAAGTTGGGGGGTCCTTCCGCCACCACCGGGTGTTGCTGGCTGCAGTGACGAGGGGTCACAACCATGGCCCCCATGCAGGCCCTGTTCCCTCCTCTCTTCCCCCAGCGGGGTCCCACGGCCCTTGGGGCGTGATGAGACTCCGCGGGTGGGCAGGACTAACCTGGGGCTTGTTCCCCAGCTGCCCCACGGCGCAGCTCGGCACGGGGGCTGTGCTGCTTTGGGGCTCCCTGCCCTCTTTCCCCCCAGGGGGGACAGTGTCCCTGTGCCAGGCCCTGGCCCTGAGCTGCCGCAGTTGCTGGTGTCACCGTGTGGCTTCCAGGGCATAAACCCCCTCTTCTGGTGCTGCAGGTGCTGATCCCCGGCTGCTCCCCGGTGTCCTCCTCCGCTGTCAGGGTCAGGGTGGCCTCGGCCCCGCCAGCACCCCGCAGCCATGTCCACCTTCCGGCAGGAGAGCGTGGAGGACTTCTACGAGATGGGGGAAGAGCTGGGCAGGTGAGGGACGTTCTGCTGCCGCGCTCTGGGGGGGCTTCCCTGCCTGCACCCCCTGCCCCACCACCTGGCTGCTGCATCCCTCAAGGTGTCCCGATGCCGGTGACATCCCCTGTGCCACCTGCAGGCAGTGGGTCTGGGGGCTGTGCCAAGAGCCAGGCACCTCTAGCAGCTATATATTTTAAAAAAAAGGCATTAATTAACATTAAACTCGTTCCTGTATACGGGCAGGCCTGGCAGCTTCCCGCAGAGCTCCGGTCCCGGGTTTGGCCAGGGTTGATGGCCCTTTCCTGGTCACTGCCGCCTGGCTCTGCGCCTGCGGGACAGATGTGGGGGTGAATCACTGCATGCAAACGGGATTTAATCATCCGGGATGCAGAGGCAGCGGCGGTGGCGGGGGTGTGGGCTGGATTGGGATCCTCCAGCGTTGCCTTGGCCACGCCAGCCCAGTGGCCGCACTGCTGAGAGTCAGGGACTGCCACAGCCATGGCTGTCTGCACACGGGGCTTCTCAGGAAATAATTGTGCGGTGGAAAGATTTTGTGTGGCTTTAGCGTTTTTTTTTAAAGGAGGGGAGCTTCCAGAGGCTTGCGCTTCGGGCTGCACTGTAGCTGCGGTCCGGTGTGAGCTGTGGGGATTGATGTGGTGCCTGGGGGTCAGATCCCTCCTGGGTGAGGCTGGTCCCTGCCGCAGGGGGCCTCTCGGTGGCCCCGGCCATGATCCCAGTACATATAAAGGAGTGTTGGGTCCGGGCTCGCGCAGAGGGTGGTGACGGAGGCTGGTGACGGGGACCGCACGTCACCATGGGGATGGCCAATGGCTGGGGCAGTGGGGAGGGGACAGAGCAGCCTGGGGACGTGGGATGGATCCGGGATGGATCTCATCCTTGGGGGAAGGTGTTGAAGGGCCCTTGAGCATCCCTGCAGAGGGGCCGCAGGGGGCTTGGCCGGGGTAGGGAGGGACAAGGGTCAGAATCATGCCATAGCAGTGATGCTGGTGTCAGCAGGGCACAGCTCCTTAAAGCGTCTGTGATGCCCAGAGCCCTGCCTCCCCCCGGCCCCTCACCCCAGCAAGCTTTGAGCTGTCGGTTACTCTTATTTCAGGCATTTCCCCCACGCCCGCCCACCTTCCCCATCCAAGCTTTATGGTCCCCTGGGACTGTTGGGCTCCAAGGTTTGCTCCTGGAGCAGCCCAGGTGGTCCTGGCTGGAAATGGGGACCGATGGGCATCTCCCACCCCGGGTGGTCACAGCAGCACCCAAACAGCCTGGGGAGGGTGGGCAGCTGCTGTGTCCCTGGGAGAAATTCCTTGCCTCCATCCTGGGCAGCGCTGGGGTTTACACGGCTGCTCCGGCAGTGCCAGGGGGTGTAACCCCTGGGGGTGTGCTGAGGGGATCCCAATTCCTGACAGACCCCGGAGGAATTTTGTGCCCTCCTGCACAGCATCCCCCATCCTCATGCTGGTGCTGACGCCACTGCCAAGCACACACCGGCACGTGCGATGCAGGGATATCCTTTCCTCATCTCCTCCCCACATCCCGCAGTGGCCAGTTTGCCATCGTACGGAAATGCCGGGAGAGGAAAACAGGTCTGGAATACGCCGCCAAATTCATCAAGAAGCGTCGCCTGTCGTCCAGCCGTCGGGGCGTGAGCCGGGAGGAGATCGAGAGGGAGGTGGACATCCTGCGGGAGATCCAGCACCCCAACATCATCACGCTGCACGACATCTTCGAGAACAAGACGGACGTGGTGCTGATCCTGGAGCTGGTCTCGGGCGGCGAGCTCTTCGATTTCCTGGCCGAGAAAGAGTCCCTGACGGAGGAGGAGGCCACCCAGTTCCTCAAGCAGATCCTGGATGGGGTGCACTACCTGCATTCCAAGCGCATCGCCCACTTTGACTTGAAGGTGAGGTCTGGGAGGTGCAAACCCCCCCGTGCCGGGCAGCTGGGGAGCAGGGACGAGCACCCAGGCTCCTGCGTGGCTGGCTCTGGGATCTCTCCCTACTTGAGGCGTGTGTCCTCTCCTCTGGGGAGAGGGACCTAGGGCAGCACAGGGCTCCCACGGGTGAGCATGTTGGGGGCAACGCTGGCTCCTCTCCCCCCGCAGCCGGAGAACATCATGCTGCTGGACAAGAACGTGCCAAACCCTCGCATCAAACTCATTGACTTTGGGATCGCCCACAAGATTGAAGCTGGGAATGAATTCAAGAATATATTTGGGACACCGGAGTTTGTAGGTGAGGCCCGGCTTGGCGGTGTTCCTGGGGGGGTCCTCTGGGCTCTGAAAGCTTTGGCTTAATCCCGGGGAGATGCCCACAGCCCTGGTTTGGCCAGCTAGGCAGCTGCTGGCATGTGGCCATGGGGACAGGCTTCTTTCCCCCCAAATAAGCCTGTTTTCTCCCCTCTTTCCTTCTAAAGCCCCAGAAATCGTGAACTACGAACCCCTGGGGCTGGAAGCCGACATGTGGTGAGTGAGTCCCCTGCCAGGCACCTTCCAGTGGCCCGTCCCTGGGACGGTGCTCGTGCCGGGGCATCTCCCCTCTTGCTGAAAGTGCAGGGAGAGGGGACTGATGGCGCTGTGCAGGGCTTCAGCCTCATCTTCCTCTCTCTTCCAGGAGCATCGGGGTCATCACTTACATCCTGTGAGTATATGGGGAGCCTGGGGCAGATGGGTGCTGCAGGGCGAGTCTCCAGCCCCTGGCTGTCACCTTTTTGGGGTGTCACAACCCATTCTCGCCACAGGCTAAGTGGAGCCTCCCCTTTCCTTGGGGAAACGAAGCAAGAGACCCTGACCAACATCTCCGCTGTCAACTATGACTTCGATGAGGAGTATTTCAGCAACACCAGCGAGCTGGCCAAGGACTTCATCCGCCGCCTGCTTGTCAAGGACCCCAAGTGAGAGACAGGGAGCGGAGCTGGGGGTTACCCTGGGAGAGGGGACGGTCCCTCCTGCCCAACTCTCTGTGTACAGGCAGCTCCCACGTCTCCTGCCCATGCTGGGGTTTAGCTCTGAGCCTGCCTGCTGCCAGCCCATCCTTTGCCCATCCCTGTTGGGATGGTTGTTTATAAATCCCATTTGTCCCTCTGTTTCCCTCCTGCCACTTGTAAGATTCAGTGTGGCAAAACGTCTGGTAACCAAAGTCTCTGTCCTGCGTCAGGCATGGGGTGAATTCTGGGATCACCCTGAGGGTGCAGCAGCTCAGCTGAGAGGGAGGGAGCAGGGTTTGGAAGGGATGAAGGGCTGACCTGAGCACCCAGGACACTGGGCTGGGGCGGAAGCAGTGGTGCCGTGTGATCCGATATCGGTCAGGAGGTTTCTGCAGGCTCTTCTGTGGGTATTTGCTCCTGGGAGGCTGGCTGAGGGCATGGGGAATGGATGCGGCCCCTGCCTGCGGTAGCCTCTGAGTGAGTTTGGGCTCATCTGTGCCCCAGAGGTGACAGGATCTGAGCCTGCTTTTCCAGGAATTTATCAGGGAAAGAGGCAGCAAAGCCTCTGCCCCTCGGTCGCAGCCTTGCTGTCATTGCAGGAAGCGGATGACCATCGCTCAAAGCCTGGAACACCCTTGGATTAAGGTGAGAAGTTAAAGAATTGGCACTTTTTGGGTCTCAGACATCCAAGAGGTTGAGGGTTGGTGGTGGTGCACCAGCAGCTCTCCGCTGCTCTTCCAGCCCCCAGTGCGGGCTGGTTTGGTGCCTCTGGTGGCCATGCTGTTGGGGGTCTGAAGCCATTGGGCTCCTGTTGTCCTGGCTGTGCCCCATGCCTGTGGCTGCCCCTCTCCGCAGGTGATCAAGAGGAGGAACGTCCGCAATGAAGACAACAGCAAGAAGCCCGAGCGCCGCCGGCTGAAGACCACGCGCCTGAAGGAGTACACCATCAAATCCCACTCCAGCATGCCGCCAAACAACACGTACATCAACTTTGAGCGCTTCTCCAAGGTCATGGAGGAGGTGGCTGCAGCTGAGGAGAGCCTCCGAGAGCTGGAGAGGAACAAGAAGTCCTTCCAGGAGGACATCGAGGCCCTGCTGTCCATCTATGAGGAGAAGGAGTCGTGGTACAAGGAGGAGAATGAGAGCATCAGCCAGGACCTCCGCCAGATCCGGCAGGAGCTGCAGAAGACAGAGGCCCTGAAGAAGCAGGCGCAGGAAGAGACCAAGAGTGTGGTGCAGGTGGCCAATGGCCTCAAGAGGCGTTACCGAAAGCTGGAGAACCACTATGAGGCCTTGGCCAAGCAGGTGGCCTCAGAGATGAAGTTCGTCCAGGAGCTGGTGTGGTCTATTGAGCGGGAGAAGCTGCAGAGCGGCGAGGGAGACGGCAGCATCCGCTAGCTCAGCCGGTGCCGGGGTGGGCTGCCCTCATGTTGAGGTTGGGTGGTCCTTCCCGATCCCCCCCTGCTGACCCGCAGTGGCAGGCAGCGCCGAAGGGACCTCAGTGGCTCTGCCCCTTGCTCGCCCGAGGAGCCGGTCCACCGACAGCCTTTGGTGAATGTCCCCAGGCTCTGCTGGCCTTGCGGTGGCATGCCAGGGGCTTATGCCTCCCTGGAGACCCCTGCCTTGGGGGGCTTCAGTTGTGCTCACCTGGGTTTTGGCTTCCTGTGTGCGGCTCTTGCTTGCCTTGCTGTCTGTGTGCTCCCCGTGGTCCTGGCTGTCCCCTACCTTGCTGCCGCAGGGCTTGGGGACCGTCCCACGTCCTCTCCGTCCCACTCAGGGCCTGGGTCTCGGAGCTGCCGCAGCGCCCTGTCCTGGGAGGGTCTTGGTAGGGAGACCCCTCCTCTAAACCCTCGCAGCAGCTCAGCGTCTGCCACACGCGAGCCATGACCGAGGACCAATTCCTGCATGGCCCATCACGCCACAGCCCCATGGGTGGCCCCAGATGTCCCCGGCTCCCCCTGGGCCATCGCACCCCCCTGCTCCCTGCCCCAGCCCTCAGTCCCACTGGGCGCTCCCCCCTTTTAACAAAATAAAGGTTTCCGTGCATCGGGGCGGCCGCCTTGGCTCCTGCTGTGGAAGGACGGGTGGTGGGAAGGGCACAAGGACATGCCGTGGGGTGACAACTCCTCTGCTGTCCCCCAAATGGTCTCCCGTCCCAGAGGGATTTCCTTAATTTGGGAGGGAAAAGGCTTTTTTTTTTTTTTGCCTTATCAGCCCCAACGCTGGTGGGGGAGCTCCCTGCGGGCTCGGGGGGGCTCTGGGGATGGGTTGCAGGATGTTCTCAGCCTGGGGGAGCCCCCAACCCCTTTGCCTTGGACCCTGGGGGAGGTCTGGGGGGCTCAGGGAAGGTTGAGGGATGGTTTGGGGAATTGGAGAAGGTCTGTGGGGTTTGGGGAGGGCCCTGGGGCTCTGGGAGGGTCCCAGGGTTTCTGTGGGGCCCCTCCCCTTTGCCCCAGGGATCTCCCTTTGGCAGGGGACCAGCCAGATCCTCTTTTGTGTGGGAACAGAAGGGACAAGGAATTAGCCCCAGTATTATCGGAGCCAGGAAGGGCTTTACCATCACCGGCGAGCGCAGGTGAGCAGCTGATGGCTAGGGCTGGTGGGGCCAGGACGGGCTGGACCCCGTCCCCTTTCCTCTGCCCTCCTGGGGACGGAGACAGGGAGGGGACAAGGTCCCAAATTGCTGCTTTCTGCAGAGAGCCCGGGAGCAGGTTTCCACAGGGAGCACCGAGGGGTTCCCAGCTGCCCTCGGCCCCGCGCTGATGGAGCCAAGATTCGGCTGAATTTGATCCGGGGGAATCACCGGCCAAATCCCGGCCGATGGCAGGCGTCCCTCTGGCTCGCCAGCCCCCATGGTGATGGGGAGGGACAACAGCGGGTCCTGCTGACGTCCCCCAGGGTGTAGGTTTCATCCCAACCCGGGGGGCACGCGGGGCATGGGGATAATTGTAGCCTGCCCCATTTTTCCAGGCCAGGGCGCTTGGCATCCAGGGGTGATGGCGTGACCGCAGTGTCCCAGGATCCTGGCCGCAGCCCCGGGGTGCTGGAGGGGGGCTCTGGCCATGGTGGGGGACACCACGGCCTGGCTGTGGGGCCTGGGGACATTGTCCTCCCCCCGGGTGCTGCGTCCTCAGGGTTGGGGTTCGGGGGGAGGCTTTGGGGTGTGGATTCAACCGGAGTCCTGGGCATTTGATCCGCTCTTGCAGAGTGGGTTCGTCACCAGAGCCAGCATGTGAAAGGATGTATGGAAATCCTATAGCGGCACTTGTTCCCGAGCCGGGCAAAGTTCACGTAGTGCTAAAGCTTCCCAGATGCTCCTCGCGCTGCGGGTTTCTGTTTCAAGGCTCTTGGGAGTCGGTGGTGATTCACCCTGGCCGGCACAGCCACCTCCTCCCCGGGTACACTGCTCCGGAGGGGCTGGTAGCGGGAGATCTTGTCCTGATAATGCCAAAGATAACACCAAAATGTTTTTTAAAAAGCAGAATTTGGGGTGGGTTTTGTTGCCGCCGCCCTTGGGGTGACCTGCATTAGAGGGTTTTAGATTGCAGAGCACTGGCACGAGTTCCGCAGGCTGCACGAGTTCCGCAGGCTGCACGATTCGCCGCATACGGCTCCAAAGAAGGGGGAAAGTACCTACCGCTCCCCGGGGAGGAGGATTTACTGGGGAGAAAGGGTCTGGGAGGTGAATGCTGTGGGAACTGGGCTAATGCTGAGCACTGCAGGAGCCAGGGTAGTGCTCAGAAGGTGGGGGCTGTGCCGGTCCCCGGGAGGTTTCGTGACGTGACGTACTGGGATGTCCTGCCCCGGGTCCCTTCTGCGCAGCTGGAGCTAATGCGATTCCCTGCGGGCGGAGAGTGTCTAAGTGCCTTTTTTAGCCTTCGGTTTTTGCTTCCTGGGGGCTGGCCCGCAGCGAGCGCCGTGGCTTTTCCCTTCTACGTCTTTGGGGAAGCAAAATGGTTTTGTTGGACTTATCGGGTGAGGGTTAAACCTCTCTGTGAAGACGGGGGAGCCCTGCCGAGCTCAATCTGCCTTTTTTTTTTCCCCTGCCAGCGAGCCGGGCTGCGGCCAATCTGCGGGAAACGCTCCGTGTCACCGTGTCAAATGGACTTACGAGGTATCGGTGACAAGTCACAGCACACTGTGCCCGGCCCAGGCGTTCCTCAGCTCTGCCATTGACGAGCTCCTGGCCCTGTAACGCTGTAATTATAGTTTTGTGGATCTCTCCGGGCACGCATGGGGTTGCACACAAAGAAATCTGCCTTTTTATAGCTTGGGGAAGTGTGGGTGATGCCATCAGCATTCGCGTCTCATTTCTGGCTGCGGCATCCCCGTTCCCGCCAGACAATCGGAAAAATACCGTTGCAACGCGTGGTCAGGGCGGTGGATCAGGCTTCCTTCTGGCTGCTTAAAACACCCCTCGAAACAGGCTGGGTGGATTTTTTTGGGTGACATCTTGCTAATCTGTGGCAGCTGCTTTTCTGGAGCGACGTTTCTAATTAAGGCAGGCCCAAAAATCTTCTGAAGTGAGCTGTGCCGTCACCGCCGCCAAGTTATTTTCGCGCCCTAAAGATCACCGCGCTCGTCCCACGTGAGAGGTTTTGTACTTTAACACGGTGAACCCTTCCCGCGTGGCACGCCGCGTGTGCTTCAGTACATCAGTTGAATGGCACTTCCTATCTTTAGCCGGGGTATTTCGATAGCGGGTTGACAGTTCTCGACCCGCTCACCGGTCTCACCGCAGTGTTGAAGCTCAGTTAGTTACCCAGCGCAGAGGGTTTCTTATCAGCTTGGAGCTAGGCACTAGCCGAGGGCAATGCTGCGACCAGGTCTTCATGGTGTGTGCAGAGCTACAGGGCCGAGCCCCACCGTTTGAGAAGGATCTCAGATGCTTTTTGAGGTCAGCCTCAAGTGGTTGTGCAGAGCACAAACAAGGTGGTGAGAGGGCTGGAAGGCATGTCCTGGAATCACAGACTGGTTAGAGCTGGGAGGGACCTTAAAAATCATCGTCCCATGGGCAGGGACACCTCCCACCAGCCCAGGTTGCTCCAAGCCCCGGCCAACCTGGCCTTGAACCCCTCCAGGGATGGGGCAGCCACAGCTTCTCTGGGCAACCTGGGCCAGGGGCTCACCACCCTCACAACAAACAATTTCTTCCTCAGACCTCATCTCACTCCCCCCCTCTTCCAGTCTAAAGCCATTACCCCTCGTCGTAACATAGAACCTTACAATTACGTAGGTTGGAAGGGACCTTTCAGATCATCGAGTCCCACCATCAACCAAACTCTGACAAAACCCGCCGCTAAACCATATCTCTAAGCACTGTCTACCTGTCTTTGCAATACCCCCGGGGATGGCGACTCCACCCCTGCCCTGGGCAGCCTGTCCCAATGCTTGACAACCCTTTCAGGGAAGAAATTTGTCCTAATATCCATCCTAGACCTCCCCTGGGGCAACTTGAGGCCGTTTCCTCTTGTCCTGTCGCCTGTTCCTTGGGAGAAGAGACCAAACCCCCCCTGGCTGCCCCCTCCTTTCGGGGAGTTGCAGAGAGCGAGAAGGTCTCCCCTCAGCCCCCTTTTCTCCAGGCTGAGCCCCCCCAGCTCCCTCAGCTGCTCCTCACAGGATTTGTGCTCCAGACCCCTCACCAGCTCCGTTGCCCTTTCCTGCACCCTGCTAAAGGCAGTCCCCGTCTTTCTTTTGAAGGACCTCCAGGGCTTCCTGGAGCCTTCTCCACCCCAGTCCCAGCTTTTCCTCATGGCAGAGGTTCCCTGTGCTTGGCCCCGGGCTGTGGAGCTGGGAGGGGGAACGGGCAATAAAGAGATGGGGTTTCCAGGCACTTTTGGCCCCCGCCGTCATTTCTTTGTTTATTTCTTTCCTTATTTCCCCCCCGGCTGGTGTCGGGGCTGGCCAAGGCGCAGGCAGAGAAGGGGAGGAGGGTCCCTGCCTGGCCGGCAGCTCCCCCCTGGCCGTTGTGGGGGTGATTTGGGGTGATTGGGCAGCGCAGGGAGGCAAAGCCGGGCTGCGGAGCCGCGGACGGGGGTGATTGTGCCGAGGCTTTGGGGGCTTTGCCCCGAGGCCTGTCCCCGCGGGAGGGGACGCTGGCCGGGGTCCAGCCGAAGGCCTGGCAGCCCTTGTGGTCGTCTGTGTCCGTCCCCTCCCGCTCCCCAAGGTCCGTCCTTGTCCCGGGGGCTCCGTGCTGCTTTCTGCGTGGGGCCGTGTCCGTGGGTCCGGCAGGGACCCGTCTGTCCTGGCTGCCCCTGGGGAAGGGGAGAGGGGATTCCCCCACCACCACCACTGCCACCCCGCTGGCGGTGACTCGGCCCTGGGGGGGGGCTCAGTGCCCTTTGGGGTCCCATGTGGGGCTGTGGCACCTGGTGGGGGCCAATTCCCGCTGCCCCCCGCGCTCCCTCCCCTCCCAGACAGGCACGGAGCAGGGCTGGAGAAACAACTTTTAATGGAAAAACACGAGAGAAAAGGCCCTATCGAAGCGACTCTAACCCCCCCTCCCTCAAATGCGCCCCCCTCCCCTAAACACATCCCTCCCCCCAAATACACTGCCCACCGCAACCTTTAATGGGAAAAGTCAAGAGAAAAGGTCCTATCGAAGCTACTCTAACCCCCCCTCCCTCAAATGCCCCCCTCTCCCCTAAACCCACCCCCCCATCTCTCAAAATACACTACCCCCCCTTTAAATAGACCTGCCTCCCCTAAACACACCCACCTCCCCAAACACACTGCCCGCTACGACTTCTAATGGAAAAACAGGAGAGAAAAGGCCCTATCGAAGCTACTCTAACCCCCCCTCCCCTAAACATGTCCCTGTCCCCACCACCCCCCCAAACACACCACCCCCCCAGATACAGTCCCCTCCCTTAAATCTGCCCCCCCACTCCCCTCCCCTAAATACAACCCTCCCCCCACCCCCCAAATGCACACTCCCTCTGCGCCCCATCATCTCCGTCTCCTCGCTGGGGGGTGTCTCTTCCCCCCCGCCACCCCCGGCCTGTCCGCCAGAGCCCTGCGCTTCCTGGGTGGCAGCGACGGGGAGTTCGTCCCGCGCTTCATCCCCTGCTTTGTCCCCCGCTTCTCCGCCATGGTGGGCTGGGCTGGCGGCAGCTCCCTCCCCGTGTCCCCGCACGACTCCTGGGACTTCGTCCTGGAGAAGATATCTTCCAGGACGACGACGGCCTTCCGGGTCACCTCCACACCAAAGTCGTTGACAGGCACCTCGTGGGGCACTGCAAGGTGGCCGGCTGTGTCCCCGAGGGCTTGGCTGTTGGGGACAGCAGAGGAGCTGCTGGGGACATCGCTCTCAAGGTAGCCGGCCGCGTCCCCGAGTGCTTGGCTGTTGGGGACAGCAGAGGAGCTGCTGGGGACGTCGCTCTCTGGCCCGTAGAGGAATTCTTCTAGGATGCGGGCACCCTCCAGGAGCTCCTCCATGCTGTAATCCAGCATTAGCAGGTCCTCGGGCAGCGAGAGGGAGTCGATGTCGCAGAGGGGGGCGGCTTCGCCGGTGCCACCGGGGTCGCAGTCCAAGAGGCTCAGGGCCTCCTTGAGGGACACCTCATGGGGCACGGCAAGGTGGCCGGCCGCGTCCCCGAGGGCTTGGCTGTGGGGGACGTCGCTCTCCCAGGAGCTGTCGCTGCTCGAGGAGGTGTCACTCTTTAGGGAGATGGTGTCGTAGTCTGTGATGTCCTGCTCTGAGTAGGTGATGTTCTTCGGGGAGAAGGTGAGCTCTGGGAAGACGTCGCTCTCGGAGGAGATGTCGCTCCTGGGAGAGATGTTGCTCTTTGGGGAGCTGATGGTGCTCGAGGAGATGTCGCTGCCCGGGGGTGTCTGCGCGGGGGAGGCCCCGCTGGAGCTGTTGGTCTCTGAGGACCATTCCTTGGTGTTCTCCAA
Source organism: Larus michahellis (assembly GCF_964199755.1). NCBI lineage: Eukaryota > Metazoa > Chordata > Aves > Charadriiformes > Laridae > Larus > Larus michahellis. The sequence continues at coordinate 2,835,603 of NC_133918.1, read as the reverse complement.
GGCAGGGATGGATGTTGGCAACTCAGTGGGTGCTGGGGCCACCGCTCTCCCCTCTCTGATGATGCCACTGGCGTCCCCAGGTGTGGTGATGGTGGTGTCGGGGTCCTGGGAGACCTCCACTGTGTCCAAGGAGGAAAAGAAGAGCCAGAGGGGCTCTTGGAGGAGCGTGTCCTCGGTGACGTCAATGTTGGCATCCAGGTGGCCAGGAGCTTCGTTGTGGGGGGCAGCAGCAGGGCTGGGGGGGGAGTAGGTGCCCGTGGGGACGTGGCTGGCAGGGGGTGCCCCCGTGGAGGTGGCCTCGAGGTGCTGGCGTCTGGGGATGGAGTTGAACAGCAGCGGGGGGACTGCGGGCACCGCTGTGCCCTGGTGGCCGTATGCTGGGAGCTGCGTCAGTTGGGGCGGTGTTGGTTGTCCCTGGGGGGTGCCAGGGGCTGCCCAGGCCGGGAGGGTCCCGCAGCCCCCGGGGCCCCACAGGGCAGCGCCCGACGGAGCAGCGGCGTCGTGGCTGAGGGTGGTGGTGGCCAGCGCAGGCACGTCGGTGACGGTCCAGTCGATGGACCCGAAGCGCGGGTCGAAGCAGCAGCAGCCGCGTGGGGCCCTGTGCAGCCCTGTGTGGGTGGGAGGGAGCCGTGCTGGGCCGGGGGCACCCTCTGGGGCACCCTCCGAACCACCCCCCGTGGCCATCAGGGTGCTGATGGTGTCAGGGTGGCAGAGGGGACAGGGGTGCCATACCTGGTGGTGGGGCCTGTGGGGCTGCCCCCACTGGGGGTGCCCAGGCTGTGGGCAATGGCTGCTGCTGCCCGGGTGGTGGGAAAAGGGTGGCTGCGCCTGGAAGAGAGACAGGAGCCATGGTCACCTCCTGCGCTCTTGGCCCCGAGAGCGTCCCCGGGCTGCGGGTCGGGGTCGTTCCCTGCCTTGGGGGTAGAAGGTTTGCGGGAGCATTGAAGCCTGATGGCTCTGGGGCGCCGGGGGAGCACGGGGGCCACGCGGTGGGAGCTGCCGAGGTGGCAGCGCCATGGTGGGTCCCCTCAGTCTCTCGGCTGCTAAGGACTCTTTGGCGTCTCCAGGATGGAATGTTGGGGCTCCCTGTGCTCCGCCCCCTCCCAACGGCCCCCCCAACAGCCCCCCCAGCTCCTCCTGGGGAGGGAAGGGGCTCGGGGGGGCTGGGTGTCCCCGGCTCCTACCGGGGGCTCTGTGTGCAAGTGCTTTTTGCTTTCAACAGTATTTTTCAGAGGGCGAAAGGACCAAGTTGGTTCAGCTGAGCTTTGTGGGGACGAAGCTGCACCCGCAGCCTCCTTGTGCCACTCGGCAAATGCCTCTGTGACTGTCGCCTGTGCTGCGCTGCCTGGAGTGACGCAGAGACAGGAACAAGGACCTGGAGGGTGCGAGGGAAGGTCACGCAGCATCCCTCGGTGGCACGCTCCCCTGCCCAGCCCTCCCTCAAATCCTGCTCTCGGGTCTTTTAGTCTCCTCATTGGGAAACAAGCAGCTCTGGGTCCCCCTCGGAGGGGGCTGCAGTTCCCCTGGGTGCGTGACAACCGGGAGGAGACGGTACCCACCGCTGCATGCTCCCAGAAAAGGCCGGGATTCTGCACAACATCCCATGACGAGATGCTGGGTCTCTTTGTGCTCTGCAGGACCCCAGGGACTGGGTTAGTTCATCCCCTCCTGGCACTGGGGAGGATTTGGCACTACCGAGGACACCCCGGTAGGAACAGAGGCCTCTCGCTCCCGCTACGGGAACAGCGTGTGGCGTGGGGGAGCCGGGACAACTGCCGTGAGCTGGAGGCCAGAGATCCCTCCTGGCCTGTATCCTGTTCATTAAACAGATTGCTCTCTGGTAGCGAGGCACCTCTGGCTGCAAGATCGCGTGAGACCATCTGCTGTGTAACTTGTGGCAGGGACCGATGCTGGGGGCGGGAAGGCAACTTCTAAAAATGTAAAACTTTTATTTCATTTCAGAGCGCAGCTGAACAACCCCGTTCCTCAACACGCATCGTCCTAATGCCTCCTCTTGACTCGACGCCACGGGAAAGGGCCTCCTCAGCCCTATCTGTAGGAATTTGCCTTGTGTTTAGGCAGGAAGGTGAAGTTGGTAGGTACGGCTCCCAGCAGCAGCTCACTAGAAGAAAGAAAAGAACAAAAACAAAGCAAAAAATAAACGAAGGAGAGGTTTGTGTCCAGTACAATAGAGCCACCGGTACCCTGTTGTATGGCCCTGTGGCTCTACAGCGAAGGTGATGGCAGTCAGATGTGTCAAACCAAGCCTCTACCCTCCCGAAAATTTAGGGCTGCTGCACAAAACCGCCTCCGGTGCTGAGCTTTAACCTGCCCCTGTCATGATATAATGACAGCCTGCGGAGGCATAATTTAGCCCAGACCTGAAGACGTCTGCTTTAAGGTTAAAAAGTCCTCCCAGCTAAACTTTATCCAACAGCAGCAATGAAAAAATGAACTTGTCTGGTATTAATTTGGGTTCCTCTCATTAAGGAAGCCATGCAGGATCCCAGCCCGGAGGGTCCATCCTTGCTTTATCCGCTGCAAGGTTTAATTGGTTTCATGGCACCGGATCCCAACAAGGATTTAAAACGATCCGGTTGCTAACAGACCTGGTTGCTTTAACCCTGAACCCCAGCACTGGAGGGACGCAGCCTCCCGACAAGGGCAATGCCCCTATTGCTGGGCAGTCACCCAGAACCGGTGCCAAAACGGGTTCTGAAGTTTGGTGACCTGAAGACCAGCCTCACCCCTGGCAATGCCCTGCCGAGAGTCAGCAGGAGCCACTGAAAAGCTCCTCCCCACCTCTCGCCGTGCCTGTGCAGAGCCAAAACCCTGCCAGTGCCAGAAAGCATTAAGGGCAGATCCTAAAATGATGGAAGCCAGTTCCATTGGGATCAGATCTGTCCTTGCTTAAGACTTCAGCTGTTTCACCCTCTGGAACACACATTGTATTTTCAGTGCAGAGCCATTTTCTTTACAGTCAAGGAGGCTTAACTTATTTCCTGGAGGCTGCTTCAACGCAGCATCACGACAACTTTCCGTAAGACATGTCAGAGAGAGAGTAGCCCAGCAGGGCACAGAACGGCACAGCAGGGCCTGGATCTACAGCCCAAAAGCAGAAATGGAGTGTGCTCAGAGAACCCTGCTCCTGGTTAGCGTCTCCTTCAAATGAGAGTTAAGGAATAAACCTAAATTGCTTTGAAATGTTGAGTTCTTACGGCTATAAATGGCTGTTACCTGGCACTGTAAAGACCACAGGTTACAAAGCTTCGTGCAGCCTAATGCGGGCAGGTTCCGCTGGAAAAACGACATTTAAGAATCCGGATCCCACTCGACGTACTGGTAACGTGGTTTCAGGCAGCTGTTGCCAGCACTGACCAAAGGGATGAGGATTGGCAAAACCAGAGAAGGCCGTAGCCATGCTCTATTTCTGCTAGTCTCTGTTTCCGTGAGACGGGAAATAGCAGCTGGCTGCTCCAGCTCTCCTTTTAGCTGCCTTTGAGCTTGCGAAGTCATTTCAAGGCAGTGCCTGAGGACTCGTAGGTGGTGAGAAAAACAGTTCCCTGCACTGTGTTGCGTGAACTCAGAAATCGGGTAATGAAAAATGGGGAAAACGCTCAGCTCTCCTAACCTGGGGATGGGCACCGCTTCCTGCTTGGCATCTGCACGGGCCCGGCGGGGTGGGACTGTGCGGGCAGAGCCCGGAGGGACGTGATGCTGAAAGCCTGAGACATCCCAGCGCTGCGCTCTCCTCTGTTGCTCCCTACGACTGTCCTGGGATGAAGAGCGTGTCATGAGAGAGGTCAGCTCGTCTCGCTTTGCAGCGGGCACGGGACGACCTGCTGAAGCAGATACAGGGACCGAGCCAGCTCTTTGTGGCAGCTTCAAGCTCAGTTAAAACCTCGAAGTGAAGCCCTGGTTAACCCTCGCTGCTTCCTCACAACCTCTCTAACCGATGGGAAAGCGTCATCACCCTCTCTCTGGAGGCTGCACGCAGGCACAGGGACTTTGTGGGGCTCTGCGACGTCCCTTCCTAGCAATTTAAATGAAATTCTGTGCTTTATTACCTTATTCTAATCCAGTCGTCCACGTTTTGGCTCGCCATCAGTGTCTCCAGATAGTCTCTCCCCACGTAGTAAGGCGGCCGCTCGTTAATTTTCTGAGGTAGGTGTTCTAATAAGCCAACTGGAATATACCTGCAATGGAACGCAACGGCGCTGTGTGCTATTGTTCAAGTGACACAGGCTTGCTGGGGTAAAGCTCCTCTCGGCTCCTCTCACCTGCACAGGAACGAGAGCCATTCCAGCAGGAACTTCCTGGTCTTCTCCACTCCCTGAGTATCCGACCCCCAGTGCTCAAGGCCACAGTTGGTGAAGTCTTTGAGGATATCAAATCTCTCGCTGGAGGAGATATCCCAGTGTCTCTGCTCCTTAATTTCAGTGAAAAGCCACGGTTTGATGAGTGCCCCCCTGGAGACAAAAAGAAACGTGCTTTGTTATTCCCGTGACTGATGCTTCTGAAGACGCCAACTCATTTAAGAGACCTTCCAGCACTTATTTGCCAGCCAACGCTGCTCTAATTTCCTTTTCCAATTTCAATAGGAAGCTGCTGTTAGTTCCCCCAGACGCAAACTGATTTTACCAAGTTTTAAAGAGTAGTTTCGCAAGGAGGAAACTTCTCGTGTGTTGGGTTTGTTTAGGTCTTTTTTTAAATTCCTTTTTTCCTCTTGCACCAATAGAGCTCAGAAGCAAAGGGGAAACACAGGCACTTGCCTTGCAATCATAATTCCCGACACACCCATCTGCATGGCCCGATCAGCATCTTCGTAAGACAAAATATCACCGTTTCCTGTCCGGAAGGAAGGGAGAAGGCAGAGGTCAAAGCGCTACACGAGGACAAGTCACAATGAGTTAATGCAGGCATGGGATAAAACTCAAAATGGACACAGGGTCCAAAGGCCAGAGTGTCCAAAGGGGCTCCGGGGCTCACGTTTGGAGGCTCCCAGGGATGTTTCGGATTAATGTTCCCTTACGAGGAAAAGGAGAGGTTTCTCCTCTCTTCTGCTCCACTCCCAACTCCTACCCGGCAGGTTCAGCTGGGGCTGTCAGTGCCGCGGTGCCCAAGGGAGAAAGCACCTGCTAAAAACCAAGGGGTTTGTGTCCTGCCTGTCCCTTCCCTCCTGCTCCGCTCAGTGCTGTCCCGCCTGGCCCCCAGCACACGGGCAGAGCTGGGCTGCGCAAGAGCTGCTGGTAATTCACTCCATCGTACCACCACCAGCAATACGGAAGCTCCAACCTTTCCCCCAGGTTAAATGTCCGTGGGAGCCTGGTTTTTAATTTTTTAAAGTTTTTTCGAATCCAAGATGCAGCACTTTCAGTCCACGTGAGCAAACAACATAAACACCTACCAAAAAGGGGCATGGGGCTTGCGATTTTCGCACATTCTGCTATGTAGTCCCAGTCGGCACCCCTCGTGTACCGCTGCTCCCTGGATCGGCTGTGAAGCTGGAGAAGAAAGTCACAGAGAGACCTCAGCGAACGCCCCGGAGGAGGCAGGGCAGAAGGGGAGCACCGGAGGAACGTGCTCCAGCAAAGGCAACACCACCAGGTAAAGGATCCCTTTGGATGTACTTTCATCTGTCAGCGGGCCCACCGTTTTCACGGAGGAAGCCTCCTCACCGGCGGTGGGACTCTGCAAGGCGTCTGGTTTGGGATCTTCCCCCTGCTCCGGTAACGCAGGACATTCAGGACCGTCTCCCAGCCCCTCCTGGGCTGTTGTGCAGTTGGACACCTCTTGCTCCTCTGCGGAATGCTCCGTGGCTTTGCCTCCCTTCCCACCATCCCCGTGGGGCTTGCCCAGACCACGGAGGTACTCGTCAGCCTTCCCGAAGCTAAACTTCCTCTTGCGCAGCTGGTGCTGGAGCTCCTTGGAAAGGTTGTTCCTCACCAGCGACTTCCCCTCCCACTGCTTGGCCAGGTCCGTGTTGACGATGTTCTGGTAGCCATCCCCGAGGTGGGCCTGGGCAAAGTGGCAAGTGATGCTGTAAATGCACTTGCCGAAGGTTTCGAAGAGCACACAGCTGCGCCCCAGGTCAGCCGGCTTCACAGCCACGTACTCCAAGCACCCACCACTCCCCGGGTGATGTTGGGTGCCCCACAAAACGCTCCCAGGAAGCCGACTGCTGTAACGTGCCGCAGAAGGACAGTCACATACCCACTTGAGGGGACATTTTAGCACTACCGCTTGAGGGAAGCTGACACTTTACTTCTCCCGCTCAGCTCATGCGGCATGTAGCAGGGCCCGTGCACCCTACCTGCGTTACCGACGGGCACAGCCTGCTCTGCTCGTAGTGCTTGGGCTTCATACACGGCCTGCTCCAGTTCTGCCCCCGGGCCCGCTTCCGCTCCGCGGGCTCCTTCTCCGCTGCTCCCGCATCCTCTCGGCTTTCCCCGTCCTGACCGAGGTCCTCTGACTTCACCCGTTTGGCGGGGAGCTCGCTTTGGCAGCTGCCGACCTCCTCCTTCTCCTCCTCCTCCTCCTCCTCGCCCCCACCGCTGGGCTCGCCCCGGGCCCGCAGGTAGGCGTGGAACTGCTCCTTGGAGGCGAGGAACCTGCGGAGACACCGCACCCCTGTCACCCCAGCCATGGGGGGAGTGGGGTGACAGGGAGAGGGGGGACAGGGGGCTGCTGGGGGGACAGCGGGGCTGGGCATGTACCGGGGGGGTAATGGAGAGGCTTGGCATGTACCGGGAGGGGGTTATGGGGGGGCCATACATGTACCCGGGGGGTTATGGGGGGTCTGGGCACGGACCGGCGGGTTATGGCGTGGCCTGGCACGGACCGGGGCATTATGGTGGGCCCGGGCACGGACCGGGGACGCTATGGAGGGGCCGGGGCCGCCCTGGCCCACACTCACCGGGCGCGGACCGGCGCCACCCCGGACGCCGCCGCCGCCATGCTGCCGCACGCGGGGATGACGCCGGGGGCCGGGCGGGCCACGTGACGGGGGCGCGTGTGCGGGGCGGGTATAAAAGGCCCGGCGGCGGCCAGGCCGCCTCAGAGCGGTGGCGGGGCCGGGGTTTGTGTGTGCCCGGGGCGGGGCCGGCGGCCGGGCGGGCTGTGTGAGGGGTCGCAGCGCCGCTGAGGTCAGTGTCCGTCCGGCTGCGGGAGGCTGTGAGTGCTCTGCGGGGGAGCAGGGCCTGGGGGCGGCCCTCAGGAAGGGCCTGGCCGTGGGGGCAGGACCCCCGGGGGAGGGGCTGTCCGTGTGGGGAGGGGCGGCGCGGCCGGTGTGTGGGCCTTGCACCGGGGAGAGGTGTCGTCCCATGTTGTGGCTCCCGAGGGCCTGTGTTTTGGGGCACCTCCTGGGTGCTGACCTGTGAGGCGTTCGGGATGAGCAGCAGCTGCTGTGCCGGGGGAGCAGGGCTCATCCTGGCTCGAGGGACAGAACAACCCCCCTAGAGGCCCCCATCTGGTGACCTCTGAGGGGTTCTGTGCTTTGGGGCTTTGGCTCTTCTGCCTCCTGCTGGCTGTCAGCTGGAGAAGGTGGAGCTCTCCGCAGAGATGCGGGGCACTTGCTGTGGGCTTTTTTAAAGCAGTAAATGCAAGGCCTGGCTGCCCAGGGCTCAGCCGTCTCCCGTTGCACAGAGGTGTAAATCTGCTTGAGCTGTCCCGTGGGCAGAATTCTGTTGGTGCTGCTCCGGCAACAGGGTTTTCCACATTACCCCTTGGAAGGATTTTCAAGCTCAGCCCAGCTGAGGTGTGAGAGGGCTTTGTGTTTCGGCTGCTGGTGGCCCATGGGAAGAAGTGGTTTTTTCTCCTCCTTTGGTGCAGGCCGTTGTGCCTTCTTCCTGCTGTGGGCAGGCTGCAGGATGGATGGAGGAGCCGTGGGACAAAGCCCCTTGTTCTCTGGCATGGGCTGTAGCCAACACAAAACTCACTGCAGATGTTTGGTGCTGCCACACGTTCCTGGTGGGTGTATGAAGGAGGCTGTGCTGCTAATGCAGCGAGCAAGGGCTGGTGCTCATGAGAGTGGCCAGAGTGCAAAGTCTGTCCTTGTGTTTGGTGTGTGGGTGGGAGTTCAGTCTGAAAGACAAAGTGAGGTGACAAGTGTGGGGTGCTTGGTGTGAGATGGCACTCTCTGACCTCTCTTTCCTCCCCTATAGCTGCCACAACTTCCCCATGTGTTTGGGACCCTGGTTGCAGCCTCTCCAGCTCCATAGTCATAGAATCGGGTCATAGCGAGGTTGGAATCGTGTCCAGGGGAGCGAGGAGCTGTGAATCCTGTGTTGCGGCTGCTGGAGCTGGATGGCTTTCATGGGCGAGTATAGTGCTTGGATCGCCAGAGCTGTCGCTTCAACATCCTTCAGCAGCACTAAAGCAGCTTTGAAGAAAACCAATACCCAAGAACTCGCTGGGAAAGGCCAAGTCAGGAGAAAAGGAAAGGCTGATTGCAGGAAAGTGTGATTGATATATATATATATACAGGGAGAAGTAAGTCAGAAAAAGTTCATCTGCTTGAATGTCCAAGTTAAACAAGGGACAAATATTAACGAAAATCCCCCTTCAGCGGGGCTGTGGCACCTGGTGGGGGCTGATTCCCGCTGCCCTCCGCGCTCCCTCCCCTCCCAGACAGGCACGGAGCGGGGCTGGAGAAACAACTTTTAATGGAAAAACACGAGAGAAACAGTCCTAACAAAGCCACCCTAAGCCTCCCTCCCCTAAACACATCCTTCCCCCCACCCACCCCCAAATACAGTACCCTCTCCTCAAATGTCCCACCCGCCCATAAACACATCCCCCCCCCCCATCCCTCAAAATCTACTACCCCCCCCTCAAATGCATCCCCCTCACCCAAACACACCACCCCCCCAGATACAGTCCCTTCCCTTAAATCTGCCCCGCTTCCCCTAAATACAACCTACCCTCCGCCCCCCATCATCTCCGTCTCCTCACTGAGGGGGGTATCTTCCCCCCGGCCACCCTTGGGCTGCCCGCCAGAGCCCTGCGCTTGCTGGGTGGCAGCAACAGTGAGCTCGTCCCCTGCTTCTTTGCCATGGTGGGCTGGGCTGGTGGTGGCGACAGTGAGCTCATCCCCTGCTTCATTCCCTGCTTCTCTGCCATGGCGGGCTGGGCTGGTGGCAGCGACAGTGAGCTCATCCCCTGCTTCATTCCCTGCTTGTCTGCCATGGTGGGCTGGGTCGGCAGCAGCTCCATCCCTGTGTCGCCCAATGGTTCCTGGGACTCTGTCCCGTAGAGGAAGTCTTCCAGGATGCTGATGGCCTCCATGGTCTTCTCCATGCTGTAGTCAGGCATCAGCAGCTCCTCGGGCAGCGAGAGGGAGGTGATGTCACAGATTGGGGCAGCTTCGCCAGTGCCACTGGGGTCACAGTTGAAGAGCCTCAGGGCCTCCTCGAGAGGCACCTGGTGGGGCACTGCAAGGTGGCTGGGCATGTCACAGAGGGTGGCAGCCTCGCCGGTGCCACTGGGGTTGCAGTCGAAGAGCCTCAGGGCCTCCTCAAGAGGCACCTCCTGGGGCACTGCAGGGTGGCTGGCCGTGTCACAGAGGGTGGCAGCTGCGCCGGTGCCACCAGGGTCGCAGTCAAAGAGCCTCAGGGCCTCCTCGAGAGCCACCTCCTGGGGCACTGCAAGGTGGCTGGCTGCGCCCCCGACGACTTGGCTGTGGGGGACAGCAGAGGGGCTGGTGGGGACGTCGCTCTCAGAGGAGTTGTCGCTCTTGGAGGGCTTGTCTCTGCTCCAGGAGATGTCACTCTTTGGGGAGATGATGTTGCACTCTGAGATGTCCTGCTCTGAGGAAGTGTCACTTTTTGGGTAGAAGTCGCGCTGCGGGGAGATGTGGTGATCTGAGGAGCTGTCGCTCGTCGGAGAGATGTTGCACTTTGGGGAGCTGTTGCTTTTTGGGGAGCTGATGGTGCTCGAGGAGATGTCGCTGCCCAAGGGTGTCTGCGCGGGGGAGGCCCTGCTGGAGCTGTTGGTCTCTGAGGACCATTCCTTGGTGTTCTCGAAGACAGGGATGGAGGTTGGCAACTCAGTGGGTGCTGGGGCCACTGCTCTCCCTTCTCTGCCGGTGTCACCGAGGTCCCCAGGTGTGGTGATGGTGGTGTCAGGGTCCTGGGCAACCTCCACCACGTCCGGGGAGGAACCAAAGAGCCTGAGGGCCTCTTGGAGGAGCATGTCCTCGGTGACTTCAGTGTTGTCAGCCGGGTCGCCAGGAGCTTCTTTGTGGGGGGCAGCAGCAGGGCTGGGGGGGACGTGGGTGCCCGTGGGGATGCTGCTGGCAGGGGGTGCCCCCGTGGTGGTGGCCGTGCCAGAGATATTGGTGCCTACAGGCTGTCCCTTGAGGTGCTGGCGTCCGGGGATGGAAGTGGGCAGCAGCGGGGGGGCTGCAGGCACCGCTGTGCCCTGGTGGCCGTCAGCAGGGACCTGTGCCAGTTGGGGTGGTGGTGGTTGTCCCTGAGGAGTGCCAGGGGCTGCCCAGGCCGGGAGGGTCCCCCAGCCCCCGGCGCCCCACAGGGCAGCGCCCGGCGGAGCAGCGGTGCTGTGGCTGAGGGTGGCGGTGGCCGGCGCAGGCACGTTGGTGACGGTCCAGTTGATGTGGAAGCTGCATGGGGCCCTGTGCAGCCCTGTGTGGGTGGGAGCCGTGCTGGGCTGGGGGCACCCTCCAGGGTACCCTCTGAGCCACCCCCATGGCCATCAGGGTGCTGATGGTGTCGGGGTGGCAGAGGGGACAGGGGTGCCATACCTGGTGGTGGGGCCTGTGGGGCCGCCCGCACTGGGGGTGCCCAGGCTGCAGGGAATTGCTGCTGCTGCCCGGGAGTTGGGAACAGGGTGGCTGTGCCTGGAAGAGAGACAGGAGCCATGGCCAGCAGTCACCTCCTGCGCTCTTGGCCCCAAGGGGTGGCCCCAATTATTGGGAATATTCTCTGGAAATGGGATTCATTGGGCAGGTGAGGGCAGGGACGCTCAGCCGGGCTTGCTGAGCCCCCGTGCCAGAACTGCTGGGGGGGGAACAGGAAAGATGGGAAGGTGAAGGTGACCATGGAGAGGGGAGGGCGAGGCTGAAGGTCACCAGGGTTCTTGGACACAAAGGTGCTGGGGTGCAAGAGGGGACAGGGGTGCCATACCTGGTGGTGGGGCCTGTGGGGCCGCCCCCACTGGGGGTCCCCAGGCTGCAGGGAATGGCTGCTGCTGCCCGGGTGGTGGGAAGAGGGTGGCTGCGCCTGGAAGAGAGACAGGAGCCATGGTCACCTCCTGCGCTCTTGGCCCCGAGAGCGTCCCCGGGCTGTGGGTCGGGGTTGTTCCCTGCCTTGGGGGTAGAAGGTTTGCGGGAGCATTAAAGCCTGATGGCTCTGGGGCGCCGGGGGAGCACGGGGGCCACGCGGTGGGAGCTGCCAAGGTGGCAGCGCCATGGTGGGTCCCCTCAGTCTCTCCGCTGCTAAGGACTCTTTGGCGTCTCCAGGATGGAATGTTGGGGCTCCCTGTGCTCCGCCCCCTCCCAGTGGCCCCCCCAACCCCCCCCCCCCCCAGCTCCTCCTGGGGAGGGAAGGGGCTGGGCTGTGGGGGGGGGTGGCAGGGCAGGGGTGGAGGGGTCGCACCGTACCCAAGGGAGAGGTTTGATGGTCCAGCCACAATGTGGTTGAGAGTCTCTGGGAGGAACGAGAGGGATGGAAAATAGAGGTGATGGTGTGGTGGGGGTCTGTGACCTATCGCCCAGCCAGGATGCCGGCGCCGAGGAGTTAATCTATAGGCGATGAGGAGACACCTCTGTGTCAGGAGCCCTTCTCCTTCTGGCAGATTTCATCTTCCCAGGCAGCATGTGGGAAGCCCCTGGTGCTGGGAGGAGCAGGGCTGGGCAGTTCCTGCAGTTTGTGGGAGATGGGAACTTCTTGTCAGCAGTGCTCGGGGGGCCATCAAGGAAAGATGCCCTCCGAGACCTGGTGGTTGTGAGCGGAGAAGGACTCGTGGGAGACGGGAAGGTCTTGGCTGCAGACATCATGAAATGGTTGAGTTTCGAATTGTCAGAAAAAGGGTGGGCAGAGTTGCTCCCCTGGATTTTGGGAGCTGAATGCCCCATTAGGAAGGTTGCTGGTGATCCCAAACTGGGAGGTGCTGTTGAGACTCTTGAGGGCCAAGAGGCCTTGCAGAAGGCTCTAGATGGCTTGGGGCGTTGGGCAATCGTGACCGGCGTGAAATGGAACCAGTCCAAGTGCCGCGTTCTGCAGGTGGGAGGGAGGGAGTAACGGCGGCAGCAGTGGGAATGGGGAGGGGGCGTCTGGGGAGCAGCCCTGCAGAAAGGGGTGTGGGGGTGGTGAGCAGCTCAGGAGGAGCCAGCAGTGTCCCCTGGCACCAAGAGGGCAGCCGCATCGTGGGGGGCATCAAAGACAGTAGAAGCAGGCGGCCAAGGGAGGGGATTGTCCCGCTGTGTTCAGCGCTGGCGCGGCTTCACCTGGAGCACTGTGTGCGGTGCTGGGCCCCACCATTGGAGAAGGATGGGAAGGTCCTCGGATGGTGCAGAGGAGGGCAACCAAGGTGGTGACAGGGCTGGAAGGCATGTCCTCTGAGGAGCGTCTGAGCGCTGGGGGTTGGTCTCCTCTGGAGAGCAGGAGGCTGAGGGGCGAGCTCGTGGCTCTGTGCAGCTTCCTGAGGAGGGGACGTGGAGAGGCAGGTGCTGAGCTCTTCTCCTGGGCATCCAGGGATAGGATGCGTGGAAATGGCTCAAAGCTGCACTGGGGGAGGTTCAACCTGGACATTAGGAAGCATTTATTTACCAAGAGGGTCGTCAAACCCTGGCACAGGCATCCTCGAGAGGTGGTTGATGCCCCAAGTGTCTCCGTGTTTAAGAGGCACTTGGACAATGCCCTTAAGAACACGCTTTAACTTGTGGTCTGCCCTGAAGTGGTCAGGCAGCTGGACTAAATGATCGTTGTAGGTCTCTTACAACTGGCATAGTCTATTACATTCTATGCTACAGCCTCAGGGAGCTGCTGTTGTCCGTGGCACATGCAAGTGCAGACATTGGCCTGGGTGTCGCTGGTGGCAGCGCAGACCCATGCGGGCGGACGGGGTGAAGAGGAGATGACGTTTCTCATCGCACTCGCCATTGTGCTGCTCGGGTGAAGGTCACCCTTTCGCTGGCGGGCGGAGGTTCTGCCTAAAAGCCTGGTGAAGAATAGTTGTGCTATTCATAGAGGAGTAAATTCAGGCAGAATGTCGTTCTCAAAGAAAGTACGTGATAAACAGGAAAAGAAAGCTCTGCCACTCAGTTTTCCTTCATGAACAATATCCCTGTTCCTTTCTCAAGCATTTTCTGCTCCATAGAATGATTTATTTCAATATTCCAATTGTGTTTGCTGAATTACTTTAGTGCTATCTTGCTTGGAGCAGGAGGATTTTTTTTATCTCACAGAAATACTGAGAAAAAGCCTATCAACAGAAAAATCAGTAAAATTGTTTTTACTCATATTTTATTTATAGTTTTGCTAGAAATAGAGGGCACAGAATCATTTAGGCTGGGAAAAAGCCTTTAAGATCAGAGTCCAACTGTTAAGCTAACACTGCCAAGTCCACCACTAAATAGGTTGTGGACTACCTACAAACTTACTGGAAGCATTTGGAAAAGCAGAACCTCCTGTACCTACGTTTTACCGAGTGGAAATGTGCTGTCTAGTGCTTTAATGCAGCATTTTCCAAAAGTATATAATCTACTTGAGTATAAGATCCTCTGCAGGACAGGTTTTGGGGGCAGATTACACTGGGTATGAAGGACACGGATTCCTTAGAACACTTTCACAGCAAGTTAATGAAAAGTCTTTTGATAAATGGTCTGCACATGTACTCCAAGCATGTTGAAACGCTGTTTGTTTCAAATTGAAATTAGGATGGCATTTTCAGTACTAATTCCTAAAGAGTTTCCTAAGGTAGGACAATTTTAATATGAGGTTGTCACTCTCGTCCCCTGAGCAATTCCACTGATGTGCCTTCTGGATTTTAAATTCAGAAGTATAGCCATTGCCACCTCTTGAGGTTGAGCGAGCTGGAGAATTTAGGATCAAATAACATCCTTGTTTGGATCGCAAAAGGCAGAGAGAGGCTTCTGTCCAAACTTCTCACCTTGGGAGCGCTTAACTGTTGTGTGAAACGGGCCGTAGTATCTTCACGTGCTAATTTGTTTTGAGCATGAAGAGAGAAATGCCGCGAAGCTGAGGCTGACATAAAACTGGTTCCATACCAGCACTTTAAAAATATCTGAAGTGCTGTTCAGCTCCCCTAATCGCCCCCGAGACCCTCACGCTCCTTGGGATGCCTGAACTGAGTTTCCAGGCCAGTGTTACCACTTAAACCAGCCACATGCAAAAGGAGGTTTGAGGCTGCAATTTGAGACTTGAAAACGAAATTTCCTATGAAATTTGCCTATGAAAAAGTGTGTTTTGGGGGAGTTTTGTGCCTATTTCTACTACAGTGAAGGTGACCGACGTTTTAAAACAGGACTTCAAAAAAAGTGTTTTTAAATTGCTTTTTACTGAGTTTAAGAGATGATGTTACAAACAAGCCATTACATAAAGACTTAATATCTGCAGAAGCGCATAAGCAGAAGAGTCAGTTGTTTTCCCAACGCAGCTCAATTTGTTCCATTATAAAAATGCATTTTCAACTTATGTTTAAGCCAGTGGAATATAAAATAAGAAAATAAAAAAAAAATCCTGTCCATCACAGAGCTGTGAATAAGTTATCTTCATTTTTTTCAATTATATACAAAAGATACTTTCCAAAGGACAGTATAAGACGATTTTACACAAATAAACCCTCATTCCGACTTCTGTCTGAGTACTATTTACATCATTCTGTACAGGGGGCTTTAAGGTTTTCCGAGACCCTGAAAAGCAAGAAGGGAAAGTATGACTATCCAAGCACGAGAGCGGGTTGTTTCCAGCAGCCAGTCCCTCGTGCTTCACCCTCGCAGAAGCAGGGACGCATTTACCTATAAGCAATTTAACAGCTTGTTCTGAATATCTTCAAAGACTTGATTGTAGAGTTCATCTCTAGACTTCAGTCCATCTAAATAAACTGAAAGAAAGAGATGGAGGTTTCAGGCTGTAGGTTTCTGATCAGAACAAAATTTCTATAGATTACTTTTAAAGTATTTCATACTCTATTGACCCAAGTAACGACTTGTTTTCCAACTGGAAAAACAGAACCATCCTGAAAAAAAACCTATGGCTACAAAATCTCTTACCCCATTATAAAGAGTCATTTTTCTTATTTTTCTTTTGCCCCTTGTAAGTGCTTATATGACACACAGGGAAGAAGGTCTTAGCTATAAAACTACATATATTTATCTGGACAGAAAGTAGGCCAGGATTACAACTTAGTAATAAAAATAGCACCTTGCATCATTACAGTTGAAGTTTCCTTGAATTAAATCACTGACTTCCGTAAAATCCGAAGTACAATGCCAAAGGATTTGTATTTAGGGAGGCTTACCGACATCAACACCGCTGTCCTCCATTTCTTTCCTGTGCTTCAAGTACATGGGCCAGACGTGTCCATCAAAGAGACCCGGGGGGTCAGGAACAGTGTAGTTCCGCGTACTGCGAATACCAACGTGGAAAAGAACATCAGGACTACCGGGATCGCGCTGCCTCTGGCACGCTGCTAAAGCCTGAAGCTAATCTGACAACTGCTCAGTTGCATTTATGTAAAGTTGGCACAGTCTGATTTCTCATGGATGTTTCCCTGTGTTTTGCAACAGGTTCATTTAAGCACCCAAAGTGAATACAGAAGCTACGGGATGGAAGCAGAGCAAGCAGTGTCTGCAGGTTTACTGATGCTCACGAGGGAAGCACGCAACGACTCTGCTCCTTTTGGACCAATGAGCTGATCTCCACAGACCGCCCCAAAGGGGCCTGCCAGATCTAAAGTTTCAGAAAACGCCATGTGAAAGTTTCTTTCTCCGATTATATTAAAATTTTCAACTGTAATTCCAATTAGTGACACTGTTATAGCCCATTAATAGCAACATAAAGGCACCCTGAAGGCTTGCCTCTAGTAGAGAGTCTTTATCAGAAGGAAGGATTAGAGTTGCGTCAAGGAATCTTCTTACCTTCTCCTCCTTTTGCATTCATCGTATGGAACTGCCAGGTAGTAGCGAATGTCGAATAGGTCTATCAGTGGTCTAGGGTAGGGCAGAAAGAAACAATGTGTTTATTCATTTTTTATGACAGAGAAAAGTGTTAAATCACCCCAGTAAGTTGTAACAATGTCTCTGCCTCTCTTGTATTTGTGTCTATTGCAGACAACAGAAGTGCTTTCACTAAGACACAAGCTAAGCATGAAAGCTTCATTAGTGGCTATAAAACACAGAGAATGCTCTTTTCTGAAGGTCAGAATGACATGGCAGGTACTTTTCCCACCCAAATCCCAGCTACTAGTTACTGTGGAGGATCAAACACTGGGCTGGGAAGACCTGGAGTGCAAACCCTGGCTCTTTTTCTAGATGATTGCAAATTCTGCTTGCAGTAGACCAAAGCTGCGATTCATCGGTCTGATACGAACTGAGTTATCAAACCGTCTGGCCTGTTCTGCTGGAGCAAACTGTCAAAATGTGCACAGGCCCACAGATTCGGTACAAGGCAACTCATCAGCTCACGTTCTTTTCCAGAAATACAGGCAGCTAGCTCTACTGCATTGCATTATTATGCTAAGAAAATAAACCCAGAAAAATCCTTACAGCAAACCTAGTTTGAACATGGTGGGACTGACAGGCTTCTAAAAGACTGCTGAGGGTTGCATAAATGCTTATTATAGTATGAACTGAGCAAGCTCCAGGTCAGTGGATTAAATACTCCCTCTGGGGTAAGGAAAGGCTCCTGTTAACGAGACGGAGTGCTTCAGAGGTATTTGTAACCTTCAGGAGAGATCCCGAGAGTTACCTCCCTGGGGACAGGCCAAGAACACCCGGCAGCTTGCCAGCGCAGCCTCCAGTTGGCCATTCTCGGCATGGCTACCCCGAGACTGCCATTTTACATTTTCCATGCAGTTTGGAAAGCCAGAATGGTGCTGCTTGTCTTATGGCATAGCTTATAAACAACTCCTTTTTTGCTTAGTGTCATGAACAGCTTGTTCTTTTGAGAGTTTTGTAAACAAAACTATAGTTTGGAGCCAAGAATCTTTTGCTTGTCATGTTTATAGCATGCAATTTTGTGAAGTTTATGTATTTAGTTATTGGAAAATTTCTCTCCCCATCTTCCTGCCAAGTATTTGCCCCCACACACAAAAAAAAAAAAATGCAAAAGTAGTTTGTCTTTGCACCAATGTACAATTAATTACTAAACTCAATTTAGTCAGTGTTAAACAAGCATGTGTATCACATGAGACAACTATTCCTAAATTCCAGGAGAGATTCCAAGTAGCGAATGCAGAACAGGTTATCTTCTTGTTTTCATCAACAACCTTTTCAGGTCAAGGTTTAGGCACCGTGGTGGGAGATCACGAGGGAAGCCTGCGCCTTCGCTGCTGGCTCAGTATTTACCACTTCTAGTCTAAAGCTCCCCATGCCCTAAATGAGAACTTCCTACGTTACCTTCAGAAAGTCACCTTGTGCACCTCACTTTTACCAGTACTTACTGGTAAATTTTGTATTTTACATGAGAAAAATTCCTGTGCGTGATACCTCAGAACAAGGCAGGAAGGGTGTATTAGTAAAAAAGGAGGTTTTATCCCTGGCAGTAGTGATCTAGTGTTCTTCCCTGGCAAACCATTAGTAGTTCCCCAAACCTTACTTGTAATTATAAAGCAGGAAGCCTTCAATGACCAATATATGGATATCTTTGGAGGCTGGCTCTTTAGAGCCAGGCGTAACATTCACCCCATGGGAACGGGCAAACTTCACTGGGTTCTCAATCCAGGCACGCACAGTGCTCACCATTGCCTCCATATCCAAGGAGTCCAACACTAGTTAGAAGAAAGGGGGTGGGTGGGAAAAAGGTATACAATCAAATACCACGAATCACACAGGCTTGAAAGTATAATATAGAATGAACTTGTAAAATTGAAATTACATAAATTTACTATTAAATCTTTAATAATTAAAAATAAATACTTAGGAAAAAATATACATTACTGCATCCTATAGCGAACACTGCTCTTACCATCCCATTGTTTAAAGCCGTCTTCCCCGACTTCTATTTGATCTTGTGGCTGAAATATAGTGAGCAATAAAACATTGCTGCAAACTCAGCGTGATCAGTTACCTAAGATCCGACCACAACCTGGACACTACTGCAATACACAACAAAGCAAGTGTTCACTTAACAAAACAATTACAGACCCTAAATTTAAGTTCCCGTCTTCCACCAACCCCAAGAACTTTGAGAATTTTTCTTGGCTCAGTCAAGCCACTTTGGACAAAGAGTTAACAATTTGGTAGTGTTATTAGCCAAAATACTACAGGCCCCTGCTTATAAGTCAAAATATAGCAACTTAAAATGCAAATGTGTTAAGTTACTGCTACAATTTACATGTTTAAGAATAGCTATTTTAACTCTTAACAGCTCCAATAAAAATGCAGGTCAGCATGGCATGACTTTTGATCACTCAGTTATAGCTTTTACTTGCACTAGCATTTGTGAGCTGAACACACTAGTGAAGTTACACATCTTTATGGAAAATTCCTCCTCTACTTTAAGGGTTCATATCTGACCAAATTTGTGCATGAGTCTTCTGGCAAAGAAGTGTTTCCAAATGAGTGCCTCATTCTGTTTCGTATGGCATGTGCTCCTGCAGCGGCAGGACAGGCCGACCGTGTGGCTGCCAATGCTGGAGCACCTCGTGTGTCAAGGGACTCCGTAAAACCACTTCAAGTATGTTGCCACATTGCTGGGACTTCCACGTATGGCGGGGTCCGGCTATATTGTGATTCCTGTGACATGGGAGCAGCCTACAGGGTTTAATATCGCAGTTCCGATAGGACCGCTTCCCGGCTGCAATCCCACATCAGCACAGGTCTTCTGTACTCATCTTTAGCAATCTTTTAATTGGGTTTCTGACACAGAGCTGTCAAAGCTCCCCAATACAACTGTCTTTCTGCATTTAAAGCACTGTAGGGCTCCTTAAATGCTAAAGTATTATTTTCAAGCAACATTCTTACTTCAATGAAATAAGGAGGAAAATCCAATACGGCAAAAGTGGTTTGTGCAGAGCACACTAAGCAAGCTCTAACGTAGATCAGTAGTTTGACCTAAAGCTAAACCTGTTGTTAAAACTAAAGGAAGCTTTTGCTGCAAGTGTCCTGTGCTGGGCTGTGCCAAGCTCCACTTCTGTGGAAACTGGCAGAAACTGACATTTGTAAAGGTCAGTATCGCCTCACCTGCCCTAATTAACTATAAAAATTAAATATATATAAATAGATAAATAAATCAGAAAATGCGCCACTCCTAAGATGTCAAAACTTACTTGGAGAACATGCACAAGCATGTATAAATTATAGGGGGCCCTGCTACAGCTGCCACCGCGTACACAAGCAGCGGGTAATATTTTAAGCAAGGGGAGGAGCTCAGCTTACCTTGAAGAAGTCATCCTGATGGACCACGCAGCAGTTGGGCAGCGCCTTGATGATTCTGTTGGTCAAGGTGGTTTTGCCACCGTTGGTGACACTGTACGGAGAGACGAAACAGCCGCATTAAAACCCCCCTGAGGGGAACCGAGCCCCGGCGGCGCCCCGCGCCCAGCCCGTTTGAATTTCCCGCCTCGCCGGCGCCGCGGCCGCTGATTGGCTGCGCCCGCCCTCCGCCCCGCCCCTTCCCCGCCGGCAACTGGCTGTGCCGGGCCCGCGCGCGCGGGCCGAGCGGCGGCTCGCGCCGCTGATAACGGCCGCGCCGCTTCCCGCGCGCGCTCAAGGGGCCGCGCCGCCATCGCGGCTCCCCTCAGAGCCGCCTCCCCGCGAACCCGCCCGAGCCGGGGGCTGCTCAAGATGGAGGAGGCTGCGCTGCTCCAGCCGCCCAGGCCGCCCTCCTTCCCTCCCGGCGTCCTGTCAGCCAGCCCCCGCCGGGGTTCGGCGGCCGCCGGCTCCTCTCCCCGCTGGGGCCCAGCAGGGAGCTGGCAGCTTCCCAGGTGGATGCAAAACGCGCCCTTGCCGGCGTTCATTGCCCAAAACCACCTTTGCCCATCAGCTCAAGAAGGCGTCCCGTGAAAGTAAGGCTTGCGAAAAGTGCTTTTAAAAAACGCCTTAAATAGATTATGAATGAGGGAAGCTCATTCTATTTTCAGAGAATGATTCAGGCTTCCTTGTACCCGCAAAGACTCTTTTAACATAAAAGGCTTGAGTAATCATCCTCTCCAAAGGAGAGAGCTGTCAAGTCTGAGCATGTTTGTTTCTAGTATTTTGTTCAAGGGCTATAAAAGTCTCACGCTCTCTTTAACCCTTCTTATAAATCCAGTCGGTTTTGCGAGCCCTGCCGCAGTCAGTGGGGACGTGCCGAGCACTGTCGCCCTCACACCCAGCCCCGCTTCCAAAGCCTGCTTGGCTGGAGAAAATAAAGCTTTTTATGCACACCCCACACGCCCCCATCTTACTGGACGCAGGATTTTTTTCCTCTTTGTTTTTCAGAGAAGCTTTTAAAAGTCTAACTTAATGTTGGAAACATCCCTTTTCGTAGTTGAGGCACACCACTCCTTTCATCTGACTTATAAAGTGATTTTATTTTTTTTTTTTTCCCCTATTTCAGCATACCTCCTGTTAACACTACAGAAGTTTGGTATGTGCCACCCTGCAGAGCTCTCTGTAGTAAGTAAAAGCAGCACGAATTAAGAGTCAGCAAGCCGCATCTTTTTTGGAATCCTGTAATATTATTTTAAGGTCAGATATATAACCTCCTAATCTTAGATGATCTCGCATACAATTAAACAGGAAGAAAAAGCAATATACAAATATATACACACCATATTAACAGGAACTTACCCTCCAATGCCTATGATGTATTTCATCTCTGTAGAGCTGCCTCCTTCGCAGGAATGTGGTGAGAAAAAGAGATTTTAGAAATGCTGAAATTACTTTCAGCGGAGCAAAACAACACCTGAGCCTTTTCCTTCTATTTCCCCCTGCTCTGCTCTACCTCACCTTACTATTTCATTGAGGGAAAAGGCGGGTTTGACTCTAATTTATAGGTCCCCTCTGCAGTGCCCTTCCCTCCCTCCCCGCCGTTTCCCCGCCCCGCCTGCTGATGGAAAAGCCCTGTGACTATCATGAGCCCGAGATGTCATATTTTTGGGCCGGGTTTAGCCAATCCTCCCCTCGGTGGACGGGGTCACAGCGCTGCACCTGTTTCTGCACCCCTCGCGGACCCCCGCGCCACTGGCTTCGCTATAAATAGCTTTTTGGCACACTCTCCCTTTGCCTAAATTAGTAATGGGGTAGGTGGAAATGTCACCCCTTTTTGCAGTTCCTTTGGGAGGTTTGGGGAAGGCACAGAGGTGTGTGAGGTTATAATTATGTGCCTTTTTTTTTTTTTTCCTTGAAGTCAGACAAGCTCCCTCTTTGCCTTCCTCTTCATTTTTCCAAATTCCTATTTGATTATTCGAAATCCATCCAGGAGTGCCACGAGAAGGAATTTTTTTTGTTTCTCTAAACTTATAGGGAAGGCAAGGGAACTAATTTTTTTTTTTTTTTTTTACTTCTTTTAGTGATACTGTTCAGAGAAAGGAATATGCAGAGGCTGATGAGTGAATCCATTTGGACCATTATTTTTTTAGCCTTTAGGAGGAACTTTTTGAACAGCTTATTCTTTATACACAGACACAAAGTCATAAAATTGTATTATTTTTCCAGAGGGCCTCCTTCTCCACAGTTCATTCATATAAAATAGTGCTTTTTAAGGTAAGATAACACTAGCTGGACTGCTTCCTTGAGTAAATACCTCTCACCATAAGTACACGTTGTGGAACCTGTGCTTTAATTTTAATTGTTTCAGATGCTTCTAAAATCAGGGCTGTCTTGAGAGATGTTAGGTGGACGTAGAGTTAACAACAGCTCTGAATGTTTTTTTTCAGATGAACATGATGTGAAGTACATGCTATGCATTTTTAAATAATATCTTGTCTAGTAGAGCTTAAATCATCTAAACCATTGTGTCCTTTTGTTCTTCCTTTTTATAAAATCAGGCTATGGAAGTAAAGGCACCCTTAAAGGTTCATTGTCCTACAGCAGTCTGTAAAATAATTGTAAAAAACCTTAGTGACATTGGTATCGAGGTGTGTGGCGCCTTGTTCATTTTCTTGACAGTTTTGGAGTCTGCAGGGCTGGTTCTTGCACCGTGATCCTGTACCGATAGACGTATGTGCAGCATGCAGCGAGTGCTGGTGCAGGGCTTGCCCCCTGGCTGAAGGTGGATTACAGCAGGGTGATTTTTGCTGTGCTCGGAGGGGTAGAAGGACGCTGTTTCTATTCTAGTTTTTACAAAGTGCTTCCGTCATTTTCTCACTGGCTGCAAAGCATTGTCCCTTGAGCTTTTCAGCTGCTACAGCGTAAAACACACGTATCCAGAATTTAACCATCAAGAATCCGAGGAAAGCATTTTTGAAGGGGTGCTCCTCAAAATCACCCCCAAGGGCAGACTGGGGTGCAGATCCAGCGCCACAGGCAGTCGCTGACCCTTAAGGTGCCCTGCACCTTAGTGCTCGCGGCTGCCTCGGTGTGTAGGGCTGTGTTTTGTGGAGCTCTCCCATCTGCAGTGGTTTTAGAGCTATATGGGCAGGATATTCCGTAAGCTCCAGAGGTGCCTATAGAACACCTTAGTTCTGGTAGTGAACAGCAGCTCTTTTAGCCCCTATGGTATCCTATGGCTTAATTATCTCACACCTTATTAATATCCCCCAGTATTTTATGGATACCTTTTCCTCAAATTGGGTAATTGTTTGACATCGTTAAGTTTTATTAAGAACAACTGCTCCTAAGCTGTATTTAACTTGAATTCTTCTACTATTTCAGCCTGAAGAGAGGTTTTGTGGCCTAAAACGTTGTTGGTCTCAGCTACGCCTGTTGATCTAATAAAAGATGTTTTCCTCACAAAGCTATTATGCTTATCAACCGTAAGGTCAAGGCCCAGTGCTCTGATAAAACGAGCTGATCCTGAATAAATGTGGACTGCAGATTAGAAGAGTCTTAACCTTCAGAGCAGTGAAGATGTTGGAGGCAAGAAACTGGTTTTAAGATAGAGCCTGGTAAATTTATGAATGGGATTATGGCAAATAGTCTTTTCCAGTGTATTACGCTGTCTTAATTCTGTGTGTTTAATGAATAGATCTCAGCCATTGTTGCCACTGTAACTATTATTTATGGTTAACATCAATACACTATTTGATTGTTCCTGGAGACATCACTTGCAAATTATACTTTCATCATCATTTCCAAGGTAGCAATGTAAAATGATCGCTCCAGAGAAATTTGGAGCTCGAATTCTTGAATATGAATGAGACATGACTCAGGGCAGTTAGATCTCCAGCAGCTGCCCATCACTTGAAGCCCAGCATTTGCAGTGGAGAGTCCCCACGTCAGCCTCACAGCTGGTGTAAATTGTCATTGTGCACTCAAGAGGAGCAATGCTAATTTACACCAACTGAAAATTTGACCCAAGATTAGCTCTCTGCTCAAGCTTTTCAAGCCCTTCATTGTGTTTCTCTTCTGTCCATGAGCTGGGAAGGTGTCTTTGTTGAGAAAGCAAGCAGTGTGTTACTTCAGTGTTTGTTTTACCACATTTGACATTATGTGCTAGGCAAAAACTGGGAGGCCTGGGGAAGTTGCGTGAAAATTAGGAGGGGGCACTGGTCTTAGCTAAGCTACCTCTGATCCAGCCCTCTTTATGCTGCAGTCATGTTAATCCAAATATTTTTTGGAATGTGCCATCCTCGAGGTGAGTGAAAATTGTATTCTGCCCTGTTGGATTTGCTGATATGAACGTGCTTCAGAAATGCAGGTTGGGTTTCTGCATTGAAAAAAATTAATATTTTGTCTAAGACGTGCCAAAAGAAACAATGCATTTTGAGTACAGATAGCAAACAAAAAATAGCTGGCAGCAGTAGCAGCATTTTTTAGTATTTGGCTGAGTTGTTTGGGATCAGTGAATTCCAGAACAGTGAAGTCCCACTATCTCTGTAAAGAATGCCAAAATAGTTTATTCTGAAAACTGGAGAAATGACGGACAGAAGGCATGTGGGGGTTTTTGGTGTGTGTTTTGTTTTTTGGATTATTTTTTTTCTTTTTTTTTTTTTTTTTCCCAAGCTCACGGTTGCAGTCTCATTCATGTAGCACTCAGCGTAAAAGCTCCTTCTTTTAAACCTTTTCTTCACGGTCCTTCAGTCCTCCTGCAGATGTGTCTCGCTTTTCCAGAGTTTGTTTTTAAGCTACTTGACATGGTTTTTCTATCAGCTGTATTCATACTCGAGCACCAAGCATCCAGTGAATCGTATTCACCCACATAACTCAAATTCTCAGATTCCTGAGTTGCCTCAGACTTGCTGTTCCTTTAGGTGGTGGCATGTGCCTGCCTGTATTTGGAGATCTCCGGCATTTCAGCTGCCTGCTTCCCGAAGAACAAAAAAACCCTCGTACAAAAAACTGTCTGAAATGAATGGTGACAGTTACACTTACCAGCTAACAACAAACTTTACCCAAGCCGTAAAAATATGTCTATGCAAATGCCAAGTGTTCATAAATGCTTTTTTTAGCAAGTTATGTTAGCCGCATTTCTCAGTGAGTTATGTGTTGGTCATCTGAAACTTCCTTTTTTTTTTGGGCTTGTTTATCCTGCAGATAAGTTATCTACTTGACACTTTACTAATACAAATGCCATTCAACAGTGTGCTTCAATCAAAGATAGAAAATGTTCCCTCTCTTCACATTATTTTTAGAATACTAATGTTTACTAAATGTTTAATATTCATCTTCTTCATTAAAACTAAGATAAATTTGGCAGAAGCCAGTTTAATATTCGTGGAGCCACGATGACATCATTTCCCTGGTACAGTTTAGTTTCTGCATGTCCACTGACCTTTCTGTGGCAGAATATGACTCATTTATTCTAAAGCTTTAATTCAGAATTTAAATCCTTCACCAATCATAAGACAGTGTTTATGGTATGAGCAAGGTTATGCCAAGGTTCCTTGTGCTGGAGACCTGGGGGAGGGGGCCGGATGGGACGGCACACCAGCTAGTGGAAGAACGGGCAAAGGAATGAGCGTAATTTTCACTTGTGAATTTTTAAATCGTGGGTTTATTTATTCTTTCCAGAGAGAGTCTTTCTCCGAGGCTTTGGAGGCTGCTTGTGTCTCGACAATGCAAAAACCTGCCATACCCCCTCTGGAGGAAGGCAGGCTTTTATTTTCAACAAAAATGAGGGAGAGAACACAAACGGAACAGTGCTTCACTGTTAGCTGCCAGTAACTAGAACAGCTAATAGTAAGGAAAATTAGACTACCAGAATAATAAGCTTAAATAGTGTAATGCTTAACTAGCTGACATCTCATCACAGTGATATGTGGGGTGGCTCGCGGCCAGGAGCTGCCACCGTCAGTGGTGATATTTGCAGCCGCTGCTGCAGCTGATCCCACGGCTGCCGTCGATGGTGGCAGGTCTGTAGTCCCGTGGAGGAGGCAGGGACGGACTGGTAGACGGGTCACGCTCTGAGAGTTTAGACACGAGGGGATCGGGCAGAAGCAGCTGTGCATGCAAGGAAAGTACAGCTGAGAACGTTTTGGTATATCATTACTTTGGGGATATGGGATTAACCTGGAAAAAATATCCTAGAGGGAAGGAAAAGCGGTGGGGCCTGAGTGAAAAAAGGACGGGGGGGTAAGTGTAAGAGGGACAGATTGAAAGGTAATCGAAGTGGAGACACTGATGGAAAGGAAAACTGGAGCTAAAAGGCTCGTTACTGAAGAAGTCCAATAAGAGATGGAGAAATTATTCGAAATTTCCAATTCCTGAAGTGCCACGGTCTGCAGTTGTTTCACTCCCCACACTGCACTTCCCAAACTTTTCCTGATTGGAGCCCTTTGGTGCTGTCGCCCGCGATGCCGTAACAAAGGATCCTCTTTGGATTTCAGTGGTCTATGTGGGGAATTTCTTTCATGAGATTAGTGGATACAGAGGCAAAAAGGTGTAAAATAGGCAAGAAATGCTTCTATTTTATGTCTGTGTGATGCCAGGTAACAACTGCAGTAATTCCAGGAATAAATTTTTAAACAGATGCCAGGCATTTCCAGTGCCATTTGACAGCTGGCCTATGTCTGTAGATGTGTAACATTGTTAAATTAGTTACTCCTGGTCTCTGTGTTACTATAAATTGTATACTCAGTAGCAACAAATTAGAAACATTTTAAAAAAGTAATAGAATCCCAGATAGTGTCTCACCTTGCTCCCCGCTCCATTGAATCTTTTGGCCAAAGGAAGCTGTACTGATGGATGAGAAGAGAGGAAGAAAGCAAAACCCGAAGGTGGTTTGGAAAATGAAGGAGGGTAGAGAATGAATAAGTGCATGAAATAAGTGTTCAAATTTTCCACAGCAAGCACGGAGTGAAGAAGCTGAGCTGTAAGGCATGTCGCTGATGTGTGATGATTCATCCAGCGCTCCAAAATATTCTGACAGTTTTTCAGGTATGTTTGACAGACTCTTCAAAATCAGTCTGAATAGGTAATACACTGACAGCAAAGGGAAGTTTTCCTTTTCTTGCTGTTAAAAGCTCATCCTTGCCCATGCTGCTTCGTTCGGTGGTTGGCAGGGCCAAGCCAGCTCTCAGCAGGCGGATTTTTGAGGCTTCCCTTTTCTCTGTCCATTGCTACCACATCACCCGTGATGTTCCCAGGCTACAATCCTCCCGCTCCACCACGCTTCACCTACCTGTTGGGGAAAACCTCTGACCCAACGGGGTTTCACAAGGGGAAATAGAGAAGCCCTTTGTGTTGGTACAGCTGATGAAAAGGAGCCTCAAGAGAGCAGAGAGTTCAGCTGGGGTTGGGGAGAGGAGAAAGGCAGGCAACTACAGGGTTCCCGCTTTTCTCTTTAGCTTCTGTGTGTTTTTTGTCCCTACCATGCCACCTATGTGGGGTGCATTTCTGGGTAAATTGTCTCTTTTAAACACTTCTACCAATTCTAAACATTACCAAAGATTTTTTCTGCTCTCTTCTGCTTTCTCAGCATTCTTCGCTGCGTCTTTCTGACCCTTCCTCCTGCACTATTCCAGTTCCTGCGTGGCTGGTTCCTGTGAGATGCTTCGGTGCAATCCCTGTCAGAACATCACAGCGCACTTTAATCCCCTGTGTCACTCAAACAGAAGGGACGAAGCGTGTTCTGTACTGCAGCCTTTCAGCCTCAGCCTTGAAAGCCACTTGTTGCAGAGTTTACGGTGGGTAACTTGTCCTCTGAGTTATTTTGACTTCAATTTGGGTTATTTTGAGTTCTGTTTTAAAGAAACAGAGAATATCGGTTCTGATCCTGATATAGGATATATATATGTAGTATATACTCTACTATCCACTCTTTCTTCCGACAACACTTAAGAAAAATCAGGGTGCTTCAGTGTGATGCGGTTGCTTGTCCAGATACAGTCCTGGGGTAAAAAGCAATTAAGTACACTCAGCAGAGTGTGCAGGGCTGACACTGAATGTATTTTTAGAAAGAAAATGCGGTAAATAGAAGATGATTCCATGAATGGACATTTCTTTTCTGTTCTTTGTGGATCTCTCCTGTTGGATGTTGTTAATACCGGTGTTGTTACTCTTCACTTACAGCCATACTGAGGAAGTTCAGTGCTGTGCTAGGGACAGAGCCCATGCTGCCTTTTTGTGCTCCCCTCGTCTGCCTTGGCTAGAGGTATCTGAAAAAAAGAACAAAATGTTCCCTTCCCGAGGACTGAACCGCCTGCCTTCATGGTCACTGTGGCACGCGGGTGTGGGATCCAAATCGGAGGGCAGAACAATTACCTCCTGTTTTCTGGAGTCGGTGTGCTCTCAGTGTTAGTCCTTGTATATTTGATCTCATTTCAGGGGCAGGGAGATGCCTGGGGCCGGGCTGCACCTGCCACAGCTGCGAGATGCCAGGAGGAGCTGACAGCCCAGTTCTGCCCCCAAAGGCAGAGTAGTTCCAGTGACAGAGGACGGTCATTTCTTACCTCCACCCGAGCCACCCTGAGGATGGGGTTGGTTCTGCTCGGCCACCTCAAGGGCCAGGGACTGATGCCATCCAGAGCTGGCGGTGGGATGGATAGGCTGAGTCATCCTCTGGAGGTGCCTTTTCCACCTATTGACCATGGCCCACTGCAGTGACCGCACAAACTTAGACTGTGTGTGGAACCTGAAGATTTGGGGAGAGATCCTGCACCGGGAGGTAATCTTCACCGAATAAATTAAGTTGCAGCAGAGGCATTTTATATAAAAATGTAGTTCTCTTGGTTAGATTTCCTGATGTGACTAACATTTTGTGAGACTATTTTTGTTGTTAAAGACAAACAGACAGGAAAAAAGGATACTGATCTTCAATTTTAGTCAAAACCAGTGACAGCAACACCATACACAGACCAGTTATTTTTCATTACCAGTTTTATTTTGGGGTTGGTTTTGGTTTTTTTTTTTGGTAATAGGTTAAAACTTGGTCACACACACTGTCTTCATATTGAAATTTCCCGTGCTGAGAGACAGCCTCAGGTTTTTGATAAGTTTTTGTTAAAATAAGCTGGGTGCTTGATATTATGAGTTTAGCAAAAACTCAGTTTTGATTATAGATCTATACAATTAATTTATTTTTATTTTTTATCTGGGTTTGGGAGAGTGCAGCTTGTTTGGGGCAGGATGGGGACACTGAGAACAGAATCAAGTTGATTTTGGCGCTGTGCTCTTGCTTAAAATGATATGAGGAGTCACTGTCTTTACGTTCAAGTCAATCTTTATCTCAAGTGCTCTCAAAATTAATTTTTCTCAAAGCTATGTTCTGAGCACATATTAGCAATATTGTGCAATCCCTGCCCGTAATTTCTCTTTTCTTTCCATTCCAGGTAAAAAAATCTTATTCTTACAGCTGATGTTTGGGCATTATTAACTTTATCCAGAGGCTGAGTTGTCCTTTGTAGCTGCTCTCTGGTGGACTAAAAAAAATACAACCAATCTAAAATGAATTTTAACTGGAATGTATTGTCTTTCTCTTCTGCTTCAAATCTCTTCTCAAAACTCCGCTCTTCAGCTTGCATTCCCTTGTTAATCTCCAGCCTTATGTTACTCAGGGAAACTTGCTGCTTTTGATCATATTCGATTGTTAAACAAAAGGCCAAGTACACAAAAAGTCTCAAGCATCCTGAGAAGTTAACCCAAGGTGACAAGTCGAATGATCAAAGTGCTAACCTCCCCTGTGCTAAAAAAGGAAGGAATGTTCTATTGCTTTCTCTCTTTCTCACTTGCATGATTGCTTCATTTTCCTCCCCTAGGTTGTGATTCATTTCATTGGCAGTCCATACGATTTGTGCGTGGTGTGACGCTGGATGTTTAGCTACATCTCTTATCAGTGGAGAGAGAGAGGCCTTACCACAGAGTGACTCATCCCATCCTAAGCCAGGTGAAATCATCTCTTCTCATTGTCTGTAGAGGGAACCTAAAACGAATTTAGACTCCGTATCTAATTTTTAATGAATCTCATTCCTCGTTGAGGTTAATTGTTTGGAGAGGATTCTGTTTGTTTTAAGCTGGGAATCTTGGTTTCTATCTGTGGTTCATGATGATTAGCGACAATGGCAAATGCCCCAGAGTAGCCTAGGCAGTAATTAGCATGTTCTTGAATATTGCTTCATTCAGGAACCTCAGTCATTTTAAAGGGAAGAACAGTCGCATAATACACTCGTGGGAGAAAAGATTTCCACTTGGGTGGCAGTTTCAGCACAACTCTTGTGACACAAGTCATTTTAATACTGAGGAGTGAGAAAATACTGGCTTTTCATTTGAACTGCCAAAGTGAGGTCTAGGTGGAAAGTGATTTTGTTTTGGAGGAAAGACAAGCTTTTTTTTAAATTTTTAAATCATGCGATGTGACGATGTTATGGTTTTTTCTGCCTTAAAATTAAAGCTGATTGTGGAATAGATGTGAGAGGTAGCATGCAATTTAGGTGGGTTTTAGGAACCTAATAAAAAAAAAAAAAAAGAGCCATGAAAACGAACTGTGCAGCTGATGGAGCACCTATAATGTCTAAACTTTCCTTAGAAAAATCTCCAGAAAACTTACCTGATGTTCTGCAATTGATCTTAATCACTGTTGCCACCATCTTGGTTAAAAGGAATAGAAATATACTTGGATCACAGATCCAGTCAAGAAAAGTGCAGTAAGTGTCCCAACTCCTACATCCTCTGAAAGGCCTTTCCTGCTATCTCCAGGGCAGAGCTGGTGCATCCAACACCAAGTGCTGCAGCGGAGCTTTGCAGATACGCGCTTAAGAAAAACATAGCACAGGTAAATTAAGTGGTGACAAGAGCAGTAAACAGTTAATCTTTAACTTCACTCTCCCATTCTGCCAAAACCCCTCAAACCAACAATGTATTAATATGTTTAAAAGATTCTGGTTTGATTTTTTTTTTTTTTGAGTGCCTCTTTTCTTTATCTTTTAAACAGCAGCCAGTTTGCTGCAGAGGTCTTCTAAAATGTCTGTTCTAGGGAACATTTGTAGCTTTTGGAGACTGCTAAATGAAAATAATAATATTATAAAATTTCAATCAGCCAAATAGAAGAACGGCTAATGGAAAACTACAGTGAAGGCTGATTAAAGGGTATGTTTTCTTTTGAGGAAGGACATCTTGTCTTCTGCTTGGGAAACTTTGTTGCTTTGGTAGGGTAGCAGCTAATCCTATTTCTTGTGGCATGGTGTAGTCATAACACCATGAGCTTTTGAACTTTGTCTGCTGTATTGGTTGCATTCTTTGTGCTTAGAGTGGGTTTTGGCACACCTCAGCCACGACTCCCTGTCTCCTTTCTTTGTCGTCAGTGACCAGATTCCTTTGTGACACACTACTGATGGCAGTGGCAGTTTGGTGCAAGGCCACTTGAAATATTTTAAGTCTTTCACTCATCACCTACATCCGAGGCGCTGCAAAAGCAAGTCGCTACAGGATTTTATAGTACGCTGCCTGAGGTTAGCAGCATCCTGCTGTTAGACCCCTGGAGCAACAGGTTCCTACATTTTTATTGTCCACACAAATTTAATATTTGAGTTACAGCATTGCAATTCCTTCTACAAACTTTTGTATATAAATTTAACAAAAAATCAGCGAGGATGAGCAGAAAAAACAATGTTGTCAATGCTAATGTGATTGGGGTAGAAGTTTTTTGGTGAAAATAAAATCACAGAAAAAAATCTGCTTTCATACAGCAAAAGTGTAGCTGTTATGTATATCTTCTCATTCAAACAAACACGCGTTTCCTGAATAAGTTATTTCACAGCATCAATGCAGTAATGCTTGTTATAGGATTAGGCTTGTATGTATTCATACTTCCAATTCATTAATTGAAATATGTTAATAATCTATCTAAAGCCCACTCTAATTAGTCATCTCAGGCATTTTCCTGTAAATACTTCTTTATAAGGGTTTGGTCTTGCTTGGTTGTTTTGGTTTTTTTCTTTTTCTTTTTTTTTTTTTCTTCTCTGTTTAAGCAGCTTTGGGTTGGGTTTTGTGTGTGTGTGTGTCTTTTTTTTGACAATTTAATTCCCAATCATGTTATCAATTTGAGCATAAAAAGATATGTAAAGATAATGTAAGATTAAAAAACCTGAGACAAGTGTGGTTCTGTACAGGTTGATAGGAACCCAAGGGAAGCAATTTTTTCCGTGACTCTTTTCTAAAGCTTAACACCCAGGGAAACTTGGAAAGATCATACGCTATAGTGCTAGAATAGAAGTTATTTTAGTAAAAACATTCCGAGAGGTCCATTTTGCAGTATCATAATTGCCAGGGAGAACTTTGACTTGCTTTGTTCAAGGGAATGGCATCCAAACAGAAATTTTCATCATATTTTCCTTATGGAGCCAAAGTCTAAATAAAAGATACTGACAAAAAGAGGGGTATGCATTTTTGCTTAAGGATTAGTCTCATTTTAATCGAATATCCACAGATTCTCATGGAATAATACAAAGCAAAAATAATAATACATACTTAACAGCAATCTATGTCTTCTAGCATAAACCACCTAATTACAAACACTTTAGAAAAATGACAGTTCACACATTTTTACATGTAGGTTTGGGTTAAAAGGGCCCACTACAAAGGAAAAAAAAAAACTGAGATAGATTATGTTATATTGTCATGGTGACCTTTTAAAATTCACTTTACCAGTAGCATGCTGTAGTTTTGACTGCCAGTAAATATGGAAATACAAAAGAGAAAACATGTGCTTTTGTATTTATAGCAATTTTGCCTGTACGGTTCACCTGCTGTCAGGCCAATCTGAGCTTATTGCCACCAGCATTTCATTAACTTTTTTGTTTTTTTATTTTTCGTCCCTTGATATGTAAAATAGAGGATCTGTTGCTTTTAAAACCTTTACCACTTAGGTTTTCTCATACGTGTGTATGCACACCTGTAAGCAAATAATCTTTGGAAAAATAGATGGAAAAATTGCAATGAGGTATGCTCTAAATATCCACTCACATTTACACAGTACTGTACAGAAGAAATTGTATTAATTATCCACCTTGAATATACAGCAGCATCTCAGTTTTATTTCCTGTGTCTGTCTTGTGAATCAAAATGAAAATTACTGGACAGTCCCAAATCTGGGGGATTCCTAAATGTGCCAAAACGAAGTAGGTTAACTGTATGAATCTGACGGTTGCTGCGTAACGCAGGGACAAGCGCCTGCGTTTCTGAAGGCTGGATCAAGTCCTGTGACTACCTCAAAGAGATGGAAAGGTATTTCCTAATCTGTCATCGACCGTACCAGAAGGGATCTGATTTTTTTGTTTGTAGGCTGATGCTGGGTGAATGTTGAAGTTCAGCCATTAATTAGACTGTGAGTAAGAATACCACGGGTTCTGTGAATACCCTATCGTGGGTGTAAAATAAAGTTTTCTGCAGCTAAAATGTGGCAATCTGTGGATTCGTCATTAGAAAATCTCATGAATGGTAAAATCCAAAACCAAAAAAATGTTGTTGATGATACCTGCTGTTTGATATAACACACTGCATTCATAAGTCAAAATATTTATCCTTCCGAGATGTTTTTATGAGGCAGAAACAGGGCCAGGTGTACATTTGGAACATTGACCAGTATAGCGGTATTGCTAAAAGGATGTAGTTTATTTCATTTTATTTTTTAAACATATGTATATATACTGGCAAAAGTTCTAATGTAAATGCACTTTTACTAGCAACATTTTTTTTACTTTTTTTTTAATTTTTTTTTTGCTGGTATAGCATATTTCTCTCATAACCTGCGCCTCCAGTGGAAATGTAGAGCTCAGCTGGTGAACCCTTTGGCAAACAGGCTTTGAGAGCAGCTCTCTTTAAGGAACAGGCAAAGAGCTTTGTAACATGGCTTCGGCCACCTCAGATTTCTGTTTGGACTATTGTCACCGCTTGAATTTTGCTCAAGGTAAGTCCTTGGGGTCAAGCCATCGGTTGACAACTCCCCACCAATGCAGTTGTATCTGCAGCCTTCCAAACCTCTGTCGGCTGTCTGTACTGTCGGTCTCTCACCGTTGTGAGGTGCATCTCCATTTGTAATGGTCTTCTAAAGGTGAATGCAGCGGTTTTGGCGGTGCGTTTCTTGCTGCACGTAGCTCTGGTTGTGTTCGAAGCCTGCACGGGTCTATCAACCTCAAACTGCGACATGTTGCTCCGTATTTGGTAAAGGGACACTGCCAACTTGAGTGGTTCTGTGTTTCCATCACAGAATTTGTAGCTACTTTGGTTTCAAGTAGCGTCTACCATCACTGTCTGAAAGAAGTTAATGACACTGTTTTTTTGTTGCTATAAAAATGCACTTTTTATATTTACCTATAGTGTATCCATTATGGGTTGCAGGTCTTTTCTATGTTGAAAAGATATATAGACATCCATCCATCCATCCAGGAACATAAAATTTATACACTCATAAAATTTTGTTAAAAATTAAAATATAGTGCATATTTCTTAGAGTGCTCTATCAGAAAGTGCACTTTTTGAAAAATTGTTTCAAAGAAGTTACAAATTGACTGTTGTATTCAAACAAATGACTTCCTTTGTATCTTGAAATGAAATTGGTAATCTGTCCTTTTCACAGCCGAACTCTTAACCTTGCCCTGAAGGAATTGCTTGAAAAAAATATGAAGTTTCATCTTCAGGTCTGATCATTCTGTAGTTTTTCTGAAAATGTCGACACAGTGTCTTTTCTTTGGAAAAAACCCCAAAACAACAAAAAAAACCAAACCCCACATTCTTCTGGTCACTGCTGAGGATCAGGGAGCAGTCTGCGTCTTCAGGTCCCAAGACTAAACATAATCCAGGTTTATCTTCCATGTGTTCCATACCAGCAGTATTTTCCATGATGTTGTGAACGTTTTTCACTGAAGTGTTTGGTAACTACAGATCCATTAAAGGTTCCTATAGTTGTACTTTTAAAACATTATTAAACTTTCTATCATTTTTATTCATTATATAACTGTGAACTTCCCTTTCAGTGTCCAACTGCATGGCATCCTTTTGTGGAAAGCACGGCAGATGATATTTTATCTGAATGCATAAAAAGGGTCTCAAAGGAAAAATCTAAGTTTAAATATTATCAATGGGAGACAGTGAATTCACATATACTACAAGGACATTTGTGATTTTTTTTTATAATCTGAGCCAAAATTAATTTGATCAGAAGAGTCCTTCGTTAGTTCCTGTGGGTGTGTTTGGTCCATCTGACAGACCATGTGTGAAAAAGGATGCCCAGCTTTGCAGATCGGGTTAACGCGTTGATGTTTGAAAATCTCCCACTGCTGCTTGTGTCTTGGAACAGATGTCTGCTGACTGTTTGGGAAGCTGGGGGCAGCATGCCTTTTCTGGGGCGGTGATATTGGCATAAAACCTTAACTCCAGAAAAAAAAAAACAACCCTGAGGTGCTATTTTTTCCTTGTGGTTTAGAATTCACTTTGCCAATAACAGGCTCATCATGAAATTTCTAGAAAGCCGTGGAGGTCGATGCTTGCTTCGTGCTTATTATTAACATGCCGGTGAGACAGAATGTGGAGTTTTTACCATCTTCAGCTTCGAGGGTTAATGCTGTGGATGCAGTGCTCTGTTTTTCATGCAAAGGTCTCTTCGGTAAATACATCCGTGACAGAAGTGCTCGAGAAAAACTTATCTCAAATGAGGAGTAAAGTTAGAAAGCGTATTTGGTGCTCTTTTGTAGCATTCAGGGAAATAAAGATCTCACCAGTAGCAGTTTTACTCACTGAAAGAAAAAAAAAGAGAAGCTTTATCTGTACAGAGGAGACATCTCTATCTTGAGGAAAATCTTGCTTTGCCAGAATTGTCCTGCAGGGGATGTCAGACCCGAGTGAAGCGGTGGTGATTTCAGATAGCCACGGCTTGCCAGGCTTGCGATATTCCTTAAGTGGTGAAATATGCAGGTAATTCTTCATATGCTGTTATCTGCCAGGGGTTTTACCTGATGCACTTGAGGCAGTTTATGTAAGGTGGCTCTGCTGAAATCGGGAGTTTCCAAATGATTTTGGGCAGATAGTTGTTTCTTAAATTTTCTTCCCTCCTTTTCTTATAGAATCCTCGTGAGTCCAAAATACAAATTTCAGAGTCTCCATACCGCGTCTGCATCTCTTGGCTGGCTGAGAAGCTGAACCCAGATCCAGTGTCCTGCCTCCACATCTGCAGCATTCTCCACTGGGGATTTTCCCAGGCAGGTATGATTATAGATGAGGCCCTCATTACCCAGGGGTGGCAAGTAGGAAATTTCAAACATTTAGCAGCTTTTCTCCGCAATAGGAGGTATTAATAGTGAGTGATTGTCCGGTGTCATGAAATCAATACAAAGACAAGGCATGAAAAACTTTCCTGTCCGTAAGGCTCCTTCTTAAAACCAGACCTTTTTGGTGAGTGTGCGTTGATATGAGAAGATGCTCCTAAGAAGGTTCTGTGGAGGCTGCCATGCCATAGGGGACCCTCTTTCAAATTACGAGTGCCTTACAAACTGAGACAGAACAAACCAGGAAAAACCCCTGGCATTTACTCGTAGGAATGGTTCAGTGTGAGTTAATAAAAGGAACAGGCAATGAATTAACTGAGGCAGTCCAGGCTGGAAGAGGTGCCTAGACTGGTGGACACTTGGTATTTTCAGGAAGAAATATCTACTGGCTATAGAAAGGACGAAAATGCACTCTTTTCATTGCCTGTGTTATTTAATCCCCGGAGCAACGGCTGTTGTAATGTCTGTATGGAGGAAACTGGGTGTGCAGTTTAAAGCAAAATGTCTCAGTGCTGGCCAGCAGCAAGTTAGGGGCAGGGTTTATAATTTAAACAAAAAATATATCTCTTTCTGGGCTGGTGACTAATGGACTACAGGATGCTCTTAACTTACTAAAAGGGAACGTGGTATCTATTTGTACTACTTAATAGCTCTCCACAGACCGTTATTGAAACACACTGGAACCTGTCCTGAAAAGTGCTGTTCTTGGCTTGTTTTGTTTTGTGGTTTTTTTGTTGATTTTTCTTTCTTTCTTTTTTTTTTTTTAAAGTAAAATGCTTTCAAAAAGTTTAAAGGACTTTGCATCTTGGAGACAGGGGAGGCAGGCTCCGTGATCTTACAGAACTCGGAATAAGATGGCGACAAGGTCTTATACCAAAAGGTCATTTACGTGGGTGACTGCCAGGCTGCGTCCTTCTTCTACTCCATTCATTCCACTACTTCAATTCATGACATACTGGGAAGGAACAGAAAGGCAGAGTCATTTTTAGAAACCGAATTGTAGTAAAAATTTTGTTATTCCTGCTATGTCGAAAAATATGAGTAAGTTTGTCTGTAATCCTCCCCAAAAGTGTATCAGGGACAAAGATGTCATTCATAGGTTTAATGGGGTTCATTCTTCCCTAAGGACTTTTCCCGAGTGTATAGGACCGTGAAAAGTTGCTGCAGGGTAACGGCAGCTCTGCAGTGAAAGCCTATCTGCACGCCTTTACCATGTGGCAAACACCAGGTCATTTATCGAGGGGCAGCTTTTCTCAAGTGCCCCTGTGGCAGCTGCAGTTGTGCCCGGTCCGTGCATGGGGACAAGCTCCAGTGGTTGTGGTCGCGACTGCAGCCGCACGGCGGTGGGGTGAAGGCTTTGTCCCCACCTCTGCAAAGTGGCCGATGCCTCTTTTGCAGCAGGTGAGTGGCGCTGGGCTAAAGAGGTCCTGGGTCTAACCCCGTCTTGCCTTACTGTTAGTGGATTGCAAACGCAATGGGATCTATCACATAGAGACAGACAAAAGAGCGAGGTACAAATCAAACCTGGTTTCTTGATCCTCTGCTGGGGGCACAGGCCTGCTTGGAAGAGAACCAGCAAAACAATAAGTCAATCTCCACCACAAACTAATCACCCTCTCTTGTGATTGATTCTGGCCCTGGGGTCCCATTTGTTTCTCAGAACAATTCAGACTCACCCAGTGGACCTCGGTAATTTTGGTCAAAGGTCCTTTTTCTCTGGGAAGAGAACAGCAGAAATATGCACTGTCCCCTCTTGGGTGCTAGTTAGATATAATAAAAAAAAAAAAAGAGGCTATATCACTCTGAAGCAGAGCCAAAACCAGGCCAAATTATCCTGGCATAAGATTTTGAGACCGTCTTCCAAACCTCCCTAGAATTTTCTTTCCCGTCTAATGTTACAGCCTCAGATCTTGCCTTTTCGCACACCCAAGCTGTGCCTGACAGCAGTATTTGGCTCTCTGCATTGCACCAGCGTACAAATGCTACAACTGAATGTCAGGAGAACGTTCCCTGGTGCCTCTGGCTCTGGTCCATGACCGAATGGGCTCACTAGCTTTACAGAGGTAAAAAGCAGCGTCAGGAATCCATTCACATAGGTGAAGGTCAATAACACCACAAAAGTGGTGGCACAGGGAGCTGTTAGGGAGAGAAGTTTTATCAGTTCCCAACACTTTAGAAATATCCTGTTGGGTCCAAACATCTGAGCAAGCAGAGCTTAGTTCCTGGGGGTGCTACCAAGCAATAGGGCCATTCTCCTTGCCAGAGACTGTTCAAACTACTTTGTAAGCAAAGGATAAATAAAAAAGAGCAGTTACCTTTCCTTCTCAGCCATGTCTTGTTTCTCTTCTGCCCTGTAAACACAAATTGCATTTGAAATCTACCATCTAGGGGCGAGCAGTGTGAAAGAGTAGCATATCTAAGGCATTTCTAGGGGGATAGCTGGAGCTCAGAGGGAGTTTACAGGTCTGATCAGAAATGACTATTAGTCCCTGTGATATGCAACCTTGATAATCCTCATCCTTTCAGGATGCTTCTGTTGGCCTTAGAGGGATGTCGCTGACTAATTTGGGCTGGACAACTTGCTTTTTAACAGCTAATGAACTGAATCCTCCCAAACTGGCATCTGCCGCTCAGTTCCCCAGCACGAGGAGGTGTTATTACAGCACATCGCTCTCGTGCTGACCCAGCTGCTCTCTCCTCTCTCCATGATTGCCTTTTGCTTTGAACAGAGCCAACTGTTATCACTGATTATTGCCAGCACTTCTACCTAGAATCACCGGTGATGGAACAGGCATAGAAAATGAAACAAAATAAACTGTAAACTAATGGCCATCTTTATGACCCTCTAGCAGAATGAAGTGGCTTTTAAAATAAGCTCTAGCTCTCACTTTAAGGTCAATTTGCATGGTCATATGGGGAAAATATGCCATTTTTATATATAGGGTGATTTCTGATGACCTTTGCTAGCACACACAGTGCACGTTCAGGATGTGTGCACTCATGGGGTTAAGAGGATAAATAACCTTTTAATCAAGCTTCTCCTCCCTCCTGCAGCTTTTGCTTCTTTTGGGAAAATCAGTAGAAAATAAGTGTAGTCTGTGTGGGATACCAGGGCAGGAGGAGCACGGAATTGACTTGTTATAACACACGTGATGATGAGAGAAAGCAACAACATCCCAAGAAAATGAACCCACCCTCCATCACCCCCCAAAATCAATTTTACCTTTCTTTCCTGGCCTTGATCCGCTCTTCTTCATATCTGCAACAAACAGGAAAAGTTATTTACGTCTTACCCAGTCAGGACCGTTCACTTTTAGCAAAATGCAATGTTTGCTGTGAAGGGGACAGAAGCTGCAAACCAGAACAGTGTGCAGGCTTCTGCTTGGCACCAGTAAGATAAGGTTTGCCCCAGGCTCTGTGTTTCCAGTACGTGGGGTTTGACTCAATACAATATCCTGCTATAGGATTTTTGTCCTGCACCTCCTTAGAGCTATGTGTGCCCCAGGGTCCCGCTGATACTCACTGTAAGACACAGTCTGGAATCTGCACGTGCTCCATTGGGATAAGTTGCTCCAGTTCCTCCAGGCTGTGAACATACTGGATCTTATTGATAAACTTCACACTGGCAGGGAGAGAGAAAGAGTGTGTGCTTGAGGTCTTGTTTTGATGTTCTCTCTGTAGGAAGTCAGAATTTTCCTGGTGGAAATGAGGAGTTCGGCATCTCTGTATCCTCTGTAGTCTGAGTGTACCCATGTCCTCCCAGTGCTAATATGCTGATGACTAAAAATAGTGGGGAGATGCCACATTACTGTATCTCACTTTGCTTTGCCCCCGCCTCTCAATATCTGTAGGAGGGAAAGAGGACCATAATTCCTGCCCTTCCCAGTAAGTCTTTATGTGCTACCCAGTGGGACAAGCTTTGATCTGGATCCCGACCAGCACAGTGTCTCCTAAAACCACCTCTAGAGTTGTCCTTGGCAGTATCAGAGAGATGTAGGACAAATGACGAACAGGCTCACCGTGGTCACTACTAGTTAAAGGTGAGCATAAGAACTGATTCATGAGATTAAATTTCCACTCCAAA
This sequence comes from Larus michahellis, assembly GCF_964199755.1. NCBI lineage: Eukaryota > Metazoa > Chordata > Aves > Charadriiformes > Laridae > Larus > Larus michahellis. The sequence goes on along the minus strand of NC_133918.1, from coordinate 2,795,543 downwards.
ACAAGCTGTGTCTGGGAACACGTTATATTTACCTGATGAATGGTCTGGATATAGCCAGCACTGTCCGGATGAACCATGAAGGATGAACTATTATCAATGCTTTGAGGTTTTTACGCAGCCTGTGGAAAAGCCATGGGACAGAAAGTCAGATTCAAAGTACCTTTTCTTAAACTCACCTGTAACGTGTCAGGGCACTAATAAGCATTACTGGCCTTATCTGGGTGTCTCCAGACAAAAGCCCTGCCCATGGCCTCAGGAGCCCTATTTAAGGTCAGACCCGTCGGGCTGTAGGAGCACTGCTTTGGGTGCTGCATTAGCCTGATCTCTGTGAAGCTGCTTGTGAGGGAAGGAGGGAGAAGAGGCGATGAAGAAAGCCTGGAGTAAGTCAGAAAGCTGTCACAGAGGAAGGAATTACAGAATGTGGAGAGTGAGGAAGAAGGGGTGACTGGGGAAGGCCGTGGGGAAGCAGTGGAAAAGATGTGGGGAGAGGACGGAAGGATGAAGAGGCAACACCAACAGGATTCTCACCTTCTGTCTATCATCTGGTAGCACTTCTTCAGCCAGCCAAGGCCGGGCATCCTCCTCCGGGGCGTCGCTCCGTTTAGGTACACGATCATATAGTCCTCAGCCACCAGCAGCTCCAGACTACTGATCACATACCTGTTGAGTGGTGATCAAAAGCAATGGGGACATCAGACTCAAAAAAGGTCCCTGGAGTTTTCTTCAGGTGCCTGTCTGTTATCCTTGGAATAGGTTTCAGATTCTCCTGACACCTCTGCAGGATGCCTAGGGGTATTTCTCAGGGATTGCTGGTGCTTGTTGGCATAGTGCATACACTGATGGACATCCCTGCACCGTTCTTCTGCCTAGCAGTAGCATCTACCAGCTGTTCAGCATTGTGTACGTATGCTCTAGCCTGGTTGTGAGTCCATCACTGGCATAATTAACACTGAATGTTTGAATGCTTTGACTTATTGGACTTGGATGCAAATGCTGTGGACAGTGTCTCATCCAGTGATGCTCACTCCCGTCTGCAGCTGCACACTGGGGACATTTGGCCTGGATTCAAACTACTTCCAGCTGAGGTTCCTGATGCAACGAATACACAGAAACTGTTTCCCCAGGGCCCGGGTTACCTTCCTTGCCCCCCTCTCCCTCATAGACCTTGACCAGCCACTTACAGGAAGAGATTCTCCATGATGTAGTGGTAATCAGCCAGGTTACTGTCTGGGAGGTAGCAGGCAGCAAACACGATGATGGCGTTGAGACCTTCTCCGTAGTATCCTGGGAAAGAAAGACACAGGCAACATCAGTGACTTTTTCCAGGGGGAGATGAAGGAAAAATAGCAGTGAAGATGTATTGCCAAATTTGGGCCTGGGCTGGTTTTTGTGCCTCTGTTCAGCTGTAGGTAAGTGTTTGCTCCTCTTACAGCCCTCTTTCACAATTAGATTTGCCTCTGATCCTGGTTTTGGTTACAACACGTAGCCAGGGTTCAGGGAAAGAATTTGTGTGTGTCAAAGCCCAGAGCTGAGAGCTTTGCCCTGGGTCGTTGCTTGGGTTTGCTCGGATTTCAGAAATGGTCAATAACTGGATGTGGCCTTTAGCTGTGCCTCCAGGGACATCGCAGGCACTGAGCTGCAGAGGGATTAAGCACCTGCAATCCCTTCATCATTGGCCATGCTGCCTGCGCCCGGGGCTGAGGATCGTGGTATATTCAGTCTTGCTCAAAGCCAGCTTTATCACTGCTTTGGTTTATTGAAAGACTGCTACAATGACTGTATGTTTTTTAGTGTGAGCTGGGTGCTTTTGTGCTTATCCGCCACATAGTGGTATGAAATGAATAGCAATTTTTCCCTAAAGACAGTCAAAACGATCAGCCATGGCATGCCTTCCAGCTTGACAAAGATGTACTGAAAGAAATCCGCCAAGCCAGGATTAGGCGTCCCGCTCCCTCACCTCCGTGTGTCACCACTCTCATGTAGGGTTTGATCATCTGGAGGTCGATGCGGTGCTCCTGCTCTCCAATGATGACAGTCCTCCAGAGCCGTCCGTTAGTGGCGCTCCCATCTTCTGTCCCACCATCTCCAAACAGGTCTGCACTGTCCCCAGGCATGTTCTTGGCTGTGGCTACGGGAGTGTCATCTGGAAAAGGGACAAACATTTCTGCCTTTAATATTATGTACGAAGAAACTCTGCAAGATCTTTGGTGTGCAACAAGAGAAAACAACAACCGCAGACTGAGGATGACCTGTGTTTAATCTGCAGCTTTGATGTGTGTAAGTTTTTGGGTCTTAATAATCTTGCTGTATTGCCAGATCGTAATAGATATAAGCTTAACATCTCATGCTGCTTATAGTACCTGCAATCACAGGTCGGGCACCGGACTTTTTGCTGGATCCTCCTTCAGATCCATCTCTACTGGTTGAAGAGGGTACCACCTGTGCCGGTTGTCTTCTGATCTGCTAGTGGAGCTGCTTGCATGAGTCCTTCTTAGCCCGACTCAGTAAAAATCAGCCAGGTTAGCCAAGACCTCATTATTCAAGATGTTTGAATGTTCATGTGACAGCTCTACTGGCAGAGCCGAGCAGGCAGCACCTTCCAGCCTGGGGTGGTGGCTGGAAGGGCATGTGTGTCCACAGCCTTATGCCTGATCCTGAATTATGGCTAGACTGGTGTTTGCAAGTCCTTGAACTACTTCTGCCCACGCTATCCCCAGATGGAAGTGCTGAGATAGCAGCACTTGAGACTCCTGGGATATAGCTGGGGTCCTGGTGGGGCAGATGTGTGGAAGATGGGGCTTGGTTGTGTGTGTTGTGCTTCACTGATGGGGAAGTTGGTACTCAGCTGCTGGTGGTGAGTGATGTCAAAAGTGGTTAAAATGAGGCTGAATAAAAGCCCCAACCCCTACAAACATTCACCCCAAACCAGCCTTTTACCTTCCCATTCCAGTTCATTCCCGTTCCCCAGGAATTCGAGGGAATCTGTCTCATCAGGAGTTTCAATATCGTCCACATTAATGTCCAGGTCATCTGGTGTGTCCAGGAAGTCATCGGAGAGAATGGAGCCTTCACTCTGGTCCAGGGAAATGTTGATTTCAGGTGCAACAAGTGTCTTCCGCTTACGATGCGCCCCATTAAAGTTTAAAGTATTTGGGGGAGCTGGAGTTAAAAGGAAAATAACTGACATGTTGTCCTCATCCTGTATCCTTAGTGCAAGACAAGGTGCTTTCATTATGGCTTCATTATGGCTTTCATTATTTCAGGCTATGGTCCTGTAAGCTAAGGGTGCTGGATCATAGCTGGGAGGTACTGGGTGCCTGCAGGTATGGCTGGATAAAAGTGCCCACACTTCGGAGATACCTATTTCCTCCCCCAGCTTCTTGTGAAATATTAGCAAATTCAAATCTCTGCTGGTTTCCTCTCCCATATGGGAATTTTTGTGGATACTCCAAGGGTATCGCCCTAACTGTAAGCTGTCGTTCCCATAGGCTTGTTTTCCTTTGAACTCCTGATAAGGCAGTCTGGTACTTACAGGATGTATTCTCGTCTTCCGTAGGGCTGCCCAGTGACTCCATCCCTGTCTCTTCTGGCAGGGGTCTGCAGGAAGCCAAGATGAAGAGGTAGAAAGACAGGAGATAACAGGTGATATTTAGGAAAAAGTCCCTCCATGGTAGATAGTGGAGAGAACTGGGGACATCAGGGAAAAACATGCAACCCCATGTGTGCTCTGCTCTTTCCCTTTTGTCTGTGAGCTCAGCCTGAGGGATGCCCTCAGGTGATTTGCCCAAGAGCCACCCAGCAGCTGTGCCTTCTTACTGGAGCACTGTGCAATCCCCAGTAACCTCCAGACTTATCCCTGCATTTACCCTCCCGATACATCCCACATGCAGCCGTTCAGCCAAGAGGCTGGAAAATCCATCCAGGGACACGGGAGCAAATCCTGTCCCCAGAAGAGCCTGGTAACATCCTCAGTTTCTCATATTATCCCCATTTTTATCTCTGTCAGAAGTTCGAGAGGCAGTGCCAAGCTCTAGAGTTCCTCATCAAGGGTACCAGGGACCATCTTCTGCAGTTGCCTACTGCCTCAGGCCCTGGCTGCAGCAGAGCAGAACTTTATCCAAAGCGCCTGCCACAAGCACCTCTCCCGGGAGACAGCTGGTCCTTGGTCTAGAGTGACTTTGCTCTAAGGCAGTCGGTGTTCAAGGCAAGGATCAAACCTTAGGGTGATCCCAGAATTGTCATCCCATCCTTACCTCAGCCCTCATGTGAGAAAAGCTGACGGTGATATCCAAACCCTGCTGACGTTTGGAAGCAGAGTCATTCTGAGCTAAGATCCAGGCACCAGCACTCAAACGCATAATTCGGAGCCAAAGGCTGACCCACTGCTCCCCTCCTGGGGCTTGATGGCAGAGGTCAGGATTTGCAGCTTCTTGTGTTTGGCTCCTGCACTCTCTTGGTATAAATGACCACAGCTCCAGCCAGAGGCTGGAAGCATCAATTGATTTAAATGTTGCGTTTCATACTAATGCCAAATCTCATTACTGGGGTAAGTGAAGTCAGAAGCTGGCTCCCAGTACTGCGGTGAGGAACCCTAGCTGGTGGCTGAGCAGCACACTGCCCACCCTGAGCTGGACACTTTCTGGACACTTTTCCCCTTAATTTGTGTTGGGACTCGTTCCTGTCCTCTGGCATTAGCTGGATTTGAAACTTCTTGCGCAGCACCAACCCCACCGACCCCACGATGTTCACAATGTCGAAGATCCGTTTAAAAGGGACCATCCTTATTTCATCTGCCCCTTGCTGGAAGCTCCCCCTAAACAGAGGGAAGAGCTCATGCCTCCAGGTGTAAAATCCTGGGTGCTGGGACAGTCCTTGGGTGAAATGTGGGAGAAAACCCACCAGTTTTAAGGCAGTGCTGTAAGAATGGGGATGGGGCTGGTCTCCAGTGGCTGCTGGCCTTACAGTCCAGCTATGGCAGGGAGGGAGATGATGGGGATTGGTACCTCTGAGTCCGCAGGAGGATGCAGCCTAGCTCTGCCCTACAAAGGCTCCTCTTCGTGCTGTCATGACACCAGAGCCACCAGCCAAATTAAACCCTATAAATATTTAGATTAAGGGATAATCCTCTCATAGCTGGTTGTTGTATATTTATGAGAGTTGGAGACCTGATCAAAGGCGCTTGCTCCTTGCTCGCTTGTGCAGCACACGGACCCTGGGGGCTGCCACGATATTCCTGAGCAGTCAGAAAGATCCCTCTGCCCCCCTTCATCTTCTCCTCCTCCCTTCTGCTTTTGTCGTGCACGGGGCCTGGCTGGTTGTTTATCTGACTGTGAGCTGGCGCCTGGCACAACTTGGTGATACAGCAGCAAAAGGAGGGGGGGGAGAAAGGCCCAGCTGTACCGAGTACGTGCTGCAGTCAGGCACTCTGCTCTCTGATGCTGGGATTCATTTAAGAAAAGCAATTCAAAAATCAGAGGTGAAGAAAAGAGCTTTCTTACCTTCCCAAAGGATGCTTGAATCACTACCTCCCAGTCTCCCGTGTAAATCTTCCTTCCCAAATACAGCTAGCCCCAGATGCCAAATTTTCTGAATGAAGCAGCTTTTCTAAGGGTCGGGTGCCACCATTTTGCTCTCCGCTGACAGCGTGCTGCCCAGCTTCCCTCTAGAAGCACCTTCTCTTGGGCCCCAACCGGCCCGAGCCTTCACCGCCCCTGATCCGATGGATGTGTGATGGAGTGAGCATGCTCCTGCATCCGCCCCGCGGCACGGCTACAGCATCATGGCAGGACAGCACTTGCACAAGCAGCTGAGACAGACTGGCAGCAGGAGGCTGAACCTTCGGGGAGCAGCAGGAGGGGGGGGACACCCTTTCCTCTCCGCTCGCTCGGTGCCTTGCCATTGCACCTTTGCAGCCTGCAAGGCAGGAGCTTGTTCTGCAGATCAGCTTCTCGGGGAGGGATGGGAATCTCGCCTGGCGTCCTTAATGAGCAGCTGAATTCAGTTCCCCCAGCCCAGATCTTTGTCTAGGATATAGGTTTTTTTGTGGCAAGATTGGTTAATCACAGCTAAGCAAAAATAGCTATGCAGCAAACCGTCTGCTAGAGAGCTACTGTCCCACATGCAGCAGCTTCTGCCCTATTATTTTAATGCTTCTAGGGGGAAGTGTCTTGAAAATTATTATTTATTTATTTTTAATGCTAGTTAAACTCAGCTAGCTTGTCTAGTGGCTGTTCGAACTCTATTTCACCTGCATCATTCCTGATTTAATCCCTCTGTAGCAGCCTATCAGCAGGCTGGGGAGCTTGTTTGTAGGGCTCTGGCCTTGTCCCTGCCACCAGCCTGCCTCCCGGCCATGGTCACATCCCTTTGCCTCTCCCTGCGCTTTGTTTTCCAGGCAGGAGTGATGATGCCCGTGTTGGGTGGTGCTGAGGGCTCTGCGGAAGAAATGCCCCTTGAAGGCTTGGCTGTGCCTGCGGTAAGTTTGCTGCTTGCATGGTAAGTAAGTGTGAAATGGTGTCTGGCAGCTCCTGCTCCAAGGTGACAGTGTGGGTTAGTGCATTGATGTCCAGGAACGAGAACAGCTTTGTCCCCAGATTTTCTAGGGACCCTTGTGTCAACTCTTCCCTTTTCCTACCCCACTTTCCTTTCTCTACCCCGCTTTCCTACCTACTCAATTAAAAGCTTGTCATCACAGCACTCTGGGGGAGGCCTTAGGTTGGCAAAGGTCCATGAGCCCAAATCTCTGCCCAGCTCTGCTCTCAGAGGAAAGAAAAATCCATCCTAGAGTCTCAAGGGTTTGGCTGAGCCCACCTTTGGGGCCAGCGGAAGCACAAGCCGTGTCCTGTGAGCGGGTGCTGGGCCGGCAGACAGAGGTGCTTAGTTTAATGATGCAGCTGGACCCGGGCTAAACAGAGCTAAGCTCATCTGCCGGTGCCAAGGGAAACAGGAGACCCTTTCTCACACGGCGGGATCTCTGCATGCCCACCCGCACAGCACACTGCCCCACTGTCTGTGAATACAGGGGCTCTGTGGGCTGCTCGGGGGAATTCAGCTGCAGCTGGGACAGAGCGAGACAGCCCTGAAAAGCCCCTCAGCAGCCCAGACCCCAGCAGCAGCAAGGCTTGGTGTTGGCGATGCTGCATGTGCCCCAGTGAACTGTGGGCCACGGGCACTGGGTGTGTGGGGCAATGCTCGGGGGGGGGATGCAGGTGCGTGCACCCTTTGGGTGGCTGCAGGGAGTTCAGCGCACATTGAGCTTACAGGGATTTTTTTTTTTTTTTTTTGGCATTCTGTGCAGTTAATTAAGTGTCTGTGAAGGTGAAAGCTGTGACTTCAGCACCTTCTGTCACCCACACGTCATTTCCTACAAGGTTTGCAACCATTCAGATTCTGCATGTCAGTGCCAGCGGTCACCGTATCCCAACGACTCTGCTTTCTGTGGCAAATTCCTGGCAAAGCAGCATTGCTCTGATTCATAGAATCACAGGCTGGTTTGGGTGGGAAGGGACCTTAAAGGCCACCCAGTGCCACCCCCTGCCCTGGGCAGGGACACCTCCCACCAGCCCAGGTTGCTCCAAGCCCCGGCCAACCTGGCCTTGAACCCCTCCAGGGATGGGGCAGCCACAGCTTCTCTGGGCAACCTGGGCCAGGGGCTCACCCCCCTCACAGCAAACAATTTCTTCCCAAGATCTCATCTCAATCCCCCCTCTTCCAGTTTAAAACCATTCCCCCTCATCCCATGGCTCCCCTCCCTGCTCCAGAGTCCCTCCCCAGCTTTCCTGGAGCCCCTTTAGGGACTGGAAGGGGCTGGAAGGTCTCCCCGGAGCCTTCTCTTCTCCAGGCTGAACCCCCCCAGCTCTCTCAGCCTGTCCTCACAGCAGAGGGGCTCCAGATAGGAGAGATGCTCTGTTTGGGGAGACACTGCTTGATTTGGACATCCATCCATCCATCCATCCATCCATCCATCCATCCATCCGTCCATCCATCCATCCATCCATTCATCCATCCATCCATCCCCATATGCATCCATCCATGCTAATCTCCCTGTCCTCCTCACCCTGCTCCTTACCCTCTCCTTGCATTCTCATGGGGGGCTGCCAAAAGCCAGCCAAAAAAATTTTAAGCATTGAGGGCAGCCTTGCTACAAAAGTTGTTTTCTCTGGCCAGAATTGCCCTGTTGGAGTTAAGACTCCTGTTGCCTCTGGGGCTGGTGGGAGGGACCTGCATGCTCCATGCCCTATTGGTTTCTTATGGGAAGAAATAAAATTCTCCCTGGCTTTTTTGCAGGGAACAAACCTGGGGAAGTCCTCATCTTGCCACTCCTCCTTCACATCCACGTTTTCCATCCGCAAAGTGGCTTCTGTGGTTCCCATCGTGCTTGGACAGGGTCTGGCTGTGCAGTAGTTCCCTTGAGGAAGGGCTCAGGCTGGAAGGTGGAAGGCAGAGGTTGGCACTGAGCATTACTACCGGGAAATATTTAATCTGAACTGTTCAGAGCAGGTATGTCCATGCTGCGCTCCACAGAGAAGCAGCATGATAGCTGCTTGTTTTTGCAAAAGGAAGAAGGCAAGGACGTGGGGTTTTGTGGCCACTTGTCATGCTTTGGACAAGAAAGAGGAGGTGAGGTTCGCCCTGGATCAAAGCAACAGGTATATATCTCTGCTCTGCTGTGACCTTAGCTCTTGTCCCTGAGGATTAGCACTGTCTCAGCTGATGCCCACCCGTTTTTCCCTTGCTACTTCTCTTGCAATACTAATCTCAACATAAACAAGCACCTCTGCTGAGGGAAAAGAAATGCGGCTGAAAGGGAAGAGAAGAGCGAGCTCCTCCCAGGCTGGTTTCAGGTTGGTTTGGCAGTAGCACCAGTTTCCATTTTGCTGGTCTGGACAGAAGTTAATGGCTTTGGTTTTGCAGAGAAATTCCTGCCTGCTGCTGCCTGGTCTGTGCTCCATCCCCATGCTTGTCCCCCCACCCAGAGAGAAAGGGAGGAGGGTGAGGAGGCCTCCACAGGGATGCTGAATGTCCTTCCACACCCCTGAAGAATTCTCGTCTCTGCCTTGCCAAAAGGAAATGCAGATGCCAAAAAGCTGGAGCACATCAAATGGAGGCAAGGTGGGTGTGCTGTTCCCAGTCTGGGTTTTCTGCTGCACTGGTATGAACAGGAGAAATTCAGATCCAATGACCCTTGTTCTCACTCATACTAACGCCCCAGCAGCGCGAGGGGCCCTTAGGTCTGTGTATATTATTTTGTCTTCATTAGATGGTTCCTATGCTGCCAGCCAGAAAAAATGAGACCTTTGTAGCTATTTCCCAGGGACCGCACCTGCAAATCCTAACAGAATCTGGCTGAGAGCTCAGGACCAGTCCTTGCAGGACCAGCTGTGGTCAGAGACAGCAGATACGCTGCTCTCAGCTGGATGCTGCTGCGGCCAAGTTTAGTAGCACCTGAGCCCGGAGGGGACAGAGTGAGTCCTTATACAGAAAATGTTCAAGTGGCATCAGCTCATATGTTGGGCACATGCAGTAACTCATAAACTGGAGGACAGCTTTGAGTGTTCTTCCTGAGCTCAGTCTTTACACTACAAAAGTACCCAGGCACCGGCAGTAACATTTTTAGTTTTAGGATATGAGATTTTTTAGGACAGGTGATTTCCCAAGTGGATGGGGCTAGTCTGTCTGTCCCCTGGTGTCAGGAAAATCAGCATCTAGCAGAGTTTGACCCATTGCTGTAAGGCTTTTCTAGAGAGCCAGGGCCTTTTCTGTTTCCCTTGGAGGCTTGTATTTACAGAGGGTGTCGCTGGTGATGATCTGGAGGGAGATAAATCTGTGTATCTGCTTTAAAGGAATGAAGCTATGTAGGGCCTGAGTAAATCCATCATCGGTCTTTATTAGGGGCGCTGCCAGAGACAGGAATCAGAGCAAAGAGCTGGCTGTGAGCATCGCAGGGCTCTCTCCCTGCCCAGTGTCTCTCAGCCTTTCCTCCCGGCACAGACATTATGTATTCTGTCCTCACCCCCATGCCTGGCTGCATGCGATGGCCATGACACAGTCACACATGTCCCCATTTTTGATTTCCCTACGTGCAGGCAAAGGAGATACCTTGGGGCTCAGAGACACCCCACCGTCCTTCCCTCCTCCCCACTGCTGTCATCTGCTTTCTGCTAACCCCAAAGGCATCATGGAGGGAGGAAGAGAAAGGAAAGATGTTGAAGCAAATCCCAGACTGGACTCTGATATTTCTTAATATCAAGCATTGCCCAGCGGTACGGAAGCCCAGATGATGCTGTACTCACCGATGCTTGCGGCTAATGAGGAACAAAGAAGATGCTGCCTGTATTCCAGCTAGGCATTCCTCCCGACGGAGACAGGCTGCTCAGGAGGTCCAGCGCCTGTATCCAGATGCAGACGTGTGCGGCTCTCTCAGCGGAGGAGTGTGGGGATGCATCTAGGTCGGCCTTTCTTACAGCGGTCGTTGCTTTGTGATTTGGATTTTGTTGGGCGGGGGCGGGGAGGGGGGAATTGAGGGCAGTTATTTGTATTCTTCCATGGCTGCTACTTCCTCTGCTGCCTCCCTCCTCTCCAAGGTATTTTATTGTTATTTTCCGCTTGCAGCTTGCTAAGCCTCAGCTCTCTTAAGTCAGCTAATTGCACTGCTTTTTGTGTGTGAGGAGGATGGCGGTGGTGGTGGTGACAGGGAGAGGGGTGTTATGGAGGATGGGTGGAGAGAGGAGCTGGAAGCACCCCCCTGGCAGTGTCACCTCTCTTCCAATTGGCTGCGAGGTACCAAATATCTCCCTACACTCTTCCTCCGGATGAATGATGCTGCCAGGGGCTGAGCACACTGTCTCCTTGCTGCTTTCAATGGGAGCGAGGGATGCCCATCATCCAGCAGGATGTGGTCCTAGAGGAGGCGTGGGAGCTGGGGAGGGGTGGGTGGGAAGGGGAGGGCTTTTTAATACAGCACATTATTCACTGAGAAAGTAAAAGCTGGCATCAGCATGTGGTAGGATGCAGGATTTAATGGTCTATCTTGCCTTGCACATGCAAAGGTGATTTGTAGCTAAATCTCAGGCACCGGACTCACTTCTGGTGCCAGGAGCTGTACAGACAGACCTGACAGATGGTCCTCCTTGTGCTGGGGGATCAGCTCCTGTTCCTTGCTTCCAGGATGTCTGTAACCGCATTAGAGGCCGAGACCTTTGCTGGTTTCCTTTGGAAATCTAAAAGTGAATGAAAAAGCAGTGATTTTCACCTGCCTCTGGTTCCGGGGCTTCAGCAAACAGCCTTCAGATGCCGGTCAAAGCCTCAACACAGCTTCTGGGAGAGGCAGGGTTAGTTTGATGCTGTGTGCTGCCAGAAATCCCCCTCGTGTTTGCATTGTTCAGCCAATGTGCTTGGTGCTGTACAAAGATGAAGGTAGCTCTAGCTTTAGTAGTGACCCCCCAGTGAAGGAAGTCTGAGCCTTAGCAGAAATGGTCTGAGAGGACATGTCTTTCGTTATATCAACGGATAGAGCAGGACTGTGTAGTCTGCCTGTGCCTGCTGCCCTGGGGTTTTCCTGTTACCCTCTGCTAACAAGGTATTTGATATTTTTTTCAGGGCTGTTCAGTGGGCAGAGGGGCTGCGGTGATCTGGAGATGGTGGGGAGATAGAGGAGTGCTGTGTGGTGGAAGCAGGAGTCTACCTATTGCACCTCCTTTTCTGTTACGGTAAGAAGAGGAGCCCTGTCTTGGTCCTGGCTGTCCTGCGGCCCTCTCACGCAGTCTCAGCATGGGGCTGGGGTTCTCCAGCGGCGCCAGCCGAGGTCTGCAGGCTCAGGAGAAGGGCTGATGTGCTGTGTTGCAGGTAAAGTCACAATCCCTGCCTGCCCACCTAGGACACACCATGCCTTTCCCATCACTTCACCCATTCCATCCCTCTCCTGTAACCGCGTGTTCTTGCTGGGTGCTCCCACGTCCCACATGTTGGGCACAGGGACCTTTGGTACCTCAGCAGGGAGGTGGCTGGTTTCGGGACCTTACAGACAAGTGGTGTAGCTCCATGCAGACATGGATTCTCTTAGGATGAGTGGCTCCTGCAGGATGAGGTGCTGAGGACAGTATTTCCTCAATGCAGTGGATGCAACTGTAAAAATGTGACACAAATTGGTGCTAGCCAAACACCGTCAGCTCCTAGCCACGTGCATGATCAGCCTGGCAGATGCAGGGTCAGACCTCAGAGGGATGGTGGGGTATCCCTCACTCACATCTCACGTTTTGGGCATCCCTGCGGTCCAGGATACACAAGATACTTATGGATGCTTTAGGGATGCATTGTATTCATTTTTCACAGAAAGAGTGGTCAAACACTGGAATAGGCTGCCCAGGGAGATGGTGGGGTCACCATCCCTGAATGTGTTTAAGACTCGTTTAGATGTGGTGTTGAGGGATATGGTGTAAGGGAGAACTTTGTAGAGTGGAGCTGATGGTTGGGCTCGATGATCCCAAGGGTCTTTTCCAACCTAAATGATTCTATGATTCTATTTCCTTATATATGTTCTGTATTTCTATAGTAGAAGCAGACAGAAGATCCATGGGGGACAGAAAGAGATGCCAGGAAGTCTGTTAACACTTGATGGCTCTAAAGTTAATTCTCAAAGTCTGCAGGGTCATTTCTGGCTAAGGTGAGTATTTGCCTGTTACCTTCATTTTTATATGAAAAATGCTCTTCCATGTCTTCTAAGGCAGTTTAAGCCCCATGGCCCATGACAGCATACGTATGCATACGACAGCATGTGAACGCCATCTACTGGCTGCAGTCCCTGGACTTGGAGCAAGTGCACTTTTTCCAAACCCCATCAGTCTGGTCACGGGGATATTTCATTGAGCACATACTGATGGGCTGAGTTAGCCCATCTCTGCTCGCCAGGCCAACCAGTTTTGTTTGGACTCCATTTTCTTTAGGTATGCTGGGGTGTATAGAGTGAGCACGGCACGAAGCTGATTTTCCAGCACTGCAGTTCCTCCAGTTCTCCAGTGCTAAGCCCAGCTCCTGCAGAGTCCTGCCGATTTGGAGGAGGCAATAGCAAGGCAGGGGAATGGGTTGTGCAGGATCAGGTCCTTCCTGGTGCTGGGTGTTTTCCCAAGCAGCTGTTTTTACCCTGTCCCAGTCCGTCTCCTATCTCCACGTGCTCCTCTCACCTGGAACAACATGTTTTTATGTTACTTGATAGCATGTTTTTTTCAATCTGTGAGCCAAATACTCAGATGAGGGCGACACAAGGTCGGTATGTGACTTTTGGAAAGACGCTGACTGTCTTGTGAGCATCTCCCTTTTATTTCCCTAAACATGATGCTCATCTTTAGGCAGTGAGAGCTGGTACTGATGGGGACTTTCTGCAATCCTGCAGGTCACCAGCAACCCAGAGGCTCTAGATTACTTTCCTACCTGTATGATAGAAATTATTGGCTTGTTCAAAAGTGCTGATGTTATTATTACGGCAAATCCAGCTGTTTCTGGTACACTGGTGGAAGTCAAAGCCAGGAACCTGTTTTGGGGTCTGCCACGGGAGGGCAGTGGATCCCCCCTCAGCCTGCGGGAAATAATCGCTTCTGGCTGCCACGGGAGATGCAAGAAACGGGCTGTAGAGGTCCCTTTGCACCAGGAGATGGCTGGGGCTGAGAAGTGACAGTGTCCCCGTGTCTTTTTCCAAGGGAAAAGCAAAATTTAGCCCCAGCCTAAGTCTGATGGCTCTTTAAAGACGGGCTGAGATGTTTTTTTTCGAAAGCCAATATTGCAAGGGAAAGGGATGAGAGATGCTCGCTGGGCAAACTGAGGAGCTGTGACTTCACTGGCAGCTGAACTCTAACCCTCCCCAAACGCTGCGCGGGCCAGGCTGCTGGAGCTGAGAGCTCACCACAGTGTGCACACCGCAGGGCTGCGGCTTGTTCATGTGCATGCACGTTCGCAAGGTTTCCATGCACGTCTGTATGGTTTCTAGGAGTCTTGTTGAAATTTAAGGCATTTTAAATGCATTTCTTAATGGCCAGGACATTAAAAGGTTTGCATCTGGCAGAGCGTCCCAGAGAGGGAGGTCCAGGGGATGAATGGGGCCTGAGATTTCCATACTCTCTCCATTCACACTGCTGGTTCCTGACCCCATCAGAGGTCTTTAGATGGAGAAGACGACAGATCCCAACACTCTCCAAAGGCCCAAATAAGAAATATCCATAGACTGTTTATTCTTCTTTCCACCCCTTTTTTGAGAAACTTGGGTATTTCCCAAATTTTTCCAAAGTAATTTCTATGAAGCCTGTTGCGGTGATGCAGCTGGTGGTGCCCAGCAAATGCTGGGTGCGGATGGTGGCCAGTTTCAGTGCAAGGTGACAGTGGGCTCGAGCTTGTGGGGCTACCGAGGCCTTACAAGGTGGCCAGGAAAGGAATGGGTGCCCTATGAGTGCAACGCTCCAGCACGAGCTAAATCTCTTACTAAACTCCAGAGGTTCCACGTAGTCCCAGGACTTTTTGAATACCCAACTCTGGGAGAAGCTTTTCAGGGTTTACACCTTACTGGACACCAGAGGATCCAAGCAGGAGGTGCACGGTCTGCAGAAATCCAGCTTGTTCAGACTGGCTGCTCAGAGGATGGCTCCTTTTAAATGCCTGCAGGTTTCTATTTTACATATCTGCCTTCTGTTTTTCCCCCTTACAGGTCAGGCTGAGGTTACAGGTTTTCATTTATGAGGGTAACAAATGTGCATTTTATTTTAAACACTCAATTGCAAAATCCCAGGAACTGGAGCCTGAAAATACCACGAAGTTGTGTGCGACTCTCCAGCTCGGCAGGGCTGGTGATGCTGCAGCTCGCGGTGGTTTAAGGGGGCTGGTGTGTCCCTGTGCATCCCCAAGGAGGAGAACACAGGGCCTGGATGCTTCCTTTTCAAGTTCCTGATAAAATGGCACATAATGAGGATGGTTGAGGCCGGAGGGCACCTCTGGAGATCATCTGATCCACCTCCTGCTCAAAGCAGGAGCAGCCAGAGGGGGTTGCTCAGGGTTGCGTCCAGTCAGGTTTTGATTATCTCCAAGGATGCAGACCCTACAACTGCTCTGCACAACCTGCTCCAGCATTTGACAGCCCTTACAGTAAAAAAAAATATAAAAAATTCTCTTCTGTTTAAAGGACATGTCCTGTATTTCAACTCCTGGCCCTTGCCTCGTCCATTTACCGGGCACCACTGAGCAGAGTCTGGCTCCAATCACGTTAAGCTAGCCTGCCTGAAATTAAGATGAAACATTTGTTTGCAGGGTAAATAAAAGTTATTTTGGTTCCTTTGAAATTATTTACAACTTGAACCAAAGTTTTAAGTGAAAAAAAAAAAAGAAAGAGTATTTTGGGGATGAAAAACTGCAGGCTTTGTTCAAGATATGCATGAAATTAAACGCTTTAACTTATTATTGCACTGTGACATTCCCCATTTGAAATTTGCCTGCCTTTAATTAAAAAAACTGGGGACTGCAAGTGCCTTCAAACATGCGTTTGAACACAGAGAAAGGTTTTATTTTGGGGAGAACAAAATGTTTTCATTGTCTCTGCTTAAGGAAAAAAAAATATTTTGCTGTGACAAATAGGAAGGTTTTATTCTGTGTTGATCTAAAGAGAAAAAAATCTTCCTCTTCCTAATTTTTTAATTTGATCTTTAAAGGACAGACCAGCTGTTTGCACAGGTGTAGGCTTCACCTCTAGGAATAAAAGAAGAAGAGCTGCGGAAGGAGGGACAACGTTGGGATCTGGTAGGTCTTTGAAATGTGGGATGGGATTGGACTCTTTCCTGTCGAATGACAGCGGTTGTTGTAGATCCGAATTCTCCTTTGCTTGAGTGTTGGGGGGGGCTTGGATGTGTGTTGGGCAGCTTAAGCTCAACATGGAACAGGCTGCCCAGGGGAGTGGTGGAGTCACCGTCCCTGGAGGTATTTAAAAGACGTGTGGACATGGCCCTTAGGGCCATGGTTTAGTGGTGGACTTGGCAGTGTTAGGTTTATGGTTGGACTTGGTGATCTTTAAGATCCTTTCCAACCTAAACGATTCTATGAGCATGGCCGTACCCTCTGATTGATGCTATTGAGCTCAACTTGGTCTTGGCATAGCTGGAGACGATGGGATAAACAATGTGGAAACCCCTACACCCTCTCCTCGCAGTGTCTTCCAGTTCATCTTGGGAGGTTTATCTTCTCCGGTTGAGGTTTTTATAGGACAACTGCTGGAGTTCCCGGTCCGGGGTGGCATTGCTGAAAGTCATTACCAGCGAACCCCTGTTTGGGCACGGGTGTGAAACAAGTCGGTGTGCAGTTATGCACCTCCTGCTGCCCCGAGGTTCTCTGCCCATCCCTGTAGCATCAGGCCCTTTGCCTGAGGGCTTTCAGGTGTGGGGGGACGAGGTACTGCTGAGGATTTGGTCCAAAGGGATGGAACCTGTGGTGGACCAGAGTGTGTTGTTTGGTGCAGGGTCTGCAGCAGTGGGAGCCTCTGTCTCTCTTCCTACCTGCTGCCTCCTGCACTCTCTCAGCCTGTCCTCACAGCAGAGGGGCGCCAGCCCTTGGAGCATCTCCATGGCCTCCTCTGGCCCCGTTCCAACAGCTCCGTGTCCTTCTGCTGTTGGTGCCCCAGCACTGGAGGCAGCACTGCAGGGGGGTCTCCCCCGAGTGGAGCAGAGGGGCAGAATCCCCCCCTCGCCCTGCTGCCCACGCTGCTGGGGATGCAGCCCAGGCTGCGGGGGCTTTCTGGGCTGCCAGCGCACATTGCCAGCTCATTTTGAGCTTGTCATCCAGCAACACCCCAAGTCCTTCTCCTCAGGGCTTTCTCAGGAGATGGTTTGCATGGCTAAACCATGAAGGCAAGTATCCTGTGCTTGCTCACTGGTCTGGTGGGCAGTCCTGCAGAGAGCCAACTGGGAGGATGGTTCATGGTTCTCGCGCAGGAGCCAAGAGCCTCTCTGTTGGGACAGCTGTTCCCTCCGGAGAGGGACCTGCGGTTCCTGGCACGTGCAGGTTCCCCGTGTGAAGAAGCACAGGCCAAAGCACGCTGTGCTGCTCCCTGCAGCAGGGCAGAATTAGGGATGCAGATCCTTGCAAGGCTGCACGTGGCAGGGGAAACAGCACGTGTGCCTGGACCTCGGCACCTGAGCGATCCAAGGCGTCCTTGGGGATGTAGACGCTCATTAGTTCCGTATAAACACTTGTCACGTTGGACTGGGCTTTGTGAGACAAGTTTGTTTGTGATGGGATGGAGCCTGGGAAGGGGAGACCTTGACTGACAGGTCGGGTTAAACTCCCTGACAGGCTGAGGGCTTGTGGCTCCCTCCCAAAATGCTCTTCAGGGCAGCAGACCCTGGCCCAGCCTTCCCTTCCCAGGCTCTGCACCAGGGTGAAGTCTCATTGCCCGCAGCGCTGTACAGCAGCTCTGCATTTGCTGCGATGCCATGATGGTGTGTGGAGGAGAGACACGGCCACCTCCTGTAGGAACCATTCTCCAACCTCCTGTAGGAACCATTCTCCAACCTCCTGTAGGAACCATTCTCCAACCTCCTGCACCAGGGAAATATGTTTTGGCGTAGAAAAGAGATGCTAGAGAAGGAAGGCAGTGGGTGGGGATTATTTTATCCCCCACTTTAGGTTTGAAGCCTTAGATCATGCCCATGGACAAAAGCATCTGGGAGAGATTATAGCCCTGACCTGGGGGCTGGTGTTTATGCCAAATGAAATGGCTCGTGATAATAGGGCATCGCATGGCCTGACCTGCTCCACAAGGCTTGTTTACATCTCATGAACAGGAAAATTTCACCCGCACCCTCCTGCCTGGTGATCAGCAGCAAGTCCTCCCTCTGCTGATTGCCTGCTTGCCTTCCCTGGGTACAAAAACGCGCAGAAAGGCGTAAACAGTCCTGTCCAGCAACCTGCTTTTTTTTATTATTTTTTTTGGCTGAACTGGGGCTGGCTCTGGCTCGAAGAGTGGATTGTTTAGTGTCGAGGTAGCCATGGTGAAAATCATGCTGGTCCTTGGCTGCGTTCATACCTGCTTGGCTGAGTGGGACTTTCTTTGTTCAAGTGCAGCAGGATACAGATTTTCAAAGTTTCCTTGTTGTTTTTTTAGCTCCTCTAGGATGAGTCCGTCTCTCGTGGTCTTTGTTCATTTCCCAGCTCCTGGCTGGAGAGGGAAGCATCGTTTGATGCCCTGGGCAGCTGCTCAAAGGTTGCGTGGTCTGAGGAAGAGAGGTTGCGAAGCTGTTTGAGCTCACCGACATGCAGGGGAGTCCTCCAGACCTGGAGGCAGCAATGTCACCAGACAGCGCTGGATCTTGCCCTGTCACCTGGTTGTCAGAGGAGCCTGTGGATGCTGACAGTTTATATGGGTTTAATAAGAGACTGTAGGAGAAATTGCTGAGGGGTTACTAAGTACATCTGGATCAAGAGTTCCTCTGAGCTGGATACTGGGAGAGGACTTGGAGGAATATCATATAAGTTTGTCTTGTTCTTACGTTTCTCTGGGCATCCTCTTATGGTCACTGTTAAAGAGAAGCTATGAGGCAAACTGAGTCCTTGGCCTGACCTGGTGTGTGTGAGGACCTTGTCCCTTGACTCTTCTTTACGGGGTCAATTTCTGCTGCTTTGGCACCAGCTGCCTCTCCAGGGAGCTGATGCTGGACTCTGTTGCTGGCTGAGCTGTGAACCAGCGAGGCTGTTTTTTAGACCTGCTCTGTAGATGAACTGGAAGCCCAAGCTGTTTCCATCTCGGCACTGAATGAGAAGAGAAGAGAAGAAAGGTCTGATCCTGCTCGGGTGCAGGGGGCAAAAGGGAGATGGATGGCTGAGACTGACCCTTCCTTCATCCCACCCACTTTCTCTTCTCAACTCAGCCCCTTATTCTCATTAATTTCTCTCCGAATCTTCCCTTGCACTCAAACTCTGACCTTCCCTCTCCCTACAGAGCCCTTGCTCTTCTGCATCCTCCTTCCAGGCTCATTCTGCCCCATTCTCTTCCGCTGTATGAAGCAGCTCCCAGTCTGCCAGCAGGCCTAAAAAAGCCAGTCTCTAAAGTTTGCCAGTTCCTGGAGTTGTCAAGGAGGGGAAATTGAAGCAAACAAGCAAATGGGCTGCGAAAACCAACATCAGTCAAGAACGCAGCTTTCTGCAGCTGGCGATGGGCTAATATCTATAGTGACAGATCCAGGAAGGTTTTTCTCCTCTGCTTTAAAATGTGAGTTTGGGTTGGTTTTTTTTGTTCTGCATTAAGTCCCACGATCAGAATTGCTTAGTGGCAGAGGGATGTCATGGGTCAACGGCAGAGAAAACAGATATTCTCCCTCATGTCTTTTGGGGAGGATGGAAGATGATTCAAATGGATTGACTGGCGTGATTCATGCAGAGGTTTATAATCTGCTTAGAAATATCCCCCACCCCAAAAGAGCTGCAAATGATGGATTTCCAGGGTGAGCTCTGTGGCATGTTGTCTGCTGAGGAAGGCTTTGCACCTGCCTGGCTCTTGGATCCGTCTCCACTTCAAAGCAGGCGAGCTCTCCATCACCAGACGTCTCACGATGACAAGGGCCAGCAGAACGGGGTAGAGGTTGTCTTTCTTTTCATCTTGCTGTAGTTCATCAATGCTAACCACATCCCCACCTGGGGTTTGTATGGGTTAGGGTTAAGATAAATTCCACAGTGGCTCGTCTCAGGGGTCTTGCTGGGAGGTTTAGCTGGACATAAAAGCACAGCCCGTTCCACCATGAAGGAGGCGTCTTCAGTTACAGTTTGTGGGTCCTACTTTGGGACCTCACTCTGCTCTAGCTTTGTATTAAGCCCGGTTTAGCTGTGCTTGTCCTGGTACCCAATGCCGCAGTCATTGAGGAGCTGCCTTCTAATTTCAGGTTGCATTTTATTGTGGGCCTATTTGTTCTCCCGTGTAGGGGAGAAGGAACATTGTGCCATTGTTTGTCCTTAGCTTCGTTGACTTTTGTCCCTTCATGGCAAGGAACTGATGACAGTGAAGACATTTGGATAGAGGGTTCCAGGGAATTCACCCTGGCTGGGGTGCTGGGGGGCATCGCCTTGCCCTGACCCTTCTCAAACAGTGGCTTTGGAGAAGTCATTGATGCTGTGTATTTTTTGGAGGCTTGAGCTTGGGACAATGTGGCTTGATTGCCTGCCATAGCAGAGGGATCAGCCAGCGTGCTGGAGAGGAGCTGGAATGAGAGAGGCTACAGGTCTTTCCCGGGTCTGTGCTTGATCACTTCTGAAGGGCCTGGATTTCTGATCTTGATGGGGAGCTGTTGATGATGTGAACTACCTGAAACTACCTGGTGCAAAGTGAACGCTTTCCCTTAGAGAGATGCTTAAACTCCTATTGATTTTAGACAGAGCCCATCCAGGAGGTGATTTGCTCTTGTGTTTTATTATCTAGTAGTAAACATTTATTATTGCTGCTATTTATGAGTGAGCGCCTCAACGCAGCGAGTCTTCAAGTGGTGACAGGAGCGTGATAGATTTTGCTACTGGTTCATGCCCTGATCAGTAGAGGACATTTCTCGCTCTGGGATTCCCAAGCTGTTGACAGCTGACATCTAGGTACAGGCAGCCCCAGTGAAACTCCCCATGACCTTGACATTGATGTGTGAAGGGTTAATAAGGGCTTTGCTCTGCCTCCGTGTTCACATCTGCTGATTAATTCCAGCCAGGTGTCTATGGTTCAGGTCTTAAAACAACAATTGCTGAAGTGTCTGGGAACACTTAGTTAGGCTTCACTCTGCAATTCCAAGTATGGATAAATATTTGCACCTCTGTAGCTGTAAGACACCTTTGAGATATGAAGGCAATTACTGTAGGAGTTCTTTACAAGACAAAAAGACTGATTTCCTGAGGAGCGGTGGTGGTTCAGAGGAAGGCAGGACTTGTGGGCTCTTTTTGCAGCTCTTTCTGGGTGGTCTTGGGGAAGGTCACGGGGCAGCTGGTTTGGGTGCTGGAGGGGTTGTCATCCTACAGCACCTCTCGGGGAATTCAAACATGCTCCCGCTGATTTTTGGCTTTACAGTTTCTGGGCCGTGGTTGCCCCCAGCGATCCATTTTACATGGGAGAATGAGGAGGAGAAATGCAGAATCCGGAAGCATGTGCAAAACCTCTTCCTTGAGATACCCTGAGGAAAGGCCTCGTATGGCTCAGCAACCCTGGAAAAGATGTTTAACTTTGGTGAGTTCCTATTTCCACGTAGGTGTACTGTAATCAATGTAGTGGTTTGCTTCTTTCCATTAAAGAAACCAGTGGTTTTCAGCTGTATCTTTGCGGGGGGTACCGCCTTGTGATTCTTCATTTCTGTCTTTCAGCAGCGTGCCATCCTGTGATGTGTGCAAGGATAACAGAAAAAAGTGTCTGCTTTCCGACGAGGGCAATTTGGCTCATCCGTGCCTTCCCGCATGCCTGGGGGCTCCAAGTAAGTTACCTGCTCTTCTAAATGCGTTTATAATTGCCCTGCTGATGCACCCCTGACTATTTTATTTTTAATTTTTTTAAATTTTTTTATTGGTTTGGGTCCGAAAATTGTAGGGAGGCCTGTGAACCTAAGTCATGTCTCACTCTGGCCAGCGATGCACATAACCTGCCTGAGCTGGAGTGCGGCAAACTAAAACTCACCCCAGACATTGTCATTGACTCAATTCAGAGACATATATGGGTTGCAGGGTCCATGTTATTTGGCCAAATAAACAGCCTCTCAAGAGAGCTCTTCCCTCCCATGTGTGATGAAGTTGCTTTATACTTCGCTATCCATACTGCTGGGGAGTCTGTGGTGTATTAAAACTATTGTAGTAACTTCACAGGCATTTCCACATTCAAGTGATCATAATAACGCTCATAAAGTACACTCCAGTGTGAAGTATTTATGAATTATTCGACTTAAGGTGCGGGGGAAAAAAAAAAAAAAAAAAAGAAGAAAAGACCTGGGCTGAATTAATAGCTCTGGAAGAACCATAAATTTAGAGGAATCATATTGCAGAGGGTTATTTTGTGTGTGCAATAAAAGGAACATTTATGGCTTTGGTGCGTAAATTTGGTTTGAAAGTTTTTGAAGCAAAGACCTTTGAAATAACTTATAACTTTTACTCCTTTTGTTTTAATATTGCCTTAAAGAGAAACACCAGACACTTTGGTGCTATGCACGAAGGCAAGTGAGGAAAAGGTGGGAGCACAGTCAACTTGGCATCTTGTCCTTGACCGTGGCCAAAGCAGGTAAGGAAGGGGAGCAGGAGGATGCTCCTGGTGCCCTAAGGGAGATGCTCAGCCCCGGGGCCGGCTTCCTCTGAGCCCACACTGGGGTTTGGTGGCCACATGTCTCCCCATTCACTGCTGTGGCAATAAATATATGTGATTCCCAAATCTCGTTAGTAATCATCTTGTCTGGAGGATTCCTGGACGCTGTTCACATGCTGCAGTAAGGCAGACGGCTGTGAGATTTGTCTTCCCCCATTTCCCAGCCTGAGGGTGATACTTTTACAGGGAGATGAAGGGGAGGGAGCTGAGGGGTGCCCAAGGACCAGGCACCCCCGCCCCACAGCAGGGTTAATGCAGGCCTGTGTTTACCCTGGATCGGAAAGAAGGCAGATTCTGCCCTTCAGCAAGATGGGGAGAAAGCGTTCACCGCATTCCTAGGAGGTGTTTGCAAGTGATGAGGAAGCATTTACACCCCCAGTCACCTCCTGCCTGAGGAAGAGGAGTGGGAGAGTGGAGCTGGTTTAGGATGCGGCTCTCTGGGATGTCACGGGCAGTCCTTGGTGCAGGATGGCAGGGACGACCTGCTCCAGAGCATCCCGCACCTTCCCTGTGTCCCTGGAGGCAGGGGGGACTGGAGCTGCCAGGAAAGAGATCTGATTCAAGCAGCAGGAATGCAGACACCATCGCTCCCCGGTTTTGTCTTTTTTTTTTTTTTTTTTTTTTTTCTCCTTTGCTACCTATCTTGATGAGGCAGAGCGACCTGAAGCAAAGCCGCAGCTCGTAAATCCTCACTGCTGCCAGGACCCGGAGGGTTTTCTTCCCTCTGTCAAACTGAATAATCAAATCCCCTCAAACACGTTTTTAATTGAGTAACTGAAGGCTGTAATGCTCCCTCTGGGACAGCTGTGGTGTGCTTGCACAGGCAGCAGGGAGACGCTGGCTCCCATTCCCCGGTGTGAGTGACGCCAAGCAGCAGCCGGGGCTTCTCCAGCCTGGAAGCACTTAGGGTTCCGGGTGGCTGCTGGAGCCGTGGCACCCACATGGGAGCAATTTGGGGAGATGCCTGCGAAGCACTGCGGTTCTGGCTGCACTCCCTCAGGGCCGGAGCCGGCGAGGTTGGTGACTGCGTGGCAGCTGTGGGGTGGTGGGGATGCTGCTCCCCTTTCCCTGCTAAAGCACCACAAGTGGGGAGCGAGCAATGACGGAATAGTTGTGAGATTGTGCTAGAAATCATGGGATTTCTACCGAGGCTGCTAGAATAAGTTACATGGGTGTGGAGGCACATTTGCCTCTTTGCTTTCAACTTTTGAGTTGCCCAGGCTGCAAATCCAAAGGGAAAGGCACACAATGTGGATATTCCCTTATCCCGTCCCATCTCCCGCTGCCCAGCCAGCCCCTTCCCTGCTCTGCTCTCTGCAGCTTCTTGGCCAGGGCAGAGCCAGAGCCCCACCAGGACCTTCCCGAAAGGGACAGCAGAGGAGACACGTCATGTGCGGAGATGGGAGAGATGCTCTTGTCTTGGTCTCCAGCAGATGGGTATTTCTGGGAGTCCTGCAGCACTTGGTTTCCATCTTGGCCAAGATGGTTATCATTAATTGTACTAACTCTAGCCATTCTTGACATCCACAGAAACGTCTAATCCTGTTTTGGAGCTGGCTACATTCTTGCCTCTTTACGTCCTCCTTTCCCTGGGAATTTTCCCTTCAGACAATTGGGCTGTGCTAGAAATCCATGTTACTGTCAAAAACCTGTGGAGAGGTTCTGCTGGGCAGAAGATGTTGCAATGGGAGCCCATGGTGGCGGTGCTGGTGCGGGACGGATGCTGGGGCTTTTTGGGTCTTGGCGCTGGATGTGAATCTGCCTTCCCCAGGGTGCTGCCCTTGTTCCTCAGCCACCGGCTGAGCCCAGGGATGGTGCACGCCTGTCTTTCTGTAGATATTGGCCCTCCAGGTGGGGTTAAATGCTGCTGGATTTGCAGGTAGAGGTTACGTCTCTGACTTAGGTCATTGGGGAAATCGGGAGAAATGGAGAAACTGGTTAAAGAGGTGGATGTGATTTGGATGGAAAGGTTGTTCCCACTTCATGGGTTGGTTTGGTACGAAAGTGGCATCAACGCCTGAGGATGTCCCTGTCCCTGGGTCTCCCTGGCTCCCTACTGAGAGCCGGAGGGTGCCAGACCCATGGGCACGTGCTACAGAGAGGTGCCACCAGCAGCTCTTCATCTCCAGCAGGCAGTGTCCGTAAGGGAAAAGAAAGCAACCCTAACCTTAACAAAATTAATAGGGAGAAAAGGTGCTTGTTCATTCCCATTTCACTAGCAGAAAACATTTAAATGCTGAAAAACCCCTGTGCTATGGCTGGTTTTTGTGCAGGACCCTCAGGTTCCCATGCCAGCCTGCGAGGTTTTCTTGCTGTAACACGGACTTCTGATGGATTTCCCTGCTGGGAGGCAGCAAAAACTTAAATGAAACCCTGGCGGAGCTAATTGCAAAGGGTTCCACCTCGGTTCCTGGGGGCTGGTGCATGGATGTTGGTTCGGGATTGCTTACCACGGCAAGGCATTTTTCCATGGGCAATGTGCATTTCCAATGTGTTTCTTCGCATCCAGGATGCAAAGGAGAGTAAAACGAAGGGCAGATGATAACTAGAAGGTCATTTTCTGATTGGCGCTGGCTGGAATCAGATCTGTGATGGGCCCTTGGCTGTTTTTGGAGAGGCGTTGAACTCTGCTCTCTGCTCAGCCCCTCGTCTAGGCGAGCCCCTGCCTTGGGTGGAAAGTTCACTTCTCAGACCCGTAAATTTAAACAGCTCAGGAGGCAGCTGGGGTCTAATCCAAAACAGTAGGACGGCGTGAAATCTCCTCCTGGAGGGCTTTCCTGCTGTGCTGGATGCCGATCTGAGGCATTTTGCGCAGGGCAGGCTGCTGGCAGAAGTCAGGGCTCCAGGATCCCACATCTCGGGGGATTGGGGGGTTTTCTGTAGGACCCCCCTCAGATGGTGAGCGAGCCATTCCCTTCTGCCCCTGCCACGCAGGACACCAGGCACTGCAGGGGCTTATGGCTCCCTGTGTCTCTGGGAGCCTCCTTTGCTGCTCACCGGCACCATGAGCCTGGAGAAGGATGTGCTCCCTGGATGAGATTTTGGGAGGGGATGTTATGACATGACTGGGAAAATGTCATTTGCTCCCTATGGTTCACTTGGCTCCGGGTCTCTGACCAAGCGGGCACCGGGATCGGCACAGACCCCACACTATGCTGGGGCCAGCCTGAGAAAGGGATCATTAATGTAAAACCCATCAGCTGCCCCGACAGCACAGGAATACCCGTCTCTATCCCCTACAGGCTGGATTAACAGGTTTTTCCTTTTTATCCCTATAGGAAAGAGTTATTCCCCCTGCATTTGTTTCAGAGCAGCATCCTGGTTCAGACCCTCTCCCTGCGACAGCCCAGTGGAAGAGCACCGGACTTCCCTGTAAATACCATGATGGGAAGGAGCCGTGAAATGGCAAACGTCACTGTGCATTGATGGCACACAAGGACGTTGCTTCCCGGGGGCTGCCAAGAGCCACTTGAGCAGAGAAGTGCAGGTTAAACAAGCCAAAAGCCCACATCAGCCCCCGGAGTACTCAGTGTGCCCCAGCAAGTGGGGCTGGTTCCTGCTCCCCTTGGAGTCTTTGCTGCCAGGGGGGCTCGAGGGGCTCCCCAGGGAGTCCCAGCCAAGATTTACAGCCCTGAATGTGGATTTTGAGTGCTTTGAGGGGTGAAGCAGGGTTTGCATTTCAGGGCAGCAGGATCCGCATGGGGATGGGGCTCCTGGGCTCTGTGGTAGGTGGGTATCAATAGAAACTGTCTCTCAGTAACATTTGCTTAACTAATGTGTTTTAACCATTGATCTGGCCTCCCCGAGACCTTTTCACTTAAGGTTTTAAAGGACCTTGTGGTGATGCATGGCCAGTGGCAGAGACAGATGGGTTTTGGTGGAATTAAACTGTTGTCCAACCCTTGGCTGAACCATGACCTTGAGAACAGCCAAGGAGGGCCTCCTGCCATGCAAGACTCGAGATGGATGGTCTCCATGAGGGCAAGAGCAGGTGATGGCAATAGGAATGAAGTTAGGTTAGCAACCAGATCATTTTAAATCCTTGTTGGGATCTGGTGCCGTGAAACCAATTAAACCTTGCAGTGGATAAAGCAAAGATGGATGGTCCGGGCTGTGATCCTGCGTGGCTTCATTGACGAGAGGAACCCAAATGAACACGGGACAAGTCGATTTTTTCATTGCTGCTGTTGGATAAAGTTTAGCTGGGAGGACTTTTTAACCTTAAAACAGACGTCTTCAGGTCTGGGCTAAATTATGCCTCCACAGGCTGTCGTTATATCATAAAAGGAGCAGGTAATTTTAACATTTTTGAACAATTGCCCAGATTAAGTTTGCTAAAGAAGAAACCTCTGTGAGTGTTCATGGACGCGTAGAGGAAACCAGGACTGGAATGCTTTGATTTATGAGTGGGGTCGGGGATGCCCTGGAATGAGCGGGTCCTTGGACAGCCTACACACGAGAGCAGGAGGCTTAAAAGACCTGCTGAAACGCTTTGTGGTCTGAGGATTTCGCTGCTGCACCGATTCATCTCCGATTATCAAACAGAGCACAAATTCCTTCCTGATGACATGTGAGTGAGTGTGTTACTGGAGAAGCCGGCTGATGAATTCAGGGTGAGAGGGATATGGCAGAGGGTCCTTCGGTTTTTTTGGGGAGGACGTGAGTGCTTTTGGTTGCTGAAGTGATTCAGGGAGGTTCCTGCAGCCTGCAGAGCTCATGATGCTGTTTTAAGCTCACGATGCTGTTTTAAGCTCACTGGAGACGTGGCTATTGGACCAGAAGACATTTTTAAGAGGTAAACCAGCATCCTTGGCCATGGGCTGGTGGCGCATTTTGCAAAATAGTTATATCCCCCAAACTGGAAGAGAAAAACCCCGAGTGACAGTCCTGTGAGCAGCACGTTGTGAAGACAGGGCGGTGTGTAACTCTTCACTCTTTGACATTTTCAAGGCAGGGAAAAGAAGTAGAAAAGGAGAGACATTGTGTGCTGTCTTTCTGCTCCAAGTTACCCACATTTTTATACCCCAGTAAAACTTGAGACTCCTCGAGGGCCTGAGCCTGCGTAGCCCACACCCAGCAGCGGTGGATGCCAGCAGGAGAAGCATCTTGGCCCCATTTTTGGGAGCGCAAACGGCAGCAGAGGCTGTGCAGAACCGGGCCTGGGATGGTGTCCCTGACGTCAGGCAGGAGCGCCCGGGGAGCAGCGTTAGAAACACCCTTCGCTGGTGTGAATTAGGTTAGAGCCTGGTCCCGGGAGGAAGGGGGAATTCATTAAAATGCCACCACATGTGGAGGGAGGTTATAACTGATTTTGAGCGAGTGCAGCTGACAATCTGAAAATATATTTTCCCTTCCAAAGGGTTTTTATTCTTTCAGCTCTGCCTCGCTGCAGCCTTCAAATACCACAGATGTACGTACAGGCGATGGTCTGGCGTTGGCATGAGCTTTTCCCAGTAGCGATACAGAGCAGACCGAGGCAGTGACGATTATAGTCAGCTATTTAAAGAAAGATGCTGCTTTTCCGTCGCTCAGGTCTTTGCGCCCATTCATGCTCAGTGGGAAGTAAGTGGCATTTTCCAGCTTTTGCAGTGACAATTTCTGTTCTTTGTAGTTTCGTGCTGCTCTGCTGTTGTTTTATTCAGGAATAGCCCAAGCAAAAAGCACCCCAGCTCTCAGCAGGCAACATAAATTCAGCTCCTGGAGCTGCAGGAACCACCTTTGAAGATGCTCCTCCGATGGAGATGCTCAGGCAAGCCCTCGCGGTTTAAGACCACATTGCTAAATTTAACGCCATGCAGGTCCTTGGCCCCTTTGGGTGATGGGGTTTAGATAACCCCACTCTGAGCTCCGAAAAGCCGCAGCCGTTACCCTTGTTCAGCTGACACGGAGGAGCCCAACTTGCCCTGATGTTGTTGGTGCCTGAACACCCACCCAGCACTGAGTTGCTCTTTGTTTGCTTTAATCCCTGCAAAACCAGGTGCCGTAACTGCATCAAAACTGCTTTAAATCTGGGTGGCAACGTCACCCCCTCCTCACCCAGGGATTTCTTTGAGCTCGGGTAGCACTGCGCAGTCCTTTCCGAAGGGAGAACCCAGCTCGGAGCAGGAAGTCTTTCCCATAGCATCCCGGAGAGCCCTGACTTAAACCAGCTCCTCTCTCCCACCCCTTCTCCCAGGGAGAGGGGATGCTCCTTCCCAGGATGAAAAACATGCTTTAGTGGTGGCTGTTGGCTTGCTTTTTTTTTTTAAAGTGTTGTAAAATACTTCTGCTAAAATCCACTTGGAGCAAGGAGGGGAACCAAACCAACCCAAACAAACGCACAGCAATGCCCTCCCTCCCATGGCTGCCTCAATGTCCCCGGTGCCGGGGAAGGATTTCCCGGCGGGATGGGCTCTCCTCGCTGTGATTTAGGACCCGTCTCCCCGGGAAGCTCTCGCTGAGCCAAGCAAGAGCACAGATCCTGCGCTCTCATTGTTATTCTGCAAAACAGCTGCTTATTTCTGCTTAATCCCATTCCAAACAGATAGGCTTAAATCAGAAAAGTTTGGGTTTATGCCAGCCTGTGCAAGAAGCTGTCCTGAATCATACCTCCGGGCAGACGGACTCTTGTGGGGCTTGTAAAATACTGAGCACCTTCTTGGCAGAGTCGCGGTGAGTAAGAGAGAGTAAAAAAAATTGGCCCGGCCTCCTGGGGAAGGGCGGGGGGAGCCTCCTGGCCCAGCTCATTCCCAGCAGTGCTGTGGCAACGTCGTGGAAAAGGGCTTGCAGCTGAATTGTGGGGGGAAAAAACTAAAAATCCTCAATATTTAGATTGATGAAGTAAGGGAAAATGCCTCTGTGAAGAGGATGGCCTCAAAGGGTGTTTCTGTGCACTGGGAAATTACATGCATGTGTTTCCACTGCTGGTCGAGGTGTCCGGTGCCCGGATCCAGCCTGGGCTCTCCTCTCCCAGGGCCAGTCTCCCCTGGCTGCCAGGAGCGCTCATTTCTCCAGAAACTGCAGGGTGGCTGGGATGGATAAACATCCGTGTGACCAATGCTGCCTGTGAAAATGGGGACCTGTTGTGCTGGGGCTGCCGGGAACAGAGCTGGGGTGAGTCCTCAGCTGCAGGGACCATGGCAGAGCATCACCGGGGACACCAGAGACCTCCCTGGCTCAGAGTTCAACCTTTGCTGTCGCCTTGGCCGTGTGAAAGCAGGGGCAAACCTGGTCTGACACAGCTTGTGGATGAGTGATGGTTCAAAACAACCATCTGGGTGCCACCTCATCCCTGGAGAGAGCACCCATGTGTGGCAACTGGGACCCACGTGTGCAGGTACAGCTGAAGGAGCCTGGCAGCAAGGTGACACCTTAATTTTCTCTCTTTATTTTTTTTTTTTTGTATTTTATTTTTTTTAACAGGTCAAGAACCTCATGAACTTCCCCCAGAAAACAAAAGCACAGCAAAATCAGATCTGTGGGTCACCCCATTGAAGCCGGGCCATCAGAAGCTGAATGTGAGCTGTGAGAGAGCAGCTGAGATGAGACGGGGAGGCTTCGCTGCAGAGGACATGAGAGCAGGAGCTGGGGACAAATGCCGGGCTGTGCACAGCCCTCTGCCCTGGCTGACAGCTCCTGTCATTTGCACTCAATCCAGCTTTGATTTTATTTTTTAATTATTATTCTGTACAAAACCAGCCCCCAGACGAGCCCGCAAAGCAGTGGCAGAACCTTTGGAGCACACCAAATACATCTGTAACATGAGTAGGATGGGTGTGTGGAGCAAGAGGAATTCCTCCTGCAAACCCCCGGTGGCATAGCAAGGGCGGCGTGGCAGGTGGCCAGCGTCCCCCATGGGGCACCTCGTCCCACGCCACCTTCCCTGGGGAGGGCGATAAACTGGGACGCTGGCAAACAGCTCGGTGGTCCAGCTCAGGAAGCGCGGGAGGATGCTCGCGTCAGCGGTAGAGCTGACTGCCAAAGCCTCCCCAGGGCTCACAAGGGGCTTGCCTTTGCCTGGCAAACATTTGACACCACGCAGAGGGGGTGCTGGTGTATCCAGAACGTTTCCATAACTCAGACCCAACACAGGCACCAAAAATAAGATAAGACAAAAATCATTCCAAATAAAGCTCGCCTCTTAAAAGCAATAAATAACCTTGAGCAGATGCTGGCTCGCTCTTAATCCAATTATCTATCAGCAGGCCTACGCAGTGCTGGGAGGAAAAACACACCGACCCCATCTTGCTGGGAAACGGGGCTTCAGCTTCTTCCAGGTTTTGGACTCCTACCCTGCCCCAAATCCAGCAGAGCTCTCCAGAAACATGAGGTCCATGAGCGGCACAGTAGCACAGGTGAGGTCCCCATTCAAGGGCACTGCTTGTCACCTGCCTTCTGTATCGTTCCAAGCTGTCGGAGGGTGAAGTTTTGCTCTAGATCTTGAATCCCTCTTCCCCACAACTGACACAGTGATGCCTTCTTGAGTTCTTAGTTCACGGGGAAAAGCCTGCCGCAGCCCAGCATGCTCATTTTACAGCCACCCTCCCTGCGCAGAGGATTGCAGGGCTTTGCATCCCAGATGGGATGTGACTCATGGGATGCTACAGCCTTCGAGGTACCCCAAAGGCAAAGCCAGCTGGACCCTCTGTGCCTGGGGAGGAGAAAACCTCTGGGAAGATGGTTGAGCAGGTTGGGCTTTGCTGTCCGAGCGGCTGCTCCTGGCTGCTTGGCCACCCACCCATGCGGACCTGCTGTGAGAGGCTGGGATGGGCTCAAGCTGCAGCTTCTCCAGCAGTTAGTGGCCACTCCAGGGTCTCAGGTCTCAGCAGCCCTGGCTGGTGGTGAGAAAGTTGATGGAAGGCCAGCCATGTCCGCTCGCTGTGACGGCAGTAAAAGTATTTCTGGAGGAGCGCCCTCACCAGAGTAAATTGTTGGCAACCACGCGCTTATTCTCTTTTCATAAACAAAGCGAAGGAGATAAAAGCAGCAGCCTCGGCTGCCTCCGCCTTCTCCCTCTAGCGCAGCGCCTCGCGCCCTTGCACGCCCAGTCCCGCATCTGGAGCTCATTGGGGGCAGCTGCTGGGAGGACGGGGATGGGAACCAGCTGAGCCTCCTTCCACGCAGCCGCCAGGTCTGAGCATGGTCCTCGGGAGGGAGCGTGCGAACGGGGCCCTGCTTGGGCTGGGAAGTTTGGTTGAGATTGATGGTGGCAGTGGAAGCATCAAAAAACAGAGTGGTTTGGTCAACCTGTAAGCAGAAAAGGCCACTGTGTATTTTTTAATGGTCAAAACAGGTTCAGATTTCTTCTTGGCTCTTCATATCTCTCTCAACCAACAGTGGCCAAATGTTGGAAAGATATGCTGCTTGTTAGATCTTGTGTATGCCCTGAATTTTTGTCCGGTCCTTGACAGAAACCCGAGATGGGCACCACAAGCAGCGTGTTTTCCTCAGGCTCTGCAAAGAGGTGGTCGTCTTGGGAGCCGGCACCTGGAGCTTCGGCTTTGGGAAGTTGTTATTAGAAAGGCCGGTTTGAGCCCTTTTATGCAGCCAAGGGTCATTGCACATGGATTTCTCAACACAGAAAGGTTCTAGCTGGGTGGGGAGATAAAAAACCTGTGTGACCACAGTGGAAATGTTTGCATTTTTCCCATTTGCAAGAGGAACATTTTCCATTTTGGGGTTGGAAGTGACTTGTGTTTAGAAACTTGAAGGCAGCATAGTACAATGCAAAAATAAACAGGAAAACAGCTCAATTCATGGCAGCCCAAAATGAAGGTTTTTGAAATAAATGAAAAAGAGTCCCCTGCTTAGCCCCAAAGGAGATCTCAGGAAGTGGGATGGACACCTTGGCTGATCCTTAGCTGTACTAAAGCCTTCCTAGGGAATCTCCTGGTGGATTCTGCAGCTGGTTTTGGGCAGGATTTTGGAGGCTGAGCCCATGGTGCTCACCTGGAGTTACCATGGACTTGTCAACCCTGTAGAGAAATGGTGTTTTAATCAAGGGCTGCCTATAGCAGATGGCAGTTGGGAGCTGCCCCGGCGTGGGAATGCGCCGTCCCAGACCCAGCTCCCTGAGTCGCTCCCATTCCATTGGGGTTTGTTTTGTGCTTTCCTGACAAATCCTTGCTGGGGCACTGGTTTTCATTAGCTGGGGGAGGCTGGTTTGCTGCCTTGTTGGTTCTTCCGCGTCTGCCCCATCCGTAGGGAAAGCTCAAGGAAATAACTTGAGTCAAGCATGCTTGGGGAACTCCAAAATGGTCCTCTCTGCAAGAGCCAAATTATAGAGTGGTGTGTCCTGTTTTACTCTTTGCATTCTGAGACCTGTGGTCCTTCAACTGCACCGTTATTTGTCGATCTAGATTTCCTCTGAAGCCAGAGATGTGTTGCTAGCATGGTCTTCATTATGGTTTTACCAGTTACATTTGCAGCTACTTGTCTATTACATTTTCCCTTTCCAAACCCTCCCCTTTTTCTTGGGAAAAATACATGCTGTGCATATGGGGGGGTCACTGCCCAAATCTGCTTTCTTCTGGCAACCAAAGTGTGCAGCTGGAGACCTGGAATCAGCTGCAAGCGGGTTGTCTCCGGGGTGCAGCTCAGCCTTTCCAAAGGATGCTTTGCGAGGGTGTGGCCAGTGCCTGGTAAGACCCAATCTTCCTTTTCTCTGTTTTGGGTCATTATCTGCCATGTGGGGAGCTCCAACTTGTCTTTGCAGCCCCCGAGACTGGAGGGGGGTGCCCACACAGTGACTATAACTGAGCTGCATGTGCTGCAGTGGAGGAGATGGCAAGTTACTGCTGGAGGTAAGGTCTGCCTCACCCAGACCAACTGTGCATCCACCCATCAGTCCATATTAGGTACCTGGACCAACATTCAAACCTCAACTTCATCAAACCCAAAGGGAATGACCATTTTTTTTCTCTCCTGCTCTCACGCTAAATGATTTTCAGCCCTTCGCCATTTTTAAATTTTTTATTCTTTTGTGGAGACCCATGGCAGACAACTGACAAATCACCCTTAATCCACCTGAACTGCTAAATCTCTCCGTAATCCCTCCCCAGCACTGCTCAGACGCTGCTCCCCTGCAACAGACCTTCTTGGTACCATTAATCAGTGTCTTTGGCTCCCGGGTGCCTCATGGTACGTGTCTATGCGGGGAAACCCTCTCATTTATAAAACTTGGGGACCTCCCACAGTTTCCCATTCCCCATGACCCTGATGAGGGGGTCAGTGCACAGAGTAAACTGGTTGAGAGGGAAGGTCCTAATATTTATATGGAAAGCCATTAGCAGGCAATATCTTATCTACCTTCTGTTTTGAAGTGGAGGCTTGGGGCGATGGCAGGGCTATGGGTAGCATTGGAGCTGCCCCCGAAATGCCTTGACGTGCTCTGTTTTGCCATCCGCGCTCGCGGCTGGGTTATAGCACGTTCTTAATGTTGTGGGACGAGAGCAGTGGGTGCGGAAGAATTTCAGAGAGGGGGAAAAAAATAATTTAGATCCTTACCTGCTGAATTTTAAAACCAGACAAAAAGCTCCCAAATCCACCTTGATGCCTCCTGGGATGGTGTGTTTTAGCCAGCTGGTGCCTGTGTGGATGCTGTCCTTCCAGGCCCAGCTGGAGGATGGAGTGGTCTTTCCTGGTCTTAAAAAGTATAAACCTATGAAATAGCCCTTGTCTTGTGAGCTCCCCTGAGCCTTCCCCAGATGTTGAGCATAGCTTTGAACACACAGGTGGTCAAATGTTGTTTTCTCCAGTGGAAACTGTCTTGGAGAGCTTCCGTGTTGGATGTGAAAAAAGGCAGAGAAGAAATGAAGATGAAAGTGAAGATATAGCAGTGGTGAAATTGCTGCAGGACTTTTCACGTGAGAGGAGAGGTGGTGACTCCCTGGGAAGGCAGGCACGCGGGACACAGGGAACCGGC
This sequence comes from Larus michahellis, assembly GCF_964199755.1. Taxonomy (NCBI): domain Eukaryota; kingdom Metazoa; phylum Chordata; class Aves; order Charadriiformes; family Laridae; genus Larus; species Larus michahellis. Next base: position 2,761,311 of record NC_133918.1, on the reverse strand, counting down.
AGGTACGTGGATGTTGGGTAGGCAAAACACCGAACTGCAGCACTGTCACAGACTGCATTTCTTTAGAAAATGTGGCAAAAAGCAAACCATAACCAAACTGAAGAATGAGGTGTTGGGATTCCAAACTTGCTGATGTTTTATTAATAACATCTTCAACAAAGAGAGCCCTCTGCTTGCGGGCTGCGGTGCAGCTGTGGATATAACTTCACAGTACCCTTTTTTCAAGTCCATATCCTTATAGGATGCTGGGAGTCCCAGTTGGGCTGGGAATGGGAACAGAAGGGTCGACATAATGAAACTCATTGGAAGCTGCTGGCAGCGGGCAGCTGGCTGAGCTCCAGTCAGCAGATTTGTGGTGGCATCCAGCATATAGATTCTGGGTACTTTGTAGGTGCTGGGCATACGCCAGGGAGGAGACTGGGGCTGAAGCAGTTGTTGGGACTCCATGAGCCCTAACAAATCTCACAGCGATCATCCCTTATTTCAAAAGCCGTTGGAGAGATCCAGGCACAGGCTGGAAAAGTCTTCAAGGGTGAGTGAAAATTGTCCTCACCACCTAGTTCTGCAAGGCTGAGAAAAGCAAATTCCCAGAGCCAAGAGTACGGTTGCTCCCACTTTCCTCTCTCCAGGCCTGGCATGGGATGGGTTCATGTGTTTTTAAAGAAGAAAGCTGCCTGTTGGCAGCACTCAGATTGCATGTGCGCTAGGAATGATCACTTTTAAAAATCAGGCCCTCCCTCACCCCCCAGGGGTGTTTCTATGTTCCCATGTAGCTTTTGTTCTACTTAAATATCTGGGTCTGTCTGTTTGGATTGCTCATACCAAGATGGATTTCGGAGGTGTTACTATTTGCAGTTGCTGAAATCCTACCCTGACGCCATCACGTGCCGATTACTAAATGCTGAGAAATGTAGGATCTTGGCTCTTGACCTGGGAAAGACGCTTGATGGTTTCAAGGGATGGGCAGGACGGGGACAGCTGGGGCGGGGGCAGCACATCACGTGTTGGGCTGCATAAATTGTCACAGGGAACAGAGTTTTTTGCTGAATTTACAGATGCATTTGGGCATGCTGGAGACACATAACGTCTCTGATTCCCAAAGCTGATGGGGAAAAAAATAACTTGTTTCCTCTCCAGAGGAAGACTGGTGCCTTTCAGTGCTGTGTGTGAACCTGGCCTGGGCAAGCGGGGCCATCAGTGCTGGCATCCCTCTGGTGTGGTTCAGCTCTGGGTGCAGCACAGGTAATTGTTGGGTGGGTTTTTTTTTTTTTTCCTCTAGAAGGAAATAGCACGTTCTTGGGAATACAAACAGTTCACAACCTTCCTGCACCACTCCCTGCCGCTCTCCTGGAGGCTGGAGCCTGTAGGGAGCAGCAATGGGGCATCCTGGCCTGGGGTCCCCCAGGGAGTCAGACCCATGCCAAAGGGTGGTGTTGCCTTCTGGGAGGAGCTGCGCTCCCAGCGAATGCACAGGACTGGTGATATTACATAGACAGAGCAAAATCACGGGGAGGTCTGGGGAGACACCGTGGTGGTGAGGTTTGGCCCACCCAGGGAGGCAGATGGCTAAGGGGATGTGGGGTTTAAGGGATTGCTGGTGTTCAGGGCTGGCTGCCAGCCCTGCGCTCCCATCCCAGTCTCCCTGCTGACATGAAAGGGCTCTGCATCAGGCATTGCTAAATTTGTTCTTGGTGGCTGCATCTTTCTGCTCTGCTGTTACTGGGCTGTGCCATGAGGTGGGTTGAGCCTAGAAGGTCAGAAACCCATTACGGGATGCCAACCAGGGCATGTGGTTATACTACGAGGCACAAACAACATGCTCAGCATCTTAGGACCTGCTGTACATTTGGGGGTTGGGCCCCTCCCATCTCCCTAATCCTTCTCCTTCATATTGGAAACCCACATGAGAAATTCAGCAGGGTGAGGGTGCCTATTGACACTTCTTTTATGTCTGTGCAGGCAAAAAAGGCTGAGGGTGATGAAGGGGACCATCAACAGCCATCGTGTTTGGACAACACCTACTCATCCTACCCAGTGAAGCTCAGCTGCATGTTTAGGATTAGCACTGGATCCACGCTGATATTTGCCTATTGATCATCATCTCCCAAAACATCTTTGTTCCTGGAAAGCCTCAACAAAATGCTCTCCAAGAGATGAGCAGGGAGCAGTTGGAGACTGCAGCTGTGCGTGCCCCGGGCAGAGCTCCCTGGTGAGTCTTTGCAAAGGAATTCTGTGTTCCTCCCACTGCTCCTTACTCTTTGCAGTGTGTCCAAAGTGACTGGAGCAGGGAAATGTAGTGTTGATCCCTTGTAGACTCTGCAGAAACTTTTCAAAGGAATTGGAGATACATAGAGAACTTTTTCCAGTTAATTTTAATGCAAATATTAAATGCCTTAATACTAGCAGATATACATCGTTGATGGGGCTGTGAGACATGTGTTCTGTCCTCTTGGAATCTCTCTCTCTTCTTGGGACAAGGTGTCTGATTAGACAAGTGCTTCCAAGAATCCACCCCTGAGCTGTAGACCTGGGCTGTGGCTTTGCCTCACGTGTTACATACGGAGCCAGGGCACAGGTCTAAACATCACCCCGTTATCATCTGTACTGCACACACCTTGGCATGATTTTAGCCCATGCCGAAGAGCACCCTTCAAACAGCACCTAGATATGGTCCAAGGATAGCCCAGGGCAGGGACCATTGCCAGCAAAAAGCCTGGCTGTGGCTGCAGTCGACTGAGAAGCGGTGGGGATGAGAGTCAAGCTGGGTCACTTGGCCTCAGGGACAAAAACTAATCTCTGGCCCGTTTATTTAGCATATGTAGACAAATCCAGTGTGTTTGCAAATCCCTTGTTGTGGTTTATCCATTGTGGACAACTGTGCTTGGTGACACCTTTGAAGGCGAATGGTCTCAGCTGTTCACCTGCCGGCATCCCTGGGTGAGCGACGTTTGCCCCGTTGGCATGGGGAGGTTCAGCCCTTGCGTTTTCCGTGCTCATCTGGGCAAGGGCTCAGCATCCAAAGCTCCGCCATCACTTGCTGTTCAGCAAGGGCAATAAGCAGGAAGCTTCTCCAAAACACAGCATTATTTGTCTTCAGATGTAGGGATTACTGAGACTATTCATCATATAACAATAGGACTTCGTGTCAACTGGGTTTGGTCCTGCCAGGTCTATTACCTGAACAGACTCTTTGTTCTGTCCGTGCTACAATCTCACATCACCTTCTGGACCAAGCAATCTGTCACTGCATACCACGTGTGCCACTCAGAACAATTCTCAATCCACAGCTTTGCGAGTGTTTTCTGTGGCTTCCTCACACTTGATCGCTTGTTTAATTTACATTAGTTACCCCCGCTGAGCTTAAGTTCCTTATGGTCTTGGTTTTCAGGGCTACGAGAGTCTTGAATTTTCCACCCTCCTGAAGCCTCTTATCTGGTGCTAAGGGATCATTCAACAGAGGGCTTCCCGTGGTGCTGGGAAACTCAAGTCTTTCTTGTCCACAGCCTTGAGTAAAATTGCATTTGGGGACATGTGGGCACGCAGAGTCTTCACTTGCCCTGCTGGCTGCAGAGCTCACGGACCCTCAGCAGGAAAGCTGGCTAGTGTCTGAACTTCACAGCTGCATCTACACTGGTAGGACAAGTCTGTTCTCCTGAGGCTAACCAGCGTGGCTGGGCCACGTTCATGTCAGAGAAACCCCTTTGCCACCAAGGAGTGGTCACATGCAGACTACCTGTAGGGAATGGTTCCTTGCCCAGGTAACTCCCGAATTGCACCTGGGTCACATTTGGCATAGCGCTAGCTGGATCAGGCAAACGCTGGGCCATGGACCATTCCAAATTTCAGCCTCTAGCTGAATTAAATCCAGAACCTGTGCCCTCGTATTGTTTAAGTTACTAGTATAGGTGTAGCCTGTGCCATGTGGAAAGGGCAAGAAGTCACAGTTTCTCAAGTGTGGAATTTCTAGGCAGAGCAGTTGAATGGCTGGTACCTTCTCTGGCCCAGGTGAGGAGCCGTAAGACCTTGGGCTGCCTGAGTCACCCTGCGGTGCAAAAGCTGTGAGTTATGGCCCTCATCCCTCATGCCATGGTATATTTTTTCTCTCACCTGTGCTGGAGTGCTCCCAAGTCTGCAGGAGGCACCTGGGTACGTTTCAGGTGACCTCCAGCTCTGTCCCAGGAAACACACACCTGCTGGAAATGTAAAACCTTCCACCCCATGTTGCCCATTTGCAATCCCCTTGCCCACCCAAAACACCCCAAACCTGCATTAAAAGTCTTTCTGTGAATTTAATTTCAGACCAACAACCCATATTTACAGCCGAATATAATTAAGCCTGATAATAACACATAATGGCTTTTTTATATCCCAGCCAAGTGCAGCCAAGCTCGATGCAAGATCAATTCACTTCGGCCGTAGCAAACAAACAACTTCTTCATGTCCACAGACCGTGAGGTACAATGCCTATTCACCTGGGCTGGAGACGCTCCAAAGCATGGTCTGCGGTGCTGGACACAGAAGGATCCCCTAGACAGTCTTGTTCAAGCACTCGTCTACTCTGAAGCTCATGGTGATTGCTGAAGTCACCAGTCCCAAGATGTGCTTTAGCTCGAGGTCCTGGAAAGGTGACGAGGAGATGCGGCCTGGCGTGGGGATGGAGGCAGCTGTGCCATGAAGACTGTAAGCTGGCAGAGGGACTTGCAGACCTGATGCCTACACCTTCAGTCCATGCCTGCTTTGCCCATCCTTCCCAAAGAGAGCTGTCCTCCTGTGATGCAAGGTGGAGAAGAAAGCATATCACAAGCAAATCCTGTGGGTTGAGACTGGCAAAGGAAGCAAACGTGCATGTGCAGAGGTCTTTTCAATGGTAAGGTATGCTTTAACCACAAACAACACCCAGGCTGCCTCATTTGACCTTTATTTAATTTGTCAAAGAAGAATCTGTCCTGGCTTTATTACAGCTTTCATTACTGGGTGACATGTTTGTGGTGGTAGCAACCGGTACACGCAACACAAGACGCAGAGAAACAAGCCGCTGATCCCTCCCTGCATCTGAGCTCTCCTTTCTTCTCCTCTTTTCCTGGTTGTGTCATCCACTTCGGTGCTCACCTTCACGGCGCACTTTCTCACCAGGACCAAGCCTGGAGGTGAGTTGCAAGAGTCCTTTTTTTGATAGCTACAGGAGGAGGAAGCCGACTCGGGCTGCAAGAGAAAGGCACCGGGTAAAGGAGGGAGGGGGTCTGTAGTCATCTATTTTCACCTCTGATTGCAGGGAGGCATTGCTTCCCTCTCTGTTTTGTGTCTGTCAGCAGTATGGGTACCGATGATATACAAGATCAGAGGTGATAGGTGCTGCACCCACAAGCTTCTGCTGGAAATCCTGTTGTGGGGGATCTTACAGCTCCCTGTACAACCACGGTGGAGTGCAGGCTGGTACTATATGGGTTTCCTAGTCCTTAGGTCAATGTTGGCATGCAATCAAGGCACGTAAAAGCAAAAGCAGCAAGATCCAGGTTTTGGGGCACAGGCAGCCACCCCGTGCTCTTAGAGACCACAGCAAGTGGGTCAGTAAAAGCAATGGGGCATTGCAAAACTTGAAAGTCCGTGACTGTTACCTGATACAGAGGAGTATCCAGCAGGATGCCGGTGATAAAAGCGCTGGCGGTCCGTCTACGGGGAGAAACAGTTGGAAGCTGGGGGGTGGTGGTCATACGGGAGCTGGCTGTGCTGAGCTGGCTGTGGCTACTGTTCACAGGACATGGGAGCAAGACACACAAAAAAGGCCATTAATTACCACAGATAAGCTGCTTTGAAATGTTCAATGAGGCCATCAACCGAAAGACAAGGAAACACATAGAGCACCAGCCTGCACACCAGGATGGTTTACAGGTCAGGTCCCCCCCCAGCCCCAGGGCATGGGGGCTCCTCCACCTGCTATCTCAGCGTGACACCGACCGCAAATTCCAGTTTGTGGTTCATGGGCCCATTGGCCCGTTCGTCTGGTACATGTCATCTTTTTTAAGGTCTTATTGTGCCCACACACTTGTTCTTCTGAACTTGGCATGTTGTTCTGGTCTCCCACGTTCTCAGGAAGCGTGGCCCTTGTTATGCAGCCCTGTGTGAAGCCCAGAGTCTGCGCTCGGGCGCGGGGGGCTCGTCTTTGCACGTGACGGGATTTGTGCTGGGAGACCCTTGGTGGCCTCCGTGGAGGGGTCTGTAGCCCTGGGGCACGTCCCGCCTTCTCCGTGTCCCGGCCCTTTTGGTACCCCTCTGCCCTTCAGAAGTTCCTTCCTATCCTAGACGTGGTAAAGTGGGGAACCCCACCCTGGCCATTTTATATCTGGGGTTTTATGGCTATATGTTTTTAATATCTTTTATATATATATATGTATATATTTATGTATGTATATATACATAAACATGTATCTAGATAAAAATACATATATATTCTCTCTCTAAAAAAATATATATAAAAATATATATAAAATATATACACATCTATACATATATAGAAGAATATATCTAAATTAATACATATCTAAACAGAACATATATCTAAATTAAAAAAATATACACACATTTGTACACTCCTTTATCTATACTCCTATATATTGCACAGAAGTACAAAATATACATTTATATACAGTATATGTAGTATATAAATTTATATATTTTTATATATGAAAATTTCCTGGTCCACAGGAGGCAGGCAGCGAATCACAGGGCTGCGTCTTGGTCCACAGGAGGCAGGCAGCCAATCACAGGGCTGCCTGAGAACACGTGGGGGATGGCAGTGTCTCAGGTGTCAGTCAGCCATGGAGGAGGAGGTGGCGGCCCTCGCGTGATGTACCTCAGGCTGCGCTGGCGGCTGGTCCCGCCTGGGGCCGTGTGGGTGTGACGGTGTCGAGAAATGGCTGATGGCAGTCGCGGAGCAGCCTGATGTCTAAGGAAGCGGGCAGCTCCCTGCCATCCAGGGGTGGCACCCTGCCCTAAAATGGTGGCCAAAACAAGATGGCAGCCCCATGTCCGGGTCTGGTGTACTTCTGGGTGAACAGAAGAGGTGGCTGTCGTGCTTCTGCCCCTTCTGTCCCTGAGGTGACGGGTCTCCCTGTGACGGAGCAGGCCACCGTCCTTGTGTCCTGAGGAACCCACCGCGGGCAGCTTGTGGCTCTTCTGGGAAATGGGGCTGAGGAGGAAAGGCAGTGGGTGGTGATGGAGGGCAGCCCGGGGCCTGTGGAGGGGTGGCTGCGCCTGGCGGGTGGGTGGGTGTACAGCGTTCCAGAGACCTTTCTTTCTGCAAAGAGGCAGCTGGAGGTAGATGTACGTCAGGTCATCATGCTGTCCCCTGAATCTCCTCCCTGCTGGGGCCGCTGTGCCTCCATCACTCGGTGTCCTCTCTGTGGTGTTTGCAGATCCATTCATGGAGCTCGTGGAAGGGAAGAAGGCCTCCTGCAAGAAACTCCTCACCTTCCTGCTCTTCAGCTTCATCTTCAGCTCCTGGTTCTTTGTTTCTGTTCGTCAGTTCAGGACTTCTGGGCCAGAGCATCACGGTTCCATTCCCTCTCCACAAACAGCCCATGCTGGAGACAGCAGCACCCCACCGAAGGGTGAACGCAGGCTGACCATCCTGCTGTGGAAGTGGCCCTTTGGGCACCACTTTAACTTCATCAACTGCTCGAAGCTCTACCGCACCCCAGATTGCCACTTCACCGTCAACCGCAGCTGGTCCCAAAAGGCCGATGCTGTGATTATGCACCACAGGGACGTGTGCGGGGACACGGAGAGGCTGGCCCAGCTCCCCAGGCTCCCTTCCCAGCGCTGGATCTGGTTCAACCTGGAGTCCCCAAGTCACTCTCCAAACTTAGACGCCATGGACAACCTATTCAACCTGACCATGTCTTACCGGAGAGACTCAGACATCTTCACCCCTTATGGGGAGCTACAGCTCCTTGGCCAGCCCCAGCCCCTCAGCATCCCACCCAAGACCAAGCTGGTGGCCTGGGTAGTCAGCAACTGGAGAGCAGGCTCCCACCGGGTACAGTACTACCAGGAGCTGAAGAAACACATCGCTGTGGACGTCTATGGGCAACATCACTTGCCCCTGCCCTGGGACAAGCTCCTTCCCACCGTGTCCCAGTACAACTTCTACCTGGCTTTCGAGAACTCGCGGCATGAAGACTACATCACCGAGAAGCTCTGGAGGAATGCCCTGTCCTCTGGCACCGTCCCTGTTGTGCTGGGGCCTCCTCGAGAAAACTATGAGCGCTTCTTGCCCCCTGACTCCTTCATCCATGTTGATGACTTCGCCAGCGCTGGGGACCTGGCGCGGTACCTGTGGGAGCTGAGCGAGGACGCTGAGAGATACCAGCGCTACTTCCAGTGGCGCAAGTGGTTGAAACCCGTGGTGGGGGCTGGCTGGGCCCTGCACGTCTGCAGAGCTTGTCACTTCTTGCAGACAACGGAGGTCGGGTACAGGGTTGTGCCCGATCTGTCTGAGTGGTTTGTGTAACTGCTGTTTGCTCAGCTCTCTGCCCTGCTGCAATCTCTTTGTCCTTGCTGGAGGGTTGCGATTTCACAGGATGATTGAACTTGGTGGAAAGGGAGGGACAAGTGGAGCTTTGAAGCGAACAAGGACAAGGAAGCAATTAGGTGTTTGTACGTCTTTGTCTTGCTGGAGAACAGACCGTCAGATAGGGTAGTACGTTGGGTTTTGTGCTGATCTATTAGTCACCTGAACAACTTGTTACACTGGCTGCGGCTTGGTCTTTGGAGAACTTCACCTTCAGTCTCTGCAAACAATTCTGGATCAGCTCCACAGACTGGAGAGCCGAAGCAAGTGGCCAAGAGGGGAAGAAGAAACAGCCATACCTATTATCATAAATCTGTTTCAAGGACTTTGTACTGTGCAAAGCTACGGCTTGAAGGGGCGGCCACGCCACGAGGCCGCGAGGAACTGGCCGTGCTCCCCTCTCCCAGCCCCAGTCCTGCCCTTCCTCTGCCTCGGGCTCTCCCTGACCACCTTCGGGGTGCTGCGTCAGGAGCCTGAACAGGCTGAAAACAGCTCAGTTTATTTTACGGGGCTGTTTTTTGCACAGGTTTGCGAGCCGGTGTGGGTTTGAGGAGGGGTCTGACAGCAGCAGGCTGGTGCAGGTAAGGTGTGGGGTGCTGAGGGCACCTCTGAAAGTTGTAGTGCCCGCAGCCCTCTGTGGCAAAGAGACGCTCAGGACCAGCACGTGATGAGCTACCTCCTCCTCTGTGCCTCAAACATCACAACTTCTGTTATCGGCTGATGCCTCTGGGCCACCTGTTTATAAAGCAGTGGATAATCGGCCTTTCTTGAGCTTCTTGCTGCTGTTCAGGTCGTATCGCTGGAAGTTGTTGCCTTTTCAGGTTGGGGAGCCCCATTGCATGGACACAGCCGTGCCCTCCCAGGCTCCCTGCTGGTACCTCTGGACATCAGCTTGTTTTCCTGACCACTACTGATCCCTGAGCTGAGCTTTTCAAAGGTCTGTCCTGACCCCAGGATGTTTCCATGAGGAAAATCGGCTCCGAGTCCAGCAGAGCATACAGAGATGCAATTGTTTTCTCCATCAGCAGCATTTAGCAAACATTTCCAAAGAATTCCCTCTGCGTTTCCTCCTGCAGTCATTCCGTACAAAGACCACCAGCAAGATCTTGTCTTTAGCATTGCGAGTCCCTTATTTTCATTAGCAACATTTGCCACTTTTGCTTTTTCCCTGCTTTGCAGAGTGGTTTGAATACGTTGGTCAGCACAAGCCTAAGAACAAATCCTTCCCTCTGAAAGCTGAACCTTTATCCCTCCCTTGCCTTCCCTGTCCTTACAGTACCTGTGTAGGTGGGACCTTCCTGAGGCCGCCTAGTTCCTTGACGACCTTGCTGGACCCTAGCGAACCCCTTTGGCAATTCAGGTAGACAAATGTGCCACGTCTTCCTTAGCCATGTGCTTGTCAGCTGCTTCAAAGAAGAGCAATAAATTTGTGAGGCGTCAATTTTTATTGCCAAATAATTGTCCATGCTTCTGCCTGTGCCTCGCCTGCCTGCAGTCATGCGCCTCTCTCCTCCTTTAGCTCCTGGGATCTCATCAACCAACCCTGGTGCCCTTCCCGTCTTTAGAACCAGTCCAGTTCAGAGCAGCTGGAGAAATTTAAGACTTTAATACAACTCCCCAGGCTAGGGAGGGTTTTCTCTCAAACAGACTGAGGAGCGTTTCCCCAAAGAAGAACAGTCTCCACAGCCGAAGGCGGGTGACACACACCTTAGAGCGTGGCCAGCCCGGAGGTGGCCAAGCACCGTGACGCAGGGGCTGGGACACAGATGGAGGGGGATGTTGAATGGCAGGAGAGCACCTGAAAGAGCCTTGGGCTCCTGGGCGTGGGGGAGCACAGGGCTTGACGCATCCATTTAGTAGACATCTTGCATGCAGAGAGGGCCAGTTCTCCCAAATTTGGGCTATTTACCCTTGTGGAAAATACCTTTTCCAATTCTGGGGAAAGTCAAACATAATTTATTCATCCCTGCTAATGCCTCCTGCTGCTGCAGCCTCTCCAGGAGCGTTTTGGGAGCCCCCGCTCTGCAAAACAGCTGCAAGAAATCCCCAGTTTTCCCTTGCCAACCTCCCAAGCCTGACTCCCTTTGCTTCCAGGACCTGGAGTCATTTAACACTTATCAAAAAAACTTAAGTCCAGTAAGTTTTTGGACTCTTTTGGGGAATGGCAGCACCAGGGGGATCGGCTCTCTCCTTTTCCACTTGAGCCTGGGGTTATTTCGGCAGGTCAAGGCCAGCCGGGCTGGTCACCCTTAGCCCTTCCCTGGGACCAAGGACTATTTGGGGACCTGGTTGAGCCTTGGGCGGAGCAGCAGGGGTCTTGCTGGCCCCAAGGCCAGCAAAGGCAAAATAAATATACAGGGGACAGATTTATGAATGTTGACCTCACCCTTATCCCCCAAATTGTGCTGCAGCCCTCCGGAGGGCGACCAAAATATGAATTTTAGTTCTGCTGAAGCATTCGGGGTGGGCAGACCACGCGGTGTTAGGAGCTTGCACCCAGGCTCAAGCCATGGTCCTTGAGGAGGGGACGTGGGGTGGGCAGGATAAAAGTATTTTATTAAATCTTCCCTTCCTCTAAGCGGCAGCTCGGTGCTGCCGTGGCCTGGGGAAGGGATGCGTGTGGGCGACACAGGCTGGTTTGGTTAGGGGATGGGAAAGCTGACACCGCGCTGGGGAAACTCTGTAAGGGGGGGACTTCATCGAGGGAAACATCTGGACGTCTGCGCCGCGGGGGCCCGGGGCTGGGAGACCGTGCGGGGAAGTCATGGTCCAGCTCTTCACAAAACGCCGGTGCTGCGCAGCCTTCTCGCCGAAGTGGGTCCCCCCCCTCCAACACCCGGTTGGAGATACCCTCGCAGAGATGGGGAAACACCCCGTTTGCCCACAAGCCTCTCGTCTTTTTGCCCAAAGGTGGTAGGAGGCAGGCTGACGTGTTTCCAGCTGATGTGGTCCGAAAAGCAGAGAAGGGGGAGCTTTATTGGGGCATTTCCCCAAGAGGTGAGAAACATGCTGGTCCTTGCGGGAAACCGGGGAAATAATAATGTTGAAAAATGGGAGTTTTTTGGAGCAGTGTCTGACTTCTGCTCTGCAGGGACACCGGGGGCGGAGGGGAGCCAGGAGGAGAGACAGAGCTTGGGAGAAACACAAATCCTCACCAACCCGGCTCGGCAGAGCTTTGCGTTTGGGGAAGGGAAGAGAAAAGGCTCAGTTACACCAAAATCCCGAAAAAGGCAGCTGGAGCCTTACAGGACTCAGAGTTCCATCCTCCCTGGCTTTGTCCTTCTGGGTGCGCGGAGGCGCCTGAACCAACCCCGTAAACTCAATTATTTCAGTTTTTCCTGAGCCGATGGGCAGATCCCCCCCGCCCCGTGCTTTGGAAACCTGCTCCTTGTTTGGGGGAATATGAAATTATTAAGAGTGTTTTCTCCGTGCCTGTCCAGCCCCACCGGGCTCCCGCCTTCCCTCGTGGCAAAACCCCAACGGCAGCTGGAGCAACGAATATTGTTGTTCCTGGGCTTCACATTTCTGGTAGGATTAGCCGAGATATTGGGAGAGATATCACCATGTACATGGGTTTGGGTGCGGTTTTGTGTTTTTTTTTTTTTTAAGACTTGCAAACTCCACGCTCTTGTCTTCACTTTTATTGAGTGTTTCCCAGTTTGAAGTCGGGCTGGGTTTATTTTCCCATGGTTTTTCATACGGGGAGGTAATTGCGAGAAACTCAAACTGAGCGGTGGGGTTGAGCACTCTCAGCGTCCCCCGTTTCCCACCTGGTACTTTTTCCATTTAAAAATGAACAAATAAATAGAGAATGTCACTCGAGAGCTGGGGTTTTTAAGCTGGGGCTTTAAAGCAAGAACCAGCCAGCGAAAATCTCCCACTTAACACCATGAAAGTTGGCAAAATGCACCTCATCTCCAAGAAACTTGCACCCAAAATCACCCCGGCCCCAGCCCGGCAGCACATCCTGGCTTCATGCTGTTCCCCGCGGATGTTGTTTTCTTTCTTTTTTTTTTTTTTTTTTTTTTTTTTTTGCGCTCCTGGAAGAGTCAGATTTTCCGAGCAGCCCTCTCCAATTTGGTCATTAAAACTTCAGTTTGCCCTTTTTTTTTCGTTTTTCTTTTTTTTGTTTTGTTTTGTTTTGTTTTGGACAGGCTGGCAGCAGCATTGCAGCTTTTCTTAGTTTCTGGAGCGCGCGCGCGCGTGTGCGCGCACACGTACACACATGGGCGCATGCGTGCGCACACGCGGAGATTTATGAGTCTCAAAAGATGCTTCATAAAATATTTACAAAGCGGAGCTTCGAGCGCGAATGTTTGACTCGGCCACGAGCCGGCCACGGCTGTCGGGCCTCTGGGTGGCATGAGGGGGGAATATAAACAGACCTTTTTTTCCATTCCCAAAAAAACACTATAAACCTTTGTGATTCAAAAGCGTTTCAGCTTCTCCTTTTGTTTTTTCCCCCCCCTCCTGTTGTTCCCCGCTGGCGGGTGCCAGGCCCGGCAGAGCAGCGGGGCGGCTCGCTGCCTTCGCTCGAGACGGAGTGTTTTGCAAACGAAGGCAGGAACTTGTACCCGCTCTCACCACGGGCACGCCATAATTTCAGCCTATTTTTCAGTGTGAAGAAAAAAAAAAAAAAAAAAAAAAAAAAAGTCCTATTTTTCCGGACAGACGGGAGGGTAGCGCTTTTAAAGGACACGGATGCAGGCATTTCCCTGCGTCAGGGGCACTGATGCTCTGCACGTTAAATTCCCTAATGTGTGTTCAATGGGGGTAAGGCGTCTTAAGACGGGGTAATACGTGTTAATTGGGGGTAATGCGTGTTCAGTGGGGTTCATGCGTGTTAAATGGGGGGGGGGGGTTTAATATGTGTGAAGTGGGGAGAGCTCACGTTAAATGGGGGCAGTGCATGTCTAACAGGGTCGATGGCTGTTAAATGGGGTTAATGTTGGCTAAAATGGGGCTGGAACAGCAGGTCCCTGGGCAACCAGATCAGTCCGGGCAGGACGAGCCATCCTTGGCCTCTGGCTTTTGTCCCCTGGGGAGCTACTGGAAACCAGTAGCGGGGAGAAGGAGCTGGGGTGGGACTGGTGCGGCGGCAGCGCCGGTGCCAACGCTTCCATTTGCCACAGCTTTCAAAGGGGTTTGTGTCCCGACCTTGGCCGGGCTTTCAAATGGCGACATTTCACCCAAAACAAAACCTTACCCGCTGTAATCACCCTAACGAGAAGAACAACCCCCCAGCCAGTGCCTGCTGCTGAATGGTGTTTGCCCTGTAAAATAAAATACGTTTCTAACCTCAGCACCGCTTCCAGATGAGCAACTGAAACTTTTTTTTCTGGCTGACCTTATCAAAACCTTGCCTCTTCTCTTCTCTTCTCTTCTCTTCTCTTCTCTTCTCTTCTCTTCTCTTCTCTTCTCTTCTCTTCTCTTCTCTTCTCTTCTCTTCTCTTCTCTTCTCTTCTCTTCTCTTCTCTTCTCTTCTCTTTTCTCTTCTCTCTTTTTCTTTTTCTTTTTCTCTTTTTCTTTTTCTTTTTCTTTTTCTTTTTCTTTTTCTTTTTCTTTTTCTTTTTCTTTTTCTTTTTCTTTTTCTTTTTCTTTTTCTTTTTCTTTTTCTTCTTCTTCTTTTTCTTCTTTTTCTTTTTCTTCTTCTTTTTCTTCTTCTTTTTCTTTTTCTTTTTCCAGAATCGGCATGTCTTTGAGTCAACCCAACTGGAAGCGCCTTTACAAGAAGGGGACAAAGGTGATTATTTCTGTGGCTAAACCCCACGCAGGCACCGACCCGGCCTTGGTCACGTCTGGAATGGTTGGTTCGCGTAAATACAGTTGTGCAGGAGAGGAAAAGGAAAGAAATGGGGCTGTTTGCTGGTGTGTGGGGAGGTTTCTGCAGGAAACTGGGAGACAAAGTCAAGCTCCTGCCAGCCTTCGTCCGTCTCTGCGCTCCCAAAAGAAAAGCCAAATTTCCCATTATTCCATTCCATCCCCATCCCCAGCCGGGGACATACTCAACCATCTCTTACCCATCGGCAGGGAAAGAAGATACCCAGCGAGAAATCAACATAATCCTCCTTTTATTTTCACTTTGTCGTGAGTATGTAAGAGCATCACACCCGAGTTTACGTTTGTTTAAAAAAAATAATATCATACTGCATCTTTTTTTCACAACGGTCAGAATAAATGGTAAAAATGTAATAAATGTAAACCGCACTTGGCACCATTTGGATCAATAAATAAAATTAAAAAAAAAAAAAAAAAAAAGAAGAAAGAGAGAGAAAGACCGCGTTACGTAGATGGCACACTATGGTATCTAAATAAATAACATAAGTTACTTTGAATAAATAGAGAGTATCTAAAATATAGATGCATTGCATCAACTTCTGCAGATGGTCGGTCAGAGCCGACAATACCGGAATGGGATTATCCGGATGGTGCCGAGCGGAGCCGTGGGCTGGACCCTGCGCTCCCACCCTGCTCCCGCCACCGGCGCTGAAACAACTCGCCTTTTTCCCCTTTTTTTTTTTTTCTTTTTTTTTTCCTTTTTTTTTCCTTTTTTTTTTTTTTTTTTTTTTTTAACCTCTCCTCTTGGGCCTCAAGTTTGAGGCTACGCCTTGTTGAACCCAGAGCGAAAACATGTGGTAGCCCTATTTATGAAGGGAGAGGGCTGAGGTTTCGCATACCGCCAACAAATAATTCCTCTTGATAAATCGGGAAAGCGATTTCTTCCCAGCAAGTTTCTGGACCTGTTTAAGTACGGAACGCTGCCTTTGCCAGGGCTTTCACTGAGTGGAAACAATGACGGTTTAGACCCTTTTTTCCCCCCTCACAGACACCAAGTCGGGAGTGAGACCGTGGCAGCAAGCGGGACCCCAAGGGATGCGGGCGACGGGTGGATGGGAGCCAGCGCCGCAGCCGCGGAGCTTCGGCCGCCTCCGGCACCGGCCGGCCTGACACAAACACCGCGCGCACGTATCTAGATGTGTATAGTAAAACACAATGAAACCTCCCATAACTCACTGTCAGAGAGCCGGAATAACACAACACTCATATTTTGTGCTGTCACAAGCACCAGGAGAGGTTGAAACATCTCCTCCCGTTTCCAAACCGCCTGATTTTTTCAAACACCCTCGTCTCCCGGGGAGCGATTGCCGCTGCGGAGAGGAAAGCTGCTCAGCAGATAGGCAAGCTGCAAAACACCCCGACCTCAAAACACCCCCCCCCCCGACAGATGTTACATGCTATTTATTATTATTAACAATAAATAACGCATGGGATGAGGAGGAAGGAGCCAGATGAGATTTTGCTGTAGCTTTGAGTAGGGAATTTTCCATCCTTTTTTTGCCCTTTCTGCATTGTAGACATTCTTCCGGGCAGCTCCAGCTCCTATTACAGCAGAAAGGGCTGTAGAAATGGAAACCATTAGGGAAATATCAGCCTTTCTATTGGAACCACATTTCCCTGCCCGGGCAGCAGCGAAGCGGCGCAGGACGGCGGTGACGGGTCGAGCGACGCCGCTGCAGCAGAGCCTGAGGAGCTCGAAGACGACGCCGAGTGGGACGCAGGGAAGAAGCCGCGCAAGCAAAAGCCATCTCTCGGCCCCGGCCGCGCCGCCCCGGTTTACCCCCAGACTTCGGGGGAGTTTTGCGGTTGCAAATCCCAGCTGCGACCCAGCTGCAACCCAAAAGGAATAAGGCGGCTCGGCCGCCACGCCGGCAGCGGCAGATGTCAGGCGCTTCCCCATCACCTCCGCCCAGGCCGGTGCTCGGCTGCCGGCAGGGTGAAAGGAAAAAAAAAGGAGGGGGGGGAAAAAAAAAAGATTAATTGGTTGGTTTCTAACATGCATCACATGGTTTGGTTTTTTTTTTTTTCCCTAGGCGCCCGTGTTTTGGGGGTGCGAGCTGTGCGTGGGGGTATTTTGCAGGTGGAAGATACAAGAGCAGGTCCGGGGTGTCCGAGCCCCCTCCTGCCCCCTCGCCCCTCCCCCCCTTGCCTCCCGGCTGCTCCCAGCAAGACCCCGGGGGTGCCTTGGGCCGGGAGAGCCGTCAGCCGCTCACACGCTCCGCTGGGTCCCTGCAAATCACGGCGCTCGAAATCCTCAGTTCTTGCAGAAAAAACTTTCCCAAACCAGGGTGGAAACAGCTACTTGGGGCAACGCCACAGCCCCGACATCTCCCCCGGGCTGAGGGGGACACAAGCGGAGGCAACTCCGGGAAACCCGGCTGCAAATCCTGCTGCTGCCGCGGTGCCTGCTCCTGCGCTGCTTCCGCGACACCTTACCTTCCTTTATTGCTCGAGTTCCTGGGTTTGTTTTTTTTTTACTGGAGGCTTCTGCAACAAAACTAATTTTAGTTTTATAGTAGTGAGAACTGGAAAGCACCCAAGCCCTTGAGAGTGCAGTTATTATTATTAGATTTGGGTGCTTTTTTTTTTTTTTTATGAAGTGGAGAGCGAGCCGCTGATCTGCCATGAGCCCGGCGCAGATCACGCCGTGGCCGCCCATCTGCTCTCCCCGTCCTGCTCCCTCTGCCCATCCCCGGCTGCTTATTTTGGGCCATTTTTCCAATTTCCATCCAAACCCCGTGGCGCAAACTCTCCCTCCTGGTGCTGCAGCACCTCGCAGGGCTGTTTTGGGAGCTCCGCGCACCTGCAACCTGGCTCGAGTTTGTCTGGTCTCAGCAGTGTTTGCATCCCCAGGGTGCAGGTTCGTCCACCCTTGCCGGGTCGCCGGCGCGCGCGATGCCCCACAGACGGGGTTTGCACCCCGCGGCCGTGGCTGCCTTTTCCCTTTCCCAACAGCGAGGGGAAAACTCGGTGTTACAGAGTGCAGGCTGCTTCCCCAAGGACGCCGGGTGCGCGGCCAGCCCCGCTGAAGGATGGTGTTTATGTTGCTTCGCTACATCCTGGCTCCGCTCAGCCAAGAGCGGTGTTTGGATGAAAAGCAAGAAAAAAAAATACCCCACCAGCCCGGCCCTTTGCAGAGGTCGGGAGCGCTGCTGGTCGCCCGCGGGAGATGCCGGGGGGGGGAGAGCTGTCTCCCATCCCAAACCGAGCTGTCCCATCCCGGGGGATGCTGACCTGCTCCCCCGAAATCCTGCAGCAGCATCCCTCGGCTGCTGCGCTCACCTCCGCATCGCTACTGCGCCGGGATGGAGACGCGCTGGATTTGTTCCCCCTGTTCAGCTGGACGGAGGAGCTGGGATGCCATCGCGACCGGGGGGGGGGCGGCAAGAAGAGCGTTTTTTTTTTTTTTTCCCTCGCGTTGGTTAATGCCCAGGACATGACACCAATATTCTCCTTCTGTTTATGATTTGCTTTTTCTGGGAAGAGGGCCAAGGGGAGAAAACCCATCAATCCCAGGCAACAAATATAGCCTGCCCAGAGAATGCAAAAGTCTGCGGTCTCATTTATTTCTCCGCAGAGTAAACAAGAGTGACACTGCTGTAAATGCGAACCGCAGCCAAACCCCAGGCCTGAGTCCCCTCTCCCGCACAATTCAGGCCCCGCCGAGGCGATGGGCACTGCTCCCGTGCCGCGGCCGGGAGAGTGGATCCAGCTTTTGGGAGATGCCGAACTGCGGATGCTCCTGCCCGGGCTGCGAAGCCGGCGGAGGGTGGCGAGCTCCGTGGCTTCGCTGGTGGCCTCGTGAGGCTCTGTCACCTCCCTGGAGGTGGCAGGTCTCCAGCCCAGCTGCCCACAGGAGGGGACGGGAGGTTAATCCAGTTACTTCAGATTATCGCGAGTTTTAAGAAGCAAAGCCAGGGGCTGCGGGGAGCGAGGCGACGGCAAAGGGGGCACGAGTGGACACGGGGAGCGGAGCCAGAGCCTTTCCCCCAAGCCCAAACCACTATCGGCGCATCTCTGCTCCCAAACACGGGGATCTGGGGCACTGAATTGCCCCCAGCAGCGCAGGGACCCCAGGACGGTGGTCACGAAACCCTGGGAAACCCCCGCACAAGGCAGCTACAGCCCACGGGGCTCAGCCCCCGTCCTGGGGTGGCACGGGGCACCCCCAACTGACTAACGCACCCCGCGCATGTAACGCACCCTGCAACACACCCCGTGTGTGCAGCACACCCATCCACAACACCCCCTGTACAACAACACTCCTCCCGTGCGACACACCGAGCGTGCAACGCCCGGGGCAGGCAGCGCACCCGTCACCTCTGCTGCGAGCTCAGGGGACACCCTGCGCAGGGGACACCCGCTTTGCAACACCCCCTCTGCCGGTACCGCGACCATTAGGTGTCACACATAACACACCCCGAGTGTACAACACACCCCGTCATGTCACGCACCCACTGTCACCCTGCCAGAGGGGTGACAGGGACAACAGCCGCAAGCAGCTGTCACCGCTCCAACGACCGCAGCCTCCGCCAGCGCCGACAGCCACGTCTCTAGTCCTGTGCAGCGAGCGGGACGGCGACGCCGAGGGACGCGCGAGCAGCTCAGTCTCTCCTCCTCCAGCCAGAGGTCTGGGGTTCGTCCCTCGCCCCCCGCCGCAGCCCCCTGTCCCTCTGCCCGGTGGCCAGCGGGGTTTTGGGGCCGGGGCATCGCCTCTCCTGACGGCTCCTCCCGGGGACGCCCCGGCCCTTCACACGCAGCCGCACTCCTTGGCCGAGAGCTCGTTGACGGTGTAGTAGCGGTTGTAGGCGTCCAGGAAGGAGACGTCGTCGTCGTAGGCCAGCGGCCGGCAGCAGGGTCGAGCCCGGACCTTCTCCTTCTTGATCCTCCTCCTGCTCCTCATGCTCTTCAGCGAGAGGTCGTAGCTGCGGACGGCCGCCTCGCAGGTGCCGCTGCAGTAGCGGAAAAGCACCGTCTCGTCCGACTCGTAGCCCAGGCCCAGCTCGCTGACGCTCACCTCCAGCTCCTTCAGGGCGCAGGGTTTGTGGCGAGCGCGGGCGCGCTTCCTGCGGCTGCCCGCCCGGGGGAAGAGCGGCAGCTCGTGCCCGCCCGAGTTCATGGCCTGGCTGTAGCGCTCCACCAGCGCCGAGATCAGCTGCCGGATCTCCCCCTCCGTGTAGCTCTCCAACAAGCTGCTGTCTGCAAGAGAAGGGGTGGACGTTAGGGGGTGTCCCCTGGGGTGGGTGGCTGTTCCCCAGGATGGAGGTGCCCTAGAGCGGGTGGACGTGCCCCAGGACGGAGGTCTCCCTGGCCAGGTGGATATCCCCCAGAATGGAGGTCCCCTGGGGTGGGTGGCTGTCCCCCAGGATGGAGGTGCCCTAGAGCAGGTGGGTGTCCCCCTGGGTAGGTCACTGTCCCCCAGGATGGAGGTCCCCCTGGCCAGGTGGACGTTCCCCAGGACGGAGGTCCCCTGGGGCAGGTGGATGTGCCCCAGGATGGAGGTCCCTTGGGGTTGGTGTATGTCCTCCAGGATGGAGGTCCCCCTGGCCAGGTAGATGTCCCCCAGGATGGAAATCCCCTGGGGCAGCTGGACATCCCCCTGGCCTGATGGATGTGCCCCAGGATGGAAGTCCCTTGGGGTTGGTGTATGTCCTCCAGGATGGAGGTCCCCCTGGCCAGGTAGATGTCCCCCAGGATGGAAATCCCCTGGGGCAGCTGGACATCCCCCTGGCCTGATGGATGTGCCCCAGGATGGAAGTCCCTTGGGGTTGGTGTATGTCCTCCAGGATGGAGGTCCCCCTGGCCAGGTAGATGTCCCCCAGGATGGAAATCCCCTGGGGCAGCTGGACATCCCCCTGGCCTGATGGATGTGCCCCAGGATGGAAGTCCCTTGGGGTTGGTGTATGTCCTCCAGGATGGAGGTCCCCCTGGCCGGGTAGATGTCCCCCGGGATGGAGGTCCCCTGGGGCGGTGGCTGTCCCCCAGAGGCACACGACAACGCGTGGCCGAACCGCAGCGTTTCCCAGACGCTGTCTTTTGAGATGTGCACGAGGTGCCCCAAGGCTTTAAACCCCAAACCCCACGGCCAGAGATCCCCCTGGCCTCGGGAGCCCAGGGTGGGTGCAGGGGGGGGCCACGGCCAAGCCACCCCCAGCCCGCGAGGGCAGGAAGGTGTCAGGGTGAAAAAAAAACCCCAAACTCCCTTCATCCCCTTTCCCTCTTCTCCCTTATTTTCTCTTTTTCTCCCTACCAGCTCTCCCCGGCCCGGAGCCACCCCGGGCAGCCCCTTCCACTGCACACCACCAAGTGCGTGCTTAAAAATCAACTATTTAGTGGGGGGGGGGGAAAAACCCTCCTACAACTAACTCCTGCCACGCTCATGGTTTCCAGATGGCTGCGGCCGGGGAACGGGGCAGCCCGTGCTTCTCCGGCATGGCCGGGTGCTGGCACCGCGGTTGGGATGTCGAAAGGCTGAAGCGCCTGGAAAGAGCATCCCGGCAGGAATTAAAGACGCCGGTGCTGCTGCTTGGTGGTAGGAAAAAAAAGGTGGAAAAAAAACCACCTGATCCTGATGCTGCGGAAAAGCCACCATAGGATCGGGGAGAAAAAGCAATAAATATTTGCAGTGTTTCCCTATGGCCTGGGTGGAAGGGCTGCCCCCCCTCCGGACCCCTGGGCCAGCAGCCAACGCGCAAACTGTCCCCAAGGCTGCTGGCCACGTCCAAGTCCCGTTGCCCGAACCGTAAAGCCGGGTTTAGTCCAGCTCAGCGCCAGGGGAGGCACCGGAAAGACGGAGGAAAGCCTAATTTGACAGCTTGTCATCGATTTCCAAATTTCAACCCAAAAAGAAGTTCTTCTGGTTTGGAATCGGAACAAACACGCGGGCGCTTCCCCGCAGGCTGCCAGCGCCGAGCCGAGCCGAGCTGCTCCCCCTGTGCTTCAGCTCCTGTTTGACGTTTCGCTTTTGTAAAAATAGTGCGGAAAGAAAAAAAATAAAAGTAATAACAACAATAATAATAATAATAAAAATTTAAAAGCGCATTTGGAGCTCAAAAAGCAGCTTCTTTGCGTTAAGAGGAGCCGTTTTGCATTCGGCTTCCCCACGCGGAGAGCTGACGCGCTTGCACCAAGGTTTGGTGCCCGGTGGCTGCGTTTCTGCCGGGGGTTGGAAGTGGATGGTCTTTAAGGTCCTTCCCAACCCCAACCATTCTGCGATTCCATGATTTTTGCTCGCCACCCCGAGCCCTCCCCGCTGCGCCCCAAATTCCTCTTTAAACACCGGTAAAGGGGACGTGCAGAAGCAGGGGCGGGCGGTGGGGAAAGCGAGCAGGGAATGAACCCGCCGGGCTGCGCGGGGCTTGGCTCGTGAGCCCGAACGCGTCCCGCTGGGGACGTGGGGACGGATCCTGCGGGCACGGGACGGACGGTGACCCCGGGGCAGCGGCTTACACTGGGCGAGCAGCGAGCTGTGGCGTTGCAGGGCCCGTGGGGATCTCCGCGGAGCCGCCGGCAGCGAGGAGGAAGAGGAGGAGGAGGAGGAGGAAGAGGAGGATGCCCGTGAGGAAGACGGCGAGGAAGGCAAGGGGCTGTATTTCCGGCTTCCGTTGAACATGTCTCTACAAACTAAAATGGATAACATGGAACTGAGGAGCATCGATGCAATGGCTGCAAACTTCCATACCTTCATCTTAGAGCAAGTCAGAACATTGAAACTCTGCAAAACAGGCAAAACAAATATCCTTATTACGCGGCCTTCGCCCATGGCCCCCTCTTCCCACCTCCCTGTCCCCACGGCTCGGGCTGGCTGGCCGTCTCCCGTGGCACCGCCAGCAGCCCCTCGGCTTCGAATCATCCCCTCCGCTCCCCCCTGAGACTGGTCCAGTGCTGCAATAGGGAAACTGAGGCACAGAGATACGGTGCCAAAGGGGAAAGGCCATGGCGGGCGAGGGTGGCTTGGGGCTCGTGGTGGCGATGGGGACAAGGTGGTGTCCTCAGCTGACCCATCCCCGACAGCAGGCAGCCTGGCCGGGCAGGACGATATCCACCTCCCTGTGCTCCAGATGGGTTTCCTCGCACCGGGGACAGATATCGCAGTGGCTGGCTGCGAGTAAAGGATGGGCAAACTCATGCCATGCCAGCTTGTGACACCTCTTCACCTGGCACATCCCCTCCTCGGGACGGGGTGGGCAGTGAGGGAGCCCCCGGCTCCATTGTCCTCCCCGTTCCCTCACTGAGCCTGGCTTTGGTGTCCCCATCCTTCGGTGAGGTGCACGGAGCACCCTGAGTCTGCTCCTGCCACCTGCTCACCCGGATGCTTGACTGGAGCCTGAATTCCTCCCTGCCCACGCACCAATGTGGCAGCTCCATCAAAACCAACACAAATAATGAAAATCTCAGGGAAAAAAAAAAAAAAAGAGTGGGGAGATTGGACCATCCCAGTGCAGCTGCAAGGCTTGTGGTGGGACCGGGCACCTTGGCCACGCGGATCATAGAATCACAGAAGGGTTTGGGTTGGAAAGGGCCTTAAAGATCATCTAGTTCCACCCCCTGCCCTGGGCAGGGACACCTCCCACCAGCCCAGGTTGCTCCAAGCCCCGGCCAACCTGGCCTTGAACCCCTCCAGGGATGGGGCAGCCACAGCTTCTCTGGGCAACCTGGGCCAGGGGCTCACCCCCCTCACAGCAAACAATTTCTTCCCAAGATCTCATCTCAGTCTCCCCTCTTCCAGTGTAAAACCCTTCCCCCTCGTCCCGTGGCTCCCCTCCCTGCTCCAGAGTCCCTCCCCAGCTTTCCTGGAGCCCCTTTAGGGACTGGAAGGGGCTGGAAGGTCTCCGCGGAGCCTTCTCTTCTCCAGGCTGAACCCCCCCAGCTCTCTCAGCCTGTCCCCACAGCAGAGGGGCTCCAGCCCTCCCAGCATCTCCGGGGCCTCCTCCGGCCCCGCTCCAACAGCTCCGTGTCTCTCCTGTCCCGAGGGGTCACGTCCCCGCAGTTCGGGGTTGCAGCCCGGCAGCTCCTCAAAGCATAAACGCCCCCCTCGGCGCTTCCCTCACAGCCGAGCCCTTACCTCGCGCCATTCAGTTTTCTCCGTCCAAAGCAGATTGGATCTGGTGGGATTTTACATCTGACCCTGGAGTGGGGAATCGGGTCCATGCTCCTGTCCATGGGCTGCCAGCCATTAAATCCCCATCAAAGACGGGCTCTGGAAAACGGCATGGCCTCGTGGCCGCCTCCTGGCCCCTTTTTTTATTTCAGCTCCTTGCAAACTCCAAACATTTCTCCTTTTTTAAATAAATTTTCCACAGAGGGGGAAAAAAAAAAAAAAAAAAGGAGAGAAGGAAAAAAAAAAACCCAATCCCAGCTTCGCAATATTTGCCAAATAGAATTTACTAGGGGGAAAAAAAAAAATGTTTATTTTAAACCAGAATGTGACAGGTTTGATTTTAGTGTTACTGCAGAAAACAACACGAAGGGCTGTGGACGCTGCCTCATCGCCAGCAACCCTTTATTTTACAGGATGCAGATAATTGCGCGTTAACTAACGCTAATTATATGCCCCGTAGGTTACAAGATAATTGCAGAACCCAGCCAGAGTCTAAATATTTTCAAGCGGGCTATAAACAATGCCAAGCTAGAAAAAGAATAGTTTCGCCATATAAGGAGGTAAGATCATGGAATCCCGCCGGGGTTCGAGGCGGCGGAGCTGGCGGAGACACCGCGCCGATAAGCACCGGCAGCAAAACCTGCCCCGGGAGGAGAGTCTGCGGCAGCTGGCGGAGGCAGCAGCGGGAGGGGATGGGGTTGTCCCCAACTGCTTCTGCTTCTCCGCCGAGGTCGAGCCGGTCTCCCGCTCCCAGTGCCGCGGGGAGGGTGATGGAGGGCGCTGGGTGCGTTGGCGTCGTCAGAATTGGGTGCTTTAAGGTCAGCTTTCCCCTCTGAGGTAAGAGCGGGAGCGGGGAACATGCACCAAAAACGTTCAACGGCATCAAAGAGGGCAGCGGGGGCAGGTGCTACCTGGAGAAGGACCGAGGGAATTGCAGTTCGCCCTTGGAGAGCTTGCAAAATTCAGAGAACCGTAGAATCATGGAATAGTTTGGGTTGGAAGGACCTTTAAGGGCCATCTAGTCCAACCCCCTGCCACGAGCAGGGACATCTCCAACCAGATCGGGTTGCTCAGAGCCTCGTCCAACCTGACATTGAATGTTTCCCAGGATGGGGCATCTCCCACCTCTCTGGGCAACCTGGGCCAGAGTTTCACCACCCTCAGCATAAGAAATTTCTTCCTCAAATGTAGCCTAAATCCCCGCCTCTTTTAGTTTAAAGCCATTACCCTTGTCCTATCGCTACAGGCCCTGCTAAAACTTTGTCCCCATCTCTCCTGTAGTCCCCTTTGGGTACTGGAAGGCCAGATGGATGAAGGACTCGTGAAGACCGAGCAGGCTCAGGTGAAGGAGACAGCACAGGTTTTGGAGGTGGGGAAGGGACCCCGCTGTGGTGACGAGGTGGATGGCGGAACTTCAGCGCCCCGGGAGGAGAAGCAGCTTTGGGCAGCTGCTGTTCGGGCACTTCGGGAGGTGAATACGGCGGTGGAGAACCAGCCGTGGGATCACACCCCAGCCAGAGCTCAACCTCCGTCGTCGCCTCCCGAGCTGCTCCCGGGGGCTCAGCCCCCTTCGCCCCGCGCCAGGGAGGGAAGGGCTGCCGCGGCTGCAACACTCGGTCCATCCACCTGAGAAAGGGACCCTGGCTCGTTGCAAGCCCATAAAATTTTAGGAGGGTGGTTTCGGCCTCGCTGCACGTCCCGTGAAAACACCTCCTATTTCAGCAGCCAGTAATTTTGGCCCCCACCCGCTCACCGGTGACCTTTCAAAAGGCTAAAACCCTGTCTCCGACGTGCAAAACAATCCAAAAAAATTATTCCAGGCTTTGCCTTTGGTTTCTCTTCCTCTAAAAAGCCACTGACGCCTGTGCCAACCTGCGGGGAAAGCTGAAGTTCGGGGTGGGGGGAAAGGAAAAACCCACAGGGGCACACGGGACTCACGGCCGGGACTGACGCGGGATGATGCTCCGGCTGCACCCTCCCACCTTCTGGTTTCCACGTACCATAAACCCCCTCCCCACAAGGACAAATAACCACAAGGGGGTTGACACGTGCTGCCCCAGGACGACCACTGCCGGCAGCGCCAAGGGCTCTCCCACCGCTCTGTTCAGACACATCGGGTACATCCCGCATCCCCCATCCCCAAAACTGCCCCGGGTGCAGGTCTGCGCCCGGCGGTGCCTGTGCCCCGGGATGTGCCACGCACCCTGAGCTGCCCGGGGACATCGGTTCGCACACGAGCCTGCAGAGCGTTTGCAAGGAGCCAAAACGGGCGACAGCAGCAGCCGGCGAGACCCCATGATGGCTCCGGCCGTGCTGAGCGGTGCCGGGCTCCTGCGGGGAAGGGGACCCAGGGCCAAACCTCCACACCTCCAGCGCTTGCCGGCGATGCCATGGACAAGCTGCCCGTGGCTATTGCTCAGGACCTGGTGGGGCAAGTGTTCATAGAACACTTCTATGTTCATAGAACTACTTCACAGAACGGTTTGGGTGGGAAAGGAGCTTTAGAGGCCGTCGAGTCCAACCCCCTGCCACGAGCAGGGACATCTTCACCCCAATCAGGTTGCTCAGAGCCCCGTCCAACCTGACCTGGAATGTTTCCAGGGATGGGGCACCCACCACCTCTTCGGGAAACCCTGGGCCAGTGTTTCTCATCGTAAAAAATGTCTTCCTATATATTTAGTTTGAGTGTTGATGCGTCCAAGTCTTGCTCCTGTTGGCACAGTGAGCCTCCGGCAAGGAAACACGGGGTCACTCCAGCCTGGACCACGCAGTGCTGGGCACGGCCACCGCTGACTCTTGCTGCTGCTCTTTGCTCCGGTCTCACCGCAGCTGCTCCCCAACGCCAGCCGTCTCCCGCGTCGCCAGCTGCAGGCTCGGCAGGCTGGGATGGATATGCCACGTCCCCAGGGCCGGGAGGCAGCTCTGCCACTCAGCGTACCCCGACTGGCACCCGGACCTGGAAAATTGCCCGTTGAATCCACACCGGGGGCTTGTCCCTCTTGCTCAAAGCGATGTCATAACAAGCAGAGTGTGTTGCACGGGTGAGGACGGGGTTTGGCTGCGAGGCAGAGGTGGGCGGCCAAAACATGGGGCTGGGGGGGGACGAGGTTGCTCCAGCTTTGCCTCCTCTTTCTGGTGGGGATGGAGGAACCAAACAAACCCGGGGCTTTGGGATGCCGCAGGAGCCGTAGGTGCAAAACCGCGGCTGCGAGGGTGCGCCACGGGACTGACGGGGAGCGGAGGGGGCAGGAGGGCTCGCAAAGAGGTGCCATCTCACCCAAGGATGCCCGGTGCTCGCACAGCCTCCTCTGCCAGCACAAAAACCCCTCTTTTCTCAGGGTAAATGGGCAAGTACGGCTGTGTCGGGCACCCCACTTGGCTCTTACCATGCGTCTCTGGGAGCCTAAACCCACCGAGCCATCACAGCTTCACGGGTCACCCCCTGCCACCGAAGCCACACCACCCATGGTCCGCGGGTCCGTGCCCCGGGTTTGCTCCAAGGGGGTTTTTGGGCCAAGTCCTGGCGGGGTTTGGGCACTCGCAGCCACGATACACCCCGGGGAGGGATGCAGGGATCCTCCCCACCTTGATGAAAGGCCAAAGTTTGCGCTCAGCTTTTCTTTTGGAGAGCAGCCCGAAAGCTCCCTGTTTTCCTGCATTCTCCTGATAATCCATTAACGCGATCACAACCGTCCAGCCGCGCCGTGCCTGCTGCCAAGTGGGGAAACCCAATCCTGCAGGAGAAGACCTTTCCCTGCGAGCCAGCCCCAAAACCTGCCCCATTTTTGTGGGAGCCCAGCACTAAAACCGCTCCGGCACGAAGCCGTCCCTCCATCAGCCTCCTCCGCTGTTACCTGCCCCGCTCTGGTCCCTGCTGTAACCGGCTCCTGCCGGGGCTCACCGCACTCCAGGCAGAGGAAAAACCACTCCGTGTCCTGAAGGATTGGAAAACTTAAGGAAAAACAACAATTAGCAGCACAGCCAACTCCCACCGCTTAGTCTGGAGGGAAGGAGTTGATTGTCTTGGCTCTCCCCGCCGCTGCAGATCCTCCCCAAAAATCCTCCGTGAGCTCCTCGCGCCTCTCGCCTTTATTTTCGAAGGGGATCTAACAAATCCACCCCGCGGCCCTAAGTAAACTTTTCCAAGGCTTGATTACCCTCACTGGTCAGCAAAAAAAAAAAGAAAAAAAAAAAAAGTCAAATCAATCGAGCCACATTTCTATTTTTCTTTGCTTCAGTTCCCGAGTGTCGACGTTCTCTCTGCCTTTTCCTGCTAAACCGAAAAGCCGCAATCCCTTCCCGCAGACGCATCACCTTCGCTCCCCAAAATTGAGCATTTTGGGCTTCTTGGACTTCCCTCGCTTTTCACGCTCTTGTTTTTTTCTCACAGCTCTTTTTTCTCTAACCCATTTCCAATTCCTCAAGCACGCTCCTAGGGTTTGTTTCCGATATCCACTGACTCCTTAAAGCCTCAGCTCCTGGAGTCACGAGATAAAGGAGGGGGAAAAGCAGAGTTTTGGTTTTGTTTTTTTTTTTTTACCCTAAATCCTCCTTGCCGGAGGGGGAAGGAGGAGAGGCGAAAACTTTCAGTCTTGACGCATCGTAGCCCAGAAAGCAGGGAACCCAAAAGACATTATATTGTAAGTGTGTCATAAATTTTCAGTCGATTCATGCTTCCGGGCATTGATTCATTATTTTCAAGCGCTCGGCCTCAGCCACGCCGCAAGAATGGATGAGGCCACGGCGTGGCCGAGGTTTTTTTGGCAACACGAAACACTTGGAAAGACGAAGGCCTTGACGGGACATCAGAGAGAGCTTCCACCTGCCACACACTGTTTATTTTAGTGCCTTACATGGGAGCCAAGCTGCTTTGAAATCCCGGCTCCTCATGACTCACCCCGCAGGAATTAAACAATTTCCACCCAGGCTCGCGGAGAAGCAGCTCCAGGGGCTGCTGAAAAGTGGCTCCTCCAGCAGCAGCCTCCGGCTCCAGGCCTGGTCCCGCTCGGAAGGACGGTCGGACAGTCCCAGAGGGGACAGGGGGGCAGAGAGACTTTCCCTAAAACTTATAGCAGGCTCCTGACATGGTTTTTTTTTGGGAATTGAACCCGCCCCCAAGAGCATCCGTGTGTCCGACACCCCCGACCAGGGCGGATGCTGCACTGCGAGTACCGCAGCCCGCAGCGGGGTGGCCAATGCCCCAGGGGCAAACCAGCCCCAGAATGGCACAACTGGCCCCAAAATGGGGAGTGTTGAAAGGAAAAAAGCCCCAAACCCTGATCTGAGTTGAACTGTTGGATTTTCCTGCTCTTTTGACAGTAAGTGGGTGCACAAAGGAGGGGAAGAAAGACAACGTCCCCATCTCCAGCTCTGCGCCGGGGACACGGAGTGCCACCATCTCAGCGCAGACATCCCTGTGGCGGGGGATGTGGGGCAGCGGCACCCGCGTCCCCTCCGGTGGCTCTCACACCCGGCATGGCCCCGCGCTTTGTATGCCAAAAGCAGCGACGGCCCCGGCACATCCCGCGGCTGGTCCCTGCGCCGCCTCCAACCCCTCCCCGGCTCTCCCTGCTCCCCCGTAAGCAAAACCAGAGCCGAGCGCGGGACACATGGTTCTGCTTTGTCGAAGTGAAAACCAGCCCAACACGAGAAACTCCAAAGCTCTTCCCGCAGCTCCAGCTTCCCCCGCTTCCCCCCCAAAAGGGTGATTACAAATGAGACAGACCCTCGTCCCTGGGCTCCCCGCCGCAGCCCGGCTCCTCCGGGAAAGCCTTTTGGGGTGACAGCCAAAGCCCGTCCCGCAGCCCCGGTGAGGAAACGGCAGCGGCGGAGCCAGTCCCGGACCCCCGGGATGGCGGAGGGGGAGAAGGGGCTGCAGCTGGGCGGGGGGAGCATCGGTTCCCGGCGGCGCAGTGAGCCCCTGGGCTGAACACGCCAAGCATCGGCACGCTGCGCCGTTCCCACGCTGACATGACATTTACATTCGGGCTGAATTACGGCAGGTTTGGTTTACATCTCTCCAAACAGCTGGGTTAAAAAAAAAACAAAACAAAACAAAACAACAAAACAAACAAAACAACAAACCACACCACCCCATCATCACGAGAAATATAATAAGAAAAATAAGTCCTCACCGAGCCTGTGCGACACAGCTGAAGGGTTTGCGAGGGGCTGCGCCGGGGTCTGTTCTGCCGCGGGCGATGCCGGGGGAGGGGGGGGGGGTGATGGCCACACCGTGCTCCAGGTCGTGGCTGGAGAAGGAAGATCTCATGGCTTTGACGCAGCCGGGACGCTGCATCTCAAAGCGGGAAGCACGGTTGGGACGCAGCTTTCCAGCCCTGCTGAGCTGAGCCCGGGCAGTTGCCATCAGCCGGAGCAGCCCTGCTCTTGTCCCTGTCCATATTCCCACCATCTCCCTCATTTCGGACCTTGGGGAGCCAAAGCAGCTCAAAGGCTGAGCACCGGAGATGGCACCAGCAGGTGACGGGAAGCTCGGAGCTGGGTACATCAACTCATCCGCACCGTACAGGCATCCCGTATTCCTAGAGACCTCCGACCATGTGCCTCACTGAAGAGCATCTTCCTTTCCCCGTGGGCCATGGAGCCGGGAGGGAGCAGGCACAGGACCCCCCGCAGCCCCCACAGCACGGCCAGAGCCCTGCGCCGAGGGG
This sequence comes from Larus michahellis, assembly GCF_964199755.1. NCBI lineage: Eukaryota > Metazoa > Chordata > Aves > Charadriiformes > Laridae > Larus > Larus michahellis. The sequence goes on along the minus strand of NC_133918.1, from coordinate 2,731,133 downwards.
AGGTGCCCTGTCCCGCGTCCCCGAGCCGGGGGAGCCCACGGCGCCGGCAGAAACTGAGCAGATGCTGCCCGTGAGTGGGTTTGGGAGCTCTTCCAGGAGGGGATGGAGCACAGGGGAGGAAAATCCCAATCTGTGCCACGGCACCCTGCAGAGCCATCCCTGCGTGGTGGGTACAGCACCCTCCCGCCCTGAGCGATCCCGGCTTGCACGGACAGAAGCCAAAAATCACCAGTATGGAAAACCCAGCGGCAGTGCCCTGTGCAGTGCCCGGCACCGCTCCACACCAGTGCCCCCAGTGCAGACAACCCGGGGGCACGACCCGCTGGCCTTCCCCCGGCTCCCCCGGAGCAAGACCAGCCCCGCTCAGACCCACTTTGGGGCCGGACTCCTCCGAGGGGTCCTCATGAGCCGGATGCCGGGATGGTGCCGGCCGATCTCACAATCTCCCATCCCTCCCATGGGATTTCTGCTCTCACCGTCCGGCGCGTGTGCGGCGCGGGGAGCCAGGCAGCCCCCCGGGACGCATCCGTGCCCTGGGAGGCAGCGCCGGGGCCTTTGATTCCTTCCCCAGAGGTCCCGCGCGGGCTTTCATGTCGTTAATTAACAGGGGATACGCAGCGGGAACGCGGCGGGGAGGAATCCTGCTGCAGCCGCGGACCCGAGCGCGGTGGCACGGCCATTCCTGCCGCGGCGTCCTGCCGGGTGTCCCCCTTGGGGACGGCTCAGCCCCGGCTGGGCTTGGCCGGTCCCTGCGAGGGCAAAGGAAGATGCTGCTTTCCCTCCAGCCTCGCCTGCCCTCCTCTCCCACCCCGCCTATTCCGTCCTCGACGCTCTCTCCATCGCTCGCCGGGGTGCAACAGAGGCAGATACGCAGCTGCAATAGAAATCAGCATTAAAAAAAAAAAAATAAATAAGCGGTTTAAATGCAGCGGGACTCACTGCAGCGCTCACCCTGCCCGGCCAGCCCAGGGACACCCAGGGGGGGCGCCTGCAGGGAGGGCCGGGGGCACCCAGCCGAGACCCGCACCCCCAACACCCTTCACCCCCGCCATGTCTACAAAAAAAAAAAAAAAAAAAAAATCATTGAAAACATCAGATTTTGGGGATCTCTATTCCTCTTCCTAGCTAAAAGTCAGCCGAAGCGTTTGGAAATCCCAGCTGGCTGGACGCGGGCCGGGTGGTCCCCAGCCCAGCGGCTGCACGTCCCTGCTGACCCCGACGAGGTGTGACCGCCCCGCCAAGGTCGGCAAGGCTACGGCAACCCAAAAACCTTTCTAAGCTGATTCAGTCAGTTCTAAGCGGCAGCGAGACCCATCCTTTACGATAAGAGATGAGTAATTGGAGATAAAATTACGATAAAGTGCTTCAGGAGTGTATCGCTCGGTGTGTCAGCTGGAGCAGAGCGGCTCGCGGCACGGTGCAAAATAACGCCGTAACGGGGAACGAGGTGGGGAAAAAAAAACGGCAAAACCCCCCCCACCGATGCAGCCAAATCCCCGTGAAAACAACCATTTGCTGATGGGCAAAGAAAAGAAAACACATCTTTTGAAATCCCACCAAACCCAGGACGGTTTCCGTAACCTCGCAGGAAATCGGGGATAACTCCAGCCAAAAAAAAAAAACGTGCAAATGAGACACCCCCCAGCGCCGGACACCCCCGGGTGCTGGTGTGCCGGCACAGAGCAGCCTCATCCACCACTCAACACCGTTTCTCCAGCCCAAAATTTCCCACTCATGCCGAAACCTGAAGTCTGAACGTCAAATTCTTTTTTTCCTGGAGTGACAAAGCACCCCCCGCACGCACTAACTAACCGCGCGATGCCAAAAAGGGGAGGTTTGTTGGAGGAAACTAATTACTGTGGCTTGTTTGAACGATCCCAGTGCCTCGGGAAATAGGGTTAAAAGCTTCAATTTTGGCAGCGAGATGGAGCCCAGGCCCCAGATGCGCTTTCTCCTGGGCCGGTTTCGACACCGCTGGTATCTGTGAGCTGCCACGGGTACGCTGGGGGCAAAACCTCCTTTTTTCCCGAGAAAGGAAAAGCCCTCGGTGGGATCCAGGGGGGAAAACCACAACAGAGGTTGCCGGAAAAGCATCACCTCCTCCCACCCAGTGGCTTTGGCCACTTTCTTCTTCCCTGTTTTGTAGGGTTTTCCTTCTTTGCGGATTTGGCCGGCATCGCAGCACGCTCCGGTCCCCACAAATTCCCGTGGGGGGTGTCACTGTGCCGCAGCGTGCCTCAGTTTCCCCTTCTCAAATATGCCCCGGGAGCACGATGGCCCTTAAAGACCTTCATGTATTAATTCCCCATTTTTCCAAGGCGCACACATTTTTCCAGGGAGCAGAGCGGCCGCCTCTGGCTCTTCCCCGTGTCTCTGGTGGGCTGGTGTGGTCCCTTCAGCTCCCACATTCATAACTCCCCTTCTCATCCTCAGGGAAACAGATCCTGCGCTAACTCGGCATCCCTGCGAGCGGGACAGGTTGAGCCGGGTACGAGCCGTGCCGGGGGCAGGACGGAGGAGTTACAACCCCCGGGCGCCCCGCAAGGGATGAGCACCCATCTGCAGCCCTCAACCAGCATCCCGACCAAGAACCGCAGGTGATGCCGATGCCACCTCCAGCCCGGCAGCGGGAAATCCCCCGGATCTTCACTGCCCTTTTCCCTATATATGTTTAATTTCTTTTTGCACAGAAGGAGACAGCTTGTCAAGGCGCCCGCCGGGGATTACAGCGCTTTGCTAAGGGCAGAGAGACCCGAGAGAGGTTTGCAAATCCAATTTGCGCTAAACCCTTCCAGTGGGTTTTGGACGGTGCACAGACTAATATCCCATTAGCATTTACTGTCCGACTCCAGCAGCAACTGCCGACATATTGAACCACTTAGTCCTGCTCCAGAGCGAACAAATGAGAAATTCCTCCCGAGACGGCAATAGCAGCGGACTGGGAATAGAGATTTTGAGGGGAGGAAGATCAAAACTGGGAGATGCTTGGGATAAAGAGGGATGGAGGTGATGGGAAGAGCTGGAGGGTCTCCAAAAGGCAGCGGGTCAGAGTCACCTGGACCTTTGCATGCAGAGATGCCGATACGGTGGCACAGCATCACACCGACGCAGATGGTCCTGTCCCCCAAGCTTTTTCCCCCCTCGTTTTCTACGAGGAAAACCCACTTGGGATGCTCTCAGGGACCAGAGGTTTTCCACATGGAAGAGCCTCACAGCTTCTGAAAAAGCCAAGTTTTGCCCTCTGAGCCGTCTGACCACACGCAGGACGTCAGCCTGGGAGAGCTGTGGAGGCACTGCCCTTCCCACCCATCTCCCGTGACTCCAGCTCGCATCGGATCGAGCTTGTGGATAAGAAATCCGGAGCAATTTTCCTGTCCCCCGCTGATGGCGTGGTGCACTCTGCGCTGCCACAAAACGGCATTTGCAACCGAAGCGCGGCCACCCAAATCCTGCCCGTTCTCCTGTTGGGGAGCTGACACCGGCAGCGAGGTGAGGGCAGTGGGCAGGGGCAATTTTCCCCGTTTTCTGCAGGGTTTCCACCTTTCCCAGCCCAGCTGCTGCAGTGGGACCCGCCGGCGCTGCTCGGAGCAACAGGAAATTAAAGAAGGCGTTGCTGGAAGATAATGGGGCGGCTGGAGGAAGAGCTCCAGCAAGAAGATGGATTGCTGCGATCGCTGCCCATCTCCTCTTCTGCTGCCTGCGGGAGCGGAGCCGCAGGCACAGCCAACCCTGCACCCCGCTGTTGTCCCCGTCCCGGTGGGGAGCCCTGGGCTGGTGTGCCCATGCCACCTCTCCTCCATCACCCGTGGCCAGTGTAACCCATCCCACCGCAGCTCCCGTGCATGCGCTTAGGGGTGGAAGAGGTCAATTGTCCTCAGACCTGCTCTTGGAGACCCTTCTCCTCCCCAGTAATCCTCTGCCGGGGACATTCTACTGCAAGCGATGCTTTCCCAGGGCACAGCCGGACATCACCGTCCCCTCATGCCTACAGGTCTTCCCTCCGCCCGTGCTCAGAGGGCTCATGCCACCCAAATCCTGGCTGGGTCCTTCCAGCCTCTCCTTTGCCCCCCCAGACTCGGGGCACTAAACAGGCGCGTCCCCCCCGGTGTGGGGCAGCGGGGCAATGTCACTGTCACCCAGCCCGGCTCGGCAGAGCATCGCTGCCAGCAGCCGCCTCCCGCATCCTCCCGCCACATGTGGCAGCTCCACCGCTGGCACCGTCCCTCCCAGACGGTTCCATGGAGCTGCTAAGCCTCAAAAATGTGCTCTTAATAAGCCAGCACCACTTAACGAAGACAGCAGCTGCCCTATTAAATCAGAGGCGAGCCTTTCCTCGGGGACACCCTGGAGGGATGGGACTGGTGTCCCCGGGTGGGACGCGGCACCTGCTTGAGGGGATGAAGATGCTTTGGTTCGTACCCAAGGTTTTGGCTGGCTTTGGTCCCCCTGCGTTGTGCAAGAGCACGGCATCCCTCCCTGCGCAGGGAAGGCAGCAGAGAGAGAAAATCCAAAAGGCCGCTCCAGCACCTTTCTGGGACCATCCCCTGCCCGTTCCTCCGGGCGCAGCTCTGCTGGCTGCAACCCAGAGCTGCTCAAGGGACCACCACCCTGGTGTGATCGACCCCATGGGGATTTGGGATTCTGGCTTGCAGCCCCGCGGTCAGTGGGACAGGGATGAGCTGACCCTGCTCTGCTCCGGGAGCGCAGGACGAGGCCGCCGGGGCAGCAGGAGCGGGGGCTCTGCCCCGTTTTACGGTGCCAAGAGGTCCTCGGCCACCAGCCGCCTTCAGCGAGTCCGACAGCCCCGGTGTTTTATAGGGGAGGGTCAGGGAGCAACAACAGCCGGCAATAAATACACGCCATGCTCCCAGCCAGCTCCGTCAGAGCCCAGCCAAAACCAACATTATTAAAGGCAAAAAAGGCACCACAAGCCGTGCAGAAGCCCCTGGCCCGGTCAGCGATGCGAGCCCTCGGTGTTTTTGCAAACAGCTCTGCCGTTGCGAGCAAGGCAACAACAAGAAAGATGGGGCAAAAGTGGTTCTCACCCCTGAGACTTGACCAAAACGTGTCTGTCGATGCCTGGCTGCCCCTGGAGCTGCCATGGCCCGGAGAAAGCAAGGGGGGTGGGCTGCTAGCCCTCCCCAGCCCCTGAGAGTCCCCAGTGATGACTGTTTGCTCTATGCATCCCCAAATCCTGGCCTATTTGCTTGCTTTAAATAGGTTTTGAAATTTGCCATTCATTTGGTTCCATTGGGGACATATTTTTCTCCCTGGGAAGAAGTAGGGGTGGGCTTACAACCACCTCAACCCTCCGCTGCGGCTGGAAAAAAAACAAGCCACGATGAAATCAAGGGGTTCCCTAAATGCAGAGCACCGTTACAGCGAACCCCATCAGCCCGGGGCCTGCTCAGGAGGCATCTCCCCGCTCAGCGCCGGGCATCGCCCGGGAGGGCTCACGGATGGGGTTTATCACCCTGCCCCGGGCACCACGCAGCCAGGTGTCCCTCCGCTGCGAAAAAAAAGCTGTTGAAATAAAGAAAAATGCAATTCCTGCCCTGGATTATCGCAAGCTGGGAGTGATGCTAAAGGAGGAACTTCCCCTCTCGGGCTGTGCGGGGACGCCGGCCCCTCGGAGCGAGGGCTGCCCTGCCTCCCTCCCGGCTGCCACCATCCATCCCCGTACACACACTCGCTTTGGACAAGGTTCAAAGGAAATCTTTGCTGCTGGGGGAAGGAAAAAAAAAAAAAAAAAAGAGAAAAAAAAAGTGGTTCCATCAAAATCAAAACACTTCAGGAAAACCAGCGTTGATGCGACTGGCATTTCTTATTAGGGGACTGACATGCTGGCAACATGGCCTTTGAAGAGCTGCGGAAGGAAATGCTTTTTTGTCGTCGTTCGAGAACAACGCGGTGGCAAATAGATTGTTTTAATTTAGCTCTCTGGATGCTGAGTTACAAAGTGAGCCCGTTTCGGGTTTCGTGACGAAGAAGCAATGGGAATGAAACTGCTCGCGGCATTTCCCTTCCCAGGGCGATCGCAGAGGGGGTCGCTTTGTTCCTGCGCTCCCGGGATGCTCCTTCACACGAGAGCATCTCTGCAGCATGCCCGGCACAACCAGGAGGGAGCAAGTCTGGGGTTCTCTTCCTCTCCTCCAAGTTTCATGGGGAAAGACTACTCCAAACTGGCCAAATCCCAGTAAAAGCTGGGTCAGGTGGGATTTCTCCTGTCCAGCTAATGGTGGGGCTGGACCTGACTGCTCACCCTGACCGCGGGACCGGTCCACCCCATGGGTGCATCGCTGCGGCAGCTCTCCTGGGATGCCCAGCGATGCCTGGCACGGTGGGATCGGAGGGGCCGGCTGGTACCTGGGTCCTCACCCCTTCCCTACGCGCACCGAGCCCTGGGAGCTGCCAGAGCGGGACCACATGCCCCAGCCAGGCTTAGCAAGGGTCCTGGAAGTGGGATTGTACGCATGTGCTTTAGCTTAGACCAGCAATGAAATTGCCTGTGGCACCAGGGTTAAAAAAAACCCAACCAACCAACCCACATCAGTAAAACACACGCCAGCCCTGAGCTGCGCTACTGCAATGGGCACCTGCGCGGGGCTGCTGGAGCCTCCCTCCTCTCAGCATCTCCCTCTCCGCCGAGGCTCGGCCCCGCTGGGTACCTTGAGATGCTCTGTAGGAAGGGATTGACATCAACAGGCTGCTGATGGCTCTCTGGGACCCACCAAGCCCACCCCTGCGTGGGCACGGTGTGGCTCAGGATGGGGTTCTCCTGGACCGGGAGCTGCCTGCCCTGCGTTCCGAATGCCACCGCACCAGGCGTGTGCACGGCACGCTGCGCTGGGGACAGCCGAGGCGACACCTGCTCTGGCCACACTGCTGCCTGGGCTGTGTTTAGGGCCACATGAAAAGTACCTTGACCTCAAAATATGGATATTGCAAATCTTAGATCCTACCTTGCAGTCCCCCAAAGGTGGAAATCAACCTGCAAAGCACGGCCTGGTGCCCCCCAGCCTGGCACGGCCATGGGGAGAGCAGCCCAAGGGCAGCCCTAGGAGAGGCGTTTCGCTGGGAGAGCGGGGACGTGGCCGAGCCGAGAGCTGCGATTCACGTCTGCACCGTGGGAGGGCACCCAGTGCAGCCGCAGCCAGCTCTGCTCCGGCACCCAGCACCCCCCCAGCCCACCCAGGGGTGCCCACCTCCCAGGGAGCAGGGACACCAGGGCAGCGCACGCGTCCTCCAGCTGCGTCACAGCAGGCTGGACCAGCTCCTCCTATTCACAGCCCCGGGACTGGATGCCACAAGGCCTGGAAGGTGCTGGGCTCTCCGCTTGCCCTTGCAAATCCCGTGGCCGTGCAGCCCAGGAGGAGCCTGGCCCCGGTGCCGAATCCTGCGGCGAAGGAGCTGCAACCGCGCGCAGACCGACTGCGGAGCGGGAGGGACAGCCCAGCATTCCCGGCATCGGGATGCGCTGCACCTCCTCTGCTCCTTCCTCCAGGCAGGACACGAGCTGGACAAGGACAGAAAACACTTCGAGATCGTTTCTACATCTCATTTCCCCCCCTGCCAGCCCAGCCCTCCGTCCCCGGAGGCGCAGGATGAGCCCGCAGCCTGCCACCGGCTGATGGGCAGCTGCGTGGTGACACCGAGGATGCTCACACTGGGGCACTGCCACAGCCCACAGCAAATCTCACGTGCAGCATCTCTAGCTCTGCTGTGCAACCTGGAGCCACTGCCGCAGCGGGTGGATTTGGGTCTGAACCAAAGGCCCAGTTAAACCCAACAGCTAAAAAAACCAAAACCAAGTGCTCAAGCCTCCTAAAATCTTTCAGAAAGCCCCCCTTCCCTACTTGATTTCTCTGCCCTCTGCCATGCAGCATCCCAGCCGCTTCTGCCATTAAATCTAGCAGCACCCACAAAGGTGGGAGTGTGAATTTGGGATCCACGGATGATCCTGCCTTCAGACCCGGGACTTCAGCACACGCCCATGACTCCCACGCTGCTTCCAACAGCCATCAGTCCTTTCTCCTGCTGCGATAAACCATGTCCTCGACCCAGCGCCTAATTGCGGATTGGCTCCCGAAGCAACGATAGGATTTAAATCAGTGCTGGCTACAAGCTACCATATATGTGCAATAAAGACATCCGAGGTCTAGGTTGTTTTTTTAAAGCCTTCGTACAGACCGCAGCAAGAGTGGGAAATTCCCTCCCTTGACGCCGGGGTGAAATTCGCCTCCCAGCCCCTGCTAAGCTCTGGATATATTATTACCACAGCCCGGCGGTGGCCGAAAGCTGGCGGCTGGAGCGGGGAGAAGGTGACGGGGTTGCAGATGCAGACAGAGCCCGGCCGTAGATCCTTCCGTTTCTTAAACTAATATTTAGACAGGACGCATTTTCCCCCCCTCCTGTGAACAAACTGCACCCTGAGCTGTCCCTCGCCGTGTTTGTGTTTCTGCGTGGCGGGACGGTCTCCAAGTATGAAGCAAACTCCTTCGGCGGCTGCAAAGGCCGCCCCGACACCGAGCGGGCGGTGGGCGGCCGGGGGCCCGATCCTGGCTCTCCCCTCTCCTCGCATCCTCCCAGGAAGCCCAAAGGACGCGATTCTGCCCCGTTTGCGGGGTGACAGCATCCGACCCCACCGCGCTCGGCCGGTCCCCCCCGGGGAAAAGGGGCTCCGCCGGGACTCCCGGAGCCGCCCCCCGGCCCCGCACCGCCGGGCGAAGGGCAGGGTCGGTCCCGGGGGCGGGCAGGTGCCCGGGGCCGGGGGTCGGGGCCGCCCGCGGGGCTTACCTGGACGCCGGGCCGGTGCGCAGCGCTCAGCGACGGCTCCGTGGCGGGGCCGGGACACGCGTGGGGCCGGGGGCCGCCATGGGCGAGAGGCGGAGCGGCGGGGGTCCGGCACGGCGGGGGTCGGCACGGCGGGGTCTGGCACGGCGGGACTCGGCACGGCGCAGCTGGAGCGCGGCGCGGGGGGGCTCGGCCACCGCCTCCTCCCCGCGGCGGGGGGCGGGTTTGGAGCCGGCCGGTTCCCCCGCCTCCGCCGGTCCCGAACCGGGCTGCGCTCCGGTGCCGCTCCAGCCCCGCTCCGTCCCGTCCCAGGCCCGTCCCGGTGCCGGTCCCGCCCGCGCCCCGCAGCCAGGCGCCTCCGCGGCTCCCCCGGAGGAGGCACCGGCCGCTTCTGGCAGCGGAGCCGACGGGGCCTGCCCGGCCCCTCCCCGCCCCGCCCCGCCCCGCCCGGGCGCAGCCGGACCCCCCCGGTCCTGCCCCGCATCCCCGGTGCTACCAGCCCGGAAGCCCCCGGACCCCCCCGGTCCTGCCCCGCACCCCCGGTGCTACCAGCCCGGACGCCCCCGGTACTGCCCCTGGCATCATCCGCTCCGCCAGTTCCCGGCCCCCGGAGCCCCGGTCCTGCCCCGCATCCCCGGTGCTACCCAGCCCGGAGCCCCGGTTCTGCTCCCCCGGTTCCCGACCCCCGGCCCCTCTCGGTGCTGCCTCTGGAGCCGGTGCCCGCGGGGGGTTGTGCGGACCGGAGGCTTCAACCTGCCGGGGAGGCACCGACCACGCAGGGCTCGCTGTGGGCAGCGACCAGCCCGGTCCCAGTGCCCAAAACTCTCCTCGCAGCTGTACCCAAACCCCCTGGCTGCAAGGAGCATCCCTCCCCATAGTGGTACCCAAACCCCCCTGTCACAGGGAGCATCCCCCCCATAGCGGCACCCAAACCCCCCTGTCACAGGGAGCATCCCTCCCCATAGTGGTACCCAAACCCCCGGCCGCAGGAAGCATCCCTTCCGTGTTAATTGAGGGCATCATTTAAGTCACCTCTCGGAGCGGTCTCATCAGGGGCACGCTGTGGCTGTCAACGGCTTTGCGGCACAGGAATCTCTTGCTTTTCATCAGGGCTTTTCCCACACCTGCTTTGCAGACCGAGGACGCACCGAGAGCTGGAGATCGATGCCGATGAAGATGTGTCTGGGCACGACGGGTATTTTTGCGCTTTCTGTGTGAGAACCAAATTGTTAGACTGGATTCACCCACACCGCACACGTGGTCCCCACGCCAGGTACTAGCTCAGCTCAGGCGGAGCACAGAAATGAGCCTGGCTGCACAGCCCCACAGCTCCCAGCGTCTTGGGACCAGTCACCTGCTTTGCTGGAGATGCCTGAATCATGGAATCACGGAATTTTTCAGAGTTGGAAGGGACCTCTGGAGTTGTCCCACTCCCCTGCTAAAGCAGCATTGCCCAGAGCACATCACTCAGGGCTGCCTCCAGAGAAGGGGACTCCACAACCTCGCCGGGCAGCCTGTTCCAGGGCTCTGTCACCCTCACCATAAAGTTTTTCTCATATTTGGTCAGAACTTCCTATGTTCCAGCTTATGCCCGTTACCCCTCGTCCTGTTGCTGGGAACCACTGAAAAGAGTCTGGCTCCATCCTCCTTAAACCCACCCTTTAGGTACTTGTCAACATTCATAAGGTCTCCCCTCAGCCTTCTCTTCTCCAGGCTAAAGAGTCCCAGCTCTCTCAGCCTCTCCTCATCAGGGAGATGCTCCAACCCCTCAGTCATCTTTGTTGTCCTACGCTGGACTCTCTCCAGCAGTTCCCTGTCTCTCTTGAACTGGGGAGCCCAGAACTGGACACAGTATTCCAGCTGTGGCCTCACCAGGGCAGAGCAGAGGGGGAGAATGACCTCCCTTGACCCGCTGGCCACACTCTTCCCTGTGCAGCCCACAATTCCATTGGCCTTCTTGGCGACAAGGGCACACTGCTGGCTCATGGATAATTTACTGTCTACCGAGACCCCCAGATCCTTTTCTTCAGAGCTGCTTTCCAGCAGGTCCACCCCTAACCTATACTGGTGCCTGACATTCTTCCTCCCCAGGTGCAGGACCCTACACTTGTCCTTGTTGAACCTCATGAGGTTCTTCTCTGCCCAGCTCTCCGGCCTGTCCAGGTCATGCTGGATGGCAGCACGGCCCTCTGGGGTGTCAGCCACCCCTCCCAGTTTGGTATCATCAGCGAACTCGCTGAGCAGACACTCTGTCCCCTCGTCCGGGTCATTGATGAATACGTTAAACAACACTGGTCCAAGGATTGACCCCTGGGGGACACCACGGGTTACAGGCCTCCAAGTCATAGAATCATAGAGTTGTTAGGGTTGGAAGGGACCTTAAAGACCATCTAGTTCCAACCCCCCTGCCCTGGGCAGGGACACCTCCCACTAGATCAGGTTGCTCAGAGCCCCATCCAGCCTGGCCTTAAGAACTTCCAGGGATGGGGCTTCTACCACCTCTCTGGGCAACCTGTTCCAGTGTCTCACCACCCTCATGGTGAAGAACTTCTCCCTAACGTCCAGGCTGAATCATCCCATCTCCGGTTTTAATCCATTCCCGCTAGTCCTGCCATTACCCGACATCCTAAAATGTCCCTCCCCAGCTTTCTCGGAGGCCCCCTTAAGATACTGGTGGGCCACTATAAGGTCTCCTCGGAGCCTTCTTTTCTCCAGACTGAACAACCCCAACTCTCTCACTCTGTCCTCATAGGAGAGGTGCTCCAGCCCTCTGATCATTAAGTTGCTCCTGCTCCATTAATCACAACCCTCGTCCCAGTCAAAAAAAGGGTACATTCAGATAAACTGAAACTTTGCCGTTTGTGTTGGTCAAAGCTAAAAATCCCAGGAGTGCATCACATTCCCCAAAAGATTCTTATTAAATTACACGACATTATCAGTTAAAAACTAATGCTCTTCATGTGCAGGGTGTTTTATTTTTCATTTGTATCACTTTATCTAATCCCAAAGGTTTCTTTTCTCTGGCAACTTCTTGGTTTGCAGAAGAGAAAGAAAGAGTTTGGCGCAGCCCAGAGACGATGGGCTTTCCCAGCCTTGGCACGCAAACATGGAACGGATCCTTGCAATTTGTCCTGGCCACGCAGGGCTCGGACAGGGTTGGGGACAATGAGGGACTGGGGTGACAAACACCCCAGCTCCAAGCTCCTGTGCCCAGCCCCGGCTGCGGTGATGCTCTAATATGGCAAAGTTGGGAGAAGTTATTTCTAATAATAAATAAATCCAGGTCAGCTATACAGAGAGCAATGTCAAGGAATTTAAATCCCACAAGAAACAACTTTTAATTTAAGGCAAATCCAGGACTCGGCACACTCAAAGGGCTGCTGTCCCTCAGCCTAGCCGAGATCAGAGGGGTTGTCCTGGCTGCCCTGTGGTGGCCCCGTCTCGGGGGGGAACCGAATTCCTTGGTGGGAAGGGCCATGGCAGCACCCACGGCTGACGCTTGTGCACCTCGGGGCCTTGGCGGGGATGCTCGAAAAGGGCCAGGGACATCCCCCTGCTTTACCTTTTCCACTTGTCAGCTGTCTCCTAATGGGACAAACACTTCCCCAGCCTCATTCATCCCCATATCCTCACCCCAGGGACGGCGGCACCGATTCAAGTATCCCCATTGCTCCCCTGGCTCCTCGCAGGTGCGTAATGGCAGCCACCTCGGGCATGACAACCGAAAGGCACTTCAGTTTATAGAACAAACCGGAAAGTATCATCACTCCTTCATGTGGGCTTAATTAGAAACAAGACAGTTCTTGCTGCAGTTTGCCCTGACATCACTAGTCTTCAGAGTTAACAGCCAGCTCGTGGGTATAGCCAGCCCCCACCTCTCTGTGCTCTCGCTGCAGCCTCTTTGCAAGCACCGGTGGATGCTGTATTCCCAGATTTTGACCCGGGTGAAGCTTTCTGATGTGGGAAACTGGCAATAGGTGCAGCAAGACACCACCGCAAAGCTCAGCGTAATGATTTCTTTCCATCGCCCAGAAATATTTCACTTAAACCCTCCCTTTCTCCAGTTTCCTAGAAGTGGCATTGGGTTTGTTTTGTGGCAGGTTTTGGAAGAAATGTGATCCGGGTCTTCCGTTCGCTGTTGTGCAAGTCGGAGGGGTGCAGGTCGGGGCAGGCGGCGTGTGCCGGCCGGGGTGCCGGGGGGCAGGGGGGGGCAGGCACGTGCAGCCCAGCTGGGGCACCCCAGGCACCCCGCTGCGGGCTGGAGAGGTTTCAGCTATCCTGGAAACCATTACAAATTTCACAGGACAAACAAACAAACAAAGATCCCAAAATAGAAGAGTTCCGATTGGAAAACTGCGAAAGAGAAATCCTGTTTATACAGATATTTGTGGGAAAAGCACCAGGAAGAAAACAAAGAATAAAGCGAATTGACTGACAGGTCGGGAGGTAGCTTGGACGGGGGAGACTTGCTTGGGTTTGGGGACAGATTAAAGCCAAGATAAATTGCTGGGGACGGTGGGTGCCGTGCTGGGGGTGGCAGGGCTGACCGGAGCGGAGCAGGAGGAACGCCCGTCCCCAGCCCTTGGGGCAGTTTTGGGGCTGGACCCAGCCCGTATGGGACCCGCCGGCTCTGCCCGGAGGAGATCGGTGTGTTGAGTGGTGCCGGTGCTCTGGGCAGCAAGGGAGGGCTGCGAGCACATTAGCCACGCTTGGATTTAATCAACCAAAAGCAAAAACAATAATAATCCCCAAATGGGGTCCAACTGCACCACAGAAGTCTGGGGCTGCAGGGGTAGCTCTGTATATACGGAGGACGGGAAGCAAGCTTGTCTCTGCTTCCAAAAGTCCTCCGGCCTCAGCGGGGGGGAACGGAGCAGCCTGGAGCGGGCAGGAAGGAGCCCAGCCCCAGCAGCGGGGCCGGAGCCGAGCGGGGAATACAACCCAGATGTGCCTGCTTTCATCCAGCTGTGCGTCTCCGGGACCCCTCTTGCAGGACTGGGGCTCCAAGGCATGTTCAGCCCTTCCCCACGCCTCTCCAGTGCAGAGCTGGGGGGATACTGCCGCACAAAGGCCTTCACCTCCCCAGGACGACGGCATCAGCGCCAGGGGTGTCTGAGCGGGACATGGGGCAGGCGCATGGCAGCACGGTGGCTCGTCCCCAACACAGCCCGGTGAGCAGAGCGCCACCCGCATGCCACCGGCAGCTGAGAACGCTCACAGCTCGCCGCATGCAGTGACTCCTCCTTGGTGGCAAATCCTGAGCGGTGGCACTCAGGGGCGCCGTGGGGTGACATGCAGGGAAGCCATGGGTCGCCTCCGGCTCCAGCCGTGCCACCCACCTCGGGGCAGCTTTGGGACCACTCTGTCGGGAGCATCTCCTGTGTGGGCTCCCCTGCCTGGTCTAGTCCCAGGGAGGAGGGTGAGCTCTTAGACATACCTAAACGCTCTTAAATACCCTTTAAACACCCTTAAAGATAAAGATGCAAACTGGGGTGGAGATAGCTTCCCAGTGCTCCCCATCACATCCGCACCCCCAACCCTGCGCTGGCAGCTCGTGCTCGGGATATGCTCAGCATCGGCTTGCACCCGGCAGGTTCCTGTGTGGAGGGGCTGAAGCCCCCGGCTCCCGCCTGCTTGGACACGGGAAGCAGGTCCTTCGTCCTCAGCAGCAGCAGGCAGAGCCATGGGCAGGCACCCTCGGGCCATCTCCAGGCGTTTCTGAGGACCAGGCAGTCGCTGGAGCCAGGACTAACTCAGCCACTCCTCCATCAGCCCTTCCCGGCCACTTCCCAGAGAGGCCGGGCAACTTTGGAGATGGTCAAAACTCCCCAGGATAAGGCCCTGACCAACCTAAGCGAGGATCTGCCCGCCACGGGGGTTTGGATCCGTCACCTCCAGATGTCCCTTCTGACCTTCACCACCCCACCATCCTCAGCCAGCTCAGCAAGAAACTCTGGCTCTGGCAAAGCATTACCTTGGGATGAAGTTGGGTACAGTGCATGGATCTTTTGTGCCGCTCATCGGCTGCTTTCTTTGCCGTGGGATGTTGGGATTTCCTTCATCCTCTCCCCAGCCACCTCTGCTGTCATTCTGGACCTGCCACCCAGTCCCACGGTGAATTGCACACCCAGGGACACACTCAGACGTGCCTCTCTGCAGGACCTGGTGCCACGAGCGCTCCAAGGGTGACTGGGCTGAATACACGTTTCCACCACCTCCTCTTCCTAAGCATGGAGGAACACCATGCCAACATGCGTGCCGGGGCTAACCTCTTCCAGCTGCCACCGGCTGCAACGTTAGTCTGATTGCACTTGGGCTCAGGAACCACGTAAAATCAGTTGCTGACCTCACCTAAAATTAAAAAGAAAAATAATAATAATGAGAAGTGTTGAGAAGGAGAGGTGAGAACCCTTGCAAGGCCCCAGGAGGTACATTGTGCTGCAGCATCTCCCATGGCCATGCCGTGTCTCCCTTGGTGGTGGCTTCTCTCCCATCCAAGCACAGCTTTGTCCTGTTGGAAATCAGGATGCTGCGTTGCAATGTGAGTGCTGGAGATGCTGTAGAGACCACAAAAAAGAGACAAATCTGGCTTTGGGAGGGGTGTAGGTGCCCCTATGAAAGCAAGCCCTTCCGGGACAGACCTGCCAGGGCACAGCTGAAGACGTCTGCAGAGGCTGCTCTTGGCATGGGGTGCTCCGGGAGGGAATGGCCCTAGGAAATGGAGGGATTGGAGTTTTAGAGAGGAGAGGCTCAGCGCTCCCTTAATGGCTGGCTCACTCCTTCTCCTGTCTTCCCAGTGTTTGTTTTTGCAAGCATTAATATGCTGGCGTTGTTTTCTTTAGCGCACGTCAGGTCTGGAGGGTTTCACTGGGGGTCTGGGATCTGGGTGACCTTGCTCCATCGGGAGACCTTCCCAGGAGCGGTCTACAGAGCCTGGCCCATGGTTGCCCCAGGTCCCCATGGCCCCGGCAGGAGCCACAGAGGCGCCCCCGCCACAAAGACCACCTGGCCGGAGCCCACAGGGTGCTGTGAGATGGTGGGACCAGCAGGGCGAGCAGCAGCGATGGGTGCTGTGGGTCTTCTCTCTGAAACGACGAGGCTTCACCTTGACGTGCCTGGCTGCGCTGCAAAACCGCATCGCATGACACCCTCCTGCTCCGCAACCCGCAGAAGGCAACAGCCGTCCTGCCAAAACCCCAGTAGCTGCTAAACAAACAATTTAATGCAAACCAGCCTCAATGGAACAGGAGCAAACGTGCCCAAGAAAGCGTCGAAGCCATTAGAGGCGCAGCAAAAGCACATGACGGTGCAAAGGCTTTGCAGAGCGCTCAGGAAGCACAGCCTGGTACAATTTGCATCTTTTAACTAACGTTTTCCTAATGACGTGTGTAATACGGTTAGTGATATGTAGTTTCCATCTATCCCGCAGTGTTTGCTAAGAGCCCAAAGGTCAGCCTGGCTGGTTGTCCCCACACCTCGCCCTGCTGTATCTGGCAGGGTTGGTACCAGCACCTTCTGCCTAAAACCACAAGGCAGTGAAATCCAGAGCGTAACAGGGAGCCTCTGGCACGTGGAAGAGGTTTGGGAGTTGCTCGTGTTTGGCTTGGCTGCCTCCTCTTGACCAGTCAAGCTGTCATTGATCCACCAGGGTTTAAACCGGCCCCAAGCTGATGTCCTGCCGGCTGACAGCGAGCTGTGAGCAGAGCCTGGACATTTCCCTTTGCTTTTCCAGCATTTCCTGGTTGCAGCTGCAAAAGGAGCCTGAGCAGGATGCACGTCTGGGTACCTGAAAAGGATGCCCATCTGGGCATCTCACAGGGATGTGCCAGGACTTTGGGCAATGGCTTTGAACTGGAAGAGGGGAGATTGAGGTGAGATCTCAGGAAGAAATTGTTTGCTGTGAGGGAGGTGAGCCCCTGGCCCAGGTTGCCCAGAGAAGCTGTGGCTGCCCCATCCCTGGAGGGGTTCAAGGCCAGGTTGGCCGGGGCTTGGAGCAACCTGGGCTGGTGGGAGGTGTCCCTGCCCAGGGCAGGGGGTGACACTGGGTGGGCTTTAAGGTCTCTTCCCACCCAAACCCTTCCATGAGATGACTAAGAGGGATGCTAATCACACTGTTGCCCGTAGCAGCAGGGACTTGCAGCTTTCAGTGCTGCCTTTGAGCTGTGTGAGCGGGGGACGGATGACGGGCACAGGGAAAGGGCTGTGCAGCCATCCAGCTCTGGCCTCGCAGCAGCAGGCTCTCAAAGCACAAGATGTTTTCCAAGAGCATTTTGGCTGCAAGGCGGGAGGGTGCACGGAGCAGCCCAGCACTGGGCAGATGGGGAGGGAACCGGCAAGGCTGAGCTCTACCTTGTCTCCACGGGGAGATGAAGCCAGACTTCATTTCCACCATACACTTGGCCGCCCGTCCCGCTGTGCATCCTCTGGAAGGTGAGAAAGGATCACCTGTGACCTCCAGTCTCTCCTGATCAAAGCCAGCCCCGGCGCGGTGGCCCCATGGAGACGAAGGCTGCTGTGGTGAAGCAACCTGCCTACAGCGACCCTGGCAAACCAGGGGCAGTTCAGAGCCCCAGGGGGCAACGCCTGTCCCCACACCGCGTGCCTTCCCAGTGCAGACAGGGATGCCCCAAGCAGGGTTACCCGGAGTGGTCCTTCATGCAGGAGGTGGGGAGGCACAGAGAGGAGCAGCACCCAGTCGCTCTGCCCGCTGCAAAGAGTTGTGAAAGGGGCAGCAATCCCCCAAAATGAGAGATTTGACAGAGGAGAGCTGCTGAGCGAGCCTGCTCCCAGGCTTGGGGTCAAAACCAGCTGCCACCACATGGCATGGGCACCTCGCCCTGATCATAGAATCACAGGGTTGGAAGGGACCCCTGGAGATCATCTAGTCCAACCCCCCTGGCAGAGCAGGATCCCAAGTGGCGTCTACAGCCCGGCCATGGAACGGGTATGGGACACCGTGCAATGACACCTCAGATATCTTCCTTAGGCAGACATTGTTAAAGAGCCACTAAAGGCCCTGGATTCCCACCTCACTCGACACAGGGAGGGATGTGCTGCAGGTTGATGTTGCTCTAGGCTACCACTCGCAGCCTCGCTTGCCCCGTCGACCCTTTGGGAGATGATGGAGTTTAGAGACATGACCTATAGCGAGAGGAGATGCTGTGAACCACTGGGATGGAGTGAAAAATTGGACCCGGTCAGAAAATATGTGGTACATGATGTCACACCAAATCTACTATGAACAAGTGTCCATAAACACTGAGGGGGAAAATCTAAGCAATTAAGTCATTTTAAATGTCAAATAGCCTATGGACCCCACATTTGGACATGACAGATGAACAAAAACATAGACATTAAAAATTCCTGAAAACTAACAAAGGAACAATGATTAATTTCTCTGTGTTCCAGGGCAATCGCATTATATACACACAAAGGAGTCATAAAAATTCCAGGATGACGGAACAAAATCCTTACAGAGCTCCACAGATAAAATACAACCATACTGGAAGGAGCTGGAACGGTCCAGGGAAGGAGCGCGCCTGGGGCTGGTTCGTATGTATCGCGCTGGATAAAACACCTTTCCCAGAGGATGCGACTGCAAGATTAGACCTGGTGAAAGTGCTGGTGAACGTGAATGCCATGTCCCAGCTTGGGATGGGACAAATCCTTCTTGCTTGCCAGCGGTGGTTCCCCCGTGCTTGCTGCGAACAGCCGCACGCGAGACGAGCTGGGCATTGTCCCCTTGTAAAACGCCAGCGTGACATGCCAAAGGAATGGAGCATGTGGATGCATCAGTGGTGGCACAAGCAAGGACAGCGCAGAAGATGGCAGGAAGGAAACAGATAAAGAGGTCAGCACCCTGGCCCTTGCTGCGGCCAATTTAAAACTCCTATTGAGCCCCAGGTGCCGGATTTGAGAATTTAGGAACGCAAGAAAATGAAGGGATAAAGTCAAATCCTTTCAGTCCAAGAGGAGGCTTCATTCTTCATTTAAGAGAAAGATATTCCAAACCAAAGCCACAAAGAAAATATCATTAAAAGAGGCCACAGCGTTGCTTGGTGACTGTTCATTGGCTTTTTGTGGGATGTTTTTCATCAAAACCGGCTGTGTAGTCTGCAAAATTAATTAAGGAGGGTGCTGGGCGGTGCCAGGGGCAGAGGGGGGTTTAGGGGCCACCCCCGTGGGCCACAGACCCCGTACGAGGAGAACAGTCCCTCGAGTGCAGCAAAGAGCCACCTCAGCTCTGCAGCGATGGTCCCCCGGGACAGGAGTCACGGAGCGGCAGCAACCTGAGATCGGGGTCCCCGCATCCCCGGGAGAGCTGCATCCCCCACGCTTCCTCACCGGCTGCATCCCGAGCAATCCCGCCCTCGCTGGAGGCTGCAGCCCGGCTCTGAGCCTGCTCGTAACTCACTCTCCACTGCTCGGCAGCCCGGAGCGGTGAACCCGGCCGATGGGGACGTCTTTTCTATATCCTAATGGTCCGTGAAACTTCAGCATGCTCAGGATACCCTGAGTCCCATCTGGGAAAAGATATGGAAAAAAAAACCCAAATGTGAGGCTTGTGGCAAAATGGTGTGAAACAGCTTGGGAAACGGCAAAACGCATCACAGCAAGAGAGGGGTGAAACAGGAATGTGGGGGGCACCGGTATTGCCCTCGGTGCAGGGGACCGGCCACGGCTGCGGAGGTGCCTGCACTCTGGGCTCAGCCGTGTCCCCACGTCCCTGCCTGGCCCTGGCCGGCGATGGCAGCAGCCGTGTCTTGCGCCTTCCCCGTCCCAGTCCCCTGACTTCCCGGCCAGGAGAGGTGTGCCGGGTGAGAGCCATGGCAACTCTTACACAGAGCGTCAACAAAAATCAGCAAAATAACGACTTTCTCATTGAAATCTCAGGGGAGGGGGAAAGGTTTTCAGGCCAGATCTGCCTGCCATAAAACAGGCTTTAAAATTTTTCAGCAGATGCCGAAGCGGAGCTAAGGCGAGAGCCTGCTCCAGCTCAGCCACAACCCAGCCTGCGGGGAGCGGGAGCTGGGGGAGCCACGGGCACGGGCTGTCCGGTGCTCCCGCTGTGCCGGGAGAGCCGGCAGGGATGCGGCGGTTTGTGCCAGTCCCTGCACTCGAGCCATCTCACCCCGGCTGCAGCAGCCTACGGATGGCTGGATCTTGGATACCAGCCTGGAGAGGTGGGAGAGGGACACCTTGGATTCATCCTATTTTTTTGTTTGGCATACATCTTGAAAAGCTATTTTCTTTTAAACCCAAATCCAGCGGTTGCCAGAAAAAACTGCTGTTTTATTTTTGAATGGCGCGATCTCAGTTCGAAGGCAGTTTTCTACGCTGGGTGTGAAACGCTCCACCTTCGCAGGCTCTCAGGGACAGTCCTCCACCTTCCCCCGCGAGCAAAGGCACCCCTCCCTCCCGCCTCGCTGCTCAGCGGGGACTCAATTACACACATGAAGCTGACCCGGCCAAAACGCAGCCCAGAAGAGTTTGACACAAAGTTGGGAACCCGCCAAGAAATTCCTAATTGAAAGTGGTTACCGAAATGTCTATCAGTGGGGTCTCCGCCTGGTGAACCCTCCTCTGTCACCGTGAATTACGAGCCTGCTCTGGTTTGAAATGAGGCAGAGTAAATCTAATCATATTTTTATGAGCCCCTCTTCCTCTCGCACGGGCTGAGCTCTGGGCGCACGCTGTGCAGCAGAAGAGCGGTTGCTTTGCCTTTTTTTCCATATCTATCTCCTCCTTTGAGCGACCGGTTAGATTATTAACAGATTAAAAACTCAAGCTGTAATAAACTGAGTCCCCAAAAGCGAGTTGCAGCCACGGGCTGGGCAGTGACGGGCAGGCAGAAGAACAGATGTGATTTCCAGGGGCATGGATGCGTCCCTCCACCTTCTCCCTCTAACGTGGCCCAGACGGGATGCTTGGAAGGGACCGGGGTGCGGAGCTATTGGGGGACACAGGCCACGTGGGTCACTCCTGGGGGCTGAGCAGGGTTGTTGAGAAGTGAAGCAAGAAGAGAAGTGCCGTTACATCGCTGGTGCTCCCGTCTCAGCCCCTGGCAGCAAGACTGTCCCAGACGCCTGCATTTCTCCCACCTCTACCTGAACCTGGACCCCCTCGACCGACACCGAGCCACAGCGGGCAGCCCCCGGCAATCCCCCAAATTTTCCAGGATCTTGCCCAGGGCCCCACTCCGGAGCAATAACGAGCCACTGTACAGCACCCTGCCTGCTGCAGAGCTATCTCCAAAGGGCTGTTTCACACCTCCTCGGGCGTGAAGGTCACAGACCAGATGTTCTCCATCAGCAGTCAGAGCCTAACACATTTTAGACGGGATTAAGCCCTGCAGTCAAATCGCCTTCGTTTTCTCAGAGGGAAGCGATATTCATTCTTCGAGCAGTATTTGGCTGGGAAGGGAAAGGAATGAACGTGGATGCACAAGGAGCGCGATCCTTGGGATAGAGAGCAGAGCCTGCCTTCCCAAGGTCTCTTCCAAAATAACTGCTGACAGCCAGAGATGCCTGACTGCTGGCAGCCAAGACGCTGCCCTGAGCAGCCGGCACGCCTCAGGGTACCGCACACAAACTCAGATCATCGCCCACCTTGGCAGAGCAGGGATGCTCAGAGGTTCAGCCGCCGACACACTGACAGGGAGCTGAGCTCTTACGATGCCACAAGAAACAGCCCAGCTGCTCGTGGGCTCCTTGCTGGAGGACCACCACCAGGAACGGTCCTTGTTCTGCCACCAGCCACCCACAGGGACCCTAAGGATCTCATCTTCCAGCTTCATCCCTGGTGCTGGAACCGCAGCAAACCAGAGGGAGAGAGGACGGGTCTGTGACCCACAGGCATGTCCAGGAGGGAGGAACAGCTTTGGATACTATCCCTTCAGACACCAGCAGCCTCTGCTCCCAGCAGGACATCCCTCGGGGAGCTTCAAGCAGCAGCCATCAGCCCCATAGACCCATTTGCAGCCATGGACTTGGGGGCTACCAGTCAACCGCCGCAAACCAGAATGGGGGTTGCAACAGGATCAGTGCCGGTGTCACAGGGAGCAGCATAAGGACCTTGTCCTGGGGCTGCCCAGGGAAGGCAGAGGAGGGGCCGCTCTTGCAGGAGGATTTATCTAATACCTTCAACGCTGTCGAACACAATAGCCTAATCTCCAGGACATGTGCCCTCCAAGGAGGACTGCACTAGGATCGCTCTCACCAGTCTAACGGGAAACACCTCAAAGAGCAGCCCCGAGCCCGAGCCTCACCCGAGGCAGCTGAACCGGCCGCTTGGGCTCTGCTTCCTCCAGCCTGCACAGAAATAACCCAAGTCCTGATCAGACAGCCCGGTCACCAACTACGAGACAAACTCCGGAGAGGAGGGATCCCTTACCGAAAGCACGAGGAGTTGCTCCAGGATTGTTATCTCATACCAAAGCTGTTGCTTTGTGCTGCCTGTAAAGAAACCGTGCTCGTGCTGAATGCCCAAGCAGGGAGCGGCTGCCAGCTCTCGATTGACCGTTTAGCCAGACATAGAAAGAGACGGGCAGGTTCTTTCAGGCAAAGTCACATATTTTTGAGAATCAAAGATCAGGGAGAGGTCCCGTTCACTGGGAACACTGACCGGGAGCCACAGTGTGACTGGCATCAGGAGGAGCTCGGTCTGGAGCAGGGCGCTCTCATGCAGGTCAGAGCATCACAGAAACATGCTCCAACGTTCAGGTCCTGCCATGGCGCAGACCAAAGAGTTGCCTCCCTCCCTCCAATGCTTCTGCTGCAGAATTGCCTTCGCCAGATACCTGGGCAACATCCCTTGTGCAGGCGGTGACCTCCATACTGCCCTCAGCCTGGCTCGGGCTGACAGCAAAGTGACACGGTGACTTTGGGGAGCTCAGCTTGGGAGCTGCAGGTCCAGAGCGATTCAACATCCATCTGTGTCCTTACTGCAGATCCTCGTGGGGATCCTTGTGCCTCAGCCCTGGCAGCTCCTCAGGCCCCATCCATGCTCCAGCCACATCCTCTGCTCCAGCACAAAGAGAGGGGGTTGGAGAATTGGTTTAATTTCTCCTGGCAAAGCGGCGTGTGAAGGACTCACCTGGCCCTGGCCATGCCCGGGAGGGCTCAGCCCAGGAGCGCTGCTCACTCCTCCCTCTCCTTTACATTCCAGCGGGGTATAATCCTTTAAAAGGCGCAGAGCTGGACTCAGCACGCTGCCATCCCGCACTACGGACCTGCTGGGCAACTCCAGCTCCGGCTGAGGGTTTGCAGCTGGAGCTGCCTCCACAGTCAGGCTTCCGACCGCGCTGCCGGTGCTGGGAGAGCTGCTGGGGCAGAGGGGGTTCACTTCAAAGCCGTTCTGCCTCTTATAAAATCCCCCTGCCATGGAAATGGGGATGCCTGGAATTTACAGATGCCTGGCAGGTCTGGAAATAAAACGTTCAGAGCAGTTGGCTGGCTTGAGGAGGTTTTTTAAGTGTTGATATTATGGTGACATATGGAAGCATCAGCTTAGAGCGGAGCCTTGCACTGCACACACAGAGGCAGGTTTTGCCCCAAAGAGATGCAAAGCAGACAGGGAGAAGGTCCTTGTGCATCAGGATGGAGGAATAACCCAGCCGTTAAGCTGAACTGAGCCACATCCCGGCTGTGACGCGCAGAGCAGTGGTGGGGATCAGCCCTGAAAGACGGGCCGGGGACACAGGCAGGGATCGCAGCAGGTATCCAGCAGCTGAGCTGCAGACATTTAAAAGAACCTCAAGCACAAGTGCAGTGCTGAGATCCCGCCTGCCCTTAGCCGAGACATGGGAGCAGGCTGCACGCGTGCTCCTAGTCAACACCAATGCAAAACAGGATAGATTTGCTGAAATCCCCAGCACAGACCGAAGCCAAAGCAACCTGCCCCCAGGACAAACGCAGCAGGAGCCTGTTATCTCCCCTCCTGAATGTGCCTCTTTTCCCAGCAGAGTCTTCCACCAAGGCCCAAGAACTCCAACGTGTGGCCAGCCTTCTGCTTCCCGCTCCTGGCACACTGGCAAGGCCGTCCTGCTCCTGCTCCTCGGCTTTTAGCCATCGCCGCTCGCTCCAGGAGACAGCCAGCAGCCCTCGGGGATCGCTGCTGCTGTAGCAGGGACAGACCAGCATCCCAAGGGTCACCTTCAAAGGACAAATCACTGTTGACCGTAGGAAGGTCTTTGGACACGATGCATTTTAAAATACGCATCTCTATTAAAAAGGATGCACCCAGAAAGGCAACCGAACCAGTCAGGAAAGCAATTTGCTCCATATTTATACTCTAAAAAAACGCATTTCAGATCCAGCCTTTCCAACCAAGCCCTCTGGGCTGGCATCCACCTCCCTCTCCACGGAGCGTGCTGCTCCTGCCAGACGAGCCCTGCGCACGAGCTCCACAGCCAATAAATCCTCTTCTGCATTAAACATTGCGAGCTTCAATTAATTAAGCGAGCACAACAACCACAGTCCCCTCAGCAATTAGAGAAGTGGCTGAGTAATTAGATGGAATGCTAATTTAATTTCCAGGAGGGGGAAAGAAAAAGAAAGGCAGGAAAAGAAGGAGGAGCAAATGGGATTACATTTGACGAGAGGGAAATTAAAAGTCACTTAATCATAGAGCAATTAAAGTTCCCCAAACTATGTAGCTAGGAAAAAAAAAAAAAAAACAACCCTAGAAGGACAGGACCACCAGCATGTGTTGTGAACGATGCTCACCCAAGTTAAAACACCAGCTGAAGGCCCATGTGTACATGGATTTGTATAACACCCACCCCAGCTTAGCCTTGCTTTTCCCCTTCGTTAGGGAACCGGGAGAAGGCTATTGCCTTGCAAACAACTGCTTCATCCTGGCCGTACCTCCTGATAATGCTCTTATCAGCCTTCCTCAGCTAAGTAAGATCAGTCGTCTTCTGCCAGGAGAAACAGAAATGCAAGGCGAGCAACTCCCCGCAGCCCCGAGGCTGTGCCGCAGGGAAAACTGGGGCTGGTGGCCCAGAGCACGGACAGGCAGGGTCACCCCAAGCACGGGCAGCTCCCGGGCTGGGGGTCACCCCTCACCGGCGTCAGGCTCCGAGCAGCTACACCCCACGTGGCACGTGCCCTCCCAGCAGGTTGTCTCCTCTCTGCATATTTTTACATCTGTTTCTGATTTAAATATTGCCTTCCAGCTGTTTGGAGCACCAACAGGCTTCACCCAGGACCTTCCTGACAGACCGTGAGTGGTCCCACAACAAGCGATGCCCGGAGCCCACCCGAGGGTTTGCTAGAAGGATTAGAAGTTAAAGTGGAAAAATTTCCCCCCTTGGGCACAAGATATGGGCAAGACATTCAGCATGGAATTTGCCAGAGGGCTGCCAGCCCCCAGGAGGTGTGAGGTCTGGTGCCATGGGATGGGCTGGAGCACCCCAGCCCACACCTTTCCCTGTCCTGACGGGGCAGCAGAGCCATCGTGGTTACGCGTCCCCCGGCCCCTCCACGCTCAGCGAGGAGCAGGGGTGGGTGCCAGGCTCTTGGGTGCGATGAAGCTGCCTGAGTTCAGTTCCCGGTGGCTTCCTGCCTTATCCCAGCCTGCGGTGAGGTTTGGAGATAAAGGCAGGTTTTGTTCGGTTTAATTAGAGCTGGCATGGCAGAGCTTCTTGCTGCCAAGGACTGACAGGCAGATTAATTAATCCGCTCACCGTTGTCACTCAGACGGCTCTTCAGCAGCAAAGTAGGGGGAACCCTGGAGAGGAGCAGAGAGTCTGAGCAGCGCAGAAAAGCTGTTGGAGACAAGGGATGGAGGGAGATGGTTTTTCCCTGTTGATGCTTTTCCTCTTTTCCCCTCCAGGGCTCAAACCTCCTGCTGGAGCGTCTCCCCGGGGCTCTGGAGCTCCACTAGCCTCCTACAAGAGCGTAACTCCTTTAGTTACAGAGCTGCAAGACTCAAACCCTCCACCATAAAACCATCCGGGACCAGGGCAGGGGTTTTGCAGAGGGTAAAAGAGGGAGTTAATGCCCCTGCAGACCTTTGGGAAGCAGCAGATGGTTTGCTTAGCACTCAAAGTCTGATTTTATTACAGAAAGCCGTGTGAAACAAAGCAGAGCAGAAACCTCGTGCGAACGCTGTGCCTCCAGCCAGCGAGCAGCCCGCCAGGCTGCGAACGCCCCTGCTAATTCCAGTACCCACAACTCACTGGCTTTTAATTACGATGTGGCGCATTCACAGCAACCCAGGAGGAAAAAAAAACAACTCTTTTCCACCAAACAGCTGCATCTGAAATGTTGTTCGAAGGCTGGAAGCAATCACCAGCAGCAGTGAATGGAGGTGCAGCAGCAGCTCGGAGCGCTGGACTCTGACTCAGGGCCAAGATAGATGTTCCCAGCTCCGCCGACATGTCACGGGCAGGGTTTAGTGCTCACACCCTGCTCTTCCATGGGGACGGCTGCTTCCCACCTCCAGCCGCCGGCCCTACGTGCTGATGGAGGCAGGTGTGCAGGCAGGATTGTAGGCTAGAGCAGGTACAGACTTGCCGAGGAGAAAAGAGGAGCAGGAGAGCCGGGACCGAGTCCCTGGGAAGGCTCAGGGGGAAGAGTTGTGGCCACTCGCGCTCAAGAAAAATGAGGGGAAACCAGGATGGATGAAGAGGAACTGGGAATCAAAAGAAATAGAGTGTCCAGCTTGCAGGCAAGGACTACAGGAGCTGGCCTTTTCAGCCTGGGAAACCAAGGAGCGAGGAGGTAGGACAGAGCTCTGTAAGCACCCTTGCAGGCAGGGGAGACTGCAGAGATAAAGGGGGGCGACTTAGGCTAAAGAAGAGCATCTGCTCTGGTATAAACGGGCTGTGTATAAACCTGGAGAATGGCTCACAGTCATTAGGGAGACAGAAGCAGCTTTGCTAAGCAAAAGCCCAGCTGCTTTGGGGTAAGACCATGCAATATATGAACTCTGTACAAGGGCCCTTTCCCCTCCACGGTTCCTCCGCGTGTCGCCCCATAGACAGCCTGGCCCCAGCGTGCTCCCCTGCGGCAGTACCTGCGCCCAAGCTGTCCCACCGCAGCCGGCATTCCCCGGTTTCACTCCAGCCTCTCTCTTGGCCTCCAGCACAGCGCTGTCCCAGCCTGGCTGGAAAGAACCGGGTTTAGGAAGACAGAAGAGCAGCATCTCCATCAAGCCCTGCCCTCCTCGGGGTCACATCCCCCTCCAGCAGCTCAGGGGGCTCCCAGCCCTCCCCAGCTCAGCCCCAAACCTCCTCCCTGTCCCCCATCATCAGCCAGCCTCCTTCGGCTCACCAGATCTCTCCCTGCAGATCCCTTCCCCACCTCAACATCCTGGGGGCAGCCAGACCTCTGCCCCTGCCCTCCCAGGTCTCCTATCCCACCACCCCCCCACCTCAACGGAGGGGGATAGGAGTCCGGCCTGGACTTGGTGTTAACCCCCACCATGCCATAGGGGCATCAAAAAAGCTCATGGGGGATGTCTCTGGAGCAGGGAATTGGTTTATGTGCACCCCAGTCCCTCCCAAACTGTGGCTTTGCTGGGCGCTGCCCAAATTTAAAGCACACAAATAAAAGCAAGGACGAAGCACAAGCACCACCACAGTGCCAGGCGTGAGACAGCCCGTACTTACTCTATTAAGAGCAAATGAGCGCGTAAGCCCTGTCTCTCTCTAAGATATGAAGGTCTGGCCTTCCTCGGCGAGGGTGTGCTGCCAGAGGGGAGGCTGGGTGGGAGCCAGGCTGGGCTGCTCCGGCACCGGGCTGCTCCACCTGGCTATGGGCAGGCTGCAGGCAAGGAGCCGGTTCCTGTCCTGCATCCCTGCACGATGCCCTGCCTTCCGAGCACCGCTGCTGGACCATCCCAGGAGAAGGGCAGAGGTGGCTGGCTGCTCGGCTGGTTTCACAAGATGAGAAACTTGCTGCCTGCTCCGCCAGCAGGCTCAGAGATGCCCCAGCAGATCCGCTTGGATCCAAATGGCCCAGAAAGGGAGCAAGGAAGACTTCTGCCTAGTGGGAGGGTGTCCTCATTGTGCAAAATACACAGAGAGATGCTTTGCTTTCCCAATTCCCCATCTCCTCCCGGGCTGCTCCTCTGTCACCCAGCTCGCCCGAAGCAGGATGCCATAAAATTAAGCATTTGCTCTGACTCCGTCCTTCCCTCTGTGAGCCTCGGGGGGAATGCACACGATCTGCTGCCGGGGTTTTGCAGAGGTTGCATAAGCCCCGCGTGCCTCCGGGATGCTGCTGCCCTTTATTGTTTATTTGCTTAGCAGTAATTATAGCAGCGTAATTATAATCAGCGCTCGTTTACATAAAGAATCACTTTGCTCAGCTTCTGGGCCCCCCTGCTCTCCAAGCCATGTGCCAAGACAAACCTTGGGAGCACAAAAATTAACATGCCACTAGGTTTGCAAAACTGGAAAATAGGAGAGAAGGAGGGCAAGGCCCCCCCCCCTCCCCAACCCCGCCAGCCAACTTGGCCCACGTTCCCCCCTGGATGAGATGCTGGATGGGAAAGCTGGGAGCGCTGCGGTGTTTACACACGCGGTCAAGGGGAAGGGTACAGCCACGCTGCACCTTCTAGTTGTGAATCAACAGCCAGGTCCATCCCAGCAATTAATGGGTTTGTACAGACCGGTGGGGGCATCACTCACGTGATTCCTCCTTGCTCCCTATAAACATGTTTATGTGGGATCAAGCATTTCAGCAGGGTCAAAACTCACCTTTTTGAGTGTGTGCAGCATCTAGAACTGCCAACTAAGGATGGGTTAAAAAAAAAAAACAAAACCATGACCGAAGTCCAGAGACACAAGCTCATCCTGAGTTTTCTTCCTTCCCTGCAGCAAGCTGACTTGGCTTTACTCCTGAGAAATCAAAGAAAAGTCTGTAAGTATTAGGTTGATTTTCAAAAGAGTTCCCATTTGAGCTTTTTAAATAAGACCCAGGTTTTCAAGTAAGCTCAGTACAGGGCTGCTGAAGACAGCAGCAAGGGGAAAAAAAAAAACCCACTTCTCATCCACAAAAACTGTGGATGAACACATGTGCATTTTCTTCCTCCGTGCTTTCAAGGCTCGGTTGAAAATAAGAAGCAGCCTTTTCATTTGGGAAAGCAGCTTCTCTGAATCTTTAAGGGGAAAAAAAAAAAAATCCCAAAGTCAACAGATCTCTTCCAAAACTCAGTAGGTGAGAATAAAGCTGGTAATTAAAAAAAAAAATTAATTTCTAAAATCAGGTGCTTTGATAAGCATTTGGGAAGTCCCTGTTGAAAAGCAGCTGTATTTGGGGGGTTTATACTGCTGCTACCCACATCTTCATCCTAGTCAATTCTTGCTCTCACTTCTTCAGATAAAAAAAAACTAATCTGAGGTTTTTGGCAGATCTACGAAAGTGAGGAGCACGTGGATGCCAGGGATGGATGACGCGACACGAAGACATCCACGTGCCATCATGGGCCAGGAGAGGAGCATTGGCTTCCCCAGCAGAGCCTGGCTCTCCAACAGCCCCGGCCGTGTCTCTTGGCTGTTTTTTCTAGACAAGTTTGCATGAGCCCAGATGTTGCGTGTGCCGCGGTTACATTGGTCAAAATCAAAAGGGATTTATTCCCTTTGCCAGGCTGCAAGTGTCATCCAAGCCTGCCTGTCCCGGGGCAGGACATCCAAGCCCTGTTCTGCCTGGAGATGGGCCATCCCCAGGGTTGGTGTCTGGGCTAATAATTATTACTGGGGAGGATAAAGCCCACCTCTTCAGTCCTCTCTCTTCTTCCACTTCCCCAGGATTCCCAGATTTTTTAAGCGTTTCCCCACTGCTAATTGCAAATTACTGATGTCACTTCGAAGACCTGCACCCCTTCCAGCATCACCCCCTCATCCTGCAGCGCTGCTCAGGCACAGAGGAGGAGGCTGAAGAAGGCCACCGGCAGCTGTTCCGCTCTCCAGCCCGTCTTGCTAAACTCTCCTTGCTTGCCGCTGCCATTTCGGAAGCGAGCTCACCCACCACCCCTCTCCAGGGTACAGAGCCAAAACGGCGAGGCAGGTCCCTGCTGCCTTCACGCCCTTCCCTCGGATCCCAGGAGTTCTTTGGCTTTTCTAGTCCAGCAGCCAGTGACCGGGGGTATTATTTTTCCCAGGGATTTTTTTTTTTGGAATTAAATAGGATCAGGAAGGCAGGAAGAGTCCAGTCACAAGGGAGAGGATGTCTGTGAGTGCCTGCCTCAGGAGAGCACTTGTCTGGGCTTCCTGGCTGCTCAGCCCGTGCTCTCTGGGATCTGTTCTCTGTCCGAAGCGGTGATGACAGGCTTTGCCTCGCTGCTGGCAGCCACCGCGGTAAGGGGGTATTCGCCCTGAGGCCGGTCACCGGAGATGAGGATGGTTTGCCTAGAAGTCACATCATTTGTGTTTTAAGGGAAGACATTCCCAAATCCCACATCTTCCTCTCCAGCAACATCTTCTTTGCTCCAGGAGATGCCCTTCTCGGCCAACAGCCCCTGCACTGCTGATCTGCTCCCACACCTCCAAAGACAGACCAGCACCCAGTCAGGTGACTTCGAGTCCAACAGGAATTACCGAAGAGCTAGCAGAGATCAATTATGGAACAATACTTTTTTTTTTTTATGAGATGTTTGCATTGCAGATGTTAAAAATCAGCCAGAGACAGCCGGCGTGCGGGTGAGGAAGGCTCGGAGGGTGGATGAAGTGCTTACAGATGAGATGCAGAAAGCAACCGTGCGTGATGAGCCACCCCAAGGTTTTGGTTTCATTGATTATGTGTCAGCCTCAAGGAAACAACGATTGGGAAATAAACCAGCAGAACTCATCACTCCTGCAACTCCTAGCTACCAAAGTCAGTCGAAGGGGCACCAGCAATAGAGCTGGTTTGTGAAAGGGTTTGAGTAAGGCAAGGCTAGAAAGCGAGGACTCCTGTCACAAAAGCCCTGGACTGCCCAGAAACCTTGGGGATCTTGGTGTCCCAAGCGTCACCAGCAGCTGAAAATCCACAGGTAGTTGTTTCTCTTCTGTGAATTTTGTTCTCTCCTGCGGCATTAACTGATTCCCTGGGGCTATAAACCTAAAAAGTGCAGGGGTAACAAGTTAAAGTGATTTCATCCCACCTCACAGACGGCAGACTCACCCCGAGGCAAGTTCAGATCCAATGTCTCTCTGTGCCCATCCAGTCTGGGGTGTCCCAGTCCCAGGCAGGGGGACACAGTAAGGATGCTCCAGCAGGACAGCCTGCTCCCCCCGCCGCCAGCCCTTCCTCGCTCTCTCTTTCATTAGCACTGATCGTTCCTTTGGGCTTGGAGCCAGAGTGAAATCTCATCTCCGGAGGATACATTTTTAGACAGTTTACAGAACCTGGCTTCCTGCTCTTAAATATCTTGGGTTCTTTTGTTTCCCATCACCTGGAAAGAAAAGGTGTGAGAAAAGTCAGTGTCCCCGAGTGACTCTGCGGGTGATCTCGCCATGAGTGGGCAACCTCCATGGCTTTGGAAGGAGTCAGGAGCAAAGTACCTTGAAGGCATCTAGGCTTGCTGACCAAACCTGCAGCCAGCCCAGGCACTGCTGTCACCTCCAGCTCCCCAACTTCTGTGATGGGCTCCGACCTTCTCCCCTGCATGATGTATGGACAGGAGAGGAGAGGACCACTGTCACAGCAGAGGTGCCAAGACACAAAGCTGGATTAAAACAAAACAGCAGAAGGACCCACCAGCGTCAGTCCTGATACTCCATCAGCTCCTCATCAGGTCTCAGCTGCCAGGGCTGGACCAAAGGGCTAGAGCATCACCGTCGAGGTGACGTGTCAGACCCCAGCATATTTCTGCTGTGTTTCTTCTCACCAGGCAAGCCCAGGCCAGGCGTGACACAAAGCATGTTCTGTCTCGCACATCCTCTTGGCACCGGGCATGCGCTGGCACAGCCGCCCACCACGGGAAGCTGCTGGCGGGAGGGGACTTGGCTACCTCGAGGCAGGAGTCAAAGGGGTTTTGCCAGGTCTAGACTTCCCTTTGTTGCTGCTGGCTTAGAGAAGCTTTTGAGATGACACCGTCCCTGGACCATCCCGTTCATTCCTTTATTCGGAATTGCAGCAAGTGGTTTTCCCGCTGGCAATTTTACATCAGATGGTGTTTGCTGGAGAAAGAAAAAAATAAAATGCATTTTGTTACACAGAAATCCAGTCAAACGCTCTGGAAAAATGTGCGTATTTTTTTTTTTTTAGTGGCAGTTGTCTGTCAGCAGCTTGGCACTCATCTGATCTCCAACCCTGAGCTCTGGACTGGTGAACAGCCCCTGTGGCCAGGCGGCAGCCCTCCGGGTGAGCGCAGCCCGGTGCTAAACCCTGGCTCTGCCCTGGGGAGCCCCAGGCCCCCTCCAGCCCCGCGGACAGGGAGGATGCCCCTCTCTCTGCAGTGGGGTCATGGGGTGAGCTGAGGTTTCTA
Source organism: Larus michahellis (assembly GCF_964199755.1). Classification (NCBI taxonomy): domain Eukaryota; kingdom Metazoa; phylum Chordata; class Aves; order Charadriiformes; family Laridae; genus Larus; species Larus michahellis. The sequence goes on along the minus strand of NC_133918.1, from coordinate 2,698,922 downwards.
GGAGCTGCTTGAATAAGAGAAGGAAAGTGGGAAGGCGCCAGAGGCTGTGCTAGCTCAGCGACCAGAGGAGATACTGCTCTGTTTGTAAGACATCTCTCTCCAACCACAAGCTCAGCAGCAGCTCCCACATGATAAAGGATTAAGCAAGGACTGAACCCAAGGACAACGCTCTCGAGCTTTGGAAGCAAAGGCACTCAGAGCTCTGCTCTCAGGGACCTCAGGTGGAGATGCCTGAGCATCTCTGCCTGCGGGATGCCCTGGGGTCACCAGCGCAGAGCACAAGGCAGTGGGTGCTGCCAGCACCCCCTGGCACAAGCCATGCGAGGGGCCAGAGCCACCCCTCGCCCTGGGCCACGGAGGCTGCATCCTGGCCTTTTGTTCTCAAAAGAGAGCGTGCAGGCAATTGGGTGCCAGCCACAAGAGCTTGCGCTGGTGCCTGCTTCCTCCCTTGGCACGCAGCAGTGCCGGGCGCCTCTGGCCAATTCTTGCTTGCGTAAACAGCCCAAGTAATGAAGATAAATGAGGCTGAGTGGCAAGGGAGGGCAGCACGTCGGCTGCCAGCCAGTCCTTCCCTGTGAATCAGGGCACGCTGCAGGGCTCCAGGGTCACACTTTTGGTTAGGGACTACAGCATCCCATGAAGTGCTTTATGAAATGCCTTCAACTGGCTCCGCTCCGCCAGTCACCGACCACTTGTTTTAAGAGCATGAGCAGGGGCTTTAAGGTGGTTTTTCAGACTGGCAAAAAAAAATTCACTCTTGGAGAAACACATCTCCACATAAAATACTCTAACTCCCGTGAAAAAAAAGTGTTCCCCAAGTTGCAACCATTCCTTAGGCATTTCACAGACCCAGCCTCAGGCACACGAGCCCATAACCATGGTGAGATTTCCCATGGCTCTGATGGGAGAGGGACCAAAGCCTGTTTTTACCAGGCAGGAGGTTCCTCCTACTCGCTGGGTGCTCCGAGCACGGGGCTCACCCACGGGTGAGCACTGCCATTACCTTCATGTTGCTCATCCAAGGAGGCCACATCCCCTCGGTCCGTGATGGCAGTCAGAGGAAACCGATCCCTGCGGTGATGCCGATGCTTCCCACCGACGCAGAGCCTCAACTTGCTGCCCCAGCCCCAAGGTCTGTGTCTGGGCTGCATCTTCTAAGGGACACAAACAGTTAATATTTTAAAAAAAAAAAAAAAAAAAAGAAAAAAAAAAAGAAACCTGTCTTGAGCCATGCTAATGCCGCGGCAGAACAGAGCACCCCTGCCAAGAAGCTTATCTGAGGCTCTTTGTGAACAAAGTGAACCCTGGAAGGTGGCGAGGCTCAGTGACAGGGAGCAGGGATGCAAGCCAAGATCGCTGCCTCTGGCCAGAGGAGAAATTTCCATCTTAGAGAGGAGCCACCCCATTCCGATAAGCCTGCTGTTCCCACCACCGTGAGGTTCCTTGGCGGGGGCCAGGGAGGACCCTGCTCCTCGGAGCTGCCGGCACAGCTCACCTCTGTCGCGATAGCATCTCATGGCTCCGACTGCAGGGATGGGCACCTCAGCTAAAAAGCATCCTTAAGGGATGCAGCACAGGGCAGGCATCCCTCCACTGAGCTCCTCGATGTCTCTGCCTCTCTGCTGGCTCCTGCACCTTCTAAATTGGGACAGAAAAGAGCCCCCTCACCCAGCCATTAACCAGTGCAGCACCACGGTGTTCAGTGCCTCTATGCTTTGCACGCTGTAGGTTCAAGCTCCCACAGAAACTGGGTATCACACCAGATAGACACAATGAGCCTTTCAGCCCTTAAAACCTCTGGAAATAAACTTGAATGAGCTGTATGTCTAATGAACGTGTGGGAAAGTCTCAGAGCAGCCAGAATTTCACAGAGGCCCCGACTCGAACTTTCTGCTTCCCAAATCCTCCCGAGGCAGCACGGATTGGGAATGGAAAGAGAGTGACTCCAACCAAGCGCTCTTTCCATCCCAGCGCCCAGCCGGGGTCGATAAAAATCAGCTGTAACTGAGCACAGCCCATCTATAACTCCGTGTTTATTTTTAATCGGGTGAATTGGTGGCTCAAAACTGAGTCGGGCCCCACCAGTTCCTGGAAATTTAATCCACAGATCACTTCTCTGGAGCTACTGTGCAGCAGCTAAGTGACCCCGGACTTAGAGCCCTCTGTGCAGCTGGGAGGCAGCCTCCCTCGGCCATGATTTACTGGGCTTTGCAGCTGGAAAACCTGCTGCAGTCCCAGGCAACCTCAGCGGGCAAAATATAAGGGAAACCCTCTGCCCTTGCGGCTAGCAAAAGGCAGAGAAAACCATGCAAGGTAGAAACACAGGGGAGGAACAACTGGGCTGGACTAGAGATGTGAAGGCGGCTGCATCTCGCTGTTTTGGGTGCAGACAACGAAGTGGAGCGGTGCAACAGCCCTTCTGTGAGCTCCAGGTGGATATCAAGCTGCTCCCAACGTCTCCTCCTCTCCAGGGGACTGGAACTCACCATCCCAGGTTTGCTTTACTCTCCAAAATCAGCGTAGAAGACTCCTGAAATGTTTCTTGCTCCCTGGGGCACAAGAAGAACGGGTCTGTCTGTTCCAGAGGCCAATAGATAGGAGCTGGTGTGGAAAGATCCTGATTAGACTTGGCAGGCAGCACGAGCAAAACTTCCTCTTATCCCCGCGCGCCCCACCATCGGCAGAGCTCTCCCGCTGATCCTCTGGAGTGGCAATGCGGTTTAATCTCCATGGAGATGGGTCTAATACAAGCCCGTGATCCGCCGCAGGTGGTGGCTTGGCTACTTACAGTTTGTGATGAGCCAGGCTACCTTTTTACTTCTGTTCTCCATCTCTTTTGGCAGCCAGCAGCGTGGCAGTCTGGATGCTGGGACAGGGCTCGGGGACCGCAAGTGCTCTCAGAGCCTCCAGCCTGTGCGGACGAGAAGGGTGGAAGTAATGCCGCGGGTGCAGGCAGGGGAAGCCCGTAGCACAGGTAGGACCTGGCTGCTCACACATCGGCAGCGGTCAGTATTTGGCTGGCTCGGACACCCTGTGTGCGGGCAGGATGCGGTAAAGCTGGAGCCGGGGCTGCTCCTGAGCCTGCAGCTGGGAGACACTCCCCGAATCTCACCGCAGCTCCTGGAGTGTTGTTTGGCTACCTCAAAGGATTCGCCATTAGTGATAGATTTATCCCGGGTTTTACTTTCCTTCCTGTGCAAAAACCCTGTTTGGACAATGCACAGCAACATCCTTGCTTAGTACAGACAGGGATTAAAGTGAGTAGATGCTTGTTTGCTTGCACTAGCAGGGGAATTGGACCTAAAACATTCAACAGAGTAAGTTTGTCTTTTCCCAGCTGGAGACTTCCCCCTGCGTGTTTTGAAGCTGGACTCTGTGCTATCCGTGGCCCAGCAGGCCTCCAGCACACACAGCCGAGCTCCCCAACGTGTGGTCCTGCGAGCACCAGTAGCCTCTGCAAGACTGGGAAAAATGCACCTGCACATTGGACCTTATACAAAGAGAGCCGAGGAGGCTGCGCTGCGCTGCGTACGGCTGCAGCTGGCGCATCGCTCTGCAAGCAAAAGGCACCCTTTGGCATGCAATAAGTCTTAACTTGAGGTAGCGATGCAGCGCAGCATACAGATTTTGGAGCTGCTGATGAACAGAGAGATTACAGCATGCCGAGGGCCAGGAGGTTCAGAGCTGAACCGTTCAGATGCCTGCAGGGCGAGTGGCTTTTCCCAATAGCTGCCACTGTTTTGTTGCTGAAGCTGGCTGTTTTTTATGGAATCAGAGTTGAAGGTGCTAGTCTTGGCATCCTCAGAGTCAGTTGCCATTGCAGAAGACTCCCAAGAACCCAACCTCACCGTGCTGGCTGGCACCCATCTGCTCTTGCTTCCTGACGCCAGCAAGGGGGGAGCGAGAGAGCCAGCAGGCGGGAGGGTCTTCTGCTGTGAGGTTTCCCTCACTCTCATTCTTGTGGTGTCAGCAGGACAGACCAGGATGGCTGAAGACATTTGCTAAGAGAAAAAGCATAAATAAGTAATGAAAAGGTGCTGTAACGGATGGAGTCTAATTTAGATTCTCAGAGAAGCCCGTTGTTTCTGGGATTATTCCTTCTCCTCTGCCAAAAGGAGACAATCAAAGGAGCTGAACACCTCAGCACCGCTTCTCAAGGTGACAGCAGATTATCCGGCTTTCTTGCTCATCACAAGCTTTCACTCCAAGGATTGACAGAGCTGTTACTCTCTCAGACGCACGCTAAAAGCCTTGCAGAATGCCTGGGCACAAGGACACAGAAACCAGCCGCTTTCCTGGGACCTTTAATGCAGAACTTGCGTGCAGAGCAGACTCCCACAACACCAGACCTCCAGAACTGCCCCAGGTCTTGTTTGGCCAAAGGTTATAAACACTCTTAGCTGCAGACCCTGCTCACACTCGGTTTGGTACCTGAATATGTAGCATGGGCAGTGTAAACACACATTGGCACACCTGGGAATCAAACAGGAGGAGGAATATTAATGTCACAATGGGGAAAAATAATATCCATCACCAAGCAGAACCCAGCTGAGGGTCTGAATGTCTGCTGGAGGCTGCGGGAGGTCTGGGCTCCCCTCCCCATCACAGCTCGCAGATACTGATGCGCTGAACGAGCCTGATCCAGACCCCTCACAGCCAAAGAGGAACCACTGCAGATGAAGGGGACTCAGTTGCAGCCCTGCCTGGGACAGACCTCTCCCATCCCGCTCACTGGTTTCCAGCAGCCAAGGCTGCTCTCCCGCAGGGGAATGTGGGAAGGTGGGAAGAGGGACAGGCACAGCCTCTGTCCTCCATGATACGCCAGGACACCGCAAATCACCCGCGGGAGCAAAGACAAGGCAGGGATTTTGCATTGCCATCCCCACCACAGCTGGCTCCAGGACAGAGCAGGGGGATGTGCGGCTGTCCCAGTGCCAGGCCAGCCCTTGCACTGTGACACGGTGGCTTTGCAGAGCCACATGCGTTGTGCCTAACCCGCTGCGGTCCAGCTTTCTCTGGCTGAACCTCCCTCGCAGGAAGCACTGACGGGCTAATGGTTGTGTCTGAACGTATTAACCAAATTACTCGCTGCACTCTCTGTTTTCCTAGAGCCCCGGCCAGACCCCAAGACTATTTATCTTGGCTTTGAACCCTCCGCCCCTCGCTGCGCAGCATGAGCACATAACCGCAGAGATTTGTTAATAGAAACCAAAGCAGAAATCACCACCAAGGCTTGCAGGCAAGGGGCCTGTCCTATTACGACAGCTCAAAGCCTTGCTAATCGGTGTCACAAACGGCATCTGCTGGGGTTTCGGGACCTGCCGCTGCCTGGGGCTGCTGCTCAGAGGGATCAGGCAGGGGTGGCAGTCTCAGTGCTCTGTCACCTCCAGCTGCTTCCCCACTGCTGCCTTGCAAGCCCCGCAGCAATGGGATTGCGGCCAGCCCAGCACACGGAGACCTACTCGCCTGTGTCCAGTCCTGTCCAGGGACTCTCCCACACTCTGCTTTCATTTCACAGCATGACGGTCCCGCCTGAGCTCAAAGCCACAGCGTGTAAGGTGCTGCACACACCCCGGTGAAGATGGGTCCACCTTCTCCTCTGGTCAGAAAAGATAAGGATGGAGAGGGCACGGACCTACTGGTGTATTTGTCAAAGTCAGGAGCAAACATCAGCTCTCCTGGAACTTATACTGGAGCGACTGCAGTCCAACTGGGGGAAGGCCTCCCCCATTGCTGTCAAACAGCAAAGCCCAAGGCCAGGGTTAAAAATAAATAAATAAATAAATAAATGTTTTCCAGGAGAAATATTTCCTTGACCCCAATTCTCTGTGTGTTACAACAAGCAAGATATAGATCCAAGGGGCATACAAAATTAAATAGAAAAGAACAAGGAGCAGCATCCTCATTTGAGCCACATGCTTTGCTCTTGTGCTGTAGCACACACATGTCATGCTTCCACACCACGCCTTTCACTTGTTAATTACTTTTTGCTAAGGCAGTGAGATCACTTTTGCTAAAGCAGTGTTTAACAGAGGTGCCTCACATCTGATCAACATTAATCAGTGAAATGAAAGCCAACAACTTCACGATAAGATGACAGGATAAAAATCTTAATGCATCTCATTGATGGCGCTTTGCCTCAGAGGCACAGGTTTCACTCCGCGAGTTCCCCAGAAGTTTGTATAGTCTGATTTTAAGCAACTCAAGCACTGATGTTCCCTTGCTCCCTTTAGGACACTCTAAGGCCACGTCTGCTTAACGGATTTTATGTTGCTTTTCCTCATCCACTTGGACTTCAACCCAGCTGAGACCATCTGGTGTCAATGGCTGTGCAGAGGTTCCTGTTTCAGTTGAAACAAGATCTGAGGTTTGCTCAGCTTCTACCATACATCAAGGCTGCAGCAGTTTAAACAACAAACCAAGGTCAGGCTTAGATTGCACGGTGGTCCCCGAGTCCAAGCATTTATCCATGGGAGCCTCGCCTTGGTCATGTAGACCCTGGGGACAAGGAGAAGACTTTGTGGTGGTTCCCTTTGTCACCCTGCCAAAATCAGAGGCTACTTGCACAAAGGACAAACCTCTCCTTAGTTCTGCATTCCCTCACCCGTCTTTTTGTCCTTCTCCCACATCCAGAAGCTACTATGAATGCAACATGTCAACATCTCAGCAGGCTTCTGGAGCACGCGGCCGCCCAGCCGAGGGGCAGAGCTGTTATCGGAGCAGTGCAAGAGCAGCCAGGTGACCCGGGGCCAGGGCCTCTGTGCAGATCTGTTCGGCCAGGGCTTATTTCCTAGCAGGGAAGCAAGGATCTAGCATTCATTCCCCACGAGTGAATGAAATCTGCCTTGAATTTAAATGCAATAATCTCAGCCCAACTCTACAAACCACAATTGAAACGTCGCAGTGAAAGCCAGTGTGTTTTGAATAACACATTGCTCAAGGTTTCCCAGTTCATAACACTCCCAAGCCAGTGCAAAATGCACAGAGAGCTGCGAGAGAGAGAAACGCTGGGTAAGTAGAAGCGCTGCTGGGGCTGTTTTTTATTCACAGCCAGGCGGCAATCACCGCAGAGCAGGGCTGGAAGGGTCTGCTTCATTTTTATCATCTCCCAGGACAACAGCGGAGATCCTCGGCAGGTGTAAATTGCCAGAGCTTACTTCCGGGGGAGATTCTCTGATTTACCCCACACTGAGGACCCAGTTTCATTGCTAGGACAGAAACGTGTGCCTTAGAGCTGTATGTCCAGCTACAACAGCCCATCCTTAACAGCAAACAGTGCTGGGTGTTACTGTAGGACTAACACCATCTCCAGGGAGATCATTCTTGGTTCCAGTCATTCCTACCTGTTCCCAGACCAAGGGTCACGGGGCTGCTACCTGAGGTCAATGTTTTTCCCGTTTATGCACAGCAGAAGATACGATCTTCAGCAGCACGGTGATGGTGGTGTACCTCTCAGCCAGGCTTTGACAGCAGCGGGGAAATCTGGGACTGGAAAACTTGCTCTCACTTCCAATCAGCAGGGATAAATCTTTCCTCAAATCTTCTCACATCCTGAAACCTTGTGCCTGGACAGAAACAAATGAAGCATGTTGCACTTTAGGCAGTGACAATGCATGGAGGGAAGCAGGCAGCTCTGCAAACAGACAGAGGGTTGGCAAGTGTTGCACAGCTCACGAGAGTCTGCAATGGCCAGACTCAGCCCAGCACCCAGGCAAATGCCTCTGGGCTGGCTGAAAACACAGCTTTGTTGGCTTCGTTACCGTTTGGATTACATTAGCCATGCAAAGGATCCTAAACGATGCACTGGGGCTGCGTAAGAGATGTTTTCCTCCCACAAACTGAGCCACCAGAGCAAGGTCAAAGTCCCTTAGCGTGCTGGTCAGTGCTGGTCCAGGGCACCCCTCTGATCCACGCTGAAAAGGAGCTTTGGAGTTACCTCTTCCTGGTTGAGCCAGCCGAACCTCCCTTTCCATAGGGAATGCTGCCTTCTTCCATGTATTCCTCACTACCGGGCAGGGATGGGAGCTGGTTTCCTTCACCCTGCAACTCTCACAAATGAGGTCACTTTATTTCCTGAGGAAGATAGTGGCCAAAGCCCCCCAGCAGCTCACAAACACCAATTTAATTAAATTTTTTATTCAAAATATAAGTCACAGCTACTATCTGGCATGAAATACTCAAAAGAGAATGTGCAGATCCCACCCCTGAGCAAGAGAGTGGGGGCTGATTTCCTTTTAGTCTATACACACACACACGCACATATATATAAAATATAAATATATATATGTACATACATACAGTCATATATACAGAGAGCAAGAGAGCTTTTACAAACCTGTTCGGGCTCCCTAGATGTACAAAAGTCACAAATCAGCAGGCACTCATTGTAAAATTTCACTTCAGTAATTTTCAGAACCGTGAAGTGCTTCAAGAAGAAAAGACGGGACGACCCCAGCGTTTGCTGGCACCGGCAGAGAGGACGGGCAAGGACATCAATCTTCATCCTCATTAGCGCTGAAAGAACGTCTGACTGCATTTATGATGGAGAGCAGCATCTCACAAGTTACGGGTTGTTTCCTTGATAATAAATCTAACATCACGATCTAACATATCTTGGATCTTTTGCTTTGCTGGGCCATGCTTAACAGGTATTTTCTTAAGGCCAGACTCGGTTAATCCAAACAGGGGCGTCTCCGTCGATTTTCGCTTGCTGCGGACAGGGCTGAAAGCAGATTTTCAACATCCTGAACTGGTGAAAGAAAGGAGTAAATCAATACAGGGTGGCAAACAGGGTGTAAAGGAGAGGAGGAGTAGCTCTGTAGACAGGGAGGGATACGCACAGAGCAAGAGCAATCCGTCACTAACAGGGCGCTGAGCCCCTTTTTCTTGAGGGAAATGACTTCTGATGGGCAAGAGAGCGAGGGAGGCTGGAGCCGGGTCCCGGTAACAGCTTGTGGGGACACGGCAGCACCAGTGCCACATTGCAGTCCCGGGTCCTCGCTCCACAAATCCTCTCCCACGGCAGAACGGGGCTGTTTCACACGTTGCAGTGAGCTGTGCTGGGGCAGCTTTGCTTCCAGCCCTGGGGATAGCTGCTAGCACGCTATGCCCCTCAGCTCATTAAACACATGAAATTTCTGGCTGAAAAAAAAATTAATAATAATAGTCAGGCCTGTTTCTAACCTTGGGTGGCTTTGCTTTCTGCTTTTGCCATTCTCCTCTTAATGACTCCCCGAGCTGAGATGCCAAGAGAAGGATTGATATTCAGACTTGCTCGTTCAGGGATATTGAGCTGATTTTTTTTATTGGAGCCAGGAGTAAAGATTTCTATTTTTCCAAGACCAGGGAAAGCATGTTCAGGCTGATAAATACCTGTCAGCAAAGACCATTAGCTGATCAAATGAACTATAAGGGGAAAATAAAAGACAAAAAAGCCCTGTCGTTCCCAGCGCAACAGCTCAATGGCCTTTTCCTCCGTGCAGGATTTCTAATAGATTTCTTAGAGTGTTTTCTGCAGATCTGCACATGTGTTAGCCTAGTAAAGGGATGGATCATCAGAACTTGTCTAAAATCACCCTCATTCTCAGAAATCATAATGGAGCAGCTCCCCAGCATCATCTTCTCCGTTTGGTTCCTCCTAGCACCGAGTATGGGCTCACCTTTGCTGCAAATCCTGCATCAGGAAGCGTCAGCATCCTCTCCAGCACAGGTACTGGTCAGGGTAGGGAGACCTTATGGGCCAAACATCACACGAAGCCCCAGAAATCCTCGCTTCTAGCAGGAAGGAACATCGCTCTTCTGTGCCTCAGTTTCCCCCTCTGTAAAATAAAAATGATGGCAACTCTGTCCAAAATAATTCAAGCCTCGCAATGGAGGGGTCCCCTTTAGCTGGTCCCTGCTGGCGATGGAAGCCCTCACAAACACGCTGGAGGTCTCGTGAGTTTTAGCACCACTCTCAAAGCCTCAGTTCCTAAGTGATCACACACCTCTAGGTGAAGTTTATACACTCTCGGGGTCATAGAGAAAAACCTCAGAAACATCACCCCCAAAAACCCTAGAACTAAAAAGATGCTCATTATTTCCTCTTTAACCTACAGTATTGTAGTTTATGATAGACCAGGGACAGGTGGTGATTTATCACTTGGAAATAATTGGGGTCAGCGATACTGCCATGGTCCCCGGGAAACGCCAGTCTACGCTGCCTCTCCTCCCCGCATAATTGGCAGCCGCGAAAAAACATGGTTTACCACAGCAGCAAAGACTTCTGTCTAATCCTCTCTGTAACCTCTTACTCTAGGAAACCTCAGGATACTGCGGGTGGGAAACAGGCTCAACTTTAATCTCAGGACTTGCATGAGAGCAGCAGGTCACAGCAGGACTGATCCTCCATCGCTGTGCATCAGAGCGCGTACAGGATTACGCCGAGACCCGGAGCCTGTACAGGCACACAAGGCACTGAGCAGCACCGAGCACCAGGAAGGAAAAGGCTGGATGCAAAGCTTGACTCAGCACCTCCTGCCTCCCCTCCCTTCATCCCAGATGTGGCTGGAGAACCCACCATGCCACACTCAATGAGAAAAGCCAGGCATGTCATAAAACAGAAAACTAATTGCCCCCAGATGTCTCATTAAGGCCACAAGAAAATCCTACAGGGTCAGGAAAGCACTTGTGGAAAGCGGCAGGAGGTCACACTGCCAAACCTTCCCTGGGGCTCCAAACAAACCTACAGCTTGGTGACACCCGAGCACGGAACCATGAACCCCATGGTTCATGCAGGAGGAGCCTGGCAAGCAGGACCAACCTCCCATCAAGCAGAGAAGCAGCTCTGCCTGCTTCCTAGCACGAATACACTTGTTTTTACAGAGGAGGAGGATCACAGACCTTAGGGTGACTTGGGCTGTCCCCACTGCCTTCTGCATTGCTGAAAGCAAGGCAGGCAGATATTACGGCAGGAGAGGTACAAGACCCACCTTCTGAACGCTGGCATCTTTTCAGCGGCTTACAAAGCCTGGACGCCCAATCCCCGCTAAAGCTGCTCTCGCCAAAGCCAGGCTTCTCAACATCCCCCATCCCCACAATTCTGGGCAGGTTTCTTTTCCACCCAATTAGTCCTGCTAAACAAGAGGCTGCTGTGCACCCTGCAGCAGCCGCTATCCCACGGGACAATGGCCTCGCGTCCTGCCCAGGCAGCAGGAAGCTTTGGGGTGACCGAGGTAACATTGCTTATGGAGGCGGCTCCATCTGCAACTTGTCCTGTGCCAGAACGGCAGCGGGGAGATAAGGAGTCTCAAAGGTCTCATGGAAAACTCCAAGAAGCAGTCTATTTTGAGCTGGCCTGGCTCGCTTTTCCTGCCGGCCACTGTCCATGCACAGGCATGGGACAAGCTGAACCTCGCGTCTCTGGAGGACAGGAGAGGAGATCAAGCTGTCCCCTTTGACAGGAGGTGAGTGAAGGCAGCAGCGGGTTCTGACGTGCGTGAGAACATTTCCACCAAGGAAAAGCATCCAGAGCTGGTGAGTGGTTGTGCATGGCTGGCTTGGCAGCCTTCGCCCGCATTGCGGGCTGCTTTGAGTCCCAGGTTTCTACCTGAGAGACCCTGGCCCAATGGGAAGGACTTCGAGTGACAGCATCCTGGTCTCCATCCGCAGAATTATTTCAGTTCGGATGCTGTTGCCTGGGGAAGGGGAGGAAGACACAAGTCCCAGGCAGGAAAAATGTGGCAGTCAGGAAATTTAAACTCTGGGTGCTCTTCTCCAGAGAGGAGCAAATGGGCCTAAGCTCAGTCTACCCACGCTCCACCTTGGTGGCAGAGATGCTATCTCATCCAGAGGCCACCCAGAGCAAGAGCAGAGCTGTTCTCACCCACCTGGGTGGACCCACTTGGCTCCTACCGCAGCACCCTGACCAAGGAGGGCTTCACTACAGCAAGTCACCCCCTTGGCTTCCCACCCTGGTCCCTGCCTTGCTGTTCGCACTCCCAGTGCTCCCTGCCCTTTGGTTGGCCTTGCTCCTGCTCCACAGCGCAGGCTTGGCATGTGTCGCATCCCTGGCTCCTTACAGCTCCAGTCCTGCTCCAGTATGGCTCCAACGGCCTAACCATGCTCTCCTGCCCCTCCTCTCCACCAGCCCTGACTCAAGGATGTGGATCTGTCTCCCTGACACCAGGTTCGACGACTGGCTGGCAAAATCGGTCTCAGACCGAAGTATCCCACATCCTTGTCCCACTTGTCTTCTGCTTACTGTACACTCGCTCTCCAATTGCGTCAGTCCCGTATCCCACATCCTTGTCCCACTTGTCTTCTGCTCACTGTACACTCACTCTCCAATTGCGTCAGTCCCCACTGGCACGTGAACATCAGCTTCACTTTGCTTCTCTGGACACAAAAGGTGGCTTGAAGAGTTAGTTCACCCAAAAAAAAAAAAAAAAAAGCAATCCTGATCCAGGAGCTCTTGGAGGAGAACAGAGCTGGGATGTGGCCAATACTCGTTCCTCACCACACCCTCAAAAAGATGGGAACCGGGGTATTTGTGCGTTAGAGCAGACCAGCCTATTTTGGGAAGAGACGAAGGGAAACCATGTCAAAAGCTGATATGGAAAAGTGAATACGAAGCAGCCTGATGACATTTACTTAGTGCCAGGGAGATAAGCCCAGTGCCAGCACGTGCCAGCCAGCATCGACTCAGCAGCTTCCAAACTAGGTGAGGATGCTCCGAGGACCGGCTGAGTTGGCGGATGCCCACACTGGGTATGTCCTGGGCATTGTGCAGACGAGAGAGATCTTGTTCAAGGCTGCTCCTAGCTCGGGAGGCTCATGAGAGGGGCGAAGACGTCTGCAGCTGACTCCAGAGAAAGCAATTTTTAAGGGATGAGAAAGAGGAGGACTTTGTGACTGAACTGCTGCAGTGTCTGGGAACTGGGTTCCTGGGATATGGGAACTATGCAGCAGACAGCTGGGGACAGGGACTGTGATTCATCCTGGATACTTTGGAAGCAGAGAAAGGGCACAGGGAGCCAAGGCGGTTAAGTAGGGATATAAGAAGGAGAATAAGCAATAGGCCCAAGGCTTTACAAACTATAAACACTGTGATGGAGGAGCTTTGTATTCAAAATAAGCAAAGGCAAATTAAAGGAGGGAATCAGGGGAAGGGAAAGGCAGCAGGGAGGAGAAAGAGATTGAGCAGAGATCTGTGACCAATGCCAGGTGAAGAGAGAGATCTTCCCAGGTTCTTGCTGGAGATGCACAGGAAACAGAAGCCTGAGAAAGCGTGTGAAGAAGCAAGAGAGAGACGGCAGAGCTGGCGTCGAAAAGAGGGGTCCCCAGGAGAGTCCTGGGATGTTTTTCAGAGCTTCCAAGCAGAAGTGAAAGAATTGGTTTAAATGAAAACAGGGAGAAGAGCTATGCCCCAAGAGCCAATTTGAGAAGCTCAGTCTCAACTCCTGGCTGGGTTTGTGCCAAAGCTCAGCTGGAACGCAGTACAGTCACAGCACAGTCACGCAGCACAGGAATTACTCAGTGTCCACATCCACCAGAAAGTCCTTGACACGCTGATCCCAGCAGGCATGGAGGAAGGACAGAACTCCCCCTTCCCCACTTTCCTGCAGGCTAGGAGCCTCACGAACCCCAGCAAAGAAAGACAGAGAGCAGCCCTGCAGGGGAAGGACCCTACGAGCCCTCCCCTGCTCGCAGAGGACAAGCTAGTTTTTGTGTCAGTGGCCATGCTGGAACCAGGCTCCTGAAGCAAAATTCCCAAGACCGCGTGTGCTGACGGATGACTCTGGGCTGAGCAGGGAGAGTTACTCTTTGCCTCCATCTGAACAGGAAGACAACAAGGCTGCCTACAAGCCCCACCATAAGCACATACTCCCCTTCAGCTGATGAGGATAAGAAAAAAGGATGCATAAGGAGGCACCAGCTTGCCCAGCATTCAGAATAAAGGTCACTCTCGTGGTATTGCTCCAGGTGCAGAGATACCTGTTCCCACAAGACCTGTTTTCCACTCCCTTGGCAACCTCAGGTGTGTTAGATGGCTTGCAGAAGTTTCCAAACTCTGCATCCTTATCCCCATACCAAACAGCAGCCGTCCATTTGCCTCTCTTTCTTCCGGATCCCACCCAGAGCCCTCTGCAGTGACTAATATGTTCCACATATCACAGTTCACCTCTGCGGTGAGAGGAGCACAAATAACATAAGTGGCTTCTTTAGATGCAGGAGGCACCAGCAACTCTTCCCAGCGCTGTGAAGCCTGGGAAAGTTTCATCCAGCCAAGATGCTAATCAGCACTACAGGGAACTGCTGAGTCAGGAGAACAGAAGCACAGGATTGATTTGCAGGAAGCAAAGTGCCAGATGCCTTCACATGTGCTCCACTTTCACCCAGGCCAACAGGTTTCATGACTGCTGTGACACATTCCGCTGGGGTCCCTGAGCTCCAGCGCCATCCTTTAGCAGCCTCGTTCCCCAGGAACGAGGGTCCATTCAATTAGTCAGCCCCACAAGCTCTCCGCAAGTCTTCATGATGGACCTGTATTGATCTGCCCCGGCTCTTTGGTTTCTATCTCCATTTATCAGGCCTTCACATTCTTCTAATCCCATCTCAGCCCTCCCCAAAGTAATGAGATAAGAGGCAGGCTGGAAAGGCTGATAAAAGGGAACTGAACAAATCCATTAATGCTGTATCTGTGCCAGGAATTACAAACCCCGGCCCTTGTTAATTATACTTGCCAGCCAGAGACCCAAGACTGCAAAGCCAAAAGAGAAAGTCAGGCTCACTTACAACTTGTCCCGTGAAAAAATAAAGACCTAAAGGACCAGGACACTGGTTCTTATGCCGCACATGGCACTGACTTGTTCGGGCACGCAGGCAGGTCAAAGCCGGGTGCTCAAACCTGAGCAGCAACAGCATCAATTCCACAGAATCCTAAACAGCACAACTGCTGGCTGCCCCAGCCCTGCCCTCCTGGCTGGCCATCCGCCCTGGCCCACGCACTCATCACACCCTGCGCCAAACTGTTTCAGCAAGCTAAACTGGCAAAAAACCAATTTACTTCAGCTTCCATGCCGTTCAGCAAAAACTTTATTCCAAAAAGGGTATATTCCGCAGAGCCTGCGTGGACCTGCTCAATGATAGCATGGTCTGTGCATTAGGGTACAAGCCTTGGCCAGGAGGGGATGGTGATGAACGAGACCAAAAGACACAGGATCCGAAGCACACGTGGAAAATGTGCGGAGACCCTAACAGTACCGAGCTACCGCATGTCCACTCATGAAGGGACACAATTGTCACCCCACTTCAAGATCTCGAATGTAAAAAAAAACCAAACCAACTCACCACACCACATGAAAAGTCAAATTCAGGACATTTTGTTAAGGTGCTAAATCAGAGAGCGGAGGACAACTTACCAGGTCAACTGGAACACGTTTTAATTGCAACCTTTGGAAAAAAAATTCCCTGCATAAATGGAGATTAACGGACATTTCAAAAGACATAGTTGCTTTAGTCTAACCCCTCCCCTCCACATTCTCCTTGGTATGTGGCCGAATGGATGCGTCAATAATGTAAAAACCAACAAAACCTAATAAAACAAACAAATCGAGACACTCATCCAACCAACACCCCCTCTGGAACAGCTTCAGATTTTTTAATTGATACCATCTAAAAAACAAATCATTTCTCAGGAAATACAAACCATAGTCACTTCAGGGAAAAACACTGTAAGATTTGCCCAGGATCCCCCAGTTTATGGGAAGCAGGAGTCCAGGTCATTAGTCAGGACCACAACACTGAACACGCTGGCCCAGAAGAGCACAAAGCATCAGCGAGTACCTAATTTCATCCTGCCCCCTAAGGGTTTCATCACTTGGGGCTTTTAACCTTTTTAGGTAGATATTTGGGCTCCTGCTATTTGTTGGTCCAGCAAACTGGGATTCCGCAACCCACCCCAGAGCCAGCCCCAGCACCGTGGAAGAGGCTGTTGGTTCTTCCTGGAAGCGATGCCTGTTGACAAGGTGCTCTGTCTTCCTCTCAGCTCCCACTTGAGCAGTCTGAGGGCTCGTTAGGAAATGGACCTAATTATGTTTGATGGATGGGGACCAGGGACTATTACTCATCTCCGTGCAGCAGACAGACCATGAAGGATACCTCAACAGAAGAATTCAACTGCAAACGCTGCAGCTGCACAGCATGTGCCCGGCCTGACTCCACAGACCCAGAACCTCTACCGTTCCCAAGGCGTCAAATCCTGAGCAAAAGGCCACGGAGGGCAAATATCCAATTAGTGTCCTGACATCCAAAATGAGACCAGGACTTTGCTGTGGCAGCAACTGCAGGGCCACAGACTCAGACATCGTTGGAGGCAATCTAAACTCTGGAGCAGGTGCAAATTAAACACAGGAGCCAAAAAATCACAGAGGCTGCAGCACAGAGGAGGAAAAAACAGGACTTTGAATAAAACCAACACGTCCAATTTCTGTTTCACTATGAATACTTAAAAAGCCTCTACAGGTTCTCCATACCTGATGGAGTATCTCACACCTGTGATCCCCTCTCAGTACAATGCTACCTGATGACCAAGGCTGGATGCTGTCAGGGCTAATAATCCCTGTCTGGCAGCAGGTTTCTTCTCCTTCTGAACCAGTCCAGCCCACCATGTAGCCTCCGAACGCTTAATGCTGTACTGGGGCTATTGGCAGCGGCCTCAGGGCAGAAACAGGAGGTTTAAATGGGAACTGTTACAGAAAAATTTCACAGACTAGGCTGGTTTTTGATCCCATTGATAGTCCTCCCGGGACTAGTCCTTGCTTTAAGGTGGTTCATTGACTGAAAAATCCTTGGGGTCACAAAGGCACATTAACAGGCATAGATGAGAGGAAACCACAAAACTGAGTCCGAAATTTTAAGTCTATGAATGTTAAATATTTCCCTCCCCCTTCAAAGAAAGAAGGGGATTTCCCAATTAGTGTCCCTTTCTACGTTCTCTGTCCCACCTTCTCTGATGGTGGAAGAGAATACCCCACCCAGGAGGATACTCAAACATCCAAGCCCTTGCTCAAGCATTTTAGTCTTTGCACATGGGCATGAAGGCTGCAAAATAGTGGAAGAAAGCAACAGAGAAACCCCAGAAAACAACAGAAGAAACTGCAGGCCTCTCATTTCCCAGTCAGTATTTCAAGCTGAAACCAAACATCTCTAAGCTCTTTGTACACGTATCCGCTTCAATGACTTGGAGATCACCTCGCAGGAGAAATTAGGGCTTTTAATATTACAGCAGAGAAAGGTACAAGGGAATATGCTAGGATAATTTAGTTTCAGTTCTGTTGGCTGCAGGAAGATTAGCTCAGACCCCAGAACAAAACACGCTCAAGCAACCCCTGCGAAGGAAGTATTCTTGTCCTGGGAAAGGGAGACAAAAATAAACAGGATCAGACAGATCAGTTCCTCAAACTGGTTTTCTGCAATCACACAAATAGTTGCATCAACGCAAAGGAGAGAATGGTACGAGGCAGTGGAGGCAGCTCACGGGAAAATCCATTCAAGGTAAGCGATGCTTTTATCCAGACGAGAGGAGGGAGGGTGTGCGAAGCCTTTCTTATCCAGATTGCAGTCAGGAAAATCACCTTCTGCTTTAGCTCTCACGGACTAGGTCATCCAGGAGCAAGACCCTGTGGGCAAACAAGGACTGAGCTCCTCCCTGTCAAACGTGCTTCTGCCTCACCATTTGCCTTGCGGCAGGTGCCACAACTCCTCCTAAACACCACCCCACTTAACCATCCCTCAGCACTTATCAGGCCTTATCGCATCTTAATCCACCGTCATCCCATCCTCCACAGGGAAAATGGGATGAAGCTGTGGCAAAGCCTGCAGAGTGAGATAAAGTCGCCTTCTGCAACCCATCCCTGCGGCAAGACCTCACGCCAGGGTGGCCCAAGCAGGCTGAAGCACACAACAAAGCTGCTCGGTGCAGCCGGAGGGTGATGCCCATTCCAGCCAGGACCTGTCAGGGCACCCTGCCCTGAGTCTCAGCACCCTCAGCACCCACTCCTCCCAGGCTCTTGCAGGCTCATAACCCCCTCTCGTGGCAAACACACAGCCCGCTGCTCCCTGACCCCATGCAGGAAAGGCTTTTCCAGCGCTGGATCCCGCTCCAGATTTCCAGAGCCCTTCAGAGGCTCTGCCAATGAAGCACATGAATATTGATGATTTGCAGAGATGCAGCAGCAAAAGCAGCTGCAGGGAGACGGATTCTCCAAAGCCAAGTTCGGCAAACGCTGCCTGGTGCGGAACACCTCCTCGGGCAGGAGAAAGGAGGGGGAAAATACAGAGCTTTTGTGGGGAGAAATGGATTGAGCTTTTCAATAGCACTTACTTAGAGAACCATGATTCTCCCTTTAACCAAGAAAGGGCACCACATTCCTTAAAGCTTTGGAAAACTCTTCACCTGTTCTTAAAACTGTATGACACTATGGAATAGCAGTTTTACAGCTGGGCAGACTTGCATTGCTTGAGTGCTTCTGCTAGCAATCCTGCCTTGTAGGTCAAAACCAGCACGAATAGGCTCTGCCTACCTATCACTGACTCACTTTAGGTCAGCTTTCAGCTTTTTATTTAAAGCCAGGTTATATTCTTAGTGTTTCCATCGAGCTGTTTGTACATTTTAACACAGAACGTGTCCTCCACTGCTTTGCTGAGCAGGGGCTGTACTGGGAGTGGGAGAAGCCCTTATGGACTGATGTCCTATAGATCCCCTATCTCTCCTCACACATCAATAATCACAGCTCCTTCCCATACCTGTGGTAGCCCCTGCGCTGCAGCAATGCCAGATCTCACACATGCATATTCCCACACGTATTCCCCCCAGGTATCCCCTACTCTTCCCCTGCAGTGCCCTCTATCACCCTATATCTGCTCCCCACCATAACGTGGAGGAACCGGAGTACGCTGCAGCTGGCTTTGAGCTGTATGTGCCAACCAAGCCCCAACTCTGCCAGCTGGCCAACTGACCAAGACCCCTGACAGGGAGCGCATATTTGGGTACTAAACCAAACCAGCCACTCCTGTGAAACTTGCAGGAATTCGGTGCTTTTGAGACATCTCCTCTCTGCCAAATGCTGCTGAAATTAGCCAAGGGATTCAACTATCATTAGCAGGGGGAAGGCTGCAGGGGGAGGAAGCATACATACTGACACACAAGGATGCAATCTCGTGTCAGTATTAAGCCAGCCTAGAAAGCAAGTGTCTTAGTCCCTGCTGAGAAGGGATTTGGGGGTAGAGGGGGAGAGAGAAATGGGCAGGAAGTTTTCCAGTTCAGGAAGGGGAGTGTCAGGGCTCATTGCAAACATTGCAATCTCCTCACTTCCCTACCAGTACAGTGAGTTCTGTTAGCGCAGCTCACGTTCAGGCTCCAAGACCCCAGCCAAAGCCCATTTGCTTCCTTCTGGACTCTTCATATCCCAGGGATTGCCAAGGTCTAGTTGAAAAAAGCTAATGGCTGCTCTCAGTGCTGCTATTCCTTCACCCTCCAACAGCATAAGCAGAGCTGCCAGCAGCTGTTGAAGTGCAGCAAAAAGCCAGAAGGGATGGTTTGTCCTGTATGAGCACCCTAAAGCTCACATACGATATTAGGATTGCTAAACCAAAGCTGGTTCACTCACTCTCCCTTGTGCTGCAGGAAGGAAGAGTGAAGTGACATCTTTCCATCTCAAAAAGTGGCGAAGTTTCCTGGGGAAAATACTGCCTGTTTCCTTCCCTCTTTTCCCACTCGTTTGCATGGGTCCATGTCCACAGCTGCCTCTTTGTCATGAAAGGGCTGAGCCAGCCTTTAAGTTACAGTGATACTGGCCAAGCGTGTGCCCTGCAGTGGAGCTGAATGCAAGCAACTGGCACAGAAACGCTGCAGTCACTGCACTAGTGTGATCCCCCGAGCAGCCTGGAGTGCCACAGAAATGAAACTCTGTGGCTATAAATCCCTTAAGACAAAGGGGACACACCTCCCCCCACCATCAGTTGGGCAAGGTCCTTGACACACACAGGAGTATCTCTCACTCAAGGCAGGCAAGGACAACTCACTCCAACACTTTTTTTTTTTTTTTTTTTTTAAGGCATATGGTGACTCTTCCAGAACAAAGGCAGGATGAAAAACTGGCACACCATCATACCAAGAGACAGGGGAAAAACTGGGGATGGTTCTAATTTTGCAAAACCTCATCAGCTGCTGCAGCATAGGCTGCTCCAAGTTTAGGTGACAATGCATCAGTCCTCTCTACCTTCTAGTCAGGAGAAGGAAGGGGGAAAAAAAAAAAAATATACCTCTACCCTAGCTGGCAAAAAATCAGATGCTAAGAAGGGCTTTGAGTAAAACTAGCACTGAGATTTTATTTTTCCAAAACTAAATGAAGTTGCAGGACTTTTTTCTTGGAAATCTGTATTTCGAGCAGGATGCTGAGGAGGACTGAGTGAGTGACAGAAGTGGCATGAGTGACCCACCCTGCTTATCTTTAGAGTATCTGCTTGTCCCAAAGTTACAGGCTCAACAACCAACTCATACGTAGAAGGGATCAGGATAGAGGCAATTCAAAGCAGCCCCTTCACTGAGGCGCTTCGAGAAGAAAGGTGAGCAAAAGGATGCTAAGAAACAACTGGCTCAACACAAATTCAGTGACCTGAAGAGCACTGTGCTTTAGATGGTGCTGCAGAGCCCTCCTCCTGAGGCTGGGCAGTGCCCAAGCGTAAGGAGAGGGATGGGGCTCTGCCACCTCTCCACTAGCCCTGGAGCAACATCCACCCTTGAGCAGAGCAGTTCCCTGGGCCACGCATGGAGTAAGCCACAGTGGATGCAACATAAGGTCCAAAACTGACTAACTGAAGAATGTCCCTTCTAAGCCTCAGTACCCACCACTGAAAGCAGCCATGTGTCAGTCACAGGCCACGCTCACGATTAACAAGATAAACAAAGCCATCTGTGACCCTAAAAATCAACAGATGTTGTTCCTCTGACTCATGCAGGCAGAGCAGGCATGAGGACAAACAGAGGCAACAGCAAAGATCCCAGCCTGTGCGCCGTTCCTTGGTTTGCAAGTTCTCCAGCTCGTTTCCAGGACTGCTGCTGAGCTGCAAAGGCAACACGCTCATAGCAGCCGGGTTTTGGGGAGAAAAACATTGCTTACCTGGAATCCAACAAACATGTTGTGCCAGCGACTGGGAGGGACTTGGAATGGAGGATCAGTCTAGGTATGTCACGGGGTGGAACTCCTTGGACAGCACCAGATCAGCCTTCTGAAACAGATCCTGCACCATCACCGTGTGGCACTGAGGCTCCATCCACATGTAAGAGAGAGACACACAGATGAGCAAGAGTCTTGTGGTGTGAGCACATGGGAACACCCAACGTGCACACGTGTGCATTTCGACATACCTCCACTGTGGGAAAGGGTAGAGGCAGCCCCAGTCTGCCCGGGGGAAGGCTGGCGGCTGCAGGAGTCGCGCGGTGCTGGGGTGCCAAAGCAGGTCTCGGCAGTAAACCTGAAAGGAAAGCGCTCAGGGGTGAACGGAAACACGCACTGCACTGGCGAGCAGGGCAGAGATCAAACCAATGACGGGAAAAGTCACCAAAATAAACGTTTTGGAAGGTTCCAAAGCTATTTGTGAAGTGGGGCCAAATTTGACTAATAGCTTCAGCCAAAATAGAGAAAATAATTAGAAAAACATTGAAACGTGTCATTTTTAGTTCTTTTCTTATTCCCCCGCCCCCCCACCGAAACACTTCACTTCGGAAATGATGAAACATTTTAGTCACAGCAGGATCTTGGAGCCTTTGTCCCAGTGAAACAGGAATGTTTATTCCTTTTGTCACTTACTGACTGAGTTAAATGTCAGGAGGAAATCTCAGTGTTGCTTTTTCATGTAAAAATAAAAATCAAGAATGTACAGAAGATTTTATCCAGTGGTACAGGGCATTAGAAGAGGCCAGCACCTTTCCTGTCCAGATCCTCAACTCCCCTGAAGTACCAACAGAGGACTGAGACCCTGGAAATTAGCCAGCTTGCAGGGAGAAGTGATGGGGTGACTTCAGGTGACAGGAGAGGTTAGAAGAGAAGGGCTGCTCACAGGAGCCTCTCCCCCTACCAACTCAAGGAGCTGCCCCAAAATGGCTCTGGGAATGGCAGGGTCAAGGGCAGTGAAGGCTGGGAGGGACATCAAAGGCTGGTGTGAAAAGCCCCCCAGAGCTCCCAGAATGGGACAGCTGGGACCCTCCCCTGCTTCCGTGCCCAGGGGCGCTGGGGAAAGCCACATCCTGCCTCTTCCATCACACAGAGCTGCCTCTGCCAAGAAATCAGCCTCTCCCGTGACTGGTGCCTTGGCTTCATCTTATTTTAGGGTCTGATGAAAAGAATTGGGGTCTTCTCCAAGCTTTACTAATGAAGGGCTGAGTGCCACAGCCAAGAGACTTGCGATCCCACACTGCTCCCTTGCTCCCAGACATCCTGTGTGTTTCCTTCCCTTGCTCACTCCTCCGTTAGAAACCCCTGCCCGCACACCACGTAGATTTTGCAGATCCAAGGGCTCACCACCATGGTTTATTATTGCAGTTTCAGGAACAACCATTCCTGCCATAGGTGGTACGATATCCACAGCAGACCCTGAACTCCAGTCCACTTCCAGTGCACTGACAGTTTGTCCCAAAAACCACACAAGCCTTGCCCAGATAATGACCTTTAACTACTCCATCCATGGGCCAAACGCTAAGTCAGCGCTCTGAGCAGCTCTTAAACTAGCCAAGAGGGAAATACGGCAAGGGATATTTTTCTAAACGCCATTACACAATTGCCTGCCCAAAGCCTGGCTGAGCCATTTACAAGCATTTGAGGAGCACACCCCATTTCCAGAGCGTCCCACCACAGATCTTCTTGGGACAGACATGGCACGGTGGCTTCTGGGGTCTTGGTGTGGGGTATGGAGACCCCAGCATGTGTCTACATCAAGCGCCAGCTGCTGGTAGGAAACCAAAACCTGGTGATTATAGCAGGAAGGGAATTGGGAGCTGGGGCATGAAACTGGAGAGGGGAAATATTTAAGCTTTAATCTTGGAAACAGCTTCCTGATAGTAGATTTATGAGCAATGGGAATAGTCTCCTTTGCAGAAGGCTGGAAGCTCTGTTGCACTGGGCTTTAAAAACAAGACCGGATAAGAGAGTAGACAATAGACAAGAGGAATGGATTTTGCTTTGACCAGAAGATGGATAGGACCCGATGGTTCACTTCCAACTCCAGCTACCCTGCCCATACATCAGCGGCAAATCTCACACCTGCCCTCTGTGCCTTTTGCCTATTTACATGATTAACCAGCAAAGATTGTCAGAACACTACTGCACTGCTATGAAAGGCATCCAAACAAATGTGACCAGCCCAGATTTCTATCCCTGCTCTCACTCCGCTGCAGCTGCAGAGGTGACCTCTTGGGCTGCTACAGAACCTCATTTTTCAGCTAACGCCTGGGTGTAGTAGCCAGAACCAGGGGCTTGACACATCCGACTTTTGTGCGGGAGCCCATGGAAGGGGTATTTTCATTAATACATGTGCTTTGTTTAACTTGGACATCGAAGCAGCTGAACTTTTTCTGACTTAGTTCTCCCTGTATATGTATCACACTTTCCTGCAATCAGCCTTCCCTTTTTTCCTGACTTGGCCTTTCCCAGCAAGTTCTTGGGTATTGGTTTTCTTCAAAGCTGCTTTAGTGCTGCTGAAGGATGTTGAGGCGACAGCTCTGGCGACCCAAGCACTATACTCGCCCATGAAAGCCATCCAGCTCCGGCAGCCGCAACACAGGATTCACAGCTCCTCACTCCCCTGGCCCCGCTTCCAACCTTGGTATGACCCGATTACGACAAGGGGTGTAAGAACTAAAGCAGCCAAACAAGAGCAGCACCTCTCCATGCCTCACAGATTGCCAGTTTTCTTTGTATACATCCTTTAGCCACCACAGCTGAACATCAAGCTGCTGAGCTGTGTGGCTCAGCCCCATCATATCGGGCAGGAGCAGCTGTGGGGACACAACACACACACACTGCAGCTGGCTCTCATTCCGCACCCAAGAAGCTGTGGCAGAGCTGGCAATCCCAGGGGCTTTGTGCTCCACTCAGACCCTTCGCCAGGGTCTGTTGGGAAGCCTGCCCGAGGCTCAGCCTCATAAAACCACCCAGCCAGTGCCCTAGGAAGGGATTAGATGCAAAAGTCTGTGACCTCAGCTGAGTACAGTGAGTCAAAAGCACTCTGACTCCAGGCTTATTGCCCCACAAAAACATCAGTGAAATCATTTCATTAATCCCCAGGGCCTCATTTCCTTCCTTCCTTCTCTCAGCCAAGCTGAAGCTTAAAATAGTATTTTGCATTCCTCATATTTCACTCCAAAACTAATTAATACCCAATCAGCCAAAAGCTCTTCTCACAACAGCCTGGCTTGATCATGCAACCTGCCCACCCTTGGCAATGGCAAAAGCACTCTACGGGGCTCCCAGCTCTTCCCAAAAGGCATTTCTGATGGAGCAGCTGCAGCAAACTGCACTACGGCAGCACAAAACAGGAAAACAGTGAAATTAAAGCTCCACATGCAGTCTTACCTCTGGCCCACGTGCACACACGACTCTTACGTGCCCATGAACAAACTCATGCTGTTTTAATTCCCCAACACCACAAGCACAGCTGCTCTTCACCAGCTTCTCGCAGCCCCTAAAGACAAAACCACAAGTTACCGTCTGCCTCCCCTTGTTGGTACCCACGCTACAACGTAGGGCTGAAACTGCGCTCCAGCCTACTTCCCTGTATGCATGAAAATGCCAAGAGGCAATTTCTACTTTAGATAAAAGGGCCTGGCAAAGCCCTTGGATTCAGGGCAGGGGACAGGAAAGAAGATGGAGCACAGGTCTTTCTTCATTTGGACTTCACAGCTATTTCTCACCCTCTTGATAGTCCAGGCCAAGCATGAGTCAAACAACAAGGCTGTGCAGATGATGGAGCATAACTGCAAAGGAAGGGATGCGAGTCTGAGCTGGACAGGAAACCTCATCCACGAGAGCTCCGAACACAACACCCCATGACACATCAATGAGATTTTGCTAGAAGATCTTTCTTGCTCAAGGCCCATGCACACCCATCACAGGCCAAGAGGATCACAGGTAAGGCACTGGCTGTTTTTGGCATGCAGGGACCTGGTCTAGTGGGAGGTGTACCTGCCCAGGGCAGGGGGGTTGGAACAAGATGACCTTTAAGGTCCCTTCCCACCCAAACCATTCTGTGATTCTATGACTGTGGGCCAGGAAAGGCTGTAACCAGGGTCCCAAACACATGGGGAAGATGTGGCAGCTATAGGGGAGGAAAGAGAGGTCAGCAAGTGCCATCTCACACCAAGCACCCCACACTTGTCACATCACTCTGTCTTTCAGTCTGAACTCCCACCCACACACCAAATACCAGGACAGACTTTGCACTCTCATGGGCACCAGCCCTTGCTCGCTGCATTAGCAGCACAGCCTCCTTAATACACCCACCAGGAACGTGTGGCAGCACCAAACATCTGCAGTGAGTTTTGTGTTGGCTACAGCCCATGTCAGAGAACGACCACAGCCCCCAGAGACAAGGGAGCTTTGTCCCACGGCTCCTCCATCCATCCCGCAGCCTGCCCACAGCAGGAAGAAGGCACAACGGCCTGCACCAAAGGAGGAGAAAAAAACAGTTCCTCCCATGGGGCACCAGCAGCCGAAACACAAAGCCCTCTCACACCTCAGCTGGGCTGAGCTTGAAAATCCTGCCAAAGGGTAATGTGGAAAACCCTGTTGCCGGAGCAGCCACAACAGAATTCTGCCCACGGGACAGCTTCAAGCAGATTTACACCTCTGTGCAACGGGAGACGGCTGAGCCCTGAGCAACCGGGCCTTGCATTTACTGCTTAAAAAAAACCCACATTAAAAAAGCCCACACCAAGCGCCCCGCATCTCTGCAGAGAGCTCCACCTTCTCCAGCTGACAGCCAGCAGGAGGCAGAAGAGCCAAAGCCCCAAAGCACAGAACCCCTCAGAGGTCACCAGATGGGGGCCTCTAGGGGGGTTGCTCTGTCCCTCGAGCCAGGATGAGCCCTGCTCCCCCGGCACAGCAGCTGCTGCTCATCCCGAACGCCTCACAGGTCAGCACCCAGGAGGTGCCCCAAAACACAGGCCCTCGGGAGCCACAACATGGGACGACACCTCTCCCCGGTGCAAGGCCCACACACCGGCCGCGCCGCCCCTCCCCACACGGACAGCCCCTCCCCCGGGGGTCCTGCCCCCACGGCCAGGCCCTTCCTGAGGGCCGCCCCCAGGCCCTGCTCCCCCGCAACGCTCGAGGACACAACACACCACGCTCTGGCACACACAAACCCCGGCCCCGCCGCCGCTCTGAGGCGGCCTGGCCGCCGCCGGGCCTTTTATACCCGCCCCGCACAGACGCGCCCCCGTCACGTGGCCCGCCCGGCCCCCGGCGTCATCCCCGCGTGCGGCAGCATGGCGGCGGCGGCGGTGGCGTCCGGGGTGGCGCCGGTCCGCGCCCGGTGAGTGTGGGCCCAGGGCGGCCCTTGTCCCACCCGGCCCTGACCCTGCCCCGCCGGTCTCCCGGTACTTACCTGTCCCCCCCCATAACCCCCCGGGTACGTCCCTGGCCCCCCCAATAACCCCCCAGTATGTGCCTGAAGCCCCCGTAACCGCCCCAGTACGTGCCAGGCCCCCATAACCACCCCCCGGTACATGCCTGGCTCCCCCATAATGCCCCAGTATGTGCCAGGCCCCCTCACAATCCCCCCCAGTACATGCCCAGACCCCCCATAGCTCCTGGTACATGCCAGGCCCCTCCATAACCTCCCCAGTACATGCCAGCAACCCCCATAACCCCCCAGGTACATGTATGGCCCCCCCATAACCCCCTCCCGGTACATGCCAAGCCTCTCCATTACCCCCCCGGTACATGCCCAGCCCCGCTGTCCCCCCAGCAGCCCCACGTCCCCCATCACCCTGTCACCCTGCTACCCCCATGGCTGGGGTGACAGGGGTGCGGTGTCTCCGCAGGTTCCTCACCTCCAAGGAGCAGTTCCATGCCTACCTGCGGGCCCGGGGCGAGCCCAGCGGCGGGTGTGAGGAGGAGGAGGAGGAGGAAGAGAAGGTCAAGGAGGAGGAGGAGGTCGGCAGCTGCCAGAGCGAGCCCCCCGCCAAACGGGTGAAGTCAGAGGACCTCGGTCAGGACGGGGAAAGCCGAGAGGATGCGGGAGCAGCGGAGAAGGAGCCCGCGGAGCGGAAGCGGGCCCGGGGGCAGAACAAGAGCAGGCCGTGTATGAAGCCCAAGCACTACGAGCAGAGCAGGCTGTGCCCGTCGGTAACGCAGGTAGGGTGCACGGGCCCTGCTACATGCCGCATGAGCTGAGCGGGAGAAGTAAAGTGTCAGCTTCCCTGAAGCGGTAGTGCTAAAATGTCCCCTCAAGTGGGTATGTGACTGTCCTTCTGTGGCACGTTACAGCAGTCGGCTTCCTGGGAGCGTTTTGTGGGGCACCCAACATCACCTGGGGAGTGTTGGGTGCTTGCAGCTGTTCTGGCCCCTCTCTGGGCCGGGGCAGACGCAGGCTCACCTCGCTTGTGCTGGAGGGCACAGCCGTGCCCGGGCAGGCGAGCGGAGGGCAGAGGTTTTAACCTCCTCTTTATTGTTTCAAGGGGTGTGTGGAGAAGTGCTACTTTGGCCCACGGTGCCGCTTCCTTCACGACATAGGCGAGTACATGGCCGCGAAGCCGGCTGACCTGGGGCGCAGCTGTGTGCTCTTCGAAACCTTCGGCAAGTGCATTTACGGCATCACTTGCCGCTTTGCCCAGGCCCACCTCGGGGATGGCTACCAGAACATCGTCAACACGGACCTGGCCAAGCAGTGGGAGGGGAAGTCGCTGGTGAGGAACAACCTTTCCAAGGAGCTCCAGCACCAGCTGCGCAAGAGGAAGTTTAGCTTCAGGAAGGCTGACGAGTACCTCCGTGGTCTGGGCAAGCCCCACGGGGATGGTGGGAAGGGAGGCAAAGCCACGGAGCGTTCCACAGAGGAGCAAGAGGTGTCCAACTGCACAACAGCCCAGGAGGGGCTGGGAGACGGTCCTGAATGTCCTGCGCTACCGGAGCAGGGGGAAGATCCCAAACCAGACGCCTTGCAGAGTCGCAGCCCCACCGCCGGTGAGGAGGCTTCCTCCGTGAAAACGGTGGGCCCGCTGACAGATGAAGATGTCATAAAGCTGCGGTCATGTGAGAAGAAGAAGGTGAGCAGGGAGAGTTTGGCTGAGGGCTGCCGTCTCTCGTGTCCCTGCCGAGTGGTTGAGATTGTGCTTGGGAAGGCAGAAGAGACCTGTTTGCTGGGTGAGAGGCAGGCAGGGGACAGAGCTGCCTGGGGACCGTGTTACTGTCAGGAGAGGGGAAGGATGCGGGAAGGTGAGCTCCTGGGGCTGTGGTGGTGTCCTTGGAGGGGTGAGAACCAAGAGAAGCTGCCGCCCCTTGCATGGGAAGGAGAGCAGGGGCTCAGTTGTCATGAAGGTGGAAATGATCTGCAAGGAGAGCTTAGTCTGGGGCTGGTTGGTTTGTGAGTACTGCACAGTGCTCTCCTGGGGTGAGAGCATTGCCTCCTTCCTCTCCTCGTCACCTCCGTCCTTGCATCCTTTAGCCAGTCTTGCATCCCTCTATATCTGTAACTGCTTTGAGTTTTCTCCAAGCTGAGCAGCGAAAACAAACTGAGCGGTTCAAGTTTCTGGTTCTTTTCTCCAAGTGATACATTCTCTTGGAATAGTTGGGGTTCTCAAAGAAAAAACAGTGATTTCCTGGGTTTCCCACTGACATTTAGCCAAGGCAAGTGCTACAATTGCTACCTGGAATATCCTTCTGTTTAACCACTGCTGCTTCAGCTCTCCTAACGTGCTCCTCCATCCTTCTTGTTTTCCAGTTGGAAATCCAAGGCAAGCTCTACTTGGCTCCGCTGACCACGGTAGGTGGATAATTCTCTCCTTTTGTCCAAATTTGCCATTGCCACATCTGGAACAGAGCAAATCTCCTGACAAACCCTCTCTCTGCTGTCTCTGTCAGTGCGGTAACCTCCCTTTCCGAAGGATATGCAAGCGCTTTGGGGCAGACGTCACCTGTGGAGAGATGGCTGTGTGCACAAACCTGCTTCAGGGCCAGTCCTCCGAGTGGGCTCTCCTCAAACGGCATCACACCGAAGATATTTTTGGGGTGCAGGTGGGTGCTATCATCTTGAGAACCAAAGAAATGATAACTCGCTTCTGAGGAGAAAAGTTGCTGCTTGAATTCATGCAACCTGTCCCCCTCTGGTAGCTGGAGGGAGCATTTCCAGACACGATGACCAAATGCGCAGAGCTCCTGAACCAGACAATTGAAGTGGACTTTGTAGACATCAATGTCGGGTGTCCCATTGACCTGGTCTACAAGAAGGTAAGAAGACGTTCTGCAGCGCATTTTCCCTCCTTCAATAGATGCTTGTCTTTTGCCTCATCTCCTGTTACCCGATCTGCTCCTGCCAGTCTGATCCAGAGCTCCCGGTTCATTTCTGGGCACTAGACCTCAGCGTGAAGGCAAATAAGCTGTACAAGGAGCAGGGAATGGTGAGCTGTGTCTCACTGGCAGCAGGCAGAAGTTGGAAGGGAAAAGGGCTGTGGGGTTTTTTTTGTTGAAAGGTCCCTTTTCTCCAAGTCTTGAGGTGCTCTGAGTCCTACCTGCATTCCCTGAGCAGCGAGAGGGCTGCTGTTGAGCACCTCCAAGGAGGCTCTTCACTGTGCAAGGAGGGAGAAAGTCCTGACTCTGCCACTTTTTGTCTCCCAGGGAGGAGGCTGTGCTCTGATGACTCGGTCCAACAAGTTTGAACAGATTGTCCGAGGGATGAACTCGGTGAGTTGGAGCACCTGCCGGCAGCGGGGGATGAGCTGATGGGGCCGACTCCTGCCTCAGCCTGGCCTCCCTCTCCCATGTCTGCAGGTGCTGGACGTCCCACTGACTGTGAAGATACGGACGGGGGTGCAAGAAAAGATTAATGTGGCTCATAAAATAATCCCCAAGATCCGGGAGTGGGGAGCGTCCATGGTCACGGTACAGGGATCCTTGCTGTGGCGTGAGCTTGGTGGGTGGTGCCCGGGGAACTCCGCTTGCCTGTCAGCCCAGAGCACGATGTGGGGGTGACCTTACCCTTCCCCACAGCTGAGCAGCTCTTTCAAACACCTTTGCCCAGCTGCGTACTGCCTTTTAGTGCTTTCTGCTAATAATGGAGACAAATTCAGATGCAGAGAGCATTTTCTGAGGTGCTCCTGAGCCTTGTCTCCGTTACAAAGGGAGATGGTTCCTGCAGTGCTCAGGAACAGAAGCTTCGGCCAAATGAGCCTTGTTACAGCAGGGCTGGGGAAGCGATGGGACCGTCTCATTTGCATGGGGATGAGTTGTTCCTGCCCACAGTGAATATTCCCTTTCACTTGGGACAGTCATTTCTTGCTCTGGCTTGCAAATAGCCAACACATTACTCAGAAAGCATCCAGCCCGTTCTCGGCTCTGCTGGCCACCTCTGCAGCCTGGTCTGTTAGCCACTGGCCGGGCTGTACATCCAAAGGGATCCTTTACCTGGTGGTGTTCCGTTTGCTGGATCACGTTCCTCCGGTGCTCCCCTTCTGCCCTGCCTCCTCCGGGGCGTTCGCTGAGGTCTCTCTGTGACTTTCTTCTCCAGCTTCACGGCCGATCCAGGGAGCAGCGGTACACGAGGGGTGCCGACTGGGACTACATAGCAGAATGTGCGAAAATCGCAAGCCCCATGCCCCTTTTTGGTAGGTATTTCTGTTCTTTGGTCACGTGGACTGAAAGTGCCACATGTTTCATTCGAAAAAACTTTAAAAAATTAAAAACCAGGCTCCCACGGACATTTAACCTGGGGGAAAGGTTGGAGCTTCCGTATTGCTGGTGGTGGTACGATGGAGTGAATTACCAGCAGCTCTTGCGCAGCCCAGCTCTGCCCGCGTGCTGGGGGCCAGGCGGGACAGCACTGAGCGGAGCAGGAGGGAAGGGACAGGCAGGACACAAACCCCTTGGTTTTTAGCAGGTGCTTTCTCCCTTGGGCACCGCGGCACTGACAGCCCCAGCTGAACCTGCCGGGTAGGAGTTGGGAGTGGAGCAGAAGAGAGGAGAAACCTCTCCTTTTCCTCGTAAGGGAACATTAATCCGAAACATCCCTGGGAGCCTCCAAACGTGAGCCCCGGAGCCTCTTTGGACACTCTGGCCTTTGGACCCTGTGTCCATTTTGAGTTTTATCCCATGCCTGGATTAACTCATTGTGACTTGTCCTCGTGTAGCGCTTTGACCTCTGCCTTCTCCCTTCCTTCCGGACAGGAAACGGTGATATTTTGTCTTACGAAGATGCTGATCGGGCCATGAAGATGGGTGTGTCGGGAATTATGATTGCAAGGCAAGTGCCTGTGTTTCCCCTTTGCTTCTGAGCTCTATTGGTGCAAGAGGAAAAAAGGAATTTAAAAAAAGACCTAAACAAACCCAACACACGAGAAGTTTCCTCCTTGCGAAACTACTCTTTAAAACTTGGTAAAATCAGTTTGCGTCTGGGGGAACTAACGGCAGCTTCCTATTGAAATTGGAAAAGGAAATTAGAGCAGCGTTGGCTGGCAAATAAGTGCTGGAAGGTCTCTTAAATGAGTTGGCGTCTTCAGAAGCATCAGTCACGGGAATAACAAAGCACGTTTCTTTTTGTCTCCAGGGGGGCACTCATCAAACCGTGGCTTTTCACTGAAATTAAGGAGCAGAGACACTGGGATATCTCCTCCAGCGAGAGATTTGATATCCTCAAAGACTTCACCAACTATGGCCTTGAGCACTGGGGGTCGGATACTCAGGGAGTGGAGAAGACCAGGAAGTTCCTGCTGGAATGGCTCTCGTTCCTGTGCAGGTGAGAGGAGCCGAGAGGAGCTTTACCCCAGCAAGCCTGTGTCACTTGAACAATAGCACACAGCGCCGTTGCGTTCCATTGCAGGTATATTCCAGTTGGCTTATTAGAACACCTACCTCAGAAAATTAACGAGCGGCCGCCTTACTACGTGGGGAGAGACTATCTGGAGACACTGATGGCGAGCCAAAACGTGGACGACTGGATTAGAATAAGGTAATAAAGCACAGAATTTCATTTAAATTGCTAGGAAGGGAC
The DNA here is from genome assembly GCF_964199755.1 of Larus michahellis. Taxonomy (NCBI): domain Eukaryota; kingdom Metazoa; phylum Chordata; class Aves; order Charadriiformes; family Laridae; genus Larus; species Larus michahellis. The sequence continues at coordinate 2,666,684 of NC_133918.1, read as the reverse complement.
GTCGCAGAGCCCCACAAAGTCCCTGTGCCTGCGTGCAGCCTCCAGAGAGAGGGTGATGACGCTTTCCCATCGGTTAGAGAGGTTGTGAGGAAGCAGCGAGGGTTAACCAGGGCTTCACTTCGAGGTTTTAACTGAGCTTGAAGCTGCCGCAAAGAGCTGGCTCGGTCCCTGTATCTGCTTCAGCAGGTCGTCCCGTGCCCGCTGCAAAGCGAGACGAGCTGACCTCTCTCATGACACGCTCTTCATCCCAGGACAGTCGTAGGGAGCAACAGAGGAGAGCGCAGCGCTGGGATGCCTCAGGCTTTCAGCATCACGTCCCTCCGGGCTCTGCCCGCACAGTCCCACCCTGCCGGGCCCGTGCAGATGCCAAGCAGGAAGCGGTGCCCATCCCCAGGTTAGGAGAGCTGAGCGTTTTCCCCATTTTTCATTACCCAATTTCTGAGTTCACGCAACACAGTGCAGGGAACTGTTTTTCTCCACACCTACGAGTCCTCAGGCACTGCCTTGAAATGACTTCGCAAGCTCAAAGGCAGCTAAAAGGAGAGCTGGAGCAGCCAGCTGCTATTTCCCGTCTCACGGAAACAGAGACTAGCAGAAATAGAGCATGGCTACGGCCTTCTCTGGTTTTGCCAATCCTCATCCCTTTGGTCAGTGCTGGCAACAGCTGCCTGAAACCACGTTACCAGTACGTCGAGTGGGATCCGGATTCTTAAATGTCGTTTTTCCAGCGGAACCTGCCCGCATTAGGCTGCACGAAGCTTTGTAACCTGTGGTCTTTACAGTGCCAGGTAACAGCCATTTATAGCCGTAAGAACTCAACATTTCAAAGCAATTTAGGTTTATTCCTTAACTCTCATTTGAAGGAGACGCTAACCAGGAGCAGGGTTCTCTGAGCACACTCCATTTCTGCTTTTGGGCTGTAGATCCAGGCTCCTGCTGTGCTGTTCTGTGCCCTGCTGGGCTACTCTCTCTCTGACATGTCTTACGGAAAGTTGTCGTGATGCTGTGTTGAAGCAGCCTCCAGGAAATAAGTTAAGCCTCCTTGACTGTAAAGAAAATGGCTCTGCACTGAAAATACAATGTGTGTTCCAGAGGGTGAAACAGCTGAAGTCTTAAGCAAGGACAGATCTGATCCCAATGGAACTGGCTTCCATCATTTTAGGATCTGCCCTTAATGCTTTCTGGCACTGGCAGGGTTTTGGCTCTGCACAGGCACGGCGAGAGGTGGGGAGGAGCTTTTCAGTGGCTCCTGCTGACTCTCGGCAGGGCATTGCCAGGGGTGAGGCTGGTCTCCAGGTCACCAAACTTCAGAACCCGTTTTGGCACCGATTCTGGGTGACTGCCCAGCAATAGGGGCATTGCCCTTGTCGGGAGGCTGCGTCCCTCCAGTGCTGGGGTTCAGGGTTAAAGCAACCAGGTCTGTTAGCAACCGGATCATTTTAAATCCTTGTTGGGATCCGGTGCCATGAAACCAATTAAACCTTGCAGCGGATAAAGCAAGGATGGACCCTCCGGGCTGGGATCCTGCATGGCTTCCTTAATGAGAGGAACCCAAATTAATACCAGACAAGTTCATTTTTTCATTGCTGCTGTTGGATAAAGTTTAACTGGGAAGACTTTTTAACCTTAAAACAGACGTCTTCAGGTCTGGGCTAAATTATGCCTCCGCAGGCTGTCATTATATCATGACAGGGGCAGGTTAAAGCTCAGCACCGGAGGCGGTTTTGTGCAGCAGCCCTAAATTTTCGGGAGGGTAGAGGCTTGGTTTGACACATCTGACTGCCATCACCTTCGCTGTAGAGCCACAGGGCCATGGAACAGGGTACCGGTGGCTCTATTGTACTGGACACAAACCTCTCCTTCGTTTATTTTTTGCTTTGTTTTTGTTCTTTTCTTTCTTCTAGTGAGCTGCTGCTGGGAGCCGTACCTACCAACTTCACCTTCCTGCCCAAACACAAGGCAAATTCCTACAGATAGGGCTGAGGAGGCCCTTTCCCGTGGCGTCGGGTCAAGAGGAGGCGTTAGGATGATGCGTGTCGAGGAACAGGGTTGTTCAGCTGCGCTCTGAAATGAAATAAAAGTTTTACGTTTTCAGAAGTTGCCTTCCCGCCCCCAGCATCGGTCCCTGCCACAAGTTACACAGCAGATGGTCTCACGCGATCTTGCAGCCAGAGGTGCCTCGCTACCAGAGAGCAATCTGTTTAATGAACAGGATACAGGCCAGGAGGGATCTCTGGCCTCCAGCTCACGGCAGTTGTCCCGGCTCCCCCACGCCACACGCTGTTCCCGTAGCGGGAGCGAGAGGCCTCTGTTCCTACCGGGGTGTCCTCGGTAGTGCCAAATCCTCCCCAGTGCCAGGAGGGGATGAACTAACCCAGTCCCTGGGGTCCTGCAGAGCACAAAGAGACCCAGCATCTCGTCATGGGATGTTGTGCAGAATCCCGGCCTTTTCTGGGAGCATGCAGCGGTGGGTACCGTCTCCTCCCGGTGTCATGCACCCAGGGAAGGTACAGCCCCCTCCGAGGGGGACCCAGAGCTGCTTGTTTCCCAATGAGGGGACTAAAAGACCCGAGAGCAGGATTTGAGGGAGGGCTGGGCAGGGGAGCGTGCCACCGAGGGATGCTGCGTGACCTTCCCTCGCACCCTCCAGGTCCTTGTTCCTGTCTCTGCGTCACTCCAGGCAGCGCAGCACAGGCGACAGTCACAGAGGCATTTGCCGAGTGGCACAAGGAGGCTGCGGGTGCAGCTTCGTCCCCACAAAGCTCGGCTGAACCAACTTGGTCCTTTCGCTCCCTGAAAAATACTGTTGAAAGCAAAAAGCACTTGCACACAGAGCCCCCGGTAGGAGCTGGGGACACCCAGCCCCCCCGAGCCCCTTCCCTCCCCAGCAGGAGCTGGGGGGGCTGTTGGGGGGGCCGTTGGGAGGGGGCGGAGCACAGGGAGCCCCAACATTCCATCCTGGAGACGCCAAAGAGTCCTTAGCAGCGGAGAGACTGAGGGGACCCACCATGGCGCTGCCACCTCGGCAGCTCCCACCGCGTGGCCCCCGTGCTCCCCCGGCGCCCCAGAGCCTTCAGGCTTTCATGCTCCCGCAAACCTTCTACCCCCAAGGCAGGGAACGACCCCGACCCGCAGCCCGGGGACGCTCTCGGGGCCAAGAGCGCAGGAGGTGACCATGGCTCCTGTCTCTCTTCCAGGCGCAGCCACCCTGTTCCCAACCCCCGGGCAGCAGCAGCCATTCCCTGCAGCCTGGGCACCCCCAGTGGGGGCAGCCCCACAGGGCCCACCACCAGGTATGGCACCCCTGTCCCCTCTGCCACCCTGACACCATCAGCACCCTGATGGCCACGGGGGGTGGCTCGGAGGGTGCCCCAGAGGGTGCCCCCGGCCCAGCACGGCTCCCTCCCACCCACACAGGGCTGCACAGGGCCCCACGCGGCTGCTGCTGCTTCGACCCGCGCTTCGGGTCCATCGACTGGACCGTCACCAACGTGCCTGCGCCGGCCACCACCACCCTCGGCCACGACGCTGCTGCTCCGTCGGGCGCTGCCCTGTGGGGCCCCGGGGGCTGCGGGACCCTCCCAGCCTGGGCAGCCCCTGGCACCCCCCAGGGACAACCAACACCGCCCCAACTGACGCAGCTCCCAGCATACGGCCACCAGGGCACAGCGGTGCCCGCAGTCCCCCCGCTGCTGTTCAACTCCATCCCCGGACGCCAGCACCTCGAGGCCACCTATGTGGGGACACCCCCTGCCAGCCGCGTCCCCACGGGCACCTACTCCCCCCCCAGCCCTGCTGCTGCCCCCCACAACGAAGCTCCTGGCCACCTGGATGCCAACATTGACGTCACTGAGGACACGCTCCTCCAAGAGCCCCTCTGGCTCTTTCGTTCCTCCTTGGACACAGTGGAGGTCTCCCAGGACCCCGACACCACCATCACCACACCTGGGGACCCCGGTGGCATCATCAGAGAGGGGAGAGCGGTGGCCCCAGCACCCACTGAGTTGCCAACATCCATCCCTGCCTTGGAGAACACCAAGGAATGGTCCTCAGAGATCAACAGCTCCAGCAGGGCCTCCCCCGCGCAGACACCCCTGGGCAGCGACATCTCCTCGAGCACCATCAGCTCCCCAAAGAGCAACATCTCTCCCAGGAGTGACATCTCCTCCGAGAGCGACGTCTTCCCAGAGCTCACCTTCTCCCCGAAGAACATCACCTACTCAGAGCAGGACATCACAGACTACGACACCATCTCCCTAAAGAGTGACACCTCCTCGAGCAGCGACAACTCCTGGGAGAGCGACGTCCCCCACAGCCAAGCCCTCGGGGACGCGGCCGGCCACCTTGCCGTGCCCCATGAGGTGTCCCTCAAGGAGGCCCTGAGCCTCTTGGACTGCGACCCCGGTGGCACCGGCGAAGCCGCCCCCCTCTGCGACATCGACTCCCTCTCGCTGCCCGAGGACCTGCTAATGCTGGATTACAGCATGGAGGAGCTCCTGGAGGGTGCCCGCATCCTAGAAGAATTCCTCTACGGGCCAGAGAGCGACGTCCCCAGCAGCTCCTCTGCTGTCCCCAACTGCCAAGCACTCGGGGACACGGCCGGCTACCTTGAGAGTGATGTCCCCAGGAGCCCCTCTGCTGTCCCCAACAGCCAAGCCCTCGGGGACACAGCCGGCCACCTTGCAGTGCCCCAGGAGGTGCCTGTCAACGACTTTGGTGTGGAGGTGACCCGGAAGGCCGTCGTCGTCCTGGAAGATATCTTCTCCAGGACGAAGTCCCAGGAGTCGTGTGGGGACACGGGGAGGGAGCTGCCGCCAGCGCAGCCCACCATGGCAGAGAAGCGGGGGACAAAGCAGGGGATGAAGCGCGGGACGAACTCCCCGTCGCTGCCACCCAGCAAGCGCAGGGCTCTGGCGGACAGGCCGGGGGTGGCGGGGGGGAAGAGACGCCCCCCAGCGAGGAGACGGAGATGATGGGGGGCAGGGGGGGGTGCATTTGGGGGGTGGGGGGAGGGTTGTATTTAGGGGAGGGGGGTGGGGGGGCAGATTTAAGGGAGGGGACTGTATCTGGGGGGGGTGGTGTGTTTGGGGGGGGTGGGGAGAGGGACAAATTTAGGGGAGGGGGGGTTAGAGTAGCTTCGATAGGGCCTTTTCTCTCCTGTTTTTCCATTAAAAGTCGTAGCGGGCAGTGTGTTTGGGGAGGTGGGTGTGTTTAGGGGAGGCAGGTCTATTTAAAGGGGGGGTAGTGTATTTTGAGAGATGGGGGGGTGAGTTTAGGGGAGAGGGGGGCATTTGAGGTGGGGGGATTAGAGTAGCTTCGATAGGACCTTTTCTCTTGACTTTTCCCATTAAAGGTTGCGGTGGGCAGTGTAGTTGGGGGGAGGGATGTGTTTAGGGGAGGGGGGCGCATTTGAGGGAGGGGGGGTTAGAGTCGCTTCGATAGGGCCTTTTCTCTCGTGTTTTTCCATTAAAAGTTGTTTCTCCAGCCCTGCTCCGTGCCTGTCTGGGAGGGGAGGGAGCGCGGGGGGCAGCGGGAATCGGCCCCCACCAGGTGCCACAGCCCCACATGGGACCCCGAAGGGCACCGAGCCCCCCCCCAGGGCCGAGTCACCGTCAGCAGGGTGGCAGTGGTGGGGGGGGGGGACTCCCCTGTCCCCTTCCCCAGGGGCAGCCAGGACAGACGGGTCCCTGCCGGACCCACGGACACGGCCCCACGCAGAAAGCAGCACGGAGCCCCCGGGACAAGGACGGACCTTGGGGAGCGGGAGGGGACGGACACAGACGACCACAAGGGCTGCCAGGTCTTCGGCTGGACCCCGGCCAGCGTCCCCTCCCGCGGGGACAGGCCTCGGGGCAAAGCCCCCAAAGCCTCAGGACAGTCACCCCCGTCCGCGGCTCCGCAGCCCGGCTTTGCCTCCCTGCGCTGCCCAATCACCCCAAATCACCCCCACAACGGCCAGGGGGGAGCTGCCGGCCAGGCAGGGACCCTCCTCCCCTTCTCTGCCTGCGCCTTGGCCAGCCCCGACACCAGCCGGGGGGGAAATAAGGAAAGAAATAAACAAAGAAATGACGGCGGGGGCCAAAAGTGCCTGGAAACCCCATCTCTTTATTGCCCGTTCCCCCTCCCAGCTCCACAGCCCGGGGCCAACGCAGCCAAGGGCGCCTTCGGGCAGCGGCCGCCCCTCTGCGGGTCCGGCGCGCAGAAGGTGCGGGGGGAGGTCCCCGGTCCCCGCCGGGGCACCCCCGGTGTCGGGGGGAGCCGCTGCGGGCCCCAGGCGGGCGCAGTCCCCTTGGCCTCGGCAGGCCCCGGCGCAGCTCCCGGCACCGCTGCTGCTCCGCGTCCGGCCTCCCAACCCCCCGCCCCGAGCACCCTCCTGCGCCCAAAACTCCCGTCCCCTGCAGCAGCTGCACCGCCACCGCCCGCAGCTCCCGGGGGCCGCGGGGAGCTGCTCTGCGCCAGAGAAGGCGGAAAAGGGAAGAAAAGAAAAAAAAAAAACCCAAACGTACAGGAGTGTCAGTGCCGCAGGACAAGCTCTCCTCTCCCAAAGCTGCTGCAGAAGCCCTTGGTGCCATCGGGGCCGTGGGGCAGGCGAAGCACCCCGTCCCGCATGGCAAGGTGCTCAGGCACCCTCTTCTCTGCCAGAGGATTACCAGGAGGAGGTTTGGCATCAGGAGGGGGGTTGCTGGGCCAGGGTGCCCAAAGACCCTCCCTGCTGCCCCAGCCGCTGCCGCGGGGGCTCTCGGCGCTGGAGGGGAGGCCATAGCAGCTGCCGATGCTCAAGCCTGTCCCGAGCGGAGGGAAGGCTTTGTTGGTGAGGAGCGAACTGGTGAAGGTGTTGCCGAAGTCGCCGGGCTTGAAGTCGCTGCTGGGCCAGGTGGGTGCCAAGGGATCCTTGTTCAGGAAGAGGGACGGCAATGCCAGGGCACCATCCGACTCCGGGGAGCTGCAGAGCACGGAGTCCCCGATGCCATAGGGGAATGCCACCGCTGCTGCCTGCGCCTTCCAACCCAGCCGGTCTACCAGCTCCTCCGCCGCCTCCCTCTCAGCCCCGGGTTTCTTCTTGGAGCCCTTCCCGCAGAGCCGGACCACCCTGATGCTCTCGCCGCCCGGGCGGCTCTGGCGGCCGAGGCCCTCGAAGGCCCTGCGGGCGCTCTCCAGGCTCTCGTACTCCACCAGCGCGCAGCACTTGCTCAGCAGCTCGGGGAAGCGCGAGGTGTATTTCCGCACATCTGAGGGCAGCTTGCGGCCCGGCCGCAGGATGCGGATGGAGGCGATGGCACCAAAGGGGCTGAACATCCTGGTGATGGTCTCGAGGAAGTTCTTCTGGAGCGGCGGCAGCACGTCCTGCCCCGGCGGCAGCAGCTCCCAGGCCAGCAGCATTTTGCTGGGGGGGATGCTCAGCAGGGAATCGGGGATGGGGACCCGCCGCCTGACTTTGGTGCCCTCCTCGTTCACCTCCAGCAGCTCCGAGAACTGCAGGGCATAGAGCGTGAGCCGCCAGTCACGCGTCAGGTATTTAACCTGCGGGAGAGAGGGGGTCACTGCGTCCCCATGAGTTTCTCCAGGCAGGGACCACCCTAAATCCATCCTCCAGGTGGGCTGCAACACCATCAATCTGAAGTCATGGCAAGGCAGCATCACGCTTTCATGTGAGCGTCTCTGGGGGTTGCAGAAGGTTCCCGGTGCCCCCTGGACCGGGGCAACAAGCTACAGCTCCCCCGGACATCGCACAACCAGCGCTTCCCTGCAGGTTTTTGGTTAAGGGATGATCTCTCCCAAAGCAACCCAGGGAAGCCGCGGGCTGAAGAGGTAAATCCAGCCCTGGGGGTGGTTTGAGGACTCTCCACCACTTCCCCAGCCACCCTCCCTGGCTGGGGAGCTGCAGCAGCTCCCCATCGGGGGCAGAGAGCAGAGCCCAGCTTCAGTGGCGCTTTCCACTGGCGCTTCAGTGGGACACAGCCTGGGAAGAGGCTGGACCTCCCTGGACACCCCACCAGAGACACCCAGAGCACACCCAGACACCCAAACATCCTCCACACAAAGGCCACTTCCCACCCGGGCTGGCCGGCGCCATGGGCTGCCTACCTTCTTGAAGGACGTCAGCAGTTTGATGCTCACAAAGCCCATCTTGTTCTTCTGGACGTGTTTCAGAAGGAAAGCATCCTTGGCCAGGTTCTCGTCAGAGAGGTAGAACTCCACCTGGGACACAATCCTCCGGACCAGCTGGGGGTCGGGGATGGAGTAGTTGCAGTCCAACAGATCAGCCCTCAAAACATCGTTCGTGTTGCAGAGTCTCCTGGCAGAGCAGCAGGGACGCAGGCGTGAGTTGGTGGCCTTTGGGATGAGCAGCACTGCCCAGCGCCAGCCGCAGTGGTGCAAGTGGCAGAGACACCGGGGAGACCCACGGCTTCGTCCTGTCTGTGGGGGAGCAACACCAGCCTGCACCCTACAAACCCCCCCCGTGCTGGGAGCACCGGTGCTAGACCATGAACTTAAACCCATCCCAGACAAGGGACACGTTCCCTTGGGGACAAACACAAGGCAAGACCAGGGCTCAGCCCTTAGGCACATCCCAGCGGCCACGTACCCATTGAAGCTCTGGAAGAAGTCCTCCTGGCTGAGCAGGGCGAGCGAGCTGCTCCGTGGCAGACGGAGATGTGGAGCTGGGAAGGAATTCCTTTGCACCGGCAGAGAGGTGCTGCAGCTGGGCTGGGAACCGAGCCCCCGAGCCACCCCAGAGCTCCGTGATGACATTGTCCTTCATCTGGGACAGGAGAAGGACACCGCTGGGAGGCTTCCTGCCTCCAGCCAGCCCCCGGGGCAGAGCCCTGCTCTGGGCTGCAGCCCCCAAGCCCAGGGACGGGGAGCGCAGGCAGCTCGTTGCTGTGCCCTTACCTGCTGGGCAGCGCTGGGAGGGGGAAGAAAATCCTGGCACTACATCCTAGAGACCTGGAGGCCCCCGCCCTCCCCACTGCCAAAGTAAGGCTCCTAAAAGACAAAGGGAAAAGGAAGGAAAAGAAAGAAAGAAAAAGTTCTCTAGGGCAAGCAGGCTGCTGGTTTATAAGAGCAGCCTCCCAGCAAGAGCCCCAGTGGGTGGTTATGGATCCACCCCCACCGAGACCCACCAGGTGGAACCTGTCTGCAGGTTAAACAGCCCCACCTGAGCCGGGATCCTCCTGCCGGGGCTGCGGAGCCCGGCCGGGCGGGCAGAGTGGGGGCAGAGGCAGCGGTACCAGTACCCAGCGATGCTGGTACCCAGCGGTACCCGACAGGGCAGTGAACTGCTGCCATGAGGCATCTCGGTCGGTGCCTCAGTTTCTCTGTCTCACGCAGGGACCGTAACAGTCACGCAGAGGTGGAGGGACGGCTCGATCCAGGGCACTGCCTGGGCTCCTGGTGCTGCCGGAGTGACTGATGGACGTTCTTCTTCCTGCAGAAACGCCCCCCACCCCAATGAGAGGGAGGAGAAGAGCCCCAAGGATGGGGTGAACCCCAGGGAGGGCGTGACGCTGTGGGGCAGGGTGGTCCCATAGCTTCAGTATGAGATGGGGAATCATAGAATCTTCATGGTTGGAAAGGACCTTTGAGATCATCGAGTCCAACCATACACACACCAAAATAAAACCCAACCCCTCCAATCTGTGCCACTAGAGCATGCCCTGAAGTGCCACATCTAGACGTTTTCAAACACCTCTAGGGATGGTGACTCAACCCCCTCCCTGGGCAGGCTGTTCAGTGCCTGACCACTCTGTCAGTAAAGTCATTCTTCCTGATATCTAATCTAAACCTCCCCTGCCGCAGCTTCAGACCATTTCCTCTGGTCCTGTCATTATTCCCCTGGGAGAAGAGCCCAACACCCACCTCTCTGCACCCTCCTTCCAGGGAGCTGTAGAGGGCAAGGAGGTCTCCCCTCAGCCTCCTCTTCTCCAAGCTGAACATGCCCAGCTCCCTCAGCCTCTCCTCACATGCCCTGGTCTCCAGACCCCTCCCCAGCCTGGTCGCTCTCCTCTGGACACGCTCCAGCACCTCAATGTCCCTCTTGTACAGAGGGGCCCAGAACTGAACACAGCACTCGAGGTGAGGCCTCACCAGCGCCGAGCACAGGGGCACCAGCACTTCCCTGCTCCTGCTGGCCACACTGTTCCTGACACAAGCCAGAATGCTGTTGGCCTTCTTGGCCACCTGGGCACACTGCTGGCTCATGTTAAGCTGGCTCCACCAGCACCCCCAGGTCCTGTTCTGCTGGGCAGCTTTCCAGCCACTCTGCCCCAAGCCTGTAGCGTTGCTTGGGGTTGTTGTGACCGAAATGCAGGACCCGGCACTTGGCCTTATTAAACCTCACACAGTTGGCCTTGGCCCATGGATCCAGCCTGTCCAGGGCCCTCTGTAGAGCCTTCCTACCCTCCAGCAGATCAACACTCCCACCCAGTTTGGTGTCATCTGCAAATTTACTGAGGGTGCACTCAATCCCCTCATCCAGATCATTGATAAAGATATTAAACAAAACCGGCCCCAAAACTGAGCCCTGAGGGACACCACTGGTGACCGGCTGCCAAGAGCCCGCCAAGGGCACGGCCATCCAGCCAGTTTTTGACCCAGCGAAGAGTACACTTGTCTCTGCCACAATTCCCCAGCTTCTCCAGGAGAATGCTGTGGGGGACGGTGTCAAAGGCCTTGCCAAAGTCCAGACAGACAACGTCCACCGCCTTCCCCGCATCTGGAAGGAGGTCTGGGAGGAAACTCACCCCCGTTACTTGAGCCCCACATTGGGCAGCAGCGGGAGGGACAATGTGGAGATGGGGACAGGGCTGGTGGAGCAGCAGTGGGGGGGATACAGGGCAGGTGGGGGTGGCTCTGCTGGGTGGGGGGCGATGCCAGGGCACAGGGGGCTGCGGAGGCGGTCGGGAACCAGGGCTGTGCCTGCAGGGGGGGATGCCGGGGGCCTGACGCGGCTGCCCCTCAGCCTCTCCGTCCGGGCACGGGGTTGAGCTGATGTTGCTGTGCCCTGCGGTGACAAGGACCGGCCAAGGGCTGGTCACGCATCACCCCAAGCTCTCAAAACTGTCACCAGGCTGGCAGCAGCTCCCGGACGGGCAGGCTGGTCCCCGGCGGCAGCTCTGCGGCCTCCCCTGCCCCAGCCCCCTGCCCCGGCCGGGCACAGCCGCTGCCGGTGGGTCCCCGCTGTGTCGCGCCGTCCGGCTGGAGCTCACAGAATCACGGAATCACGGAAACTTCAGAGTTGGAAGGGACCTCTGGAGATCATCTAGTCCCGCTCCCCTGCTAGAGCAGGATTGTCCAGAGCACATCCCTCAGGGCTGCATCCAGGCGGGTCTTGAAAGTCTCCAGAGAAGGGGACTCCACACCCTCCCTGGGAGCCTGTTCCAGGGCTCTGTCACCCTCACCGTAAAGAAGTTTTTCCGTGTATTCGATCGGAACTTCCTATGTTCCAACTGGTGCCCGTTGCCCCTCGTCCTGTCACTGGGAACCACTGACCTTCTGGGACGAGTCACAGGGACCAGCGATGCCAAACGGCGCCCGGGATGTCACACTCCCCTGGTTTCCCTGGGGGTTGTCGCACTTGGTGTCATTCCTCTGCCACCTCCCGGCTTTCTCTGCTGGTCGGGAGCTGCGGGGGGGTGAGATGGCGGGTGGGAAAGTCCTGGGAGGAGGGAGGGGGCCAAGGGCTGCGCGGGGAGGGGGGGAGCTGGCAACAGCCGCCGTCCCCGAGAGGGGTGGCACTTGGTGGCGGGTGACAACGAGGACACACCTCACCGGGGTTTGGGTGGGAGGTAGACCCACTGCCCGCCGGGACGCCGCGGGGCTGACACCCCCCCCACCCCCCCCCCTCCCAGCCCCGCAACTTCTCCCTCAACTGGAATCGCGCGCGTCGATGCTGCTGCTGCGAACCACCCTCTGCCCCCCCGCGGGTGCCGCCGGTCCCGGGGGAGCGGGGGGGGGCGGGCAGCAGCGGGGAGGCGGGCAGCCGGGGGGGTGCGGGCAACAGGAGGGGGTGAGGGCAGCAGGGGGGTTTGCGGGTAGCAGGAGGGGCTGTAGGCAGCAGACGGGGTGCGGGCGGCAGGGGGGGTGCGGGCAACAGGAGGGGTGCGGGCAGCAGGGGGGTGCAGGCAGGAGGGGGTGCGGGCAGGCGAGGGGGTGCAGGCAGCAGAGGGGGTGCGGGCAGCAGGAGGATGCGGGCAGCGGAGGGGGGTGCGGGCAGCAGGAGGATGCGGGCAGCGGAGGGGGGTGCGGGCAGCGGGGGGTGTTCAGGCAGCAGGGGATACGGGCAGCAGGGGGGTGCGGGCAGCAGGAGGGGGTGTAGGCAGCGGGGGGATGTAGGCAGCAGGGGGGTGCGGGCGGCAGGGGGGGTGTAGGCAGCGGGGGGGGTGCGGGCAGCAGAAGGGTGCGGGCAGCAGGGGGGTGCGGGCAGCAGTGGGGGGTTGTAGGCAGCAGGGGAGGTGCAGGCAGCAGTGGGAGGTGCAGGCAGCAGTGGGGGGTGCGGGCAGCAGGGGGGGTGTAGGCAGCAGGGGGGTGCGGGCAGCAGTGGGGGGTTGTAGGCAGCAGGGGAGGTGCAGGCAGCAGTGGGAGGTGCAGGCAGCAGTGGGGGGTGCGGGCAGCAGAGGGGGTGTAGGCAGCAGGGGGTGCGGGCAGCCCGGCTTCCCCGTCCCTCGCTGGGCTCCCATCGGCCGAGCCCCGCAGCCGGAATCTCTGTGTGCGTGTGTTTTTCAATCTGTGCTTTGCTTTCCACTTCCAGCCCGGTGTGCTCGGGGCCGGGGGGACTGCTCAGCTCCCCAGGGGGGAATAACCCCCTTCTTCCAGCCCCGAGACCCAGCGTCCGAAGGAGGAGGCTCAGCCTGACCCCCCATCCCCGCGGGACTGGGCGTAATCCAGAGGGAGAGTGAAGGGAGAGAGAAGGACGCGGAGGGAGAGAGGCTGAGGCTAAGCCTCCCCCTTCCCGAGGGGTCACAGCAGGAATGATCGGTCCCTCATCACATCCCCGTCTCACTGCTCCCATCCTCCACAATTAGTCTGGAAGCGTAATTAGAATATGCTTCTTGCGGCTCCGTGCTTAGCAGCAGCCTGATCTTTCAGCCTCTTCTCCCCTCCGTGAACTCCACTGTAATGGGCACGTTATCCCTACGAACCGGCCACCGCTTCACGGTGACTCTGCCTCCCCGCAGACACCGGGTCCTCGGCCAAAATTGCTTTAATTAGACCGCCCTGCGCAGCTCCCGCATCTCCCTGCAAAGCTGCAGCATGTGCCTGACGTCTCCTTTCAGCGATTAAAAGAAGAAGCGGGACCACAACAATTATTGTACAGGCCTGAGCATTGGATACATGTTTATTGCTATTCAGGTTTAGCCGGGAATTTTGTGCAGATCGGGTGTAGGTGGTTATCCAGACTCCTCGCACGGCGCTGCACAGCTCCGGAGCATCTCGTTTGCACGGCCGCGGTGAGCAGAAGGTGGCTGGGTTGGGGCAAAGAAGAGCCAACGCACCAGCTGAAGTTACCATGGCGCTCGGTGGGAGCAGGGGAGGTTAAGACTTGGTTGCTCAGTTGTTTTTTTTAGACCATCTTATCGCATCAGCAGGATCCAAAGCGCGGACTCTGACCCCGGGAGTATTGACTTGTCGTTATTTACAGACAAATGCAGCTTTCTCACTTGTCTCCTGTGACTTTGATATGAGGCATTTACAGACAAACATCACCCTGACAGACAACAGCACGGGACAGTAAGAGGGAAAGATGTGCCACTACACGCACTTTCTTTTTACTCTCCATTAGCAATAAAGTGTCACAGCTACCTTAGTACCATTTGGAATGAGTAAATAATATATTTGGGTAGAATATACTCTGATGCAAATGTACACAAGGCCCCTGGAAAAGCTCACACCAAATACTGTATCATTAGAAATAATAATAATAACAATAATAATAATAATAATAATAATGATAATAAAAGCTATTTATGACACGGCCTTTATTCACAGAAAAGATTTGCCCCAGGGCTTTGTTTTTGCGGTTTGGCTTGATGGCAGATTCCCCCCTGAGCTCTGCCCTGTCGTCCCTGTCAGCCCCGACGCACAGGACACGGAAAAGGAGAATAAACCCCCCGCCCCGGGGCAGAAGCTCCCCCAGCGCAGCCCTGCGGGAGCCGCCCCCACGCCGCCGCAGGAGGCAAAGCGACAGAGCAAGGGGAAACGGCACCGTAGCGCCGAGCAAAGCCGGGGCCCGGGAGAGCCCCTCGCTGCTACACGGGACGGGCTCTTCTCTTTCATCGGGCTCGGAGCAGCAGGCAGCGCTGCGCCGGCTCGCCCAGAGCCGGGGGAGCGGGCACGGTGGCCCACCCTAAGGCACTGCGGTCGCACACCCTCGCCCGTGCTCCGGACGCAGCCCCACGGGCAGCTGCACCCGACCTTCAACGTTTTAGCAGGACATCAAGCGAGAATTTTACAAAACCCAGGACACGGGACCAGTTGCCCTCTGCCTGGGTACCCTGGCGAGGATGGGGATTGCCCGGGCAACGGGATTGCCCCTGGGATGGCCCGTGGGCATCAGAGCGCAGGGGGCAACGAACACGCTTTGCGACCAGCTGCCGCTTCCTCAGAGTCCTTTGGTATCTTGAGTTGGCCTGACAGTGTCCCAGGAGCATTCGTGGATCAGCGATGAAATGCCCGGCTGGGGAGACACGGGAGCAGGTGGGAACGTGTGTCTTGCAGTCCCAGAGCGTGTCCCGCAGTCCCGGAGCGTGCACGTACCAGTCCTGGAGCACACACATGCACCAACTCTGCCGGGACCAGATGGATGTGCAGCCTGGAGCCCTCTCCCCAGGCGGGTACGACAGAGACGAACTGTCCTGCGCTCCCCGGCACGAATGATTTGGCAAAGTCAGAGCCAGGACAGCTTGTCTTGAAAGGCTGGAGGAGAAGGGTCAGGTATTTTTCCTTCTTCTTGGGCACTGATTGGTTCAAGTTTGTATCACAGTGAAGTCTGAGAAGTGGGGAAGAAACCCAAACCACTTTCCCTGAAAGAGAAAGCCCCGTTTGCCTGCCACGCTCAGGCTGGAGAGGACAGGCACATCCCATCTGCTGCTGACCACGGAGGCTTCCATCGCTCGGTAGTAGACTTCGGCCCTCGGCCCTCAAGCCAGCAGTCACGCTGGAGGAAAGCAGGCGGCCAAACCAGCCCCGTCCCACCGCCCGCCCGGGCTCACCCCCGCAGCCCGTCCTCAAACACAAGTAAACGTAAAGAGAAACTAAGAGGCACTAATAACGCAGATACGGGGAGACTCAGGCTTGCGACCGTCAAACCTGGCTCCAGATGTCTTCGTCCAGCTGGAGAAAAGCCCAATCCCCGTTTCAGATCTCCTGCAGTGAGTGGCCGGGCTCGCTGCGTTCCCGTTTCACCAGCGGCTCCCCCACGCTCCGGGAGTCCGTGTCCACCTCGCTGCCCAGGTCACTGATGTCATCTGCAAAGGACAAGTCTCAGTCAGAGTGGGGACCGGCAGGGAAGAGGTCCTTCTTCCCTTCCTCTTCCTCCGGGAAGAGCCAGCAGGAGGTTCCCCCTCCCGCAGCCATTCACTCCCCGACCCAGTGGGACTTTCCTGGAGGGAGAGGAGGTACCTTTGTCCAGCAGCGCTGGGGACAGGGATGCGAGGTCGCCAAACTGAAAGAAAAAAGGAGTTACACGGTTAGTGAGGCTTGGGGAGACCCGAGGCGCCCAAACCTGCAACTTGGCATCTAGTTCCGAGCAATTCTAAGGAGCAGCTTAAGCTTGGGAGAAACCACAAGCATCAGCAGGGCCGGCGGCGAAGGGCAGAAAGCAAAACCAAGCGCAGGTTTTGGGGAAAAGTCTGCCGCTGGCATTGAAACCCCTGGGCAAACACCACACGGAACAATCCGGGGCAGGATCGAGCTCTGGAACAAAGGGAGAAATTTTTCCATCTCCCAAGTCACAGAAAACTTGCTCTTAGACTGATTTGAGTGCCCAGACCCAGCTGCCAACCAACCTCGTTAACTTGGCAGTGTCCACATCATCTGGGACTCAAGATACTTTTATATATCTAGCTAGGGATTTTTTTTTTATTTTTTTTTTTTGCTTTTTCTCAGGCTTATATCTCGTAGTCATTTAAACACAGTTCACGTAGTACTATAGCGATGACAGATCTGGCCAAAAATTGCTACATCTTCGGGTTTGTGAATGTAACATTCATTCAGCCTAGATATTTCTTGGGCTTTTGAAATAGTTTTGTGTGATTCACCAGGAATTATTTGAAAGCCTGCCACCCTTTAAAGTAACGGTAAATCTGGCACAGACTTCAGCAGGTCCAGAGCTCGGCTGTAATTTTATCAGGTCTCCGTTTAAACCCTCCACTTTGCTGCTGGGCCACCGGCCAGGGACATACCAGGCCATTAGATAATTTTGCTCAGTATGACCGAAGTATGTTCAGCTGCTACTGACTCTTCCGTCTCATTTACCGTAGCCGCCGTTCTTCCCACAGCGACGACTAAAACAAAACCGTACGGAAATACCGAAGGAAATCCCGCGTCAGGCTTGCAGTTATCATGCAAACCTTCTGGCCCTGCCTTCCTCTCTGCTTCTAGGTTCAACGCTTTTGCTCTTATCCCCTTCATTTCCCCTTCAGCTCTAGCTGCATCTATCATTTTTATAACAAATGTAGAAAAAAATAAAAATACTTCCTTATTTATATCACCTCACTGCCAGTACAACCTTTACAGAATTGACTTCCCAAAGTGATAAATATCACCCTACATTATCTCCAAAGGATGGTGCCTTTTCTCCAGCTCTCTGCACCTGTAGGGCAGCTAATTCCCCTCTCCTGGGACTCCAGCATCGCTCCAGCATCACTCCAGCATCACCCCAGCATCACTCCAGCATCACCCCACCCCTCTACAAAGCCTTTGCATTCCCGTCAGGAAAGCGCTTGGGCTGGCAAGGCCACGGTGCCACGCGTAACCAGAGAGCTGGGGCTATATCGGGTTCTGGAGATGTATTTTCTCCCTCTACGACGAGGTTTGAAACCCTAAATTGCTCTAACGGTAATGCTGAAAAGTCAAGTGAAGCTGGGCAGCAGAAGGAACCGAGGAGAGCAGGAGTTACAAGGCGAGCTGGGAATGGAAGGACACGATTCACCCCCTTTTGCTGGGAAGAATCAGCCTCCTCCTGGAGAACTGAAATATTGCAAGAGTTTAAAGGAAAGGCAAAACCTGAAGGATGAAAGGCTCCCACAGCTGCGTTTTGCTGGAAGCCACTCTCTGCCTTTCATATTCCTAATAAAGACAGAAATTTTGCAGGGAATAGTGGAACTCGCAGCGCCTTGGGGCAACAGCACGGGCGTGATGGGAAGGGAGGGGATGCAGTTGATTTCCCTGGCTGCCCCACACGAGCTCCAGGGAGGGAAGAAAACAGTTATGAGCTTCAAGGAGCAAATGAGATCAGTTTTAATTCACCAGTAGCTTCTACCTTGCTGTCACAGGTCGATGGGGGCCTTTTAAATCTGGGCGATTCAGGGTGAAATATTAGAAGTGGCTTCAGCTGGGCAGGACAGGACCTGCCTGCAAGCCAGGTGCCAGATTTGCTGCCTGGTTTGTTAAAAAAAACCTCCAAACCCACCACCACCACCACAAACAACCCATCACTTCTCTTCTTCAAGTCAAAAATCACTTCTCTTCTTCAAGTCAAATACAGAGAGTGGCAAACTGAGCATGTAACTCTGGAGCTTGCAGAGGGCTGAAGAAATTCAGTGACCGGTATCACTCAAAGTTGCAGGGAAAGCAAGTTCTGGACTTTTTTTCGCTTGCTTTAGTTTTTGTGTTTGATGGGACTTTGCCCTGGTGGGACCCCCAAAGTCAGGGTTGGTGCCCACAGGTTATGGGGAGAAGTGGAGAGATGCTTTTCTTCCCTCCTCCAGGCCCCCAAAGCCCAGCTGACGCTCGACTGCCCCAAAACCCACGAGCCAGGATGGAGGATGCTCAAGGAGCTGGGTCCTTGCGCCAGGTGCTCAAAACAACTCAGTAAATCCTTTGTCAAAGATGGTTAGAAAAACACGTCCAGGACGCAGTGCGGTTTGTGAACCAAGCCTGTCTCTTTAAGCGCCGCTTAGTTTGGGTTTGTTTCTAGGGAATAAACAATTCTCACCTCTCCCATTACGGCAATCGGCGTCTCCCCTGTTGCCTGGGCAACACGATGCTCTACCAGATAAAACATGTATTCATCGTAGAGCAGGCGAATCAGGTGGAAGGAACCAAAGCTGGCAGCACTGCGCAAGGTGAGGTCACGGATCACCATGGAGCTGGAAAATGGCCCGGAAACAAAATATTTGGGTTATGTTTTATGTTGGCACCATGGCCGATGTGAAATCTTGACCCTGAAGGTATTGTAGGACACTGTGCTCTGTTTCTACCTCTAACCCAAGAGTATCAAAGCACATTAAGAAATTAGTTGATGGAGTATCCTACCCCCATCCTGAAAGGATACAGGAGACACAACACTCCCTTCTGTACCAGGGCAAAGCAACAGTTAACCAGAGCTGCATGGAAGTAAAGAACTCGGCCTCGGCTTTTCAAGGAGCTATTTAGACGCCCTAACCCCGATGCAGAAATATCTCCAAAACGAGAAAGAAAATGTACCTATAGAAAGACCATTTCAACAGGAACTGCCTGGCTGCCTTGGGGAAGCTGGGACTGCCCTCGTGATGCTTCAGGACTTGCGTGACAACGTTATCCAGCCAACTAGCCCACTGGTCCAGAGAACTCTGCTGCTGCAGGGTGAGCTTGAAATCCTGCTCCAGCTTCTGTACCATGCCTTCCTCGCACTGGCACACCCATGAGGCTTGCTCCTGCTCGGCAAGAAGGGTTTGACGGTTACTTATGCCAAGCCTGCATGGCTGGTGCATCCCAACCCAGGAATTCAACTTCATTTCTAGTAGACAAGGGCTCCAAACCAGCTTTGAACCACGTCTCCTCCCATCTGTCCAGACCACAGTACAATATTATTGTTAGAACCGATTAATTGTTGGTAAGGAACCTATTACAGAAGTTCCTTACTACCTTCTCCACTATTCACAGTGAGATGGCACACTTACCTGGAAAAGTAACACCGAACCCATTAAATATTGTTCATTTAATTGCTCCTTAGTGTTGGAAATAAGGTGCTGGTTACCAGGGGACAACCTCATTAGAGAGTCCCAGTTCTAGACAACACGACCTAGGAAAAGCTACCGTAAGTTACCTGCACGTTGGCAAAGTCGACCCGATTGAGATCGCTGAGCATCTGGTTGATCTGGGAAGTGTTCTGCAGCACGGCCCGGGCGGCCTGAGCCAGGTGGTTCAGGGACGTGTATCTCCGTAACGTCTGCGCAAAGGCACTCACTACCCCGACCTGTAAGACAGCACGCAGGGCACCGCGAGCGGGAGGCCGCGGGGCTTGGAGGCAAACTCTCCTCGATGCTGAGCTCAAGCACACACCGCACATCAGCTGGGGTTGCCGGCGCAGTCCCACCCACGCCGCCCTCCAAAGCATACACGAGCAGCACTTCTGCAGCGTCTATTGCACCTTGCAAACCAGCCTCTGCATTTCTTTTCTTTAAACTAACAGGTTTTCACACTCTGCCTCCGGCAGAGACCAGCAAGGTGAGAACAGGCTGCAAGAATCCACGGCTTTAGGAGAGGGAGCCTGAGGTTCAATCTCTGCAATGCCCCTCAGTCCCTGAGGTGCCCTCTACTTTCTAGTAGTAGGCCAGCTTCATCCCAGTGCAAAGATTTTCTTAGAAAGCTTTATCCACAATCTCGGGACCTAGGAATGGCTCAATGGACAGAGCAGCATCAGCTTCTGGTACAAAGGAATTGCCCTACCCGTCCTCCCACTCCTTACCGGTCCATAATTATTCATTACACCGCGCTAATCTGGAGGACGCTTGGCCAAACCCCGCCAGCGACTTCCAGTCGCTGTGGAAAACTGCAACATGGACACACACACGCGCTCAGTTCCTAGCCCCGACCGGCGCCGTGCTCCTCTGCTTACCTTCGTCTGGACAACGTGGGGGGGGAATTCACTCATTGCATTCATCAGCCACCCTTCCAAACTCTTGGCAAAATTACGGATCGCCTGTGTGAGGGTGCCTGCAAAGAAGCCTGCAGAGTTAGAAAGGCTGTTCCCTATCATCTCTGGACATCACTTTCTAGCTTAGGCCTGCTGCGGAAAGCGCAGCCTCTCGTCTGTTAGCTGCGATCTTGGTTTAGCAACAAGGAAATCAGCTGGGTCCTGAGACACATTCAAATTTTTCTTATTCTCTAATGTTGTTACTCATTCTTATTCTTATCCTTACCCTTATCCTTATTTTCTTATCCTTATTTTCTTATCCTTATTTTCTTATTCTTACTCTTTCTTATCCTTTTCTTATTCATGGTCCTTCTGAGCGTTTTCCAAATGCTGAAATACGCTCTTTAAAGCCACACGTGTGCCCCAGCATGCAGCCTGACAGCAACAGCTCAGAGGGACGTGGCTTTCCCGTACTGCTCAACCCAGCCCGGGGCTGAGCTGCGGCCGGGGGGAGACCGACGCAGGCACTTCGTTGAAGAGCCAAATCAGAGAGAAAACCCTCGGTATCCCATCGCTGATCTCCCCAACAACGGTTGACCCCACATTTCCAGGAGGTGCTGTAGAGGACAGGATGGTCCTACATAAACAAAGACAGCACCTCCAAGGAATATCTCACAAGGATTAGCCGTGCTGACTTGTGCCTTCAGCCCCTGATTTTACCTCGACTCCTCGCCAACGTCAGGAGATGTGATATGCAATAAACCCAATTTGAAAAAGCATGGGAATTTCCAGGGGCCACCGGTGACGCGGAGCGAGCAATGCCGCAGGAGCGATATTGCTGTTGCCACAATATTTGAGCTTGTATTCAAAACAAACCCCTCTAAATCAGCTTTTACGATGGAAGTCTTTGTGGCAAGTGGTAGCCAGACCGAGCGAGTGACGTGGATCGCTGTGGGTGAGACACAGCATCCCGTGACTCAGCCCTGCGAGGAGCAGGAGCGGAGCCGGAGCCGGGAGCGCCCCTGGGCTCTGGACCACGCTGGAGGATACTCACTGGGCACCGGCCTGAGCACGTCTGGGATGAGAATCTCCACCAGCGCCTGGTACAAGATGTGATCGCAGCTCCTCATCCATTTGAGGATGGGTTCGTATTTGCACAGAGTGATCAGCTTATCTTTGGGGAGGGTCCCTTCGTGTTCCTCTTCGCTGCGGGAGGAGGAGGAGGGAGGCGGCGTTAGCAGCAGGTTTGCATTCAGGGCGTTCACCCTCCCTCTCCATCCCTGACCCAACTTTTCAGCAGAAAAAAGCCCTTCATGTTTCTTTCAGAAGGAAACATCTGATTGTTTGTACAAGTCCTCTCTGAGGCTGCAAACTCCTCTCCGTCCGTGGGGTCAGAGCTCTGACCAGTTTTCCCTCAAACCCACATCTCCCTGTGCTTGGCCCGTGCTTCACGCACCGGGGCATTGTGCTGCACTACGGTCACTGCAGCCCCTGCCTCCTCACACACCCAGCTGTGTCCAAAACCTTCGCATCCCTCCCCGTGCTCTAACCATCCCTAGCTCTAGCAGTGGGGACAAAATGTAATATTGTTTAAGCAGATTAGCCGGTATTGACGGCTCCTACCAACACTTTGGGGTGTTTAACACCTTCAAATGCTGCAGGTTTTCAGAAGGAAAAAGATTTGGTGTTTCGCTGAGAACAGAACATCTCGTCTCTAACTGAAGGAGGTCAATCAAGCTTGCGCTATTTTCACTTTATAGATGTATGGAAACTTCTTGTGCATGATTAAGGCATAAGATATTTAGTTACAGAGCAAGCAGAGAAAACCGAAGCCTTAATGCACTGCCAGAGCATCAAAGCAGAGCTGCTAAGACATTACGCTGCGAACTGGGAATTTGCAAGGGACTTTCCCCACGCATTACGCATTCCCCACGCCCAAAGCCAAGCCTTGGACATACTATAAAGAGGTAGTTATAGCCTCTGCCCGAGGGGTTTTAGCAAATGAACTCCCCAGACATACTCCCTAGAACACTCCCATGGAGAAATTGGCCATCAAGTACCTAAAATTTCTGTTAAGTGGAACCATATTCGGCATTTTACCATACTTTCCGTTTGCCACATTGGTTTTATGTTTGTAGAGAGAGAGAGCAGGGGGAGGGAGTGCTTTATTTACCTGTCATCTTGGTCATTAGCAGCGGTACGGAGAGGTACGGGAGCAGGCAGCCTTAGCAAGGTGGGTTAGTTTAGAGAGAGCCCTGCAGAAATGCTGCCTGCGGTACCCAAGTGAGCCCGTTTGTACCTAGCACAGCTCTCCCCGCGGGGCTGCGATGCGCCTTGGAGGTGTACGCTTAAGTAAAAGAGGTTTTGAAACAATCAAACGCAGCTACAGTGGTTCTTTGTGGGAAAATATCCATTGGGTAACATCTACAGGGACATATTCTACAGATTATTATGGGGTATTTGCTTATTACTCAAACTTTTACCATTTTTCTTCTGAGTATAAAACGTCAGTATCGGAAGTCCTTATAGAATCAGTAGAAGCGGACAACACAGACTTACAATACAGATTTTCAGAAGAAACCTTCACCTTTCCAATTTTCTCTATTTTCACTTATTTCCCTCCCTCTGGCAGCAGGCTACCAACGCACAAAGGATGAAGAAAAGGCAGTTAACGACGAGCCAGGCAGGAGTACAAAGATCAGAGCAGCTTCGTTTGCCATTATCTGCCTCAAAACACGAGGCACTTTCAAGATCTGGACAGCCGGGCAAAGCAGCGACTCAGTCTGGATGTCGCTAAAACCTCTAAGGCCGGGACGTCACTCAAGATTGACGTCTAATGACACAGACCCGTTCCTGCCTGCTCCTGCTGGCCATTGAGGAAAGCATCGTCCCATCCTCATCCATCCGAACGCGCTCGGCATTTTGGATGAGCACTTGTTGCAGGAGGTAAAAGGCACACAGACGGAGAGAATCAGAGCAGATGCTTTCCTCGGAGGGCTGAAATTCGCATGGTCGTTCCGATCTTAGAGACTTCTGACACTCTTCGTGCCGATTCTGCAGGGAAGTTAACACTTTCAAGTCCTACGGAGCCCTCAAAATGCTTAACGAAGGTGAAAATACTTTATGCGTTTTTAAAAGAAATAGCACCGAAGAGCAGAGCATCGGGAAACAATCGAAGCACAGCAGCGTACCTGGGCGGCAGGGCAGCAGAGCCATCACTAGAGGGTGTTTTAGGACTCCAGAAGGATTGCCACAGTTTCTCAATATAGTGAAATTGAAGATTCACCACAACGTCCAAAGTGGCCTAACAACAAAGACCACAACTCATTAGCTGCTCTGCCAGCATTTTGTCACACAGTATAAGCATAAATTTCACGTGCTGCCATTTAGAAGAAGTCATTTACAAGAAAAAAAAAAGGAAAGGGCATTGTTTCAATAATCAACATGACATAAACCAGGTCACACAATGAAAAAATAACATCACGTGCGATACCTGAGTTGTAATACCTAGCAAATCAAGCATTCCCTATTATATTCCAGCTTTTCCTATGAGCAGGACATGAGATAAGCATGTGCATTATGTCCCACATCCACTAATAAATCCATTAAAAATATTCAAAGGAATCACCTCGCAGTGTCGCCTGTAAAGAAGCTGCAGAGTTTTCACATCGTTCATGGTGACCCCTTCTCGTAAGAGCACGTTACCTAGATCCGGGGCTGGGAACTCGGGAAAGACGTGGGTTACATCTAGGGAAAAGCAAAAAATCGGGAAAGATGGTGAGAGTTCGGAGCGCTCAGTTCTGCAGGATTACAGATGAGCGCAAGGCGCTGCTGTCGCTGGTTGCTACCCTTCGTGTTTCAACTGGGGATGAAACAGGAGAAATGAGACAGATAATCTTGTACTTTCCCAATTCAGGCTGTTATACCGGGAAAAAAGCAGGCAACTGCGGCCCATTTGTTCAGCGTGGAAAGGAAAATGTTTTCTTTCTCTCTGTAATAAAAGAAACAAGAATACATTGTCCTCATCCACCACGCTTCCCATTAGATTTTCTCTGAAGCCTGACAAATGTCTCTCTGGTATTTTGAGAGTACAATGGAAAATAAAATTGGAAAGGAGCGACTGTATTTCAGAGAAGGCTCAGCGCTGGCTGGGATTTGGTGTCTCTACTCGAACGATGGAGACACGTAGATCCACGACGGGCAAAGCCAGGGAGCTTGTCTCCCAAGGAGAAGGTCCGTATGGGTGGTCTGCAGTCGGGCGCGTATTGCAGCCTTTGCAAGGAAGAGGATGGCTCTTCTCCCTCCGGCTGCCTGTCTCAGGAGGCTCGTCAGGACCTCCGCCTCTCCCGTCCAATACGGATAAAGCCAGTCGGATTAAAAACATACTTAGAGGGAACGGACAGACCTGACGGCACAAGGAAAAAGGCTTCCTGTGGGTATGGGAGTTAGCAAATAAACTTAGCGAGTCTGATGTTACAAGAGCTTATCAGAACACACACTATGTATAATATAGATATTATAATATATAATACTGTAGATTTATTAGAAAAGCAAACAAATGCAGAACAGCCAGGCTTGCTGGACAAGACCTTCCTTCCTCTTAAAGCTCTAAGCCTAAACATGACGTATCTCATACATTAAGGCCGTCTCCTCACCTATGAATTGCTGATGGTGTTGACTTTGAGCAGCAACCGATTGCTCGGGCGTCGCGTGCGGGTTACTGTTGGACCCGCTCTCCGTCATGCCATCCATCTTCTGGGCCGGTCTGTACCTGCATCGAGAGCACGGTTTGGGATTTACGTGGGCACGAGCAAACGCGCCCGTGGTATTTGCAACACAGTCAGGCTTTTGCGTTCATCATGGAATACAGGAGGTTGCACTCAAGGCCAGCGTTGTGAGGGCTGACCATTTATATCACCTCCTGGAGGAGGAAAATGAGCACCTCCTTTTGAAAAGCACTCCCCAAGAGTGAATTAAAGGGGTTAAGAAGTTTGCTCAAGGTGACGTCAAAAAAAAAAGAAAAAGAAAAGGAGAAGCAGAGTGGTTGGGGGAGTTGACTTTTATATTTCCTTTCCCTGTGGGAGCTGAAGAAATAAATTCTTCTGCTCCTTCTTCACTCCAGCAAGAACCAGAAGTGGCTGTGCTTCCAGGAGACAATTCCAAATTCCTTTGCACATTGTGGTTTATATTCAAAATCCCTCAGACACAAGAGTAACCACAGTACTGCTTAACCTGCCCTGTTGCCCAAAAAAAAACCCAACAGAAAAACACCAAACAAAACCGAAAACCCACCCAAACACGACACAAGCCCCCAAGTCCTTTACACTGATTTGGCACAAATACCTCCATAGCCGAGGTCCTAAAACAGTTGGGAGGGAGGCAGTGAAGAGGGGCACACGTGGTGGCATTCTCTGGAGCACCGGGCAGATAAAGGCCATTTCACAGAATCACAGATTGGTTTGGGTTGGAAGGGACCTTAAAGGCCACCCAGTGCCACCCCCTGCCCTGGGCAGGGACACCTCCCACCAGCCCAGGTTGCTCCAAGCCCCGTCCAACCTGGCCTTGAACCCCTCCAGGGATGGGGCTTCCCCCAGAATTGGGTTTGGACCCTTCCTCTGCTCAGAGCGGCCAGTGACTTGCAGCCCCCTCTTCCACCGCTCAGCTCTGGCACCCCTGCAGCTCCGGGGTTTGAACTGTCCCACACGCTCCCTGTGCTCCCAGGCAAAGCCAACTCCCCAGCCGGGGTCTGCTGCCTCCTTTGGGAAGGGACCGTGCCTGCGGCGGCTCCGAGGAGCACCTACCTCTGCTTCTGGTGGATGGGCTGCTGCCGCATTGCCATGTACTGGGTGTCCTCCTGCAAACGGTTCAGCGGAGACTCTGGTTTTAGTCGGATCCCGTAATAATGATATTTGGAGTTTCCCCTGGAAGTACCAGTGGTGAAATTGCTCAGTGGAAGCCAGTCAATGGAAGGGACATCGTAGCCCTGCAATTTACTCCTAGGCTTGTTTTGACAATACACCCTACTTCTGACAGCACACAGCGGTTCGCTGCCAAGCGCTATTTGAATGGCTGAACTAATGAACTAACGAATGCCATCATCCCCTATAAAATTTAAAACCACATGTCCCAAAGTTCAGTGACATCCACATTTAAAACCCGGCAAGGTTTGTTCCAAGTAACCCATGGTAACTGGAGAAGAGGAGACAAGTGTTACAATACAAAGTGTGATTAAACAGAATGACAGAAAGGCCTCAGGGGACGCTTTGCTATTTGATTAGGGTTTAAGGATTTGTTTTTTCCATAAAAACAAACTTCCATCTTTATCTAGACTTGGATAGAACGAGCCTGACTGAATAGTCAACTATGATAAGAAAAATGTCTTTCTGTTGCCAGCGCTTTCACAGCACCGGCAACAGGCTTTGATGTGGCTTTGCTCTTGCAGCCGCTCATTTTTGTAGTTTTTGTAAAAACGGGAAGCTTTTTGCAAGCAGAAGAGGCTGTAATTCTTTTCCCTTTGCTGGTCAGCAAAGCTGCTGCGGTGCTCCTTGGGACAACGTCTTTCCATCACAGTTACGACAGATGTGTCAGTTCAGGTTTTTTCCACCAAACTGGAATTTTTCAATCCCCAAGCGTTTGCTTTTGGGAGCGAGAAGGGCAATTATGCAGCCATGGATACGTGACCACAGTTTGTCCAACTCGGCTTTAGCCAGTTTGTCACTAACGAGGGCTGAGCCCGGTCCTCAGCGGGAGAAGAGCCGGAGCCAGGGAGCGGCAGCCGCGTCTCCAGAGCCCATATTGGGGACACTTAAACTTCCTTTGCCGCGTCACTACGACAGGGTCTGAAGGCACCTTAAATCCTGTGATGGTTCCCATTGGAAAATTACATAGAGAAAATTAAGAGAGGAATATTTGTCAAAGAATTAACCCTTTCTTCCTGGTTGGGGGCATTTTCTCTTTGAATCGTTCGGTCTTTGTCACTGTCGCCAAAGGGCTCAGGTACGAAGTACACTTCAGCCATGCCTTAAGTGATTTTAAGTGCCTGCAAATTAAATAACGGCTGTGTTTATAATCTAAATGAATGAATAAGAAAATAATGGTGGACAGCTATTTCCATATTTATTGAGGTTTTCTGTATCCTTCCCAGCCTGCACGTTTGCAGCGTTAAGTGGGTTTTTGGCTTGTTGGTTTTTTCTTTAATCCTTGATGGGATTAAAGAATTTCTCTCCTCTAAAGAAATGATTTCGAAGCTCTTGCACTTGAACCAATCTACGGAAATCCAAACTCTCCCCTGCTCTTCCAACGGCTGTTGCCTCCACATTCCAGCCATGGAATGCCCCAGACACATCTGGTTTTGTTCTTGTTTAGAAGCCCGGGTATCTAAGCTAGAATTTTATTATAAAATCTTCCACAATCCGAGCAATTGCTGTTTCTCTAGTGTCTTAGCTGCCTTTTTTTAAATTAGAAGCTGGGATAAAATGCAAACTCAGCTGTGCGAGCTGCGCAGGTACTTTGGATGCTCCTTTGAAGGACACATATGTAAATGCTTTCCTATGTTACGCTTTTGTTGTAACATCATATGCACCTTTGATGTTTTAAAAGAAAAAAATTCTGTCACAAGAGTCAGCCAGCCGCTTTGGGAATTTAAGACATCAGGCGTGACACCTGTAACTCCTGTCCAGCCGCTCTGCATCAAAGGCAGGCACAGGTTCTGTTCTCATCCGCGATGGAGGAACTCTACTGGATCCAAAGGGAGAAACCGTTTCACCGCACCAGAATTTTGGGCTCTGGAGCTGACAGCAGCAATCGTAAAGACGAGTTATTTCACCTTTTTGAGACGGTAACAGAATGATTAGAAACCTAGGTTCAAATGAAATATTCTTAGCCTCTGTAGGAAATGGACTCGGACCAAATGTGGCTGGAGAAAGCGCTGTCACCAGAGACCTGGAGCGCGTCTGAAATGAACTGCATTGTCCAGCCTCTCGCACCGCTGACTCACGGCGAGAGAGCAGCTTTGCCTCACAGCAACACACGGAAATTACTGCTCTGCCTCAGAACAGCAATTTTTTTTTTCCCCACAACATCACGGTTGGTTGTTTCTGTAGATCTGGGAAGAAAGACCCGCGCCTGCTAAATGATGCTCGGTAGGTCCTCAGTATGCGTAGGAGAAGTTGCAGGAGTTTTTTGGTTTTTTCTATTTAAATGTAGATTCATACCAACCTGGTTCCCAGGCGGCGCGTCCTCAGCCCCATGAACACCGAGCGGATCAGCTTTCCGAAGGAAGCGGCGTTCACCGGATCCAGTTTGTGCTCCTGGCAGTGCCGCAGGTAATGGTTGTAGAGAGAGCTCCTGGGAAGGCTGACGCCTTCCGCCGTCTCGTAGTTGTCCAACAACCACTGGAGCTTTAGGTATGGAAAGCACAAATAAGTAAAGAACACGTGAAAGTCTAAAGAGGGCTGGAACGGGCTGCGTCAAACTGTCAACACTTCAACACCAGGAGAGCCCATCTGACACGAAGAGTTCGTGAGAGCTTAATGCTGGGTAGTTAATTTAGCTGAGTTAATTTGTATCATTTCCACCGGTTGCATTTTTATACGGATAAAAGGATCCCCAGCCCAAGTAATAACCCAACAAAAATGCTGCCAGATTTTGCAAAAGCCTTAGACCACAGTGCGCCTGCCATCTCAGCCTCCACCTGGGATCGGGATGAATTCCTGCAGAGCCAGAATAAAGCTGTAAGAACTCGTGTTTTCCAAGAATCAAGATGTTAGGGATAAAGATGTTACGAACTTTATTTCTATTGACTGTCTGTTTTGGTTTTTAAAAATAAATCTTCAGCAAAAACTTAGGCCTTGTTTGATGCAAGGATGGAAAAGTTAAGATACAGCCTAAGAGCAATAAATTTTAGGAGCCCCAAACATGCTCCAAAGTCTTTATTAATTTGAAGATTGGCATGTCTGCAACCGTTTCCTTAACAATAAAAATGAAAGGTTACCAAAGCAACCTTAAAAATCCGAGTTTTTCCCTCTATTTTTCAAAATGGACTGTCTGACTTTCCCATTGATTAAAGTTTGCAATTAGCTATAAAATATTTATACCCAGCCGACGGGAAAGGGCAGGCCCGGCACAAAATGTCAAGCCCGGAATTAAAATGCAGAAAAACAAAAACCTCAATCTCCTTTAATTGGCTAAATGACTTCAGCATCAATAAAGCAAGTGTTATATTAAGTGAATTTTTGAAGGAACCGGATGTACAAATGGACTAAAATCAATAGCTTTGGTAAAAGCCCTTTCATTGTCCTTAGGGACCTTTGGGATTCACGTTTTCAGGACTCCCCCCTCCGCCCAGGCCCGGGTCCCTGTGAACGGAGGAGGCTCAGCTCCACCCCCAGCAGCCGCCTTCGCACCCGAGCAGGGGCAAAACACACTCAGGCTACGGCTGCCAAAATATTAGCCCCACCATCTCCGTACAACGAACTGCATATCGTAATTAAGCACAAACCTAAGCCTAGAAATCAGCGGGATTGAACCACGCGGGCAGATGTACAAGTTGGTCCATGCTTAAATCCTCCCCGCTCGTACTCCGCTACCTGGCTTTTTTCTCCCCTTTTCTCTCGGGGAAACCTTGGGGTCCCGGTTCACCACTATTTTACTCGAGTTTTATAACAGTAACTCCGTGAAAATACGACCTGAAAAGTGCGAGGACATCCCTGACACCTCACTCCATTGAGTTCTTTTCAGTTTAGGCATTTCGTACCCAACTCTGCTCTGACACAAAGGCCTTTCAGCACCCACGGCTCTCTGTTCCGCGCTTGCCATTCACATATCCAAACTGAAACCTCTGCTGCATAAAAAATGCGCTGAATCCCAAGCCGTACACTTAAATCTTATTTCATTCATTAGTTGGGTTTGATCCAAAGCAACCACAAGTTCAAACGCCTGGATCCGTCGGTTTTGGTGGCCTTTGGAGCAGACCATGGGCTGGGAGAAGAAAGATTAATGATTAAGAAGGTTCTTCTCTTTAAATTTTTTTAAAATTTTATTTTAGTTATCCCGTGAGAGATACTGAATGTGGATCAGCAAATTATTTTCTAAACCTGTTCTAATTCCAAGCCTTAAAAAAAAAATAAAGTTGCATGTTACTATCGAAAATTGAGAAATAGGTAAAACTGTCTCGGTTACATTCGATCCTGGACATTTTTAGTCTAGTGCCAGATATTTCTAGAATATTCCCTTCATCTTCCAGCTTTCTTTTTCTGCAAGTGTCTTTTTATATTGCTTTAAACATTACCGAGTTTCACAATATGAACTCCCACTATTGAGTTCAAAATTCATTACGAAACGCACAAAAGGGCTTAAAAAAGAAATCTGTCAGAATATAAATAATTTTCCAAACGTTATTTTTGCTCTTCCTGCATTAGTAATAACAGACCAGGCACTTACAACGAGAACGTTAAAGATTCTTTCCATCTGAGTCCCTTATTCCGTTTACTTTTTGAATTTTGCTCAGTTGGGACAATGACACGATATTCTACGGTTTCCTTTCTGTTTATATTACAATCAGGTTCCAATAAAATCCCGGTGCAGCCGTGTGCTGCTGCCTTTGTTCGAGGCGCTACGGGGGAACCTTGCCACCTCGTTTCTGCTTTAACTGTATTTCTATGGACTGTTTGTTTGGATTTTGAAAAAAAAAAAAAAAAAAAAAAAAAATCATCTTTAGCTTGCCTTTCTCCACCGAGCAGGAGATTCACCCTTCATTAGGTCATTACGTCCCTCCCCCGGCCAAGGGAGAATTATTCCCTTTAATAGTTTTCCTATTTCTCTGTTCAGTCTCATTTTAGGTGTTTCCACCTAAACGCCATTTGGGGGTAAGATCTTTTGCTCAGGGGAAAAACTCCATCAGCACCTACCCAAGAGCCACTCACCCACAGGGAAGAAGTCCTATGGTTTTTTGATTGGTATTTTGAAGGGTTTGGGGGGTTTTTGGTTTTATAGGCAGTGAGGAAAAAATAGATTTTACCCCCAGGAGCGCTATGGCTGGGCT
Source organism: Larus michahellis (assembly GCF_964199755.1). NCBI lineage: Eukaryota > Metazoa > Chordata > Aves > Charadriiformes > Laridae > Larus > Larus michahellis. The sequence goes on along the minus strand of NC_133918.1, from coordinate 2,635,584 downwards.
GGGAGCTGCAGGGCATCAGGCAGGTTACAGCATCCGACCGGTTCCTGATGCGCCCAGCATCAGGCACTCGCGTACAAAAATTGTAGTCGTTTTTCTCAAATTTCTTTGCATCACCTGCAAGCTCCTAATTGGCAAAGAAGTAATCCTCTGACCCAGCGACTCCGGAGTACACTCGTGAGCAGAGCTCTTTGGGTAACAGTAATAGATTGACGTAATTTCATTAGAAACACGGTGTGTGTCACTGGGGCATTACCATTAGCTTGGACTTCTAAATTTGATATTTCGAGTGCACTTAAATAAACCTCTCAGAGGGTTTTTGAGGCTAAATTAAGTTATCAAGTGTGGCTCCAGTTCACATTGACTTTGCTTAAACAGCATTATGTAAAAAATTCCCTATTGACTGAGATACCTTTAGTCTTCCTTTTATTTAAAAAAAAAAAAACCAAACGAAAACACCAAACCAAAGATTCCTGGCACAAAACATCTGCTGACAGCAACAAAATAAACCATTATCCCGAGGATTAACAGATTTGCAAAATGTGAAGTTCAGAACAAGGGATGGAACGCTTAATGAAAGACTCTGCAACCTTAAGACTAAAAGCAATTAAGTCCCAACTAACAGGGCAATTAGCATTATCTACCAACTTCCTGGGCCACCAGCTTTTGTCAAGCTCGTATTTTCCTTTCAGCCTTGACAAACCACAGTCACCTCCTGCTTCACTTTCTGGTCCTCAGGCACAAGCCTGACAACATCGTGTGTCAGTCACCCATCATTTGGGATAGATTCTGTTTGGCCTTTTGTTTGGTTGTGGGTTTTTTTAACGTAAAGAGGTGGGAACACTGCGGTTGGGAGCAAGCCCTAGCAGTCTCCAGTCTCCAGGTGTGAGATGCCCCATCCCTGGAAACATTCAAGGTCAGCTTGGACCCGATGGAGTCGAAGATGTCCCTGCTCAGGGCAGGGGGTTGGACTAGGTGGCCTCTGAAGGTCACTTCCCACCCAAACCATTTGATGATGGTTCTGTGATTCCAGCCCAGCTCCCGCCTCAGACCAGGGCTCACTTCCGAGGGAGGTCAGGTCCCTCACTCCAGTGGAATGGGACATTCAGTCGAGTCCCAGCAGAGGCTGCGCAGCCTCCCCGGGCACCGGCGCCAACCTCCCTCCAGCTCTGAAAAGAGATTGCCTGATCCGGTTCTGCAACACACTGCGTTCCCTACAGGCACTGCTCGGACCATCGCCTCCTCGTTATTCCCTACGTCCGCAGACACCGCTCCATGCTCCGGGAAGGCAGAGCAAGGACACTGGGGCTGCACAGGGCAGAAAAGGCCCCGCAGGTTTCCTTGGCTGATGCTCTGCACTTCAGCAGAGGGAATTACCCAGCCCCGGAGCTGCCCGGGGCAGCAGCACATCGCTTGTGTGTGGACCGACAGCTCAGCAGCGAGCTGATGTGTACACACGTGCTCAGCAAGTACTTTATTTGCTTTAGAATTTGTAAGACAACTTAAGCCTTATGCCAAACTATGAACCACGGCCTGAGAAGAAAGACGTTATGCTCTTCTACCCTGCAAGACAAGTGTGGGGAAGATCTGATCAAAGGCTGGATCGGGCCCCAACGCCATCCTGCACAGCCTGCGGCCAGTTGAAATCGCTTTTCTACCTTCACTTCCTTTCCTCTGCCCTTTTCCTGCTTTTCTTCAATACCACATCAGGACCCACCCCGTCCTGCTCCGCTCTGTCCCTCTCTGCACTGGGAGGAACAAGAAAAATACTGCAGAGCAACATCGTCCTTAGACAAACCTGCGCGGCACCCGAGGCACAGCACGGGACAGAAGGATGCACAGAGACGCTGAGAACAGCAACTACCGGCCTGACCCTGCAGGTTTGTGTTTCCTCGACTACAACAAGGAACCTTCCATTTCTAGAAGCTGAAATAAGAACCGAGCTCATCCAGGAGCCCTGGCTTGGAGTTCAACACCAGCTTAAGAGAACCACGTCGTTAGGTTTAATGTTCCTTTCATTTTCTCAGGCTGTTTCTCTAGGGTGAAAAGGGCAAAGGTTTTTTTTGCAGGACCTAAGAATGACAACAGATCTGCCCCCAAACGCAAAGCAAAAGGAAATCTGTTAGAATAAGGAAACACCACTTTGTGCACTGTGATTTATCAGGGCAGAACATGCTCCAGCCTAATCCAAACCACAATGAAGTCAAGGCAAGTCCGATGACTTCAACGGGACTTGAATTAGACCCTCCAAATCTCACACAAGCATGTGCTCACCGTTAAGCATTCCTGCATGGGAGCCACAAACCACGATGCAGAAGGCCCAGTAGAACAGTGGGAACTTCACACAAAGCAGGGAATTTGTTGGCATAGTGAGAAGAGAGAGGTCTAGAAATGGCTTGAGCGCAGCATTGTAACATAACGGTCTTCCTCAGGCACAGAGAGAGGCAACAAAGGCATTCACCGGAGCAGCTTTTGGTACGCGCTATCTAAGGGATATCTCTCATGATTCACTCCGAGCTACTGCTGTGGAATTCCACGTTATTTTCCAGCTGTCTTTCAATTCCAGGGAAAGGAAAGAACTTCCTCAAATGCGTTCATCTAATTGCCAGCAATTTCCATTGCAAGGCAGACGAAATCAATAAACACAGGGGAGAGGCAGTTAACAGAATCCAGAGCAGCTCATCAACAAACGTGATTAACGTCGTGGCACTTTTTGCAGGTTCTTGGGACTGGGCTGCTTTAGGCAGCACGGCTGAATCACGGGCTGCTTTGAGCAGCTCGTGCTGTGGAATATACCAAAGGGTGACAAATAATGCTCCTACCAAAGCGGGAAAGAGGTTGTAAATTCCGATTGCAACTTACATGGCTGTTGAGCAAACTGCTTTTGTGTGATGTAATCCCTTCACTTTTTTGTAGGTTTTCAATCGCCATTTCAAGCTAAAGAAAATGTGCACAGGGAAAAAAAAAAAAAAAAAAAGGAAAAAGAAAAAGAAAGGAAATCAGACAGTTAGCAACAGCCAGGATTATTATTTTTTTTTTAATATTTGAATGATTAATGCTTTATATCAAGCTTGTGAAAAAGAGGCAAACAGATGAGGCGCAGTCCTTATGGGATGAAGCTGCAGGGACGTTATGGCACGGCATGCAAGGTAACACCCCGGCAAGAATCCCCACCAGGGTGAAAGAGCGAGACCAGGGGGCTTTTGATCTTCCACTGTATCCATTGCCCATATATAAAAAAGAAAAGCAGTTTTCCTTCTCCTTTCCCCTTCAAGCCTAGACCAAACCACCGCCAGCCAGATACGCCGCAGCACGTCAAAGGTTTGCTCCAGAGAAGGTGTATTTTTACCCAGACCTTTCAAGGAAAACTGGAAGTAATTACTTTGGTTATTATTATGTCTTCAAATTTTGACAAAAAACTAACGGCAACTAAAGAAAACCAGGGCACAAGGAGGGCTGACACACAGAATGCGTAAGCTGGAATGGGTGAGAGCTCTTTGCTCCTGAAGAGCACTGCAACGGGACTCCGAAGGAAGAAGAGAGGTTTCAAGGAGGTGACCTTCTTCCCACCATGACAGGCTGGCACATCTGGATGCTACTCGTGCTCATTTCCACGGATCTCAGAGCTCCTGCAAGTGGAGCCATGGTCCCTGAAGAGCCCCCTCGCTTTCCGCTCTCTGGCTTCTCTTCTACACTCAGCCCAGCTGCGGCTGCTGCCCCGTGCCCGGACCCTCTCCTGAACCCTTCTTGGCTTCTGCTTTCTGCTGCTGGGGCTCCCTTGGCAACCTCTGGCAAACTACTTAACGCATGCCTGCGGGCCCCAGAGCTCTAGTGCTCCTCAGCACAAGCTTTTTGCAAGGGAGGAAGGAAAAAAAAAAAAAATACCCCAAACCAAAAAAAAAACCCCACCCCCCATTAAGGGAGTGGCAGGAGCAGAACCTGCCATTTCTCTCCAGTAGATGTTCTCAAAGGCCTGTTATCTGGGACCTGTTGGTGCAGGCAGGACGAGGCGGCACACATCAGCCACGGCAACCAGCAGCCAGCAGCTATCTCTAACATCTGCCCTCATTTAACAGCACGGGCCTGCGCTCCTCCATAGGCACACGCACAAAGCATCGCATCTGCACAAGGATGTCTCAGCGGCCTCCTTCACAGACTGGTTTGCTCCCTCTACTCCGGTTTGCACCAACTCCCAGCAGGGTGAAGACAGTGGTAGAGATAAAACCAGCCCTTTACAAACCCCAGCTCTGTCAGAAAGGTGATAGGACGGAACAAATCCCATCTAAGTTCTGAAGTAACATTCAACGACCAAAGACACAGCCTGTGCCAGGCCCGTGTCTGAAGGTGCTGCTCTGTCCAAGCACCTCCAGAACCTCCCTTGGTTTCTATCCAAAAGCGCCAGCACCGCAGCACTTCTCGAGAAGTTATCAGTGAATGCAAAAAAGGGTCAGTCTGAGACTATATGTCAGTGCTTTTTGAGAAAACTGCCACACCGTGATGTATCAGGAGGAACCAAAGACTGATCGCTGAGGCAGCCTTCAGGAAATGAGTCAGTGTTAGAGGGAGACACCGTTTCCTTCCTCTGTTCAAGGAGCAGCGCGGTGCCCGTTGAGCAACGCCTCTTACACAAGCCCAGAAACGCCGCCTCTCCTTTGGCATTTTGGTAAGTGTCCCATACAAATGGACGTCTTGCGTCTGCAGAAGAAAATATTATGGAGACCAAAGCTCTTAAACAGCCCCGCACGAAGGCGAGGAGCTCTGAGGACCCACTTATGGGAGGTCTCAAGGATTTCCTCTCTTGGGATAGCCTAATTTAAATGAGGATTAACAGTGCTCTATTGGCACAGACTTTGAATGGGGCTGATTCGTGTGCTCTTTCAGCCCTTTCAATGGAGCAGAACTTCATTATTCCAGCAGATATGGAAGACGGGTTTCTTTAAATATTTGAAGATTTTATTTTAGCGTACACATGGTCTTTACCAAACATCCCTCAACCTCCTGAGGCAGCGCTTACACTGTTGCTAATTCTGAAGCGCTACCTCGTTCCCCGTCTCCTCCGAAGACACTCTCCCTGCTTTCAAGGTCTCAGAGGCGGCTCTGCCTCAAGCCCTCTCGCTTCTCCATTTCTTGCAGCTGCCTCTCACGTTGCCAAGCCCTCACTTTGCTGGCCACTTTGGCATCTGTCCGTCCGTCTGTCCATCCATCCATCCATCCCCTCTGCACTACACCTCCAAACCAAAAGCAAACCTTACGGCTTCCTCGGCTGCCTCTGCAGGAGCTGTACTTTTCTTTCTCTCCACAAAGCTCTTAATCCTGCCCTAAATACATTTTGCCAGAACTACAGCCTCTCTGGCCTCTTCAACACCAGCCTTTCCTATCCTCTGTTTAAGCAAGACATAGCAATGAAAAATAATGTTCTTACCCATTGATTTGATTTAGTCATTGCTCTCCTTAAGCCTTCCGCTATCCACCCATTGTTATGTGATCTCCAAAGCAGTTATCACGGCTCTGCTCTATCCCCCTCCGACCCTGGTCTGCGCTGAAAGAACTGAAATCCACCCACGGACACATCCCTATCCTGTCTTCCACACACCATTTTCACCCTCCATAAGGGTCACAGACAGTTTGTGTGAAAATACCTTCAGAAAGTTCATCCCTACATGCAACAGCGGGAATTTATTTCAGATGCATCTTTAGAAAGGTCACTTCCTAAATTTGTTTGTTTGTTTTTTTTTCTTTTTTCTTTTTGCTGAACAGCTTTATCTCACGTGGTAGACAGCTACAAACTAAATCTGTTCATGGGGCATTTCTATTGACACATTTTCTACTCTGGCTTGGAAATTTAAAACAAAACAAACCAAAAAAACAAAAAAAAACAAAACCCAAGAGTAATGTTGTGCAGCTTTGCAAGATGCAGTCCCACGCAGGTGACAAGGTCAGCAGCTACTTCCTTCAAAATAACCAGCTTGAGCAAAAATCAGAAGATGGTCCAATGCTAGTTTTTAACGATGAACAGTTAAAATACACACACACACAATCCCTCACAAGAAACGAACCCCAGCTAATCCAGAGGCATCTGCCATTTTCCGCCCAAAGCTGAAGACTTTTCCCCTACTTCTACCTAAGGCAGAGCACATTTACTCCAGGATCAAAGGCAACCAACCTTTCAAGGCATAAGGATTCAAAAAACGTGAAGTCTAGACTCTAAAACACAGTGGGAAAAGAAAGTATGACCAAACCAGCCAGATTTTCAAGAGTACTCGGTAGCAAACGGCTCCTGTTTTTCTCCCTGGGTGGTGCTGTTCACATTTTAAAATCTGGCCACATGGGCTGAATTACACCTACATTTGTAATTATGTTTACATACAAACGTAGAAACACACGTAAGTCAGTCTGGAAAGGAAGGTGAGCGGCGTCCCAGAGAACAACCCGCTCCTGGCAGCAGCCGCTCCTGAGCCTGGGAGATTCCCAGAGAAAAGCCCTGGGAGCTCTGGCTGCAGAAAGGCTGGTTTGGGTGAACAGTTGTGTCCCCCTGCGTCCCACACAGCTGTCCAGCTGTGCTTGTAGCACCCCGGCATCATTAAAAACAATGAGAGCTCTAAAACATTTCTGTTTGATAAGTATTATCCCTAAAATACATTTTCTGTAACATATGGCATGGACAGAATACACAATGGTGTAGGAGATATATACAAAGACTTTTCGATCACTGTGCGTTTGGCACGCTCAGCTTGACATACTTTATGTGCTAATTATCCACTGTGTTAATAATGGCTTTTTCAGGTCTCTTCATAATTAAAAATGTATTTATATATTTCTTTGTTTTGGGTAAGCCAAGCCCCGTGTTCAGATGTTATACTACTTAGAAAACGTAAATGTAGACAATTCTTTTGAGTTGGAAAGCCAAAACATTTTGCTCGGGGGAAAAAAACCAAACCCCCCGAGAATTTTCTCTTATCTCCGTGCTGCGTCATTTCAGTGATCCACTCGGAAAGTCTGACCAGCCTCTGCCCACCAGCAAGAGAGACATTCCAAACTCCCGTTGAAGAATATCGGTAGTACACCAGTGTCTATTCTCTCCCTTGCACTTGCACGGCATGTTATACAGACATATAGACAGTGAGAACGATAGGAAGTTTTATTTTCTGAAGGTTTTTCAGTTCCCTTGGAATAATTCCTGGCCCCCGAGCTGCAACATCTGCAAGGCTACATACCGTTGCTGGAGAGGAGCGTGAAGTATGTGACAGAGAATGTCTAGTGTTTTCCATCCCCCCATGAATGAGATAGGCTCCCGAGCCGGAGAGGATCGGACTTCCCCCAATGTCCATGGTGATGCCCACCATGTTGTGAGAGGGAATGGCTGTAGGAGAGGATGCCGCTGTAGTCACCTGAGCTCCACCTCCCTGCGGTTCGAAGTAGGACGCTGCGCTGCTGGGGGCGTAAATCTGAGCTTCGGTGTTGTAGGAGTAGGTGGCTCGTCTGTCAAAGGAACAACAGGGTCAGGAGGCGGAGAGGAGCCTGCAGAGCTAACCTCAGGGACAACAGCTTCCACAATCTGAACCACCTTTTAAAAAAAATTCAACTCCACTGTCGGTGGGATTTGCTCCATTGAAACGGCACCCTGTGCTGTAAAAGTCACAACGTTAATTGTGACAATGTTAATCAGTCCTGTGAGGGCCCTGGAGCAAAGGTCCACAGCCACAGCCAGGGCAGAGCGCAGGAGCCGCTCTGCAGCCATTGCGGCCACCTCCACGCAGAAGGCTGACAGCATCCCGGGGGCAGCAGGGGATGCTCAAAGCAGGGGGCACAGCAGAGAGGAGGAAGAGGAAACCTTACAAACCCCCCTTCTTCCTCTAGCAGTTATGCTCTGGTTCCCAAAGCCGCCCCACCTCACCACACAATGGGCAGAGGGAAATATCAGGCCATTTATGCATCAGGATTCCCTGGCGAACAGCCCCTCCATGAGGACAACACCTCCTCCAAGGGTGCAGTCTGGCTGAAACTACCCCCATGCACACAACGTAGCATGTGAAATGGTTGTTCCTCCTCTTCCTCCTCTTTATGGCGGGCAGCAGCAACCGGGTGGAAGGAGCCTGGGAGGACCCAAGGGCTCAGGAACATGGCCAAGAAGAGACTCTTACATGGTTCCATTGGTATAAACAGCTTCTCCTCCTTCCACATACTGGACCTGGGATGGATATACGTGCTGCACGGATTGCACCTGCAACGAGCAGCATAAACTCGAGTTAGGGGCATGTTATTGCCCAGGAACAGCAGGAAAAATTGCATATTACACCCTTAAACAACTTCCAACCTTACCTTGGCATTTAGACTTTCTTTTTAACAGAAAAAAGAAAAAACAAAACAAACAAAACCCCCGCATGCTTAGGAATCCCAAAGGACGTATTTATTTTAAAAGGTCGTATTAAAATAAATAAATAAGTAGTTGCTCCATGAGCAGTGGAAACAATGGAGCTGGGTTTCCTCTGCACACGTGTCTCAGGGCTGGTTCTCCGCTGACTAATGAGGGTGAGATCACGCTGCAGCCTGTCCTTCAGAGAGGAGGTTGGCAGCGTCCGTCTGCACCCCGGCCCCCTTTTTCGTTGGTCTGGGAGGGATGTAGATGCCCTCTGTCAATTTTTTTGGTTTTTTTTTTTTTCTCGAAACTGAGCAACCAAATAAAAAATTGCCAGAGGAAAAAGGCAAGAGAGTCAGACTCACTGTCCACATGAAGCAGCACCGCATATGCCTGGTTTCTTAGGAAACAAGGACTGCAAAAGGCAAAGTTCAGATAAAGAAAAACACTTGCATGGCTCTCTGTCACCTAACCTTTCTACGAAGCCACATGCAGTCAGTACATTTATTTGTGCAATTAAAAAAAATCCCAAACACTGCGCCTCTAAAAACATCTTTAGAGAGGAGGACTGCTTTTAAATGGCAATTAAAAGCACCCATCGAATCTTCAAATGTACGAAAGACAACTGCTACAGTAAAGGGTCTTTCTAAATTTTAAATATCTTGAGAGTTTCTTTTGCCATCTGTCTTAGAAAGGAAGAGAGAGACGGAGAAAGCTGCTCTCGCAGTGATCTCCAGTTCTCGAATCGCACACAACCCTCTAATTATGATTTTTCTAAGCAGGTATCTGGCACAGGTTCAAATGCCACGTGGGACATGGGGTCCTGTTGACGCAGGGGTCTCTGCGTGGCGTCTCACCCCGCAGATATTACCTGTTGTGGAACCTGCTGAACTCTGGGAACAGAGATCTGCTGCATCTGCGCTCCTTTGGGAGCGGAGCCTGCTGCTTGGACCAAAACCCTCTGAAAGAAGAAAATACAGCAACAAACACTTACTTTCAGTCTGTAACACAGGGGAGTCAGGCATTCTCTCTCAAACTTTCATGGAAAGCCTCCCTCCTTCTCCAGAGGTAGCAGTACCCTTACTTAGCCCCCCTGTGTCCCCACCCTTCCAATGCAATCTGCACCGGACACCAGCCTCAACTCAGTACCCTGAACCTGGGAAAAGCTGGATCCACGTTTTCTAACACGGATCATCTTAAAGGAAATAACAGCAAACAGTTGATTGAGGAGAGGAGCTCAACATGAGGTTCGGTCGCAGCTAAAGAAGAACCACTCCTCACACATTCACGTTTTCCTCCTATGGCTGTAAACTTTCTTCTCACAGCTGCTACACCAAACCGCGCTCTGCCTCCTGCAACATCAAATCGCGCTCTCCAAGGCACCACAGCCCTTACGGGTTCTACCAGCACCAAAGCTCGGATGGTTCTGCACCTCCCTTCAGTGCCACCAAGGGCACAGAAATGCTCTGTGTTGCCTTGCAGTGGCCAGCTCTGTCCTCTACCTCTCCCCTGGCATTTCCGTCGTCCCCTGCTCTTCGTGTTACGCTTGGCATTCAGTTTGAGGTTGGACACACGTCTCGTAGAGTGCTCAGCACCCTGCAGGTACAGCCAAACGAGCGTGGGGACGTGGTGGATGGAAAGAAAGGATTCGGTGAGGCCTGTGGGAACAGAGCCTGGGACACCGGTGTGAGCGTAAGAAAGGAAACGTTCAAGCCAAAGATCAGTATGGCCTTTTAAACTGCCAAGGACCTTCTCCGAGGAGACAGTCATCCTCTGTGGCTTGAGGCTTTAAAAATACCCGCCAGACTGGGCCAACAGAACGAAAACCGCAAAACGACCCCACGTGAATACTAGAAAAGACCTCGCCAATTACTGGCTTACCTTATACATATATATTCATGATTTTTAGCCCTCTGGCACCTTCCCAACATGCCCTTTGTAACCAGCCAGAAATTCTATTCTAGCAGAATTATAGGAATATGGTAATTGCCCAGATTTCTAGGCAGCCTCTACAATACCAGTCCCCAGACTGACCTTCAGTAAGCCTGGACAGACTGGAGTTCCTGCAGCTGAGATAAGGACACGTACACTTAGGCCAGCCATCACCATGTCCCTTTTCTCTCCAAAAGAGGCTGTCAGCGCATGATGGCAACATTCAAAACCCTTGTTCAGGCCAGGCCTTGGCAATGCCACCTACACCAAAGGCTCAGAGAGATCCGTTCCTTTCTCCTATTTTTTACCCATTCGCTGTCATTGCTTTTACCAAGCGACACATCTCCTTTGAACAGCTGCCCAGCTCAGCTGCTTGTGGAATTTGTCACCGCCTGACCGGTTGCTCCTACAACCTTCCAACCAAAAATATTAACCATCCCCAACCTGTAAGATGAGGCCATCCTGTTCATACAGCCTTCGCTCACACTGAAAGGTAGACCAGTGATCAACAACACCAAAGGCTTCCGCCTCGCACCAGTCATGCTGCCAGCAGTTCATTCCTAGTGTTTTCTTTGTGCTGCTGGTGAGAAGGGAAGGCTCTGGATGCTCCTCCTCTTCAGCAATATTCCATGATCCTCTGGGTCTTCCTTAATCCATGGAGTTCCACTCGATATTCATGAGGACAGCACTGGCAAAGGCTGGATGGGTAATTCCATAATCCAAAGCCGATAGGTTTTCTGAACTTCTTTAACAGGTCGTCACAGACAAATTCACACGAATGACTGGAGATCCCTAAGATACTTGGCACTATTGATGAGCGATACCCACATCATTACAACACGAAGAAGAAATGTCACCCAGAGCAATGGAAGATGGGAAGGCTGAAAGATGACCGCGAGCTGGCCAACCACCGCGTGAATGTCCAAGTCTCCTGGTGAATCAAATGCTCCTACTAATTCACAGTTTTCAATTGTTCCTTTTCATCAGCATCCAATGGCAGCTACTTCTGCTCACTTGGGAATCAGAGAAGGGTGTAGCTAAGTTACACCCACCCATCCTCCTATCCCTCCAGCTTCCTGTGACAGAAACTTCTTTTGATAGTTCCCCAAATGGCATAAAAAGGAACCAGTTTTACTTAACCCTTCCCGTTTTGCACTAGAGAGTTTTCATTCATCAGTAGAAGTTATCATTTCTCTCCTATCAGGAGACCTCCCAAGCGCATCATATTCATGTATATGAATCACGCATCACGAATCCCTCCTCCCCAATTTAAAATGTCAGGATCCACCCACCACAGGAGGAGACCTCCACCCACTCCATGAGTGCTCCCCCCACCTCTTCTCTGTTGAGCTCGGTACCTTATTTGCAGAGATGCCTTTAAGGAGAGTTTCATTTTCTCATGCTTTTATTAACAAACCGAATAACGACAAGAGGATATTATACTGGAAGCAAACACCAAACTGGCATGAAATGACTTCCTTGGGTAGCTAAGTTAAAATCTAAACCCCGTGTTTTAAAGTTTACATGCTCATAGGGCGAACACATGAAATATCTACGGCCTTTATCAACACAACGTCCAGCAACAAGTTCTCCCCACGACCTCAACGAGCTGATTAACAATCCTCTCCTCCATACAAAAACCTTGGGATTAAAATACATCTGCCAGTAAACCAGGTCTCTTCTCCATGGAAACGGCATTCCCAGCTGTGCGTACGTTACCTGCTGCGACGCTGGCACGGGCTGCACCACCGGAGCTTGGGCTGCTGCCGAAGTGTGAAGTGCCACAGAAGCTGCTGCGTCCGACGCAGGCTCTGAACTCTGCATGCTCACTGCTGGGGAGAGCAGAGAGACATCAGCCGGGGAAAGCACAGCCCCACGCCGCAGCGAACGCCCCGGCAACCTGCCGGAACAAAATCAGGAACAAAATCCCAGTGGAAGATCCAAGGGAAGCGCTAGGAAGGAAGGTAGCTACCTTCCTACACAGGACTCTTTTTAGTCTTGCAGCTAATTTTAATACGGTATTATAATAAGAAAAAAAAAAAGAAAGTTGCACAATTGTTCCACAGAAAGGAGAGGGAAGGAACAGAAAATGCACTTCTAAATATAACCGAAAAGTAGCGTTGGAAAATTATTGTGTCACAGTGAGGATAACTTGAGATCTGGAAGACTAAGAGCATGTTTTAAAAATCATTTTTTCTCCCTCTCTGCCTTATCATGTTTTAACTACTGCAAAAAAAAAATATTAATCAAATCTAAGTACATGCCTGGAGCTTGGCTAATGCTTTCATTTGGATATTTGGGGTCGTCAATTTGAGTTCATAGAATCATAGAAGGGTCCGTTAAAGGTCATCTAGTCCCACCCCTGGCCATAAGCAGGGACATCTTCATCTAGATCAGGTTGCTCAGAGCCCCATCCAACCTGGCCTGGAATGCTTCCAGGGGTGGGACATCTCCCACCTCTTGGGGCAACCTGGGCCAGGGGCTCACCACCCTCACAGCAAACAATTTCTTCTTCCTCAGATCTCATCTCATTCTCCCCTCTTCCAGCTTAAAACTGTTCCCTCTGGTCCCATGGCTCCCCTCCCTGCTCCAGAGTCCCTCCCCAGCTTTCCTGGAGCCCCTTTAGGGACTGGAAGGGGCTCTAAGGTCTTCCCGGAGCCTTCTCTTCTCCAGGCCGAACCCCTCCAAGTCAAATGCTTTCATTTGGAAAGTGGGGCGGTCAATTTGGGCTTAGAATCACAACTGATAATCAAACACAAACAGAAGAACAGCGATTACGCATCATATTAAAACCTGCAAACCAACCCCACAAAGAACTACCTCTACTCTCCCATCCGTGTCCTTGCCCCAAAATCCCATCAGTGTCACCAAGGTCCCCGAGCACACACACGCCATCGCCCTCCAGTCCTGCTCCCTCGCTGCCACCCTACGGGGCCGATGCCCTCAGCACCTTCAAATCACCGGGTCCCCAGCACTCACCCAGCGTCACTCAGCCACCCTGGGAAGCATCCCAAGGGCCACGCGGGGATGTCCTGGGGACGGGGAGGTGGCAGGGGAGCAGGGCCGAGCGCCTACCCTGCAGCACAGGCTCTCCATCCCCCGGGGCTCCTCGCTCCCTGAGGGCACTGTCCCCACTCCCCGCGTCTGTCCCCCGCGGGCCACGGGGCATGTTACAGCCCGACCACCCCAGGGACACCGAGGGTTGCTGCAGTGGTGCTTCCCAAGAGCAGATAATGTCATTTTGGGGTTTTTGATGTAATATGGAGGGGTGGGGAGGCCTTTTTTTCTCCATTTCTTGTGAAAGTTCCTGTTTAGAAAACTATTTTCGGAGGGTTTCTGCTGTCACCTCACAACCAAAAGATTCAGAAACATCCAGATTTTGATGAGTGTCATTTCTCCTTTCTCAGCCTCGCTGCTGAGCGTAATATAGCCTCCAAATAACCGTGTGAAATCTTTTCTGGTTTATTTCCCTTCTCCATCCAATATTTAAACTTTTTCCTCAACTTTGTGCAAGTTAAGAGGCAAAAGGAAAAATGAGAAACCGAGAGACGCTGGACCCTGCTCATTTGTGAAAAAAGAAATGCAAGGGGGAGGTGAAGTTACAAAAGTTACCTGTTTGTTCTCCTTCAGCCACTGAAAAAACCCCAAATACTTAGATTCTTCATAAAACAGGTTTTTATGACTTTTTTCCAGTCAGTGCTGACCCATATTCCCATGTTACCCATTAGCAAATTACACCAATTACTCTCCTGACTCCCCCGAAACCCCATAGCCTGCAAGTAATTTTCTTTCCCATTTTCTTTCTTGCATCCAGGAGAAAGAGAAGACACAGAACCCACAGAGTCACTGCTCCAAATACAGCTACCAGATTAATTTAACAACCCAGAAACAAGGTAAAGAAATTTAGTCACTATTTATCACCGTTCGTGGCCCTCGAGCCCGTAGCAGACGTGTCCAACCCCACTCCCTGCAGCTCCACTTCTCCTCCCCGTGGGTTTTAGCCAAAACCAATTCGGGAGAAGACACCAGTTGCAATTAGCGCTGTGGGATCATGAAAATAATAATTCTCGCAGTAAATTAACGAAATAGCCTCCCGCCTGTCCCAGCCCAAAATTATTTGCAACTAAAGATTTGGCCAGCACTGCTGGCAAAGGAGGCGGGTTTATAAAGCTCACGTGAAGATGCTCGAGGAGAAGAGAGGGGTCACTTTTACCATACATGTTCTCCTCACTCTTCCAAGGGCATTTTATTGTCTATTATTTGTGCCCAGGGCTCCGGTTCACAGCTTTCTAGGGTTTTGCGAGTGGAAAAGTATAGCATGGTGAGGTTACAGAAGAAAGGTGGGTAAGATGTCAAATCTATTTTAATGTTCTATTTGAGAATGGTTCCGGGAGGGTGAGATCTCAGCACTTCAGGGCTACAGAAAGGTCTCTTCTCAAGTGTGGTTATAATCAGAAAAGGACACTATCTCAAAATTACCACCTACTCATCTCTGCTGATAAATTTTGTCTTCTGGTTTCCCTCAGTGGCCAAAAGAGACCAGAGCAGGGTCTGCAGGGTGGAAGATGAATTGTCTGCTGCCAAAATAAATCATCAACACTATCTTCAGGTTTGTTACAAAATGCAGGCTCTGTTAATGATGACAACCAAGCCAGACACAAAGACCCCGACAAAATCTGTGGCTGGTACTTCCAGACAAGGTAGACAGCCACGCAAGTGCTGGTCCCCCAAGGCACATGTACAAGACTACTTATTATTTTGTTTATCAGTGAAACATCCTGGATAAAGAATAATTCATTTCCCATTAAAGCCATCCTGCATTTCCTGAGAATTGGGGAGACAGATACGTGCGTGCCATCTGCTAACATTAACTTGTGCTGATGAAAAGCTGAACAACGTAAACAGAATTCCTACGCTCCGAGAAACCATCACAAGGTGCTACAAAGCTTTGCCGACATCCCGGGAGCAGAGCTGCCAAGTGACAGCACCCGAGCCAAGGCTGCGTATGGATAAAGCATCGGCTTTCAAGCAGGAGAGGAAATATGGCATCCGAACTCTTGCTCTTCCCTCTGCTTGGGAGTTGTGCATGTAAAGGAACACTCTTGTAGGTCGTTAATGAACATCGGCTGCCGGAGCACGGCCCTCTGCTTCTGCAGCTCTTTGGCAGTTCTGACACATCCCTAAGGCAAATGTCCATGAAAGGACTCACCGCTCTCCTTCCATCTCATTTTTTACCTCCCACGGGGGAGGAAGTTTTACAGGGTTCTTGATCACCCTCTCCCAACAAGGACTCAGTGGCTCAAAAGCGAGCCTTCCTGTTTCCCAAAGACCTAAGATTTGCTGCCTTCCTCTTAAACGTGGTCTAAGGAAGAGAGGTTCATCCCAGCCATGCTTCTTTCCCACTCCTGGCAGGGGGAGAACAGTGGACCTCTCTCGTAGCACAGGTGATGGACAGAAGCTATTAAAAGGTGTCCCGTGGTTTCTGACAGCTGGTGGAAGCCTGACAGCTCGTCAGCCCCCATGGTACTGGCAAGTTTGCACACACTGAGAACCTAATTAGCAGTCAACAGAGCCAACGGTGGGTCACAGAATCACAGAATGGTCGGGGTTGGAAGGGACCTCTGGAGATCATCTCCTCCAACCCCCGGCCACAGCAGGGTCACCCACAGCAGGTGGCACAGGAATGCCTCCAGGCGGGGTTGGAATGTCTCCAGAGACGGAGACTCCCCCACCTCTCTGGGCAGCCTGTGCCAGGGCTCTGCCACCCTCACAGCAAAGAAGTTCCTCCTCGTCTTGAGATGGAACTTCCCATGGTCAAGTTTGTGCCCGTTACCCCTTGTCCTGTCCCCGGGCACCACTGAGAAGAGCCTGGCCCCATCCTCCTGACACCCCCCCTTTCAGTATTTATCAGCGTTGATAAGATCCCCCTCAGTCATCTTGTTTCCAGACTGAAAAGACCCAAGTCCCTCACCCTTTCTTCATAACAGAGGTGTTCCAGTCCCCTTGTCATCTTGGCAGCCCCTTGCTGTCCCCTCTCCAGCAGTTGTCCATCCTTCTTGAACCGGGGAGCCCAGAACCAGACACACTTCTGTGTCCAGTCAGTTCGGTGTCACAGAGAGGATCTTTCTCAGCTCCAGGGCTCCTTACCAGGTTCAGCCAAGTCCATTATTTTTGCCGGGGAATGAGAAGACAGAACCTGACCATGTATAAAAAATAAAACCCCGGTGAGAAGGGCCTTACTCAGACATTGGCGTTTCAGGTGGAGACAAGTTTGAAACTCCAGTTGGTTGCTCAACGCGGCCGGGAATGTCACGTGCAGCATCATGACCGTGGAAGGCACTGCAGAAATCCAGCTCCCAGATTGCATCATCACTGAATGAATCAGACAGATAACAAGGCTGCTGCGCTCTGGAAACCTTCTGTTTACACACAGCTATCTCGGTATCCAAGCAAACAGCTTGACAGGAAAGGAAATACAGAAAAAACTAATAACTTCTGGGTGCTATTTCTGGTCCTGCCACCAGTTTGCTCTGTGACCTTGAACAGGATGCTTCCCCTTCCCCGCGCATTAATATTCCCACTCCTAAAAAAGCCACAATACTCCCCTAGGTAAGGTTTTTTTTTGAGCACCGGTCTCAGAGGGCTGTCAAAGTCTGAATGCGTTTGAGAAAGACAAGTAGTAATACTACAAGCCTTGAGGGTTGATAAAAACTCCAATTGTCACCGTTTCATTCATAAGCCACATTACCTTCATGTAAATAGCCTCGCCTTTGTTAAGCTCTCCTGCCTAACCCAGCTCCAAAATGCTGGGAAAACAGAGATAAGAGGAGCATTTCAAAATATTTTTCACATTGAAGTTCGCAGCGAGATGGGGGGAGAAAAGGAGGGGGCAGCAGGAGGGTATGGCACAGCTTTCTCCTGCCTTCCAGTGCCGAAAAGGGAATGCAGCAGCATCCTCTGGACCGGCCCCCAGGCTCCCAAAAAGAGCTTGGGAGAGGAAGGGGGGGCTCCGCGAGAGCCCCCAGGAGCAGGAGGGGTGCCCCTGGGTGCTCGCCGCCGCTGCAGCCCACGAGCTCTCCCAGCCAGGGGACGAGGAGGAACTGCAACTATTTTTCCACAGAATGTTTTAATATAAACTATCAGCTCCTCGACGCTCAAACAAAAACGGTTGGGAGCTAAACGCCGAGACCTCAAACTGTCTTAATAACTGCTGCTGATTAGATCCAGAGCAGGGAATCTGCCCCAGGGAAATATTTGGAGTTTTTTTTCTCGGGTCCTCGCTCCGTGGGGCTGAGCCGAGCACCCCAGGCGGCTCCCAGACTCCAAATAAGAGAGGATTTAAGTCCCTGCCTTCCTCAGGCCCAGGGTCGCTTCTGTTGTAATTGGGGCCAACCTACTTGGGGGTGTTATTCTAGAAGAAAATGGCACCATTGGAAGTGAATATAACTCTCCCCCCCCCCCTTATTTTTATTTTTTAAGAGCAGCCTTACATAAATCTGGAGCGGGACTGGCACAGTCTTGGCTCTCTTGTATTTACATATCTTTATTTTTTGAAGGTGAAACTGTAAAACATATCAGCTACCCTACAGCAGCAACCAGTGACTGCTTTTTTTAAAGCCAGAATAATCATACAATCATGCTAGTGTTGATTTCAAAGCACTAAAGTTGTTACTGTTTCAGTGAATCACTTGCTTATTTGAAGATGAAACAGATCATAAACTATTTTATTCAATTTGCTTTTCAAAGCTTACTTGGTCATCCTTTGATCTTATTTAAACCTTTTAAATTCCTTTATTACATCCTTTTTTTTTTTTCTGGCAGAACTTTTGAAATAGAATATTATACTGGGATATAAAGGAGGGAAAGGAAAATATCTTCCAATGAGGAGTTTGTTGTTGTTTTTAAGAACAGTCGATGGGACAAAGTTGCTCACAGCTACTTATATTTAAGCTTCCCAGTAAGCCCCGGTGGGTGTTATTACCTCTACTGGACAGGTAGTTCCACCCCCCCTCCACTTGCCGTTTGTAAATTGGCAAGAAAAAAAAAAAGAAAACCACCAACATTGTAAATGGGTTTAACAACTTCTTCACACAGGGGATTTAAATGGCATAAAAATCGGCCAGGAAAACGACTGCCTTGGAAGTCCGGGACGCGGTGGTAACTCAGATTTTTGACGACTGAAGGATGTACTTCACGGCTTTCCTTTCAAATTAAAACATACAGGCGGGAAAAGTTTCTTTTTTCCAGGTGAATCTACTATAATTACGCTTGCTTTTTTATTAATGAGATTGAGTACCCCCAAGAGCCAGGGCGCCCAGCTGGGCGCAGGTTCTGCTCCGAATTTTGTTTGTTGAGGGGCTCCCGGGCTGCCCGGGGGGTAAAATAACCAGGGAATCCCACACGGTCACATTTCCATACACAAGCTAGGAATTTGTTACAGAAATCTCCTGGTATCTGGTATTTTACTGAAAATAATGGGAAGGTTGTAGTTTAATTTAAGAAAAAAAAAAAAAAATCTCATCCCTAACATTGACCTGGTAGGATCAAAATTCAAACCCAGGTTTTTGCCTTTTTTTTTTTGGTTGGTTTCATGCATTTTTTGCATACTTTGAAAGGAAGGCTTACATTTAAAAATAGTTATTTAGTTTCTGGAACTTTTATTCAGGTTTAGTTGGCTTGGAGCTTAGATAAATAGGCAAACCAGAACAGCAATAACTGAATTCAGAAGAAATAAAAATGCTATTTAACCGTTGTGTTCTATGTGGGCTCGAAATGGTATTTTTTCCCTTGATTACAGAAAACGGAACTCTGGTTTTTACATCTAATACATTCACTCCTGAGAATCCTCAATGCTCTCAAAAGGACTGAAAATACTAATAGGAATGCAGTGAATTGCAGATTTTGACTTTCTTTTCTAGTAGATGCACACTATCCATCAACTTTATCCACCACACTACGCCGCATTTATTTTACTAAAGAAAACCTTCTTAAATATTTTCCATTTCATTCAACATTTTTGGCTTGGTCTCTATTTAATAACCTGCCTTGCCTGAAAAGGCATTAGTTGTGTTTTAGCCAGAGCAGAGAAAGGAAGTGTTTCATTTTTTGGAAGAAGAAATTGTTTGATCTGATGTGAATGAAAACACCATGGAGTGAGCGACACCCCCTTAGAGCACAAAATCGCACCCAGCGTGCTCCCTGCCTCCGCACGCAGCCTTTATCCCTGCTGTGCACGTCTCCAAAGCACGACATCTCCAAGAAAAAACATGCATTCCCCTGAAATTCCAATCAGGATTTTTTTTTTTTTTTTTCCATCGCCCATGAACCGCAGAAGCCGGAGAAGCACCGGAGCGGTGACCCGCAGGCAGCCAGAACGCGGCTCTGAGCTGAGACCAAGGGCCAAGTACGGCCCCAACTCTGCACCCTCTTTGGAAAAACATGACTCCAGCTCACCCATCCGTGGCTCCAAAAGAAACTCTTCGCTTTGGGATTGCTGAGCCAAAGAGAACCTGCTCTACCAGCATCCATGTTTGGGAGTTATCTTTTCCTTCAGACCGTACAAGCGATGGCTGGAGAACAAAGCTCCCGACGCGGCTGTCAGCAGCGGGTGCAGCTCAAAGCGTTTAGAAGTCTGGGTGCCGAGCACCTGAACTTCATCCTTGTCCAAAATCCTGTACAACTGGCAATCACGATGCCAGCTTGACTTAGGAGAGCTACGGTATTGCCTGGTTTTTTAATGCTCTAAAAGCCCTGGAAGAAGAGCCTGCTATTCTGGCTTTCAAAGGGAGCCAAGAAACGCAGGAGCAGGTTAGGACTGGACAGAGTCTTGGCTCATCAAAACCTTGGCTTTGGCACCAAAACCCCTCATGCCGTGCCGAGGACAGCCCCTAACGCCCACAGCCATGCGGGTGCCCCACAGAGCCTGGGATGCTGCGGGATGCTGTGGGATGCTGCCCGGCATCCCCGCTAGCAGCAACAAGCATCCTGTACCCTTTGCATCCTGAAGGCTGGAGCAACACTCGCCTTTCGCATAAACCAGCATCCCCTCCCAGCAGAGGCTGGGGGAGAGGTTTGGGCCTCTCCGAGGAGGAGAACGCGAGCTCTGAACGCGAGCTCTTCCAGACTAACAGGAGCTAAAGAGCGTCCTGAACTGCGTGTCACAACCTTTAGCCTTTTAATAAGCGGTGGTAAGTGGAGGGGATGGAAGGGGGAAGCAAACATGAGAAGGAACTTGATAAAAAGCTGATTCTGGAGAGGCTGCTTATTACATTGCTTCCAAATGCTATAAACAGAGAAGGCACCAGAGCCTTCCACTGATTAGGTTAAATTAATTTAAACCAGAGGCAAATGCTGCTTGTCTAAGAGCTCTAGTTACCTGGAAACACAGATAAACCCAAAACACGCGTTTCAAGGGCAGCAGGCAGTATAGCTGGGGGTTTTTTTCAGAAACCTGGTCCTCATGGAAAAATACAAATTTGGAAATGGCTTTTATTAGCAATAGTTAATAATATACCAAAATACAAACACACACTTAGTCTTTAATTAGATTTCATGGAATCAAGTCAAGTAATAGATATATACACACACAGATAATTGTTGCGTAACAGCAGCTCACTAATCTTTGCTGTTTCTTTAAAAGTAACTTTCCGAGAGGCAGAAGAGAGGGAGGAATGTATCTGTGCTGGCCGGATAATTTGGAGTTTCCTTAAGGGCCAGCTGAGGCTGAACAGCAGAAGCCGCGATGGTTTAACGTTGCTGGCGGCAGCCTGGGGACAAATCCCATATGCACGGATCTCGGACCTGAACACGGGCAAAGTAACGTCGCGAACCTCCCACCCGTACAAAAACCTGTCCCGTTTTCTTTATGGGTTAATAATACGAACACTCTCTGAGCGTCAAAAGCCAGGACTGGATTTCTTCAGCTCTAAACGCATCCCTTTTGGTGCTCAGAAACACAGGGGCCAGCACAGGGCCTATTTACTGCCGTGCCGCGTCTCCCCCTCCGTCTCCCACAGACCCACCTGCACCCGTCCCAGCTGTTTGCTCTTAAGAAAAACTCCAACAGCTTCCAGATTTCCAGCCCAGCAAAAGCCTGTCAACGAGTTGCTCAAAACTCCTTGTTTCTTCCCTATTAACTGCTGCAACATATGCATTGGCGCTACCTGCTGAAAGCAAGCACAAGTTCTGAGCTCAAATTAGTAATTTTCCTTTATTTTTCATAACGTGCACTGTAAGGGTTTCCCAGGGCTGTGATTCAACAGGGGAAAAAGAGTGTTTAAAGCAAAAATCTGGCACAAAAGCATTTCAAAGGTTCCTTCCTAGGGCAAACCCTAAAGTTTCAATTGTCAACCAAACCAGAACATCTGGTTATTTTTGCCCCTGTGGATTGTAGCTCTGCTCCTGCGTGCTCCCAGGACGATCCCAGGTTCCTGGGTACAGCTAATCCTCCCCTGACTGAACCGGGCTCGTTTTGGAAGAAGGAACTGCAAACCTAGGCACTCGGCTGCGTTTTGCAAGGCTCACTTTTATAGCTTATCCTATGGCAGAAAGCTATGGAATGTGTCACTTACTTTAATCCCAAGAGATCAGCTTAATTTAAAGCTGTATGTTCATCAGCCATCGCTTTTTACTTGTTTAGACTAGATGATCCTTTCAATGGTATTAAAACCAGTCCGCCTTTTGGCAATTTAAGTGTGAAGTGGGAGATTGCTGCAGTATTTCATTTAGATGTGGGGCGGCAGCAGCAGCTGTTTCCATCATGTCTACCCGGCGAACGGCAAATACAGAAGTAACCGCTGCCAACACAGTCCAGTATATTGTTATTTATTTATATAGCACCATTCACAAGCATTGTGGTACTTAATGAAGTTAAGCAGAACAAGCCACAAACATAAACTGTGGCAGTTCAGAGAAGAGACGACTTCAACTCGGATTTTACAGCAGCATCCGAGCCAGTGCTCTGGAGGCCTCCGGGAGAGATTCCACCACGGGAAACATGGCACGAGGGGGTAAACAAGCAGTCACGAGCATTAGCGTTCCTGCCGGTTTGTAGTGGGTAGTTTGAGAAGCCAGAAAGGAGAGTTGGAGCAAGGGGAGAAACAAGAAGTGGTCACTTTTCCCTCTGAAAGGCAGGTAGTGCCCGGGCGGGCATGAGGAGGAGGAGGAGAAGAGGAGGAGGAGGGCTTGTCTGCTTTCTCCTGACTCTAAGGGCAAGCTTCTTTGTCTCTCTCAAACGTCTGCATGAGCTCGGACTCCACCATCCATCCACCTGCACAGGAGATGCTCTTCCAGGCTGTGCTGACTTGGCACACTCCGGGAGCATTGCCCTGACAAGGGACTGGTGTTACTGGGGAGGAACCACCACGGGGGGCAAAATGGGGTCCCGCCCTTTACGTGATGGTGCCCCACCAAAACCACCTCAGGGGGATGTGCAAACTTTTCTCACGAGAGTTTGGGATGTGCTTATTAATGCTTCTGCTTCTACCCGTGCAGTAAAACCGGACAAAGCTCCCGATCCACGTTGCCTATGTGAATTCACAAGTGTGCTCAGCAGAGCCCCAGGCTGGCACGGGGTGGGGGTCCCAACACTAACCTCACAGTTGTTATTCAACTGTTCCAGCAGAGTATTCAGCGCATGTTTCAGCAAGTAATGGCACAGAAGCGACTGCTTTGCAAACCAGCGCACCGCTACCAGTGAAGAGGGGGAATGAGCTGGGTTTTTTCCTGTGAAAAACTGAAGGTTCATACAGCTATCGGTGACCGGGACTGCAGGCTCCAGGACTAAACAAGACCCCAGAGAGAAGACACGAACTATCTAGAGACATGCAATTCATCCTGGAAAGGCAAAGAAATGAGAAGGCTGCTTTAGATCCCCAAGAAATGCAGTTTGGGAATATGGATTTGAATATTCTGCACCGCTGTATTTTTGGTGAGGACAGTAACAGGACAGCCCGGATTCTAGGGGAATGGGGAAGATAAAGGCTTGCAACAATCCCACACCGCTCTAATAGCTCGCGCTCTCCCAAAGAAAGAGAATTGACTGTTACCGAACCAGAATTTAACCGAGTTATATCTTTTATCCAGGCAACAAATTCCTGTGGGCAGTATTTTTGGCCCGGAGACACGAGTGGGTGGCTTTCCGACAGACAGCTCCTTCTGTCTGTAGTGTGGCCAGAGTGGGGGGGTCAGATAATGCCTAGAAAACAACTTTTTTTCCCCATTCAGTAAGCGTGCAAAGCAAAGCTGCAGTTTTAAAAGCTCGTCCTCCAGCGCTGCGCTGCTCAGGGCTGTGCTTAGAGCCCAACAAGCCGAGTGGGAAGATTTAAGTCCTTTTGAATTATAAATTAATTGGGGGGGGGTGGAGGGGTGGCTTTAGCCCTAATCCTGAGACTGCTCCGAGGGGTTACGGGGGCGGGGGGACCCCCGCAGGGCGCAACCGAGGAGCCGGAGCCCACCCGAAGCGGTGGAGGAGGCGATGCTGGAGGCGGGGGGGGGGGGAGGGATGCGGGGACCGGGCTGTTTGGGGAGCAACAGCGGTTGCCATGAGCGACGCGGTCCCCTCCCGTGTCCAGGGCGCGTTGCTAGGCAACGCGGGGAGCGCTTCCCAAACCAAACATCCCCATCCCCATCCCCGCCCGCCGCGAACGCGCACTAAATATGTCAGCGGGTATTTTCAGAAGCCCGGGAGGACTGACAAATAATTTCTTTGCTATAGTAACTGCGAAGCAGGGGGGGGGAGGGGGGGGGGAGGGAACTGCGGGGTTTGGTGCTTTGTTTTGGTTTTATTTTCTTTTATTTAATTGTTAGTTCAGGCTAAACGGATTAATAGGCTCGACAGCGTTCCTCAAAGCAGATGCCCAGGAAAGGAACCTTTTTTTGTGTGTGTTTTTAAAAATATTATTAAGGAGTTAACCTCTTTTGGAGGCAGTTGTAACCCGTCATTACGCAAACCCCCACGTCCCCAGTTTGCTGCCCAGGGAAGCAGCGCACGGCCAGAGCTTCCCAAAAACACACGAGTCCCTGAGCAAGTATTTTTCAACTAATTTTTTTTTTTTTTCCACCTATTTGTAGATTCCTAGAAGTTTCCCAGCAGAATTTTGATCCCTTTACAGCCGGATTTAACTTACTTAAAACAGGTTTCCTTTTCTTGGTGGTATCTATGAGTCCAGGGAAAGATAGTCTGGCTGGGAAATAAGCTTTCCGAGAGGGCGTGTGTGGTTTTTGAGCGTCCTCCGATTTAATGAAGAGGAGAAACTCACCAGAAAAATGTTTTCTTCTAGTTTCATGAACACGGGAAACTCGTTTAAATTCTCTGCTTTGCCTTTTTTTTTTTTTTACTTTAAAATTTGAGGCAACTAATCATAAAAAAAAAAATTAGAAACACTCTGAGGACTTTAAGGGAGAGCTTTCTCTCTGTGGAAATAAAAAATAGGGACAGGCTTTTGTTGGGCTGGTGGAAACAGATCATTGTCCTGGGTACAGTGGTATGATCTAAAACATAAAAGTTCTGCTGTGCTGGCTGATCGTCATTAAGGCCACGTGCTGCTGTCACAGGTTCCCAAATTCAATAGGAGCAGAATTTGGGCAGAATTTGTCCCTCCAACTTTTAAACCTAAGCTTAGGCACTGGCATCACGTCAGTTCACCTTCACAGCAATTAACCATAAAGATTATCACTGAAGTTGCTGATTTCCACGTGCGGGGTGCTTTTAGTGCTTCCTTTGGCGTTTCTCTACTAAAGGCAGAGTCTTCCAGGGCTCTGCGCCACAATTGCAGCAAGGCATCCACTTCCCCGAGGCAGATGTCATGAAAAGCAGAAATCATTTATCCACTGGATAAATAATAACAAGTCATAGCACTGGCCGCTTTTAAAATAAGGTCTTTCAAAAATTCTTTGTTTGAGGATTATTTTTTTTTTCAAACTATTGCTGACCTCAGCCCCCAGACTGCTCCTTCATCTTCTAGCATTTGGCTGCATTTATCTCCTTCTCCGGGGGGGCTCACACACCTCTTGCATGAGAGCAGCAGACCCAGGAACGTTGTGAAGGAGGCAGCTGATCTGTTTCTTGTGATGTTCAGAGCAGCATTCAACAGCGTGCAGACACTCATGCAAGACAGCCAGGAGTTTGGCATAGCCTGGCAGCTTAAAAATGACAACTAAAAAAAAAAAAAAAAAAAATCAAGAAATATCAGAACGTGAAGAATCTCCCCAGCAAAGGGATAAAATACGCATCATTTGCAGCTATTTGAGGTGGTCTGGTAGCATTTGCACTCATAACATAAAAAAATAAACTCAAAATAAGCTCCTTCACGGAATCCCTGCACATCCTACCTATTGCCTTATGGTAAGCTTCAGCGTCAGCATCTCCAAGGTGTGTGAAATACAGTTAAAAGATGCTTTAACATTGCAACATTTGGCCAAGTAAAGGACTTGAAAAGATAACCCTGGCTGAGAGGAACACCTCGGCCACGACAGCAGCAGAAGTCTAGATGAATGTGACCAACCTCTTGATAACTCCGGTCTTACTCAAACGCCAGCGCGCAAGGCCAGCCCAAACCCCCTCACTCCTTGGTCCGTCCACCAAAATTACATGTCTTTGCTGGCCTTGACCCAAGACCTATCAACTCATTGCAGAGTGTAAAGGCAACTAGCTGCCCTGAAAGAGACACTTCTTATTCCTTTTTAAGATGAGCAAATGAAGTCCAAGATTCTTCTCATTCCATTTCTTTCTGCTAAGTGCCCTCATTCCTGCTTTAATATGCTAAAAAAGTTACCCCTGGGATGAGGAAAACACATTAAAGTTGAGAGCTGACATCTCTCATCTCAAGTGGGGAGTTTTAGGGTTTCATTGCTGGAGTTCTGTTACCCCCCCAGAGCTACGCCTGACAAGAAAAAGGGTTTCAAGCTTTCCAACTTTTACTGAAAAAGTAAAAAGAGGAGCCCAATTTCAGAAAGTCGTTATTTAAACAGTCAGCCTTCCTTATTTTTATTTCATAGTGGTTTTTAATCCAACCTTATACTTTGGGGAATTTCTGGCCTCATGGGGGAGGGAGAAGTTATTTGCCGCCATACGGCAGCTCAAGCCCCCCTTTTTTTTTTTTTTCAAAGTATCTATCTTTCGACTTTTGCTTTCCAGAAAACGAAATGTACATCCATTTCTTGCAAGAATAAGAGCAATGTTAGAAGCGTTAAGTGTGACTGCAGGAGCTATTTCCAGTCTATACAGCATTTACTGCATGCGCTGAGCAGTACATTGCAGAGGCCGCGAAATGCTAATGATCTCCAGACTGCTAGAGCTACAGTCCTAAATAGAAGGAAAAAGTCACTTTGAGAGATTTTTTTTACCCATTCCATCTCCAGAAACCATACAAAACTTTAACACCTCCCTTTGGCTAAAGCTTTCCAAGTTACACTTGAAAAACCAAAAAGGAAAAACAGATGGGGGTGGGGGAGTGGATAGAGATGAGCCGACAGAGCTAAAATATCCATTAGTGGTAAATTCCACCATCTCCTCCCCCTCCCAAAAAAACGGACTGCATGGGTCAGATTCCACCCGCAAACTGAGGAACCAGCTCCAGCCACATTCACTCAGACAGCCCTTTTTATTCTCTTGCTTGTCTAACTGGCTGCTAGGCAACCTGAGCAGCATTGCTGCTCATATGCATTAAGTATTAACTATTATTTCGATCCTCCCCCCCACACACACCGCTTCTAGAAAAAGGCAGCAACCTCAATTCAGAGCAGACGGATCTTTTCCCAAAAGTGAGGGCTCACTAAACTAAGCTGCAAACAGTTAAAGCCGTGTAAGGGTTGAACATACCCAGTTGACCTATAGGATGTTCTCGATGCAGGTGCTACGGGATGCATGGGATTTCCAGCACCCACCACCTACCTCAAGCACCCTCATTAGGCGCTGAAGCCTTAATTTTTGGTATACTGGGAGACGCAGCTCTGAACCAACCCCTGGAGGTAACTGCCTCTGCGTTGCCTATGCAGGGGAGCCTAAAATCCTGATTTAAGTTTAGTGTTCGGAGGGAAGCAATACAAACATCCCCACTGCTCTTGCTGCATCCAGCCCTTCAATAGGGAGAGGCATCCCATGGGAGGGGATAATCCCTCCTGGGATAAAAAGGCCTTGATTCTGCCAGGACAGGTCACAAAGCTGTGAAGTAGGGCAGATGGACAGCAGAAAGGATGCTGTTGCCCTGCGCAAGGGCAAGCTAAGGTAGAATTTGAGAGACTACACAGTGCGCGAGGCTCTGCTCCACTCCCTCCAGGTGAACCAGTCAGTTCTCCTACCATTTGGCAAGTAGCACCCCCATCTTTGCCAAAGGCAACTCTTCCAGCAATTTCAGTAGACATTTTGCCCGAAGAAACAAAAAAAATCAGTCAGGACAGGACAAAAGAAAGCAGCAGCTGCCAGTGTTTAGAAATGGCAGGGATACTTCAGGTCAGCAAAGAAATTCAGTGATGTATTCGGCTCCCCTTGACAGGCTGCTCCCAAACTTTGGTGACAAGCCTGTATCCAAAGTAATTACCAGAACAACCCTTTCCAATAGAGGAGGAAGATGCTGCTATGGACTATAAGCCCTCAGGACAACAAATTTTTCACCTGCAGGAAGACTCCAAAGGCAGAAGGAAGCGGCTGCTCACCGCTGCCCTGGGAGGAAAGGCTGCTGACAGCAGGGCCCAGCTCTCTTCCAGCCCAATGACATTTTTGAGTAATTACCAAACCTTAAGATCCATTATAATGTTAATTAGCTGTCTAGTTGTTGTGGAGAAGTGTAATTAGATGTTGTGTAGCTACCATGCAGGCTGGAAGGAATGCTAAGAATGCCTCCGCCTGCAAACTGAGCAACAGCAGGAGCTGGAGCAGCCACACACCTCTAGAGCCTGGGGAGGAGTCCAGCTCCAGAGCAGGTCCCAGCAGCAGAAGGTCCTGGTATCAGACTCTCTCTTCAGATGCAGAAGGCCCCACTGCAGCCAAAACACTGCCAAGCAATGGCAATGTTCAGCCAAGCCACCAGCCAGCGAGCAATGAGAAGCTCAGGCGTGCTTTGCTTCATATCTTTACACGCTCCTCCCCTACACGCGCATCCTTTCAGGGAATCATAAAACTGTCTAGGTTGGAAGAGGCCTTTAAAATCGTTGAGTCCAACCATCAACCCAACACCGCCACAACCCCCACTAACCCATGTCCCTCAGCACCATGTCTGCCCGGCTCTTAAATCCCTCCAGGGATGGTGACTCCACCACAGCCCTGGGCAGCCTGTCCCTATGCTTGATAACCCTTTTGGGGAAGAATTTTTTCCAAATATGCATCCTAAACCTCCCCTGGGGCAACTTGAGGCCGTTTCCTCTTGTCCTGTCGCCTGTTCCTTGGGAGAAGAGACCGACCCCCCCTGGCTACCCCCTCCTTTCAGGGAGTTGCAGAGAGCGAGAAGGTCTCTCCTCAGCCCCCTTTTCTCCAGGCTGAACACTCCCAGCTCCCTCAGCCGTGCTTCACAAGTTCTCCAGACCCTTCTCCTTGTGCACCAGACCCCTCACCAGCTCCGTTGCCCGTCTCTGGACTCGCTCCAGCACCTCAAGGTCTCTCCTGTAGTGAGGGGCCCAAAATAGGACACAGCACTCGAGGTGGGGCCTCACCAGTGGCCAGTACAGGGGGATGGTCGCTGCCCTGGTTCCATGGCCACACTATTCCCAATACAGCCCATGACGACGGGTACCACTCTGTATCACACCTCACACTGCCGTGCTCCAAAGAAAGAAATTAGTATTTGCCTCAACTGAGAGCATCCTATTGATTTATGTCACCATCTTAATTCAAATTTTCAGGCTAAATGTTTTCTTTAATACAGGGCAGCCAGAAAATGTTTGTTTTTCAAATTATGAGACATTTCTTGGGTTGGGGCTGCACCCATAAGCAACAACAGTGGGCTACAGCTGAGGATGACAAAACCTTTTAAAATTAAAACAAATCTCTTTATACACAATGACTCTGCCCATTTCACAATTAAGAGAAGCAATAATTGTGTTGTTTGGTTTGGTTGGGGTTTTTTTCCAACACTAATCTCACAGCACATTTGGAACCGGAGTCAGACATCATTTCATTTCTGAAACATACCTATTAAAAGGACTGACAGATTTGATATAAATTTTCCTCCACAAAACAAATTGATTAAATGAAAATGAAATTGGAGTCCCTAAAGCTTTGTTATGGTAAACTTCTGGCAGCAGTTTTGTAATTTGCAGGTGGAAATACAGAAGAGTTTTCATTTGCAGTCTAACACAAGTACCTAGTTACTCTGCAAAAGAGTGTTTTTAAGCTATCAATAGTATCTAAATTATTCAGGGACGGAAAAAACAAATCCATCTCCTCTAGAAAGGAAAGCCGTCAGCTGCTGAGAACAAAGTAACTACCCTCCTAAGGCCAAATAATCAGCAAAGCAAATACTAGAAGAAAAGTGCTGCAACATTAGCAACGAGAAAAGTTTTCTAGGAATACTCTCGCAGTCCAAAATACGAACCGAATTTTGTAAGAGAGCACATTTTATATGATACAACGTTTTACAAAGGAGCAGAAAGGGCCGAGTGAGAAGCAATGTCCTAAGCATCGCCATCTCCTCCTGGGTGACTGCACAGGACAGAGAATTGACATGACAAAGCAAGTGACCGCAGGCTCAGTGGTTGGGACCTTTTTTCCCAGCTTATTCTTTTTTTAATAGATATTTCAGATGGCAACAGCCTGCCACGCGTGTTCGTCAGGCAGAGTTTAAGTGTCCTGTGCCATTCCATCCCCAAAACACCCGCACCACACTCTTGCGTTCATCTCACAGCAATGACCCCCGCATGCTCCATCCCTCCCCAGTATGAGTTGCACAGCTTTTAATTCTTAAATCATATGAATGTGATGGAGTAGGGGAAGGAGGAATCGGGCCTCTTCTGCCAGGTTCCCGGGGGAATGTGGTATTCCCTCGGCCACCCAGATGTTTGTAAATTCACACGAAGAGCTTAATTAACAGTGCAAGGATTAACAAAACTCGCTATTGTTATAAGCAAGGTCATCCTCCCTCACAGTGACACCCCAGCTGACTTAAAAGACTTCTGTAAAAAGCAGGTATTTGCTGTCAGGAACTCTGGAGGAGGTACAAGGAGCTGTAGCACCTGGACAGCCATGCCTCCAGGAGCACCAGTTGAATACTGCGGCTTTAAGCATCCTCCAGAATTGCCGGAAGCATCGACTCGTTCTGGTTTTTTGCACAAAGCACAGTGCAAGAAGCACTGAATTGCTCCGAACCATCAGCGGCAACGAACAATGAGGATTTGTCATTATAGGAAGCAGAGGGAGATGGTCTGAGACATTAAGAGCCAAGATCTTGCTCCTCTGTGTGGGCTGTGAAGCTTTCAATGGATTTTTTTTCCGTACCAGAGATTGCATGGGTGTCTTGATTAAATCACCTCAAACCGATTCTCCTGTCTGAGCTGCACAACTTCAAAAGCATCGGAGGAATCAGTCAGCATTCATATTTTCCAGTGGTATTGGGGATTCACTTTTTTTTTCCTTTATAAATTATGAACTGTCTAGCCATCGACCCATTATTGCTCTCTGTTAATTTTCCTTTCATTGACTGAATTGCATAAACCAGTCTTTAAAAAGAAAACCAGAAGAGACGCGCTAACATGAATCTCACCGTTCCATATGGTAAACCCCCCTGTTTTCAGCATTCTTCCCCAAAAAGACAAAGAAGAAAAAAAAATACATTTATGAAGGGGAGAGAGGACAGGTCGAAGAGCATCAATTATGGATGGGTTTTGGTGCTGTCAAATGAAATATCAGTTTATTCTGTTACCTAAAGTATTGGACTGGGGTTTCTACAACATCCATACTCACCCTTCCCTGCTCCCTGACTCACGCGTCTCTCATGGGCTATGATCTGTAGGTATTTACGTGCCAAATGTGCTTCAAACAACTCAAAGCATTTTTAAAAAGCTTCCAATACCTCCAGAGAGGCTCAGTTCAGCAGGTAGCCAGTAAGGGCCATTGCACTGCCAATTTTAAAAGGAGAATGCTTTGCTCTCGTAAAAAACAGTTCACCTTTCAGTGGCTCCTTTAGGTACCCAGAAGAGATTTGAGTGGGGAATAGAGGGAAGAGTTTCTTCAGTGCAACCAGATGGAATTCCAAATCCAGACAGTTTAGCTAGGGAGCTAAGGGGAAGATGTCAAAACATGCTTTCCATTAACGTAATAGCAGAAAACAAACTGCTTTAAAATACTATATACAAACAATTACTGTTCTGCTAACAGAACCTTTGCCAATACGAGTGATTTTATAACCATAGTTAGTTTAAACCAACAGCAACAGAGTTGTAAGTCAGCAATATGGTATTTTATTCTTGAATATTTGCTTGGGATGCTACTTGACATCAGACTTCAGTCAAAATAAACTTCAGCAAATGATACGTTAAATGAGCCCATCTGCCTGCCTCAAAGCCAGAAAAGTAGATTTTGTTGATCCTGAATTTCCAGTTCAATCTTCCAAAACAGAAGGGTCGGTTCCTGTTCTTATTCAGCGTGTTGTAAACCAAAAGGGAATGGGCTGAGCTCAGTGGTGTAGGTCAGAGGAGTACATACAATCAAGACATTAACAGCAGTTTTTAAAAATCAAGTATGACATTAATTTTCTTAGTGGAGAATTTCTACTTTCTGCAAATGGAGGGGAAAAAGAAAACACCATCATCTTCTCTGCATCTGCAGTTATCTTGCTCAGGCAAAAAGCACTCCACTAGAAATAATGCACATTGTTCAGCTGAGCGTTCACAGCAGATTATTTTTTTTTCCTCCGACAATCACTATATGCCAAAAAAGTCAGCTGGCTCACCCTCCAACCCTGATGTGAAGCTACAGAGGGATCTTTCAACAATACAATTCAAGAAACGGACCCAAAGGAATACTACAAGCAGTTGATGCTAAGTTCACGAGAGACATTGCTGTCTCTAGGAATGATACAGCAATGATGCCAGAAGCCATTTGCAAAAAGGAAAATAAAATAAAAAAATTAAAAAAAAAAATTGTATTTGCAGCCTTAATCTCCAGTTCCGCGGGTGTGTGCACACGTGTGTCCAAGGGAGAACTTTGTTTGTGCTTCTGCAGTGGGAAAACACCCACTGTTGTTATAAATTCATAAAATGGCATCAGTACAGAGATCAGTTTACCTTCCAAAATAGATTTTTAACACACTGTTGTCTCAAAGGAATAACACAGTCAACTCGCTGTACCCAGCTGAGAATGATTTCTGGGGGTGGAGAGGGGGCTAGACACTTTTAAAAACAAAATCCTCTGTTATTACATCCTTGGACCATGTTATTACAAACCTTCTCTAACTCATCAGCATATGCTACTGCCGGTTTGGGGGAAAAAATCAGACTTCCAGGGAACAGGCAGTAGCTCAACCCTTATCTTAACTGTCTGATGCAAGAAAATTAGTAAAATTTTCATAAACCTGAGAAAAAGGTATAAAAATAAGGCCATAGAGGCCACAGGCTATCAGTTCTTACCAACTTTCAATTCGCTATTAGCCTAGGGCGGTTATAAGTCAGAAGTGTGAAGTAGAAACTAATCCATAGACAATTTACTTTGCTCCAGCAGAACTATTGCATAATGTTCTATCGAATCATGTAATTCAACTCTCATATATGAGGAAAGCCGTTAGAAACCAGGAGATGCATTCACAGTGTTCACTGTGGAACATTTTGTTGTCCAACATCAGAATATAAATTCAACCAAGTAGCTGCCAAAATGAAAGTTATCACAAGAATTCCTTAATGATACACTAATAAGAGGCTCATCACCCAAGTATGAAGTAATTCTTTGGGGAACATGAATCAGAATTGCAATGTATGATGTATTGATTCAGTTATTTGGTGGCATTTAAGAAAAAAGCTTGAGTTTTAAGGACGTGAGGTTACAATACAGCTGGAAAAAATCAATCTTTGATTTAAATTCTCTCTTGAAACGTGCAAAGAGAGGGAGTGTCACTGAAGCTATCTCCTGTTTCTCATCGGGTGCTGCAAACAGAGCAGCACGGAACAACAGTTTTAGCTGGTTTACAGTTCATGCTCCCAAATATTTTTGTTCCAAAATTCACTTTTTGAGAGCGCTCTACCTGTGCGTTCGCTTGAATTGCAACAAGAGTTGTAACAATCGTAACAAGCCTAAAGAATGACACTGGAGTCACTTCTGCAAGACATGCCCCAATCGCTCTTTTCCCCAGACGCATTTCTCTAAATAAATAATTTCTCGAGGGGTTGGTTGATTTCCCCCTCTCAGGTTTTCAGGAGCAAGACATGGCTCTGAGCATGGTCCCCGCATCTTCACCAGCCAGCCCCTGCAAGATTGCCAGCCCTCTGAAGACGGCAGAGCAAACCGGTGGGGTCACATCCTCCAAGGAGGTGCTTCTGCTAGGGGACCGTTCCCGTGCACATCCCGGGGAGCAACCGCATCGAGAGCTTCTCTTACGAGGACACAGGGCAGCCTCAGCCGTGCAGCGTGTCCCCCTTCACAGCGTCCAGAGAAAGGATAATCGTAGAATCATTTAGGTTGGAAAAGACCTTTAATAACGACACCATCCGAAAAAATGCATGTGTGATTTTGATCAGCAAGTAAAGCAGCAATCACTTGAGGATTTCAAAGCACTTCACAAATGTTAATCCTTACAAGTCTACCCATCTCAACTTTCTGGCTCCTGGAAAAAAAAGCAGGTATTGAATTTTTCCCTAATGGAAAATGGAAATGAAAGCACGGAGCAAATAAAGCAAGGTTTCCCCAAACAAACTCAGAAGTACCACTAGATGTGGATTCCAGATCAGAAAAAGATGGAACTTGCTAGATCAGAGACTAATTCATGCCTCAGAGCACAGTCCCACGGGAGAGTCTACGGTGGCTCGGAAACCCCAGCAAGGACCAGGTCCAGAGGCAAGGAGCTGCATCAGAAACCTGGAATCAACATCCTTCAGCATGGTGTACCCTTGGAACTACACTCTATCATAATGTATATAGATGTACGTATCCAGGTATATTTTTATATATGTGCGTGTGTGTATATATATAAAATATACATGTATCTCCACATACACAGATATAGATATAACCCCAGACCCTGTCTAACCATACAGAGAGATTTTATTGTGACAGACAGCCCCTCAGATGTTTTGATATTAAAATGTCTCCTTTCAGTCCTGATCAAGGAGGTGATGATTAGCGCTCTTTACAAATGAGATAGGAAGACAGAGCTTGCAGGGTACCTGTGGAGCTAAAGACAAAACACATTTCCCTCCAGGGCAACAGTAGGGGACTTCAAAAATCCTGAGCATTACAATAAGGGCAGATCATGTTTTTATCAGCGATTGCATCCATGAAAAAGATGCAGAAAAGTACCTGGTCCACAGTTTGTATTTAGGAGAGAGTTACCCTGCAATCCGCTAC
This sequence comes from Larus michahellis, assembly GCF_964199755.1. NCBI lineage: Eukaryota > Metazoa > Chordata > Aves > Charadriiformes > Laridae > Larus > Larus michahellis. Next base: position 2,600,818 of record NC_133918.1, on the reverse strand, counting down.
CTGGCTCAGCTGAAATCCACCATGACAATAGATACAGAGGAAAAAACAGAAAGGCTTTGCCTGGCCCACACTCGCGTATGCTCTGTCCTCACACCGGGAGAGATACAATTAGATACTGACTCCCAAAAATCAACTCTAAAAAGTAGGAGTTTGTAGTTTATGGAGCACCAACATGATAGCTCACACATCATGCATTTCCTCCGTGAGGGCAAAGGAGGCTGTTTGCTCTCGGTGAGGTTGATCTCTAAAAGGGTTATGTATCTCAAATAGCCTGAAGATCCTTCACTCCAGGCACATTGGGCTCTTCCCTAGTAACGAGCAGCTGTGGCTACGGCTCTTCCCAACAGCACCGGGATGACGCAGCAGCAGCTGATGAGGCACCGCACTGGAATGTCTTGGATGGGGACTGCAGAGGAGGCTTCTGTGACGGATAAAACACACTGCCAGCACTAAATAATTAACCCCCAGCTTCGTCAGAAGACAATCTTTGCTCTGCCTCTCCCATGAAACCACTGTGAGCACTTCGGGGCAGAGACCGGCCTCACTGCTCTGCTGTACCGCACCCAGGATAATGGGTTATCAGGGTGCACTGGGGCTTCCTGGCACTGCAACGGCTCAAACATTCATGGTTTTTAACTGATATTAGATAATAAGTCTAAAAGAAGCTACTTCTACTTAGTGCCTCCACCTCAAGAAAGATTAAATGATGAACTGACTCAACATTTCAGCAGCCAGGAAACCTCCAGGAACACGTAGTTTATTAAATGTTACAGAAATGTTGAATGCACTTTTTATCTAAAAACCAGTTGGGTTTTTTTGTTCTGTTGGTGGTTTGGTTTTTCCTTTGTTTGGGGGGGTTGTTTTGCTTGTTTGATTGGGTTTTTTTAAGAGATTTTAAAGTTCTGAGTAGCATCTAGATTGGGAAGAATGAAAATGTAGAAAACAGCAGTGGTGAGAATCAAAAACCACTTTTGCTGCTCAAGTATAATTTGAAACATGAATTATCTGGCTTGCAACTCCTTACCTTACACAATTATCTCTAATGGTTGCAGCATACAAGACAATGCTCTGAAATTTAAATAAGTCCATTTATTAGCACAGCAAGCAGCAGTTCTAACCATCTGAGTGCTTCCTGCCTGCCAGTGGCTCCTCTCTGGTGAGTATTATCTGATCACGGTGTTGGGAGCAATCTTACAGGAACTACCATAGGAAATGCTATTCCTAAAGGAAAACATTGACACCAACAGATCTCCAGGCTAAGCTGCCCAGCTCGAGCTGGAGCAGTTGTCAGCCTCAGCAGGTGAACATAAGCTGATACCTAAATCATGAAGGGTGAATTTTGTATTTTGGGGGAAGGCAATTAATCTAGAAAAATCTACATTCTGAGTTCAAACAACTGCGGAGGACAAGTAGCCTGCAGGAAAGCCCCTGTTTCTTCAAGGGTTTTAGGACCTGGGTGGAGGGTATTTCACTTTCCTGCTGGGTGCAAGTCTTCTGAACAATGGTGCCCATCTATCATATTAAGAAGAATAAATATTTGCTAGGAAGAAGGAAGCTCTGAAGATTAGCTTGGTGACCAGAAGTCATTATTTCGCTTATTATCTGTACCTATTAAAGAAAAATTTCCTCCCATGATTGGTCATTTAAGGTCATGAATATTTAAAAAGATCTGCATTTGAAAAGATCTTCTTTTAGGGGGAAGGGGGTGGGGGCCTGCATAGCACATAAAATATTTTATTTAAATGCAAGGACTGAAGATAAATTAGACAGAACTAGCCCGCGTGCACTTATTCACATCTACCCCCGCATTTTGCAGCCCTGAGATGGATTTCAAGTTGTTTTTTTGACTGTACCATCCAAAACAGCTTGGGGGAGGAGAAAGATGGAGAAAGATATCCTTGCAGAACCGCAAGGTGACAACACTGATGAACAGCCTACCTACAACACACCGAGAGGTTGGCCTTATTCAGAACTTGCTTCCTCCCAGCTTTCTGCAAGCTTCATCTTACCAGAGGCTATGCACGAATTCTCTTTGCTGCCCAAATAAGAATACAGTACAGACAAGAGAGAATACAAGACTACTGCCTGCTTGCCAGACAGGCCCCAGAGCTGGCTGAACCAACTGGAGTAACTGTGCAGAATCCATCCATCAGCCTCGTTTCCCATGAGCATCCCCAAGCTGCATGGAGACGGGTTATTTGTCCGTCTAATCCATACATCTCCAAATCCTTCCCTTCTCCAGCTGTAGCCTGGGTTGGAGCAAACTGGAAAGGTTTGGCTAAGCAGCAAAGAAAAGGCACGCTTGCCCGAGGAAGGCAGGGATACCTGTATTCTCCACCCTTCTCAGCAAAGCCCTGCTTTGTCCAGGTGTAAACTCAACTCTTGGACACGGGTGAAACCCTCTGCCGCCACCACCACCACGGGGCGATGGCGAGAGGAATGCCATTTGCATTTGGAGTTACTGTCCCTGTGCCTTGTTAACCAGTCCCACAGCCTCATTTATACACCGAGTAGAGGATGCTGAAGATTAGTGAAATTGTCCGCCACCAGCCAGTCAACCCACCCCAGCCGCAAGAAACACTAATCCAACCCACACATCATCATGCACTGGTTCAGCTCAGGATCAGATCTTGGAGAAAGCCAAGCAGGGAAAAGAAAAAGGCCTTTTCCCCATGAGCTGATTGATTAGAGCTCCATTACGATGGCATCCAGTCCTGTGAGCAACACAACATGGGAAATCCTTTGTGCAGAAGCGATCATCAGATGCAACATGCTCAGATCATCTGGACTGTGCCTTTGAACACTGTTTCCAAAAGGTGCCATTCTAGAAGACGTATGCATAATAACGAGCACAAATAACCTTTCCAAATCAAGCGAACATAATACTTTCAACCAGTGTTGTGTCAGGCCATCACTGCATCACAGTGTAGGGCTGCTGGATGCCTATATATGACAACAATGAAAACTAAATGCTCAGTGCCCTGGTTTCTCTAATCACTATAACACTGTTTTAGGGAAAAAAGAGTCCTTGTAAAGTGTCCCACTGTCTACACGCTCAGGTACACAAAGGCAGGCTAGTCTAACTCAAAAGACTCATAAAACACAGTATATTTGCTACTCAGGACAGACCAGCAGAACAGGAACTTCACAGGCAGTTGCTCTGTGATTTCACACTGGTCACACTGAGGTCAGGCAGCTCCTCAGCTTGGTTCCCCACCATCCACACACAGGCACACTAACGAAGCGTATGACGGAGGTGACACCTTCTACTCAAAGCTGGCTAGCTGTGGACTAACATACCACATCAGAATTTTCTTTTACACTCCCAATTATGCTCGTAAACATGAAGTTTTAGGTCCCTCCTAAAACGTTGCCTTACCTAGCACAGGTAAGGGTATTATCTGTCAGCACAAGGTTCCTTTTTCTAAAGCTCGCTGAACTCCCAGCATCCCAGATGCCGTACACCAGAGATTAGAAGAAACAGAATAACTAATATAATTCCCCAAACAAGGTGAATGTTTGATCAGCTGTGTGTTAAGACAGAAATTACCCAGAAGAGTTCCAGGGTTGTCATGGTGGCAATGGGATCTTAAACTGATACTAAAGAATAGTCTCACAATGACTAACTAGGTGGCAGCTAAGGAAATTGCTTATTATGCTTAGGTTGTTTGCTTATAATCATTCCACCTGCGCGTATTCCTTTCTCTTCTTCCCGTGGTGTTTCTTGTCAGTCTTAGCTAGTGACATCTCCAAAAGAAGGAGTATCCTTAATTATGGGCTCAGTTCACTGGGGCCCTTTGCCTTGCGTTAACCTCCACGAACCACCAACCATGTAATTCCAAACTCCTGAATAACTGCTGCATCACCGCATGGATTCAACACTGATTCTATCCTAGCGCTTCCAAACAACTTTGGCACTTAGAAAACTCAGCTATGGAGACAGAATGATCTTTCTTCACACCCAGATTCACTCATGCCACATGGACTTTACAAGGATTCACTGATCCATAATAAGCCCGCCAAGGCGCGTACCAGCATGGTTTCAGTTCCCGATGGGAAAGGAAAAAATGTGCATGTCAAAGCTGTACAGGAGAAAAGTAAATCCAGCAATGAACCTCTTCTCTAGAGGGGATGGGGAAAAATATAATTTCACACCCCAACATCTCCATCTGTATACCACACCAGGAGCCACGTGACAGCTAAGAGAGGCGGCAGCAGGACCAGAGGCAGGCCTCCTGCCCCAAACCCTGGCGCTTGCTGACGCATACCATCGTACAACCCCAGTCCTTTCCTATCAGCAGGAAACGTTTTGGAAACCCTGAGCCACACTGCGAATTTCTCACAGCAGAACAGCGTCAGCTGGCAAGGGCACAGAGAGGAAACACCCTCCTTCGGCACTACGTATGGTAGCAAAATTCACGGCATAGGTGCAGCAAGCACCAGAAAAGTGTTTTTGTCAGCTCACCTTGGGCTGCCCCGAGAGGCAGGACAACTCCTGAAGGGCAGGTGCTGGTCTCCATGGAGAGATGCTGCTACACATATCTTGGAGACAGGGGCATCCACAGAAGCCTTCTTATTTCTGGTCGTGTTCTGCATTTTCTTTGGAAGGACTAGAGACTTTGTAAAAACTAGAGATGCCCTGAAGAAGTCTGAGCACGGAGTCACTCTGCCACAGAAGACAGGGACGTGTCTCAAACCACTCATCTTCATCCCAGCCTACACGCAGGTACCCACTGTCTATTGTCCTCATCCTCACTCAGACATTCCCGCACATAAAGCCAGGGAAGAACCACCTCAAACAGAAAAAATCATTTGTGGAGATTGGACGGTCATAATATGCATCAATGAACTAAACGATGCAGCAGTGAGGAATATCGCTGCAGTCAATGCAATTATTTCTTCTGTCAGCTTCTTGCCAGAGACCCTGAGGACTTCCTTCAGCAGAGTATGGATTTGTGACAAGAAAATAAAGAATCTGATTTTTTTTTTCTCCATTGGCTATATAAAGTCATCATTGGCACAGCATTCTGACCCCCGTTTCTTTGAAAGCAACTGCAGTGTTCAATTGTTAATCTCTTTCAAAGCTTTATCGCTACGAGACATTTGTACTATGCTGAGACTTCTTTGGCATTTATTAAGCTCCAAAATTCTTAATTTCTTAACAGAAATCTAATTTAGGAAAAAGGCAAGCTTATCAGTTGCCTTTAAATTACTTTTCAAATGCCTTCATTTGGCATTTCTACAGCTCTTAGCTCCTGTGTAATACGGGTTCAACAGGACAAAAGTTTATAAAGTTCGGTTTGGGAAGACTCTCGCTTCTGTTGCAATTTAAAATACTCCTCGTAATTTACTGCTGGATAGATACTGCCTAACCCACCCTGTGCCATAAGTAAGCAGGAATATGATCAGAAGAGGAAGATTTCTGCATTCATTGACAGGAAACCACATGTCTATACATAACTATATATTGGTTTAACAAGTCAGCTGACTTAAGGAAATTTAAACTTTTCTAGTCCTTCTGTTTTAGCTGGTGAAATGCAGACATAGCCGCCTTTCATGAAAACATGACCCAAAGCTGAAGGTGGGTTTGTTTGTTTTTTTTTTTTTTTTTCCTTTCCCCCCTAACGGGGAACAGTTTGTGGACTGATGTGCCCTGAAATAATTTCCTCCGTGCTTTCTGTGTTAAGAAAAGTGGTTTTCTGCAGGTAGTGCGCCATACAAAAGGATTCCTCTTTGTTCAGTGTATTAAGGGGTACATGGTTTGCACTGAATAAATGTTTTTGTTGTCTATTTATGTATTTATGGCTTGATTAGTTCATATGCTACTTAGACGGAAACAGCCTAACATATAAGAAAGCCAGCACATTCTTAGACAATAAGGTGGATTTGCGAAGGCTTCAACACAAGAATAAAGACCTGCCAGTCCAAATAAGACAAAATACCGAGTCTGAAAGCACAGATTACAGAAGGAAACCTTGCATATGTTTCAAATATCAAGAAACATAATCCCGGATCCCGGCGCTGACACACACAGGGAGGTTTAGGCACTCCTCTCGGCGGCACCCACGGCGAGCCCTGGCACGCTGGGCCGTGCAGTGCTTTGCTCCAGCTGGCCGGCAGCCAGCCCTGAGCCGCGCCGGCATTTGTTTGGAGGGAGGGGGAGAAAAACTTGGTTTAAATATAACTCGGCAGCCTCCAGCAGAAACTTTGGCTGAGAAGCCGGGTGGTAAGAGACGCCTGTTGAATCAGCACTGCCCGGCCTGCGCTGGGACTCCGCAGGACGCTTTTAGCTCTGGAGTACTAAAACTGAACAGGGAAAATATGCTAGAATACGTTAAAACAGCTATGTTTACAGGCCTGTATTAAAAGCGAAAACATGTTGTGATTAAACGTAACAGCTGTCAATGCTCTGAGGTGTTACAAGCATGAGACTATTTAAAGACAATGACTGGCGCCATCTATTTTACTGCGATCGAGCTAGGAAAAGCTACAGTTATTAACCACTGACTGAGGCTTCACATTTATGGCAGCCCCGAAGTTGTCACAGAGAGGGTAACAAGTACAGAGGTGACTTTTAGCGTCAAAGAATACTCTCAACTGGAGAATTTACCCCAAGAGATAGCCAGGACACACGACATCAGTGGCACTGGCTGCTCACGTCTTCAACAATTACAGCCTTAAATTACCATTTCAGATTTACACATGCAAAAATATACTGAAAGCGTATTTTTAATGTACCTCCACATACATAACACATGATTTAACTGCGGCTCTCTCCAGACCACACTCAGATTGAAGTTTTGAGATGGGCAACCCAGTCCCTCCCTCCCACCCCTGCTGCGGGGGACTCAATGGGACACGTGGTGCCCAGTCTCTTGATGAAGATGCACCTCCATTTATATGCCAAACCTACAAATTTATAGGCCAAACCTACAAATTTATAGGCCAAACCTACAAAGCGCTCTTTGAGAGGGCAGATCTGATGCTAAGGGAGAATTTGCTGCACTGGGTCGTGGCCACAGCCCCAAGCGCGTTGCCTGCTGGTCTTATGGCCTCTCCGGTTGCTGCAGCGCAGCGTTGGGATTCTGCACTCACTGGTGCCCTTCCACAACCAGCGGAGCCGGCACGCAGGGCCCCAGGACAGGGACACACAGGGCCCCAGGATAGGGACACAGTGCTATGAGAGGAATTCATGAGATGCAAATGGCACAGCAGGGAAATGCAAAGCAGGGACTGTCTGTGGAAGCCCCACATGAAGTCCAAGAGACCTGGCTCTTGCATTCCTCTGTGGCAGCGGATGCTCTTATCACCATCCACGAACACACTGGGATCATTGAACGCATTGAGATCATTCCTGTTTTGTGGAAAGCAAGCGGGAGACAAAGAAATTCCAGTTGTCAACCTCCCCCCGCCGCTTGCTTTTGTGTGTGCTTCCACCCTTAAGGCCAAGGTGCTGCAGTTACCTGAGAACCCAGATTCCATTTAAAAAAGATGAATATTTCCCAACCTCACTGGTATGGGAACACCTTTGAGAACATGAACTCTACAGGCTTCAACCAAACAAACGGAGCATGCCAACATCCGTATACGCCGAAAGGCAAATGCAAAACATCTCACAAAATTCAAATAAATGTCACGTCCCTCGGGACAGCAATATTGAGAGGTAAAGAACCAGTTGGATGTGTTGGGTTTTTTTTAAAATATGAACTAAGTGTTTCTAAATGAAACAGTAAGCGTCAATGCAGGAGCCACCACATCCCAGTCACGATGTCAGATCGCCAACACCCACAAATTGTGGCTTTTCCTCACCTGACTTCAGCCCTCTAGAAGTCAAACTTTGCTCATCCTCAACTCCCTCAACACAGAAAAAGACCTTCAGAGCCTGACTGAACCCATCCTGACAGAGGTAACCATGAGAGAGCCTCCCGTCATGCCTTCCCTTCCACACTGCCCACCTTCCACAAGATGTGCAACTTTAAAATAAAACCTAAGATTGAATTAGTCTTAAACTAACTGAAGCAAACTCAGACCGAAAAGCCAAACAGCAGAGGCACAGAAGGAACCCCCCCACTCCTTGGGAGCTAAAGGCTTATTTATATTTTGAGACTGAATTTTTTTTTTCTTTTTTTTAAGCCAGCAGTTACTCTCTATTCTCAAATGATTTGTAACCGAGATGGAGAGTTGAAAAGTTTGGGCAGGAGCGGATGAGAAAAGCCTTGCCTGACAAACAAATCTGAAGCTGAGCGTGGTCAGTTGAAGGATATTCCAAGCCCAAAAACATAAAGTAAATTTTTAAAAAGGAACATTTATTCCACTTTGCTCTTTGATTAGTAAGATCTGCTTCTTTCAATAGCAAAACTAAAAAAAGACTTTAGAGTAGTATCTAAGTCAAAGAATGGAAAGATTTAATCAGGCGGCAGGAACTCATGCTTGAAATAGGCACATACACAAAATCCTGCTTTAACAGGAGACGAGTTTTGTTTCACAACGTACTTTATTCAAAACAAACAGGAGAAACCGAGTCAAGAATAGACGGCAGATGCTTCAAAATAGGTCTCCTCGCAATTTTCGCTCCAACAAGAAAGCAAGCACGGGGATTTCAGAGCTCCGGCAAACTAAAGGGACGAGCTGGAGTTGAAACCACCCCCCCACACCCCCGTCAGGACAGGGAGAAGTGCCCGGGGGGGGAGGAACGGAGAGGACACAAATGGTAGAGAACCTTCTTAAGGAGCAGGCAGAGGGTCTGGGCGCCCTGTGTCCCCCCTTCCCAGCTCGGACGGGGGGGGCCCGGAGCCCGCGGGGTCTGCGCCAGCCGAGGTTTGTTGCTGAACCGGACTCGCTGCTCGGCGCGGGGCGGGAAGGGGAAAACACGACCCGGGGAGAAGTTGGGGACTGGGGAGGGGGGTGGGTGGGTGTGTGCTGCCCGCTCCCCCCCGCCGGCTCGGATGGGTGTTGGGCGGGCAGGGCGCGGAGCGGGGCTGCGGGCGGTGCCCCCGGGGAGTGTGTGTGTGGGGGGGGGGGTGTCGCCTCCCCCGCTCCGCCCGGCCCCGACGCCTCTCCCAACTTTCCGGGGGCGGCGCGGGGGGGGAGTGTGTGGGGGGGCACACCCGGAGGGACCCGCTCTGAGGCCCAGGGGCGCCTCACAGACCCCCGAAGGCCTCACACCCCCCTCCCCTTCCCCTCTTTCTTCCCCATACCCCCAAACCCCCCCCCCGCCGCGGGCCCCCTTCAGCGGGCGGGACCCCCGCGGCCGGGCCCCCGCTCACCTGCCCTCCCCGCCGGGCGCCGCGGGCTGCGCTGGGCTCCGGCCGCCGGGGCCGCGCGTTGCTGCCGTTGGCAAGTAACAGTCTCCAGGGCTACGGTCACTATGGCGCCTGCCGCCGGGTCTCGAGGCAACTGTTGCTACCCTCTCCCCTGCACGTCACCGCCTGGCCCCGCCCACCCCGCCCGCGACCATTGGCGGAGCGGCTGTCCGTCAGCGGGGGGGCGGGAAGAGGCGCGGACGGGCCAATGGCGGCGGGGAAGGGGCGGGGCGGAGAGTTGGCGCGCGCTTTGGCGCCTCAGCCGCGGGGCGGGCGCGGGGGGGGGGAAGTGGGCGTGGGGCCGCCGTGGGACGGAGCGGGACGGGGGGGACACGGGAGGGGACACGGGGCGGGACGCGGGGGGGGGGGGACACAGGGCGGCGGGGCGGGGGGGTACAACGCAGCCATCCGGCGGCGCTGTGAGAGCGGAAAACAACAAAAAAAAGTTAATTTCTCCCCCCGCCATTAAATATTGATGTTTCATATTAAATATTCATATTTAATATTAAAAAGTTCCCGTGGGCTCGGGCGCGCTGGGGGGTTTCTCCGAGTTTCTCCCTACCTGAGCTCTCGGTTCCCCGTGACATCGAACTGTTTCCATAGCGACCGGCTGTGAAGTCACAGCCGACCGAGGGGGGGGAATTGATGGAAAAAGCGGGCTTGGGGGCCTGGTTTAGTGCAAATTATAGCAATATAAGTACATTGCTGCTCAGCAGCCTTACGCACAGGCACACGCTCCTGATTCCCGCCCCAGCACCAGCGGAATGAGGCACCAGCACCACTTGGAGCCCAAAACCCGGGATGAGGTGACGGGCGAGGATGGAAGCAGCGTCATCGCCCCGTGACACAGAGTTATGGGTCTCACAGCAAACGCCTCCTGACGGACCCTCGGTCACGGGTCTTAAAGCACAGGTTAAGTCCACAAAAAGCTGGGCTCGAGCCCCAAAAGCCTGGCGTGTTTGCCAGGGAGCTCCGTGCCGAGCCAGAGCGCAGCCGGAGGAGACATCCGCCGCTGGGAACGGCTCCGTGTGCCCGCCTGGAACATCCACAGGATCCGCTCACCCCACAGATACAAGTACTGGCATGTGTGTGGCGTGACAAGGCTTTGGGAGGTTCTGGGGGGGAACTTCCAGCCCCTTCCAGTCCCTAAAGGGGCTCCAGGAAAGCTGGGGAGGGACTCGGGATCAGGGAGGGGAGCCATGGGACGAGGGGGAAGGGTTTTACACTGAAAAAGGGGAGATTGAGGTGAGATGTGAGGCAGAAATTGTTTGCTGTGAGGGGGGTGAGCCCCTGGCCCAGGTTGCCCAGAGAAGCTGTGGCTGCCCCATCCCTGGAGGGGTTCAAGGCCAGGTTGGACGGGGCTTGGAGCAACCTGGGCTGGTGGGAGGTGTCCCTGCCCAGGGCAGGGGGTGGCACTGGGTGGGCTTTAAGGTCCCTTCCCACCCAAACCATTCTAGGATTCTACGATTCCATGATTCTGTGATTCTATACTGCACTGGGGAAAACCCACACAGCGCCTGCTCATGGGTGGGACGGAAAACCTGATATTTTTATGTTGGTGGTGGAGGGAAAATGAAGCCTAAACTACAGCCTCTGGATGCAGAGAAATGCAAAAGCAGCTCGTCCCTCGGCTCTGCTCTTTCTGCCCTTAAATGAACACCCCGGCTCTGCCTTCGGTGAGAATCCACGTTATCCATCCACCCTGCTTCCACCCCTGGGAGAGGCTCAGGCTGGAAGCTCAGCAGATTTCAGGTGGGGTTTCCTTGAAATCCCTTCCCTGGGTGTCCAGGAGAGACTGGAAACATGGTGCTGGGTGAAGAAGGAGATTTGTAGCCTTGGGTTTACATTTCCAGTCCGGACACCTGGAATGCCAGCACTCCCCCTGGCAGCGGCAGCTGTCCTGAACGCACGCAGACTTAAATCAAGCCATAAGGAAAGCCTTTATTCCTTCACTTTTTTGGGGAAAAAAAGAGATTTTTGGTAGCGGGCAGCACAAATTCTGCCCCTGCAGGGTTGGGATGCTCCTCTGGATACAGATTCCTATAAAAACAAATCAGCACGTACAAACCTTTCCAGGCAGGTAAAGCAATTCCCTTGGAAATCAATATTAAGTAGTTGCAAGAACCCCAGCTCCTGCTGAGCCGTCTTCTCCTGGTCGTTTTGCAAAGAATGGCCAAATTCTCCTGTTTTCGGGCATTTCACGCAGGCTGAGGTTTTGTGTCTGGCCTTAAGGTAGAGACAGTGAGGGAAACACGGCCACTGCAATTAAGGTGATGATTTTTCTCTTTTTCACCTCGCTTTTGTAACAGGTGACGAATTTAAACATATTTGAAAGTTAAGATGGTTTTGTCGTTCGAAGTCTAAGAAGTTTCTCTTTGTCTTCATGGGATGATGATGATGATGGTGACCCTGGTCATGGCTTTGCGGTTAAGGTTTAATTCATTTTTTTGCTCCTAAAAAAGAAATTATGAATGGAGGGATAAAAAAACCCAAGTGGGGATGTGTCCTGCCTCTTACTGCGGGTAATTCCACCTCCCACCCACCCCCCCCAACCTCGCCGCTTCGGAGCTGGGCTGCCCCACACCGAGTTAACCCAGTCCTTTATTCCGGACATTTTTCGGAAGTTTAAAATGATGTATAGATCCGAGGTGGCTTAAGACACTTGCTTTAATTGCTTTAATTGTTTATTTGAATTCTGAAAACCAACACGTGCTCGAGGTCGGACCCGGCTCCTCTCTCTGGGTTTGGAAGGCAGATGCTTGCCAAGGAAAGCTGCATTTTTTATAGAGCTTTACGGAATACTTTTATTTGTGAGGGGTTTTGGTGGTGGTTCCCCGCACCACCCCCCCACCGCGTTAAACCCAGCAGAATCACCACGCGTGCGTTTCGATTGCTTTGAAAAAACCCCCATCGGACACTTCAGGATTTCCAGGATCACCTCATTGACCTGCAATAAAAGGCTTTTATGATGTATTTTGCTGTAGCGTTTTCTGAAAAGTACGTCCCAGCCTAAGCCAAGGAAGTGTGTGGAATTCGTACCCATGGAGACTCCAATAACACAGCCAGCTCCAAATCCCACAGGATTATTAGTTTTCTTACCTAACATATCAGGAAAGGAGTGGCTGGAAAAGGGAGAGGCGGAGAAAAAGTGACTGAGCAAGATAATATAAATTGGAGAGACTGGGCTGGCTGGTTAGCGTTTGGTCTGTCGCGGATTTGGGGCTGATATTCCGGCTTCCCAGAGGTTACTACGAGATTTATACGGGAAAAATTCACAGACTTGTGTGTCTGAGCACCAAGGACGTGCCGGGGGAGATTTTGAGAAGCCCCAAAGAAAAATGAGTCTCTCTTAATGGGTTGCAGACCCTTAAGGCTAAGGATATTTAAAAAGATCAGCCTTTAGGTGAGGGTGGCATTGCTTAATAAACAGTAAAATAGAAAATAGGGATTGAATAGTTTTTGAGACGTCACCTAATGCACAGAAACATCTGCTTTTACCTTGGGAAATGGAGATGAGATTAATATCTTAATAGCTCCTTCTGGTTTGTTTGAGGGTTGTTCTCGTTTCTTCTCTCAACCTCTTGTTTTCTAAAATCTATGCCTTTCCTACAGAGGTGCTACATAAATAGTTCTTTTGGGTCCTGCGATGCTGTGGTCGCTTGTTCCTGCTTGAGCACCGTACGTCGCATTTGGCCATGTTGAATTGCATCATGTTGGTTTTGAGTCATCGCTCACGTTGACCGAGAGCCTAACGAGCCTGCGGTCCCTCCCGGCGCAGCGTCACCCGCAGCGCGGTGTTGCGGATCTGTTACCGCCTTCGTTTTCAGGGCACGATTCCCCACTGCACGGCATCTGCAAAAGAAATGTAAAACGCATTTGGGATGTGCCCTTATTCTTTCCAAGATGTCATTTATTATACGAAAGCCGAAGCGGAGGTTCCCTGTCTTAACCTGCCAGCAATATCCTGAAATTCTCCATAAAGCCCAACACACAATCCCTCGATAAAACAAACCTCAGAAGTTAGCCAGTTCCCCCCTGGGAACCTGAGGAGTAATCACAGGGCTGATACTTTAAATCAAGGGACCCGCCTGTCACCTCTTGTGTCAAGCTGATCACCGGAATTCATTTTTCCTCCTTTTTTTGCACCCTGTTGCATGAAGCAGGTCCCATCCCTCTCAGCCTGCGCCGTACCGGGGTGGGTCTGGGGGAGGGAAGGAGCCTGATTTAAATCTTCAGTCTTTTCAATCTTCATCTTTTCTTTAGAAAGCTGCTGGTGAAGAAAGAGGGAGGCTGCTCGCAAAGCAGGACGTTTGCTGCAGCTGTAGCAGATACCCACAGGAGGGCACGGTCCTCAAAGCAAACTGGAATTCAGCTAAAATCCAACGCCGCTGGAACGATCCACCCCTTGGACTTGGTTTCGCTAAAGGGAGATTTTGAGAAAAAACTAGTCTTTTGAGAAAAACTAGTCAAATGCCCTGCAAGGGTGGTGGGATCCTTTGGAATGTCATGTTTATCCCTGAAAAATACTGTTGGTTTTGGTTGCTGGTAATGAAAGCTTAACCGAAGCTATTCCCTTGAATTGTTTTACTGTAAAAAAGGAAAAAAATTCCCGGAAGATTAAAACCAAACCAAACCAAACCAAAAAATTGCCTTTGGGGTTTTTTTGCTTAAAAAAAAAAAAGTAGTTTGCTTGTGTTCAGCCAGTTTTAATGGGGAAAATCCCTATTTTTATACAGGTACCAACCCACACAGCACTTCCCTACCTGAAAGCTTTCTGTGTCGGGTTCCCCCCGTCCGTGCTGTGTTTTATTGCCGAGTGATCTCTGTTGAGGGATATTAGTTGTTTAGTGTTTTAATTAGAATAAATTACTTAGGATGATAATATGGTGTGATAATATGGATGCTAAACAACCCAACATCCCTCAACATCTCAGTGTGTCCGGTGGAAAATACACGGAGCCTGGACCGGTGGCTCTCTGTGCCCACTCTACCACTGTGGTAACAGCATCATCCCACGCAAGCTAAGAAGATGATGGATTTTGCAATAATGGATTTTCTTTTAATATATCACCGATAAAATTTAACTTCACAATGCTTTTAAATCGTGATGCAGATGGGATAGGTTCTGGTTGTGTAGGAAGGTAGAATTAGAGAGTCACAGACTGGTTTGGGTGGGAAGGGACCTTAAAGCCCACCCAGTGCCACCCCCTGCCCTGGGCAGGGACACCTCCCACCAGCCCAGGTTGCTCCAAGCCCCGGCCAACGTGGCCTTGGACACCTCCAGGGATGGGGCAGCCTCAACCCTACATTGAGGTGGTTGCTCAAGAGAAGCTCTTGAGAACAGAGTAAATGTCCACACCACCTCCTCCTGAGGAAACTTCTTCAGAGGGACCGAAGCAAACTGACGCGATGGCTTTTCCGTGTCCCTCAAGCACCGGAGCATATGGATAATGCTGAGGGGGGGGAGCCTGCTCCAGCCACAGCCCCAGGAGCGTTGTCTTCCACATTACACATTTCTGAATTTGCTGCCGGTCAGACAACAGCCCTCTCCAGTGCTTTTGGCTGGGCTTGAGAGGAGAAATCCGTCGAGTGTGGTTGTGCCAAGGCCGTGCGGGAATTTCCCAGTGGCACAGATCCTCCTCTGCCCACGCGTCTCTGCAGCGGGAAGATGAAATCCAGGCTGCCTCTCGCTGCCCCCGTGGTCTGGGATGCCGTGTCCTGTCCTGAGAGCATCCCAGAGCTCCGCTCCCCCTCAGCCTCGCCCAGCCCGAATGCAGACAGGGGTGCAGAAGAAAGAAGAAAGGGTGTTCAGCTCTTCCCCTGCCCTTTCTTCTGTCTCCCTTGGGTGGCAGCAAGGATCACAACGGTCCCCGCAAAAGCTTCTCCGCTCGACGTTTCGAGGACGTGGACTTTAACGGGGTTACTCTTCTCAACTTCGTGTCTTCCCCCTACACAGGTTTTTAGCACAGCTAGAAACTCAAATGCTCTCTTCCCTCCCAACCCTGGACATTTTTTTTTCCGCAGAATTAAAGGACTAAGCATTGATCTGGAGCGTTACTTGTTTGCTTTGGCCACAGCCGTCTGGAAATTCTGCAAAAAGCACTGGGTACGGTCATGGAAAAACCAGTGGCTGTGGGGTTTTTGTGAGGCACTCCCTGCAGAGAGCTGGCACCTGCTCAGCTCGCAGGAGCTAGAGGAGGTTGTGTCCACAACTTGGATGTAATCAAAGATAGTCATATTGATACAACTAAATCAATATGCCTTCTGTCAACACGACTTTTGTATGGAGGCAATATCTGTGTAATTAAACTCTCAATGACTGAATAGCCTTGGCGTCAGTTCATGGAAGTTCCGGACAATGCATCACAATTTAAAATCATCGTGAGGTTATATTTTGTCGCTGATGTATTAAAAGAAAATCCACTATTGCAAAATCCATTATCTTCTTACATGGGACGAGGCTGTTTTCTTGTGCAGCGAGTTTGGATGAGTCTCCTCCTGTTTCCCAGATAACCACGGGCACTACGAATGATGGGGAGGGACAGAGGAACCCGCAGCCCGGGCGGGGGTGACGGACAGGGTCGGGCAGCCAAGGGCCTGGGCGATGTGAGGGCAAGGGATCACAAAATCGGCAAAATGGCTTAAGCGCTGTCACCTTCAACATCTGCTTATAAGGCACCATCGTGGAGAAATCCCCAAGACTGTTTCTAGGAAGTCGGCGTGCTGGGGTGCCTCTCTGAAGTCTCCTGTCATGCCAGCAGCACGGGGAATAAACGGGAGGAGCTGGAGACCTGCGTGGGGCGCAGGGGCTGTAGGGCTACCCTCTGGTTGGGGCTGTGGAGACGTGGTGGGACGGCTCCCACCGCCAGAGCGCTGCACGAGGGGCTACAGGCTCTGCAGCACCTGCGGGTGGGTGAGGATTATAGAGGAGACAGGTTAAGGGTGGCATCGTAGTGGTTGTTACAGGCTGCCTGACCGGGAGGGACGAGCGGCTGACGACCTCTACGGACAGGTAGGAGCCGCCTTGTCCTGGTCCTCATGGGGGACTTCAACTGTCCTGAGAGCTGCTGGAGGCACGGCATGGCAGGGCACAAGCCACGCAGGAGGTTCCTGGAGATCATCATCAATGACATCTGCTAGGGGTGAGGCCAAGGAGGACCTAGTTTATATTTCCACCTTCAGTCGGTGCAGCCACGTTCTCTGGGAGTGCAGAAAAACAAACCCCAAACACAACCCCCTGACCTCCGAGCTGTCCCTGCCTCTGCTTCCAAAAATGCACTGCATGAACGCAGCATGATGGCAAAACCAGCCCTGTTTGGGGGTTCTTTCTTCTAGTTTATATTAGCAACAGACAACTTGTGGTCGAAGATGTTACACCTTCATCAGTTTGTTGATCCCTGGTAGATGGGGTTATTTTCCCCACGTCTCTCCTGGCGGAGCAGCGTGTGTGACCGCTGCCCAGGCTGCAGCCAGCGAAGTCAGTCACCGCCTCTCTCGGTGGCTCGCGCTAAGGCAGTTTGCCTCCCAGATGTAGATATGCTGGTGGAAAGATCACTGCCCTAAATTCCCACCACCTTCTCGTGCGTTTTGGAGGTGAATGTTCCCAGCAGCGAAACTGAGAAACGATCACTGAAACGGCTATTGGGCAAAACCAGCTACCTCAATTTAGACACGTTATTTACATGATTTAAGCTGTATTAGTTGCTTTTGCCTGCGATGATTTAGCAAACGTTTGTGCATCAGCAAATCTGCAGGGCTGCAGGTAGGAGCTTGGGATGAGAACTTTGCTCCTCGTCTCCTGGAGCCTGGGATGAGAATTTCGCTCCTCATCTCCTGGAGCCTGGGATGAGAACTTCACTCCTCATCTGCTGGATCTGGCAGCGGTGTCATTTGCTGTCTGAGGTGCCTGACTGCACGCGGCAAGGTGGGAAGAGCTGTTGTGTTTCTGTACCAGTGGCCTGCTGGAAGAAGGAGGGCAGCAAACCCTTTCAGCTGTATTTAAGGGAGCTGTAGCTGAGTCTTTTAAGGTTTTGGTGGACAGGCCGTAGAGAACTGCCATGCCTGTCCTCACCGCTCCATCCCAACACTCTGCCAAAAGCCAAGAGAAAGCTACAGGTGCTTTTGCTTTGGCCACCTCCATGCAAAGCCTGGCTTTGTAGCTTCAACCAGCAGCAAAGTGAGTCCCTGGGGACAGCGAGAGGCGATGACTACTTCAACTGCTATAGCATGATTTCCTCGAGCCATCGGATGAGGGACAGTTGTCTTCTACAAAATAAATCCCGGTTGGGAATTGTGCTGCGGAGGCTGTATGGGCAGCGCTGGCCGTCCTCAGGACGAGGAGCAACGGGACAAAGGCCACAGGGCTGGACGCGGTGTGACTCGTCTGCTGACCAGGTAACTGGGGAGGACTTAGGCTGAAAACCAGACGGTGGGAGGACATCCACCTTCTGTCTGCCTACCTCGCGAGTGTTTTCAGTGTTTCAGGTCACTTCTTCCATCCTGAACTGGGACAAAAAGTCGTACGGAAGTTTGGAACCTGAATATTAAAACAGAAAGGTTTGTGCGGGGAAGGTGGACGCGCTCACGACCGTCAGCATTTTAGAGTTCTGTAATTTTTTTACTCCAGGGAGTTGATGTTTAAAAACCCCAGAAAAAAACATTAAGTAGCCCCGTGGATTATTAGCATTTCAGCCGGAGTTGCAGGCGCGCGGGTCTTGCGCCGCGCTCCAGCGACAGTCAACCACCACCAGCAACTTCTCGTCGTCTCCTCACGACGCACGGGGCGGTATCGGGACGGGGCGCAATCAAGCGATAGAGCGTGTTCACGTGTTGCTGTCTCTCTGGTTACACATTCATCGCTTTCCCGGTTACCACACAGGTGAAAGGGGGAGGGCAGACAGGGCACAGACTTGTTCTGCTTCGGGCTAGACCTGCCCGGTAAATATTGTGACACCGTTGCCACAGAGCCCCTGGGCTTGGGGACAGGGGAGCAAACCCACCGTCCTCGTCCTCCAGCAGCAAGAGAAAAAGATGTAATTCTTCGGTTTACTGAAGTTCTGGAGACGCAGCTGGTTTTTTCTCAGCTGCCGGAAACAACTTCCCTCTTGCACGTCTGATTTCCATGTGCGTCCCGTTTCGGAGCAAACGGCTTTCCCTCAAATTCTTTTTCAAAAGAATTTGGGCACATAAATAGCACCGCGATTTGGTTTTAGCTTTAACGTTCAGAGGATATAGGCAAGACCTCTGAAGAGAGGTGATACCTAGCATCAAACTAAATTATTTTATAGGGTAGACATTCTAATTCTCCGCTGCCCTTCACACTTTATAAATGCGTATGCCACACACTAAACTTCGCACGTTGCGCAAAACAACGGACAGCCTTTGCCTGTACCGCATCATTTCAAAATCCACTAGCACGCGGGTTTTAGTGAGCATTAAAAAACAAAACAAAACAAAAAAGTGTTTGTGCCTATGACAGAGCAAATACTGTTTGCTCCAGTTTTATTTATGAGAAGAAAACCGCAGAAGAGTCACGTTTTCACAGACGGAGGCAGATAAAGGTCAGTTATCAGGTGGCGTGTTCTGGTGAAGACTCCTCAGCCTTGCTGACGTTACGTTGATTTGTGACAGCTGAGAGTTGGACCGGAATCTAGAACTTAATTTGGGGGGGGGGTGGAGGATGATTTTAGTGTGTGCGTGTCTGTCTTTTTTTATTGTGTGTGGGTTTTTTTGGTTTGGGGTTTGTTTTTCTTCTTTCCAGCGACACCTACACCTCTTTGCTGTAGACCCTCTCACACGGCCAGAAAGATGCTGCGAGTCCGTGGTGGGAAAGACAACGTGAGCTGCTTAGTTTAGAAATTACTACGCCATAAACAGACTCTTCTGCCTCCCCTCCTTCCTCGCCACGGCATCTTCACCAGCGTATTGCCTCAGTGCGTTCGTTCTCCTCTTGTTGTGCTTCACATGGAAATTTCTGAACGAGTGTATTGCCCCCCACCCCGGCCCCGGCCCTGTTATCTCTCAAGTCAATGTCCCAAAGTGCAACGACATCTCGGGTTGAGTCACTGGCTCCCAGTGACTCTGGAATTGGAAATTTGTGAGCGTTATCGGAGCAATGGTGGCCCAAAATAGCTTACAGATCCAATGCCAGGGCTGGATGGGGAAGGGTGATAAAAGTGAAAAGTTGTGTAAACTCTCGTGGGTCATTTAGGTCAGGACTTGTTCCATGCGGGGAATGACTAAGCTGAAGAAGAAACTTATTTCCACTCTCTCTGTGTCCACAGCTGTACGAAGAGACGATTCTTTGCTTGAGATGGGAAAGAACTTGCAAATGGAACTTCTTCTCTTTCAGCAGAAAGCAGAGTGATGTTCCGTGGGTGACAGGAAACCCGTGGCCAAGGTGAAGAACGCAGCTCTCGGCAGAGACAGCCTGTGCCTCGCCGACCAACCAGCCCCTCTCAGGAAGCAGCGTGTTGTCTGTTCACCAGCTTTTCTAACCACAGTTGGGCGATTTGACATAGAATCATAGAATCCTCTAGGGACCTTTAAGATCGAGTCCAACCATGAACCCAACACTGCCACAACCACTGCTAAACCACGTCCCTCGGCACCACGCAGACCCATCTTTTAAATTCATGGCCCCAATCTGCATTTATCCTGGGCCTTGA
Source organism: Larus michahellis (assembly GCF_964199755.1). Classification (NCBI taxonomy): domain Eukaryota; kingdom Metazoa; phylum Chordata; class Aves; order Charadriiformes; family Laridae; genus Larus; species Larus michahellis. The sequence continues at coordinate 2,580,849 of NC_133918.1, read as the reverse complement.
CAAGGCACTGATCCTACCGCTCTTGTCTTGTCAGGGATGCCTCTGTCCTCGATGGCATCCTCCTCCACCTTCATCTTCTTCACCTTCATCTTCTGCTGCAGCATGTTAAATACCTGCGGATGTCAAGGCAGGGTAGAAACATGAAGGAATTGGAAAACCATTTAGGTTGGAAAAGACCCTTAAGATCATCGAGTCCAACCGTTAATCTAACACCACCAAGTCCACCACTAAACCACGTCGCTAAGCACCACGTCTACACGTCTTTTAAATCCCTCCAGGAGCGTGTTGACACTCAGGAAAAGGTGACTCACATCGTAGTAGTCAACGAGCTGCAACTTCCCAGGCACAGACAGCCAAGGTGCTGCGGTCCTACTGTGAGGGATCCAAGCAGACCATTAGCTGGAGGTTTTAGCAAAACCATGCATACCTCTGCATTTTCAACTCGCTGCCATATCTGGGTGTCTTCGCTGACAGGAACAAAATGGATTCTGTGGAGTTTTCGGTCCTCCCTTCGAGGTCGAGCCTATCATCAACAGAGCTGGAGGCTGCTTAACCTGCAGCCAACTGCCCCCCTCCAACAACCTCCCGTCACCAGCACAATTTAAAGGTAACGTCAAGCTTTGATTGTTAAGAGCGACTCTACAATGGAAAGGCATCTTCAAAGGGGAATGGTTTAAACTAGAGCAGGGCGGGTTTAGATCAGCCATGAGGAAGAAGTTCTTTACACTGAGGGTGGTGAGACACTGGCCCAGGTTGCCCAGAGAGGGGGTGGAGGCCCCATCCCTGGAGACATTCAAGGCCAGGCTGGATGAGGCTCTGAGCGACCTGATCTAGTTCAAGCTGTCCCTGCTCGCTGCAGGGGGTTGGACTAGATGGCCTTTAGAGGTCCCTTCCGACCCAACACATTCTGTGATTCTATGATTTCTTGAATATTCCCCATTTGCCAGGTATCTTCTGGAAGCTTGTCCACAGCCAGACTCTGCCACCACAAACCCCTTCCCCAGCTCTCACGCCGCGACCTGCCTTTTCTAAGGGCAGCAGACGGGACAGTTCTTCAAACCTCTGCCAAACTAAAATTCTAACTTTTACACTAGTATTTGGCAATTTATTTGATTTGGATAATCTCTAGTAACACTCTAATGTGGGCTGATCATCTAGACAACGCGTTTCTATTGCTAGGTCGGCCTTGCGGAGCCAACCCCGAGGCACCGCACTTGCTCATCTGCTCCTTTTACTGGAAAACACGCGGCTCGGCTCTGGATGTTGATCTTGGCAGGGAGCACGGCACAGGGCACGGCTGCTCCTGCAGAGCTCTGGCAACGGGCACCAGATGGGAAACTGGCCTTTATTCCCTTTGAAGTCCCAGAGACTGAAAATGCCTACGCAGACAGCAGATATTATTATACTTCTCTGCACTTGCCTCTCTCCTCCCTGTAGCCAACAAATGCAGGACTAAGACATGTATTTAATGCTTTTTTCCCCCCCGACTTTTTTTCTTTTCCCACGTGCCAATGTATATAATTCATGCTGATTGCAATTTTCGTGGCATGAAAATTCAAGGTCAATCGGGAGCTGGTGACTGGAAAAACCGATACCTGCAAAGACTTCCCAGTCCTTCCCAGCCTGGCCAGCGATGGCTAAAACTCACCCCAGGCCAGTGATTCTCTTCTACGTTAACATTTCCCGGGGCTGGCTGGGGCCACCCCGCTCTTGGTGCCCGGGAAAGCGAGAACCCTGGGACTCCAGTTAATTGTTAGTAAATATAGAGTCAGCGCAGGCAACACTTGACAAAGGGCGCAGTCGCTCTGGTGCACTCGCTGGTTGAACCTTAACAACTCCAAGTTTGTTTATAAAGGGCTGGGCTATCATCAATCAATAATAAGCGTTCCTATCGTTACGCCAAGGCATAAGCGGATCCCCTGTAGGCAGTGAGAACGGTTCTCTGCCCGTGGCAGAGTTGCCCGAGGACCATCTGCACTTATCTTTGCTCTTCTCTGGTCCTTCAGTCTGGTCCTTCACTGGTAACGTGGTCCCCTTTGGTCCCAGGACCGACGGGAGCTCTGCAAACACACCTGGGTAAGTGGCGCAACCTCAGTTGGACGGACAAGGGCTCTGGGAGCACAAAAAAGCAGCTTGCCCAGGGCAATCTGTTGGCTTGGGGCATGGCCAAAAATAGAACCGGTGACTCCTGACACTTGAGTTAACCTTTGGGTTGTGCCACTGAAGCTTTTCTTGGTTCGCTGACGACGACGACGTGCCCCTCGTCAGCAGAGCAGGCACTGGCCAACGACCAAGGCAGGACGGCAGTAAGAGGGTTAGTTTACCAAGTTTACAGGTCTCACCAGCTTTTCCAGGTGCTGTTTGTACCCTTGCTCTTCAGAACAGATTCGCCATTGAATGGAGACGGAGCCGGGCTGGGGGTGTGGAGCGGCCGCAGAGGGGAGCAGAGGTAGCTGGGACAGGGAGGTGAGCGCAGCGGGGCTGCGAGGGAAGGCTCAGACCCCAAGAGATGGCGAAGAGCCGGCAAAGCAAGAACTGGTGGGCGCCTGGACCTGCAGACGGCTCCTGGGGCTGACTTGGCATCACCATCTAACTGGGCTGTCGCTGTTTCGCAGCTGCCGTATCTTCGGTGCTCTTCTGCGCTCTTGGCCTGCCGCTGCTCCAGCTGCGGCCCCGAGCTCCTGGCAGGAGCTTCTCTGGTGACTTATCCCTTAGGTTTGCTCATCAACTAAACGGCATGAACAGGGAATAGCTCCGGGTGGTGGGGGAGGGAGTGAAGAATTTGCAGGAAAAAAACAACGTTTATGAATTCTTGGTCTGCACTGGCAAAATAATAGCAGCAATAACTCATTCAACAGATACAGCTGTTTCGCTAAAAGGGCAAACAAAATTCTGGATTTTCTGCAACTGTAGGAGCTAGAAACAACAGAGAATAGTCAGACGACCTACCTGACCATAACCTTCAAAAAAAAAAAATATTAAAAATGTGGCACTGGATTTAGCTTAAATAAGAAAGACCCAGGGAGGGCAGGAATGGGGGAGCTGGCGCCAAGACCGCAGGTTCTGCCCCAGGTCCGGTAACGGGGTGCCTGGTGCTGCCACGGCCAGAGCCGCCCCATGCTCATGCTCGAAACGCTGTTCCCACAGACCCATCCCCTTTCCGTCCTTTGGGCTGATGGAAAAACAACTGCGTGGGGCTGGTTTTTCAGGGCCAGCCTCCTCCTCCTCTGCTGTGGCACCCCGGCTGCGAGCAACCATCGCACCCTTTCTCCTCCTCTTGCTTTTATCGCACAGAACCACAGGATCCCAGGCTGGAAGGGCCCTCAGGGACCATCTGGTCCAATCTTTCTTGGCAAAAGCCCGGTCTAGACGAGATGGCCCAGCACCCTGTCCAGCTGGAACTTAAAACTATCCAATGTTGGGGAATCCACCGCTTCCCTGGGGGGATGATTCCAATGGCTGATGGTTCTCTGTGTGAAAAATTCTCCCCTTGTGTCCAATCGGAATCTCCCCAGGAGGGACTTGTACCCGTCACCCCTCGTCTTTTCCATGGGACTCCTTGTAGAAAGGGAGTCTCCATCTTCTTTGTAGCCCCCCTTTAAACATTGGGAATGGGAGATAAGGTCTCCCCTGAGTCTTCTTTTCTCAAGGCTGAACAAACCCAGTTCTCTCAGCCTTTTTCTTAGACGGCAGCTTCCCGGTCCTTCGGTCGCCTTGGGGGCCCTTCTCCGGCCCCTCTCCAGCCTGGCCACAGCTGTTTTGCGTGTCGGGGACCAAAACGGAGTGCAGGACTCCAGCTGTGGCCTGGCCAGTGCTGAGAAGAGTGGGGATAATGACTTAGAATCATGGAATGTGTTGGGTCGGAAGGGAGCTCTAAAGGCCATCCCGTCCAACCCCCTGCAGCGAGCAGGGACAGCTTGAACTAGATCAGGTCGCTCAGAGCCTCATCCAGCCTGGCCTTGAATGTCTCCAGGGATGGGGCCTCCACCCCCTCTCTGGGCAACCTGGGCCAGTGTCTCACCACCCTCAGGGTAAAGAAATTCCTAACGCCTGATCTAAACCTGCCCTGCTCTAGTTTAAACCATCGCCCCTCGTCCTATCGCTTCTTTATCTCTGCTGCTGATGCCCCTGGAGATGTACCCCAGCTTTCCGCAGAGCTGCTCGGGGGCTGGTGGGACCCGAGCACGGGACCCGGCTCTCGGCCCTGTCGAACCTCATGGAATCGTGCCCTCGCCCGTTACCTGGGTTCTCCCAGGGATGGGGGACTGTGAGGCGACCCCCGCCTCTCCCACCGCTGCGCCGGCTCAGCCCGTGCTCTCCCCAGCCCCGGGGGGCGGCGGGTGGGGCCGGTTCCCGGTTCCCTGTTGCCGGCGCTGGGCACTGCCCGCCGGGACAATGACCGCGGGTAACCCCGCGGCGCGCGGGCGAGGGGGCGGAGCCTCGCCGCCTTCCGACCGCCGCCTGCGCCAATGGCGCGGCCGCGCGGGTCTTTCGAGCGGGAGGGGGCGTGGCGGTGGGTGTGACCAAGGGCTGGCCACGCCCCCCTCCCTTGCCCGCCGCCGCGAACGCTCTAAAGGCGGGCCCCGCGTGGCGGCGCGCGGCAGAGCTGCTCTCGCGCCGCCTGGGGGTTGCCGCGCGCTCCCGCCGGCTCCAGTTGGAGGTAACGGCGCGTGCGCGCGGGGTTCCCGCCTTCCCTCGCGACCGGCCGCGCGCGTGGGGAGGGGGGGTGAGGGCTTCATGGTCCCCTCGCGGCGCGGGAAAATCAGCGCGGGAAAGCCGGGGGGGGGGGAGGGCACGGCCTGGCCCCGCCCACGCGATGTCTCTGCGGACCCCCGCGTGTCCCGAGGGGGGGCTGCGCGGCCGGGGCCCGGTGGGGGCCTCGGACACCCCCCCCCCCTCTCCGGGGGGTGTGCGGGTTTCACTGCGAAATTAACCTTTCCGGCAACTTCTGAGCCAGCTGCGCTTGACGCGCCTTTCGCCAGTGGGGCGGGCCGGCCAAAAACTTGGAGGTTTTGGTTAAATAACATCTCCCCCCCCCCCGGTGTGTCTGGGGCCTGTGAGGGGCAGCGCTGGGGGGCTGCGAGGGGAAGGCCCGGCCCCGGTCCCGCCGGTGGCAGGATGGAGGGGGAGGGGGCAGACCCGCGGGTGGGGGGGTCTTCGGGATGGCGACCCTCGGGGGGCTCCCACCCCCTGCGGCCACGGCGCGGCGAAGCCGCCAGCACCTGAAGAAAGAGGAAATTAAACCCGGGTGGAGTCACGCTGCCGGGGAATTCACCGAAAATATCCCGGGCTCCTGGAGAAGCAATTTGCTCAAAATTTAGCAATAACGAGTAAATAACGAGTTCGGCGGGGGCCGCTCCGTGGGCAGCTCCGTCAGCCCCGATGGAGCCCAACGTCCCGCCACGGCGGGTGCTGCGGGTCCCCGGTGCGGGGTCGTCCCTCCCGGGGGCCGGCGTCGGTTTTCCGCCTGTTCTCCCCGTTCCTGCCTCAGGAGGCACCGGGCGACATCCCATCCCGGCCTGCGGGGCTTGGGAGGCTCCTGGCGCTGCCCTTTTAAAAATAGAGTTCGTCCAGAAGAGGAAGAGCGGGTTGCTCGGCGTCTGTTTCCTCGCCCGATAAATCTGTAAGGAAAATAAAAAGGGACAAAAAGGCCAAGTTTCAGTTTTTGGTGGAAAGGGGGAAAGGCAGCGAGATAACGCGGTGACCGCCTGAAGCCGATCCGCACGGCGATAACCGCAGCGGGTCAGACACGGTGCCTTTACCGGTAAAAAGGGGGGGAAAAAAAAAAACCCAAACCCGTACCGGGAAGGGGAGTGGGCCGAGCTGGAACGTGTCGCGGTGTGCAGCGTGAACCCGTGCGCTAATTTGAATTTGAGCTGGTTTTTGGGGCTCTGTGGGTGCGTTTGGAGTAAAGGTGTGTTCGGAGCCTTCACTCCCCTTGACCGTCACGAGTTTGCGCGTCATCATCAGACCCCGCTTCGGTGTTGTCCGTGGAGCTCCGCGGTGGTTGCCATGAAATCCCTCCCCAACTTCCAGCTCCCTCAGCGCAGGAGACGCTTTGTATTTAAATCACTCAGGTTGTCACACGGGCTTCGTTAACAGGGAGGGTTCCTCCGGCAGGTTCTTCTTTGGGTGCGTGTCCCTCGTCTCCCTGCACGCCCTTGGCGCAGTGTGGGGTGTTACCTCTGCCGGGAACAGCTTGTGGCAGGGGAGGATCGTTCCTGATCCCGCTCGGGACCCGCGGTGAGCTCCCGCCGGCTCTGGTGAGCTCCTGGGGGCTTTCCAGGGGCTCGTGGAGCAGAGCCGTGGGTGCTGAGCCCGGGGGGGTTGGCTGCAGTGCTTAGCAGAGCCACTCAGAGCGTGTGCGTCCTCACATCTTTGCTCCCATCCTAAATTGTTGTTGGGGGTCTTCAGCCTGGAGAAGAGAAGGCTCCGGGGAGACCTTCCAGCCCCTTCCAGTCCCTAAAGGGGCTCCAGGAAAGCTGGGGAGGGACTCCGGAGCAGGGAGGGGAGCCACGGGACGAGGGGGAAGGGTTTGAAACTGGAAGAGGGGAGACTGAGATGAGATCTGGGGAAGAAATTGTTTGCTGTGAGGGGGGTGAGCCCCTGGCCCAGGTTGCCCAGAGAAGCTGTGGCTGCCCCATCCCTGGAGGGGTTCAAGGCCAGGTTGGCCGGGGCTTGGAGCAACCTGGGCTGGTGGGAGGTGTCCCTGCCCAGGGCAGGGGGTGGCACTGGGTGGCCTTTAAGGTCCCTTCCAACCCAAACCGTTCCATGACTATATGACTCCTGAGCACCTGGGAGATTGGCCTTTCTTTGCCCAACGTGTTTCCAACCAACCTCTGCTGCCCGAGAGCTCGCCGGGCTGCAGGATGCTGGTGTGAGGACACCTCCACCCTTCCCCTTCAAACTTTCCTGCTGCATTAACGAGCAGACGGCAAGAGAAAGGCTGTGATTAGCACGGAGAGAAAAGCTTCCTGCAGGGATGCTGGGGAGCCTCAAACCCTTGTTGTGGGGCGCTGGGAAGGAGTGTGGGGGCAGTACTGCGAAAGGGGTCAAGCCCAATGACAGCTTCTACGGCACGTCCCTCCTCACCCCCTGCCCAGGTCCCTCCGTGAGCCGGAGCCGGAGGTGGCGGCACATCCGTGTCTGGGAACCAGCACGTTCCTCCCGGTGTGGGGCTGAGTCCCTCCGGGCTGGGGAGAGGCCTGAGCCCGGGTGTCACAGGTCTGGGTGGCCGCTCTAGAGATAACACCCCTTTCCTCGCAGCTGCCTTATTAGAAAAAAAAAATAAATAGAAAACCCCACTCTTTTAGCCTAGAATGGGGCACTGGGTGATGTCTGCCAGTTATCTCAGAGCTGGCATTTTTGGTGACGTCCCTTCCTCAGCCACGTGTGAATGTGACTATTTTCCGCGTTGTGAGTTGCAGCCCGGAGCCGAGTGTGGGGTGAGCAGCGACGTGTCCTTGCCTGGTGGTGGAGGGGGGGGGGGACGGAACACGTGCCACCCGGGGCTGGTGGCTGGCCAGCCCGCTGCCCTGCTGGCTGGCCACCGTTCTCCACTGCCGTCAGAGGCTGAAGGCTGCGGCTTGGCTCCGCCGGATTCATTGGATGGAGGGGCTCTTCCCTTTTCCTCCTGTCTGCCGTCATTCCGACAAACGCGCTCTCTGCCGTGCCCGCTTTAAATAGCGTCTGCCTGACGCGGCTACAAAACGGGGTGCTAAAAATCCACTTTTTGAAAAGATGAAGGGTGATGAGGTTCGTCCCCAACCAGTTAGAAATCCCCGGAAACAATTAAACAGAAGCGCCAAAGGCTTGTGACAAATGTAAACCTTAAATAAAACCGACGTTGCTTTGGGTGCTGGGAAGTGCTTGGTGCAGGTGACGAAATCCCCTAACGACAAAGTACTGAGAGCGGCGCAGAAGCTGCCAAAAAACCAACAGCTGCCAAAGCATCGTTTTTGGTTTTTTTTTTTTTTTTTTTTTTTCCCCGGATCGTGTTAAACCTCCGAGGTGGGGGGGACGACGACACCCCAAATCCCGGGCGTGCGGGGCCGGCGTGGGGCCGGGGCTTCCTTAAGCGGCTGCGGCGTGTGGGGTGAGGAGCCGCTTCCAATTGCGAGGCAGGCAGCACATGACATAAGATGCTCCAGATCTGCCTCCTGGGCGCTAGTTTAAAAATAAAGGATATTACACATCCTCCTCCTCCTCCTCCTGCTGCCGGGCGCCGGTGCGGAGCCGCTGCGGGAGCGGCCGGACAAAGGCGATGCGGGGTACGGCCGGACCCGGAGCCCTGCGGTGACGGGGTCGGGGCGGGGGTGGGGGTGGGGGGGGGCGTTTGGGGCAAAGGCAGGGTAAAATTTAAATTTGTGCTCTGTCAAATTGTCAGGGTCCTTCTCAGAGGCGGGGGTGGGTGTATCGCCCAACGCCGAGGTTTGTGTTTTGTTTTGGTTTGGTTTTTTTTTTAACGGGGCGATGCGGGGTGCGCCGCGTCCGCTGGGAGGATTTACCGTATTTCACGCAAATCCGGCAATCTCGGGGCTGCCTCGGGTCAGGGACCCGCAGAAGCTGATTTTACTCGTGTGTTTGACTGTATTTTGATATTTATTTTTTTTTTTTTCTTCCCCAAACCTGTTTTGACAGGGACGGTGCTGTGTGAGTCAGAGGCAGGGATGGCACTCGCGGAACCCGTCCCTGCGGTTTATTGTAACTCGGATCCTGCCGGGAACTGCGAGGTGTCGCTGGACGATGTACGGCTCAACTCTTCTGCTAGGTTTGTGCTTTTTAAGTCTTTATTTTCTCTGTGGTGACCTGTGTATATATAGGGTGTAGTTTTTATTCTATCGTGTTTACTTAGATTGATTAATTTTTTTTGTTTTGAAGAAATTTCGATTCTTCAAATTGAACTTTTTAAAAAAAAAAAAAAAAAATCCTTCAATTTTTATCGTTTCCAAAATGTAAAAGCTGAATGTACAGTCTTGAAAAAATCTACAAATCCTCCTCTCGGCAGAAGAGGAAGGGAGTTCGATGTGCTGCACCACGCGGAGGACGGCGCTGGAAGCCGGGTGCGTTTAATGTGAACCGAGAGCCCCGGCGTGGCAGGACGTTCTGCGTAGGCAGAAAGTTTGCCCCTTTTAAAGGAACTTTGACTAATTGTTAACCTATTTAATTGGGAGGTCAGCGATTGAATACTTCGAATACCGAGCCAGTCCTGCGTTGATTGCTGTACAGGCAGCAGAGGATGGTTTCTGTGCTGATTTTTTTTATCAAACTCCCGTCTGTAAATCTCAGCAGCCTCTTGCTAAAGAGCAGAACAGCAATTAAGGGTCTGGATCTCCCCGGCGTAATGAGATATAGCTGACAAAAACCCTCTTTGCTTGATTTTTTTCAGGCTGCACGTGACTTACGTGTACTAAAGGGGGAGAAAAAGATGATTTGAGTCACTGGGAGGGAAACAGCTGGGGCTTTTTTTTCTTTTTTTTTTTTTTTTGCTGGTGTTACTGGGTCATTTGCATGCGTTGATCGTAAAAGCTGGTGGTGAAACGGTGCGGAACTATCGCAACTGTGGATTAATTTGTGCTGAAAAATGCTCTCAATAATGAGGAGGAAACGCGTAGTAGGGAACATCCCGTAATCCCTTTGGGGGAAATAAAGAAAAAAAAAAAATAATTTTGATTTACTTCCCTCTAGTTTCTGGCTTGCGGACAGGAGAAGCAGTGCTGCTTTTGGACAGGACCATCTTAAATCTTACCGTGCGCCCAAAGCAATAAGCGTTGACGATCCCCCTAGAAATTCAGGGGAAAACGTAAAACAGAGGGAAACGCTTTACTCGCGCAGAGCCGCGTGCTGGCTCGGCTTCTCTTTGGTCTGGTAGAAGGGGAAGAAGACGTGGGGCGCGGGGGGAACCCTCCTGGATTGGTCCCACCGGGGGAGCTCCTGCCTGCGGGTGGGCTGTGCTGGTGGCAGGCAGGGACATTGGGGCTCTTTTCGCCCCAAAGCTGCCCCCGCATGGGGTTGGGGCCGTTGTGATGTCAGGGATGCGCAGCCCTTCTAGAAGAGCTGGGAGCTGGTGGTGGAGAGGGACCAACCACTGCCACGGGGGAAGAGTAAACACCCGCCGCTGGCATGAAGAAACCAACACCTTGGTGATGGCCGGGAGCAAAGAGGCGCAGGAGGGCTCTTCGGCAAGGCAAGGGGGACGTTTTGGCTCTCTGGAATATAGTCTTGGGTCAACTAGAGCTTGGACCTCAGTGCTACGTTGGTGATCCAGGCAGGGCATGGCCCAGGGTAGGGGAACAAGCGTCACCTGCCTGTAGGTTGGAGGGTGGGATGTCCTTTGGGGGCAGAACGTGGGGACGGACGTGAATACCAGATCTCACCGGGTCTGGCTTCCAACTTGTGGTCTGAAGTGGGACGTGAGACTCGATTGTTCCGTATCCTCGTCACGTACGGCTGTGAGAGTCTCCCTTGGCAGGGGACGGAGGAAGCCCCCTGTTCTACAAGCGCGGGCAGGTGGCGTTTCACCAGATCTTGCAAAGCTGAGAGCAAAAAAAATGGGGCAGCTTTCCGCTGGCGCCGCAGGAGAAGCCGCTGGTGAGGAGCGTGGCTACGGGGGACGGGCCTGTTCCCGTTTCCTCACAGACATCTGGCGGGAGCCCCGTGCACTGGCTTTATTCGGGATGCCAAAAAGCAAGATTTCCTGTTGAATCCATTTCCTGCTCTGCAGCTGGACCGGCCTCGGCAGGAAACCTCTGGGGGTTCCCCGTGGGGTGACGATGGGGGCGCTGATGTCCGGCTTCGCGGGGGCCTCCCTTCGTTAGACCCTGTCTTGCAGAGAGGGGACGAGCACCCCCCGTGCCCCGTCCCGCCCCTCTCCTCCTCGCGGCTCCACACGCTGTTTCAGGCCCCTGGAGCTGGCCTCTGGGGTTAAATTATCACCGTTTTCTGCATATTTACGCATCCTTCTGCGGCTCGTCCGAAACGAGAGCTACCAGCAGGACAACACGCGTGTTTAAGAGCAGCGCAGGCAAAGCTCGCCCGCTCTCCTAGAGGAACCCGTTTCGTTGACGTAGCCGTGCAGGCTAGTCAAATTAATGAAGTCACCTGCAGAACGTCAGGAACCGCTAATCCTTGGTGACATCCAAGGACTGGCAGGATGCAGGGATGGCGCGGGCGCCCCTCAGGCGTTCTTCAGCCCGCGCGCTGAATCCTGGCTTTGCCTTGCAGAGCTGTGGAGGTCCCCGGCCCCGAGCCCGTTGAAGAGAGGAAGACGGAGGGATGTCGGATGGACACGCTTGGCTCCAAAGGTAAGCGGAAAGAGTTTTTAGTTCCTGCGGCGTGCACAGAATTATTATTATTATTGAAATGAGAGGGGAATTTATCAAACCGTAACAATGGAAGAAGAAACTGGAATTGCAGGACGGTCTCTCCAGAAGCATCTTGAACTTGGACTTTGAAGCACAGCTGTGCTTCGAGGAGCAAAATAGGCGGTGTCACTGCCTAGTGCTCATCTGCCAGGTAATTACGGACCGCTTCCAGTCCTCCTTAAAAGAAAAAAAAAAAACAAACAGCAGGGTGGATACGACTGTTGATTGCTGCAGGAAGCTGCCGCTTTACCAGTAGAAGAGCTTTAGGGCAGCAAAGCAGGTTAGAGGGGGATGTAAATGGGAATCGTTTTTTAACAAAATTTCGAAAGTGCTTTAGAAGCTTCATCTTTTTAGCTTTGTTTTAAATACTGGGAGTTTTATGCTTGGCAAGTTTGCCGTACAAGGTGAGAAAAGAGGGGGCGGGAGGGGGCATAACAGCACTTGCTTGCGTTACCTTTGCTCGTGGTTGTATTTCTGTTACGGCTGCAAGCCATTTCTAAATACGAGATGCCGAACGCTTGTCTTTCGAAGCGGCCTCTTCGCCTGCTGCCTCCGGCGTGTGGACAACGCGACGAGACGGGGAGGTCAGGCTGCGGCTGGATGAGCGGGGCGTAGGCAGCGAGGCGCCAAAGACGGTTCACGAGCTGTTCCGGGAAGCCGTTAGCCGATACGGCGATTATTACGCCCTCGCATCCAAAAAGGGCGGCCAGTGGACAAAGCTAACGTACAAGATGTACTATGAGGAGTGCTGGAAAGCAGCAAAAAGCTTTCTGAAGGTAAGCTTTTGGTGAGTTCTCCCCGTTCGCGTTCAGTCGGTTTAATCGCTGAGTCAACTGTGTCTAAAACCTGCAAATGCTGAGCGCGGGTGAGCCTTGGAGTGGCGGGGAAATACCCGGCCGTGCCACGCGCAGCTTGGCAACGAGCGCAGCGCTTCTGTTTGCGTTTCTCACAAGTCGCTTCCACGTGCCGCTGGGGTGAAAAAAATAAAAATGCGTAAGGAAACGCATTTTTCTGAAAGCGAAGTGTTTGAGGTACGTGGCAGAGCTGGACCACGCGAGCCATGTAAATAGTAATCTTTCCAAGCAAAAACTTGAAGGGATGCTTAGGAAGCAGATGTAAATGTCCAAACTGGCTGAGCCTTTTGCCGGGGCTGTTGGGAGTTAAGACGCTCGGAGAGAGAAACCAGCACTTCACGTCCCTGCCGTTACCGTTCTGAAGGCTCATTTCTGGACGTTACGGCCCCTCTCTCCCTGCTCCCGTGGTGGGATCTGCCCGTGCACAAACTCCTGCTCCCGGGACAAAGCCAGAGAACGGCTGAAGAGGGATTTAACGCCTGGGACTTCGACAGCTGGAACTTCATAGTGAAGGGTCTCTGACTGTCGCTGGAGCTTGTTGCTCTGGTCGTTGATACCTGACACACCTGAGCTGGACTAAATGACTAAACGTCTCGGGAGGCGTCGTCCAACTTAACCCCCTGCCTTCTCATTCCCAGCCCAAAGGGAATAACCACCCGCATTGTACAACCACGGTGTTACCATACCGTGACTGGCAGTGAGCTCCTCGTATCGTACCCAGCGCAGACCCTGGCAAAATCCTTGTTTTTCCTGCCAGCTGATAAAGCGGGGCAGTGCCCGATCTGAAACCCCGCTGGTTCCCTATCAGGTCTTTGCGAAATTCTTCTGGGTGAATTACCGTGTGCTCTGCCCTGTGAGGGGAGAGCGGCAGATGTCATCTACCTTGACTTCAGCAAGGCTTTTGACACTGTCTCCTCCCCCGTCTCCTAAGGATGCCCACTTAACATCCTCCTTAGGAAACTGAGGAAGTGTGGGCTAGACGAGGGGACAGCGAGGTGGCTCGAGAGCTGGCTGTGTGACAGGACTCAGAGGGTTGTGATTAATGGAGCAGGGTCGAGTTGGAGGCCTGTAACCCGTGGTGTCCCCCAGGGGCCAATCCTTGGACCAGTGTTGTTTAACGTATTCATCAATGACCTGGACACGGGGACAGAGTGTCTGCTCAGCGAGTTCGCTGATGATACCAAACTGGGAGGGGTGGCTGACACCCCAGAGGGCCGTGCTGCCATCCAGCGTGACCTGGACAGGCCGGAGAGCTGGGCAGAGAAGAACCTCATGAGGTTCAACAAGGACAAGTGTAGGGTCCTGCACCTGGGGAGGAAGAATGTCAGGCACCAGTATAGGTTAGGGGTGGACCTGCTGGAAAGCAGCTCTGAAGAAAAGGATCTGGGGGTCTCGGTAGACAGTAAATTATCCATGAGCCAGCAGTGTGCCCTTGTCGCCAAGAAGGCCAATGGAATTGTGGGCTGCACAGGGAAGAGTGTGGCCAGCGGGTCAAGGGAGGTCATTCTCCCCCTCTGCTCTGCCCTGGTGAGGCCACAGCTGGAATACTGTGTCCAGTTCTGGGCTCCCCAGTTCAAGAGAGACAGGGAACTGCTGGAGAGAGTCCAGCGTAGGACAACAAAGATGACTGAGGGGTTGGAGCATCTCCCTGATGAGGAGAGGCTGAGAGAGCTGGGACTCTTTAGCCTGGAGAAGAGAAGGCTGAGGGGAGACCTTATGAATGTTGACAAGTATCTAAAGGGTGGGTTTAAGGAGGATGGAGCCAGACTCTTTTCAGTGGTTCCCAGCAACAGGACGAGGGGTAACGGGCACAAGCTGGAACATAGGAAGTTCTGACCAAATATGAGAAAAACTTTTTGGTGAGGGTGACAGAGCCCTGGAACAGGCTGCCCGGCGAGGTTGTGGAGTCCCCTTCTCTGGAGGCAGCCCTGAGTGATGTGCTCTGGGCAATGCTGCTTTAGCAGGGGAGTGGGACATCTCTAGAGGTTCCTTCCAACTCTGAAAAATTCCGTGATTCCGTGAACTCTTCCCTCGACATTGCACTCACCGCAGAGATCTGTAAATTAACTTGAAGCGTTCTTCAAAGAAAAAAAAAACAACAAACCAAAACTCAAACCAAGATCTCTGTAATCTCCTCTCTTGTTTACAGCTGGGGCTGGAGCGTTTCCATGGAGTGTGCATCTTGGGGTTTAACTCTGCGGAGTGGTTTATTGCGGACATCGGAGCTATCCTCGCAGGGTAGGAACGGGGGGGCGTCCCTTGATGTGTATTTTGCTTTAGCATTCAGATAGGAATTTCAGTATTTCCGATAGGAGTGACAGTATTCATGTGAGAAGTGGTTTTTGATAAAAAAACCCAACCAACCAAACAAAAAAAACCCAACAAACCACCAAAACCCAACAAAATAAAGCACAAAAAACCAAAACAAACCCAACTGCTTATATTTGAATTTAATTGAGATAGCTAGAACCTAAACTCTCTCTTCATTATGAAGAGGTAGGACTAGAGGGGATGGATTAAAACTAGAGATGGGTCGATTCAGCCTGGACGTTAGGAAGAAGTTCTTCACCATGAGGGTGGTGAGACACTGGAACAGGTTGCCCAGAGAGGTGGTGGAAGCCCCATCCCTGGAAGTTTTTAAGGCCAGGCTGGACGGGGCTCGGAGCAACCTGATCTAGTGGGAGGTGTCCCTGCCCATGGCAGGGGGGTTGGAACTAGATGGTCTTTAAGGTCCCTTCCAACCCTAACAACTCTATGATTCAATGAATTAATGAGACAAAAAAATATTATTTTTATGGGTTTTTTTAGCCATCAGTGCTTCTCTCAAAATAAGATGAACAGTAGGCTCATCCCAGAGCGTGCTGACTGGCACCGTGATTAAAAATACGATGGGAAATGCCAGAGGATCACAGCTCTGGATTTCGATAACCTTCTTCCACCTGAGGCATTTTGGCCCCTTGCACCATTCTGACATTTCCCGTGTCCCAGAACAGCAGAGCCTTTGCTCTTGGAATTAAGCCCTTCACTTTTTGTTGTCGTTTTATGGGATATTCTTCCTAAAGTTAAAAATTTGAAATGGTCTGACTTCTGCCAGCAGCTCTGCTTTTCCTCTAACTCTGTGTTTTTCCTTTTCTGTTTTGGTTTGGGTTGTTTGGGTTTTTTTTTTTTTCCCTTTTCCTTTGTAGCGGATTTGCTGTTGGTATCTACACTACAAACTCTCCTGAGGCCTGTCATTACGTAGCAGAGAACTGTGGCGCTAACGTTGTGGTTGTGGAAAACCATAAACAGCTGCAGAAAATCTTAGAGGTAAATATCCCTCTTTTTTTTTTTTTTTTTTTATAAATGGCGGGGGTTACGGCATCCCATTGACAGACGCGGGGGGGCAATGCTGGGTCTGAAAGCAGAGGTGAACTGCTGGAGCCTGCTCCGATGGGACGAGGGGGAACGGTTTTACACTGAAAGATGAGATGTGAGGCAGAAATTGTTTGCTGTGAGGGGGGTGAGCCCCTGGCCCAGGTTGCCCAGAGAAGCTGTGGCTGCCCCATCCCTGGAGGGGTTCAAGGCCAGGTTGGACGGGGCTTGGAGCAACCTGGGCTGGTGGGAGGTGTCCCTGCCCAGGGCAGGGGGACTGGAACTAGATGATCTTTAAGGTCCCTTCCCACCCAAACCGTTTCATGATTCTGTGATCCCTGGTGCGTTCCCTGTTCAAGGCAGATGAGTGGTTGCTTGCGCTCAATCTCGCGAGAGGTTACATGGAGGTTAAACGCTGGTTCCACACCTTAGCGAAGCCTCGAGCTGAAAAGATGAGAAGCCAAAACCAACAACTGATCATTCCCCGGGTCGTCAGGCAGCATCCCCGTGCAAATGATTGCTTTCTCTAGTGAGAAAGTTCTCTCTCTCTGTCGTCTTTCGGTATCACAGATGGGATTCTCTTCACTTGCCTTGCGATGGCAAGCAGCAGTCGCACGTTAAGTGGGGGGTTAAGCTGAAGAGACAAGCAGGATTTGCTCCTTCTCACAAATCTCCCTTCTTAACACAGATTCAGCATAAACTACCTCATCTGAAAGCTATTATCCAGTATGGGGAAGAGCTAAAAGAGAAGAGGCCAAATCTGTACTCGGTAAGTGCTGGGCGTCTGAATGGCTTGTGAACACGGGTGGTGTCCAGCTGATGGACCGTCACCTTCCCCGGGACTGTCACCCCCTGAGCTTGTGTTGGTTTTGGTGGGGATTTCTTGCCTCACTGAAGCAGTAGGTGTCCACTGTTGCTCAAACCTGGATAACGCGTGCTGTAAGGGAGGGTGTCTGTTACCCCGCTGACCTCCGCGAGGCAGCCTGGGCTCCCACAGTTACTCCAGTTACGCCCAGTGAGGACTGGGGTTGCTGCAGAGCTAATAAGCTCCCTCAGGACGGGCCCCTCTCCTCTTCTGCTTCTGGCCATGCCTCTTGTGGCAGCCAGAAAACACCGTGGGGCTGACAGTGCCCATTTACAACCTCCGCCAGAGGTTTGGATGTGGGAAGCGGTTTCCTTCTCTTCACGTGTAGCAAAGGGTTTAGTTCCTCATGGGAAGGGGAACCTGCAAAGTGATGGAGCTTCTTCTCTTCTGTGCACAGTGGAGTGAGTTCAGGGACCTTGGCAAAGATGTTCCAGACGCTCAGCTCCGTGAAATCATTGACTCGCAGAAGCCTAACCAGTGCTGTACGCTCATATATACCTCGGGGACGACGGGGCAGCCAAAGGGAGTGATGCTCAGCCACGACAACGTAAGGACCTTTTTGTAGAAACGTCCTTTCCGTGACCTTAGGTGGGTGCTGGGGGAAGGCAGGAGCCGAAAAACAGGCCTGGTGTTCAGATCACAGGAAACGGTGGGCTTGTTTTGAGCTGCGTGTTGTGCTGCGCCCGCTCGGCGGAGCCGTCACCTAACGGCGACATGGGTTCTTGTTCCAGCTGACGTGGACGGCGGTGGCGGCAGGGCGGTTCATCATGCTGACGGATGCTAAAGAAAAGCAGGAGCTGGTGGTCAGCTACCTGCCCCTCAGCCACATCGCTGCGCAGATGTCGGATATTTGGTCGGCAATGGCATTCGGCGCACAAGTTTTCTTTGCTCAGCCGGACGCATTAAAGGTAAAACCAGAAGAGACTTAAAAATTCTGCACCCATCCACCGGCTCGTAGCTGGGTGGGTGCTTTAAAACAAACGTGGGTGATTATCTCATGGTTCCAAAAGCCGGGTTAACTCGGTTTATTTGCATCGTGACTGACTCCTGCTGTTTAAGGGTCTCTGTTTAAGCCACTCTGACCTTTTGCCTTTTGACTCCACGTTGCAATCTCGGACGAGCTGACCAAGCACTTCACAACCGGAGCTTCTCCGTGTCTCACCGGCCACCACTTCTCTGCCCCGGCAGCTTGGTTGAGCAACGGCTTTGTATTTACTCTGTCCACATTGCAAAACGCCACCGCCGCTAAATCTGTGTCCTGAGAATGGTTCTTCTCTGGGTGCTGTGTCAGCGTCGGCACTGGAAAGATCGACCCTTGGTGTCTCCTGGGGTTCCTTTCTTGTGGCGACACTGCGCTTGAAAATCACAGAATGTGTTGGGTCGGAAGGGACCTCTAAAGGCCATCCCGTCCAACCCCCTGCAGCGAGCAGGGACAGCTTGAACTAGATCAGGTCGCTCAGAGCCTCATCCAGCCTGGCCTTGAATGTCTCCAGGGATGGGGCCTCCACCCCCTCTCTGGGCAACCTGGGCCAGTGTCTCACCACCCTCTGTGTAAAGAACTTCTTCCTCATGTCTGATCTAACCCTGCCCTGCTCTAGTTTAAACCATCGCCCCTCATCCTGCCGCTCCATGCCCTTGCAAACAGCCCCTCCCCAGCTTTCCTGGAGGCCCTTTAGGGACTGGCAGGGGCTGGAAGGTCTCTGTGGAGCCTTCTCTTCTCCAGGCTGAACCCCCCCAGCTCTCTCAGCCTGTCCTCCCAGCAGAGGGGCTCCAGCCCTCCCAGCATCTCCGGGGCCTCCTCTGGCCCCGCTCCAACAGCTCCGTGTCCTTGTGCTGAGGGCTCCAGGGCTGGACGCAGTGCTCCAGGGGGGGTCTCACGAGAGATCGACCCTTGGTGGTTTCTTAAAACCGCTGAGGCATTTGCATGCTCCTGGGGTTCCTTTCTCCTGGTGTCACTGCACTTGAAAATGAGCATTTCCTCAAAATTGGTGGCCCAGTCCTCGGCCTCGGCTAGTGACCAGCGCTGACCTGAAGTCTGTAGCGAAGCACTTCTGAAAGCTGTAATAAATTCTGCTTCGCTCAGGGCACCTTGGTGGACACCCTGCGGGACGTGAGGCCAACTGCTTTTCTGGGAGTTCCTCGCGTCTGGGAAAAAATGGAAGAAAAAATGAAATCCATCGGCGCAAAATCGTCAACGCTCAGAAGAAAAGTGGCGTCGTGGGCCAAGGGAGTCGGGCTGCAGACAAACCTGAAGCGGATGAACGGGTAATTATGAACTACGCTTAAGGGGTATGATGAACATTAGGAGGATTTTCCTATCAGATCAGGAATTCTATCCTGTGTAACGGGCCAGACTTACGGATGGTAAAAGCCAAATGTTGCGGTCGGACCAGAGGTTGAGCAGCACGAGCTAGAGGGGGATAGTAATTTATTTTTTTACTGAATAAAGTAAAATAGGAGGAAGATGAAAGGCCTGAGATCTTGTAACCGTTTTTTTTCTCCTCCAGGTACTCTGAAGTGCCGGTGAATTTCCGCTTAGCCAGGCACTTGGTGTACAAGAAGGTGCGAAAGGCCATTGGGCTGGACCGATGCACCAAGTGCTACACGGGGGCCGCCCCCATCTCCAGGGAGACGCTGGAATTTTTTTTAAGCCTGAACATTCCTGTGTTGGAGCTGTACGGCATGAGCGAGAGCTCGGGGCCTCACACGATCTCTCTACCTCACGCGTTCAAGCTGGGCAGGTAAATGGTTTCCCGTGAGTGGAGCGCTGCTGACCGGGAGGAAGAGTTGCTTTAAGGTTTCTCCTCATCCGGCGCATCCATCCTGCCTGCTGCAGCTCATCCCGAGCCTTGCTGCCGTTAAAAACCGCTAGGGAGGCAGTTCCTTTGGCCACAGGTGAAGAGATCCGCTCAGGGCAACAGCCATGTTCCTTAAATTTAACTTGGTCTGGATTCTCCAGAAAGTGAGGAGGAAGCAAGGGGTCGATGGGAAGGAGGAAGAATCGGTAACTCCAGCCTACAGTTCCCTCTGATGTCCAATTAAGAAAGGCAGCAGGACTCTGCTGTTGCTTTGAATGGCTCGTTCGGGCTGCAGAGTAAATACCAGCAGCAGCGGCTTGTGCCAGGGACACAGATCTGCTAATTGAAAGCTCAGGTGTTTGAGAACAATGGGTGGAAAACACCAGGTGTGTCAGCACCCATCTCTGCAATAACAACTTTTTCTGCAGTTCCCCTTACGTAAACAGATGCCTCTCGTAAGTCCCTTGCTGAAGCAGTTGTAATAAAAAGCTGCCACGGCTTTGTTTAGATGCTTGAGAGGGGACTGCTGTAACCTCACTGCTCAGCTACTGGGTGTTAATATTATTCTTTTTAAAAATGCCGTGGGTTTGTGCCTGTGTTCTCTTTGAGCTGTGGGAAGGAAATCACAGGCTGCCGGACGCTGATTCATAAGCCCGACGGAGATGGCAACGGGGAGATCTGCTTCTCGGGGAGGCACATCTTCATGGGCTATTTGAACATGGAAGAAAAAACCAGAGAGGCGATTGATGAAGATGGCTGGCTGCATTCCGGTGACCTGGGCAAGCATGATAAGGATGGATTCGTCTACATCACGGGCAGAATTAAAGGTAATGCATCCCCTGACTCTGTTGTCTTGAAGAGTGTGGCAGGTAGATGGAGGGAGGTCATCCTCCCCCTCTGCTCTGCCCTGGGGAGGCCACAGCTGGAGCACTGGGTCCAGTTCTGGGCTCCCTGGGTCAAGAAGGGCAGGGAACTGCTGGAGAGGGGACAGTGGAGGCTATGGAGGTGCCCAGGGGCCTGGAGCACCTCTGTGCTGAGGAAAGGCTGAGAGCCCTGGGGCTGTTCAGCTGGAGAAGAGCAGACTGAGAGGGGATCTCATCAATGCTCAGCAATATCCAAAGGGGGGGTGTCAGGAGGATGGGGCCAGGCTCTTCTCAGTGGTGCCCGGGGACAGGACAAGGGGTAACGGGCACAAACTTGCCCATGGGAAGTTCCATCTCAACACGAGGAGGAACTTCTTTGCTGTGAGGGTGGCAGAGCCCTGGCACAGGCTGCCCAGAGAGGTGGGGGAGTCTCCGTCTCTGGAGACATTCCAACCCCGCCTGGACGCGTTCCTGTGCCACCTGCTGTGGGTGACCCTGCTGTGGCCGGGGGTTGGAGGAGATGATCTCCAGAGGTCCCTGCCAACCCCGACGTTCTGTGATTGTGTGAGGTTACACAGTGCTGTCATAGGACGAGTTCAGACCCCACTCGTTATCTGGCTGTGGATTGCACAGGAGAATATTCCAATACTTCTTCTGAAGTCTTTAACGGGAATATGGCTGCAGCATGTCCTGTCACTGAGCGTGTGACACGGTGTGTGACAGCAGGAGAGATGACCTCTGAAACTATTGTGTGTGTTTGCAGAGCAAGGAGGAAATCCTCCGATTTCAGCAGCAGCAGTTAATGCTTTGTTGACTTGTTTTTTCGGTGCCTCCCGTTTGGGCTGGCTTTGCTAGCTGAGCTTCCAAGAGAAAACAGCAGCGTAACGCTGTTGCGAAAATGGCTTTGCAGCAAGGCAGGCCTTGGGACACCGCTTCGACCCATCCCAAACAAATCCACTCTCATGCGAGATTTCAATCATCAAAAAGAGATGAATGGTCACGCAAAGGGTCTGCTTTAAGAAATCTATAAAAGAAAGACAGCCCCGAAGGGCAGGCTCTCCGCTGCCCTCTGTCTCTTCAAAAATGCCGCTTTGCCTCAGCAAACTTTTTTTACTTCACTTTCTGAACAATTCGGGTACCACCTTAAGCTTTGGAGTCCGAGGTGACGGTGGCAGGGTACTGAGGTGCTCGTACGCCTCACCCCCTGTTCCCAAAGCGCAAAACTCCCTGCAGCACTAAAGCAGTTTTTACAATGCTGGTTGTGTGCGCGCCATCGGTCTCACCCCTCCCAGCCCCACCCGAGTCCTCCTGGCTCGCTGCCTTCTCCAGACGCTGCGACACCGACCTCAAGCAGCTATAAAGTTATTTCAGTTTGTGCAGGACGGGGCGGGGGGGGGAAAGCTCTAAGCATTAATCAAGATTTGACTCTCTTCCAGAGCTCATCATCACTGCGGGAGGTGAGAACGTTCCTCCCGTTCCAATCGAGGACGCTGTAAAAGATGCTGTTCCCATCATCAGCAACGCGATGTTGGTGGGAGACAAAGCGAAATTCCTTGCTATGCTTCTAACGCTAAAGGTAATGGAAAACGGGATGGGAATCCACCTGTGTTGAGAAACGTTTAATTCCAGTGAGGAAGATAAGTTACACATTTTTAGGGTGGCTTCTAGAGACGGGAGGCACGGTGGAGTATGACTTGTTGTAGCTGAGTTGCAAACGGTAGCTGTAGCTACAGGAAGATGAGCGTCGCCACTTGGTCAGATGAACAGGTTCCTCTGTTCGCCGGGGCAACCCTGCAGCACACCGGGCAGAAAGAAAGAGAAATAAAAGAGCTCAAAGTGAGACTGAAAAAAAGAAACCCTTCTGCTTTTCTTACCCATTTTTAATATCTCCCGGAGAGGTCTGGACACTAAGGAGCTGTCGGTGATTTCTTTTTAAGACACCGGCTTTAAACTCCACAGTGACGCATCTGTGGTGGCCTGCACTGTGTTCTCTCTGGAGACCCCGCAGGCTGGTGGTTTTTCAGACAGTGATAATTGCTCGTTAGCGAGACTGACTGCCAACCTCCTGGCCCTTGTGCAAGAGAGGCCCAGCCAGGCCCTGGAGGTGGTGCTGCTGCTCATCTTGGTCAGGTGCTGCATGGGGTGACTTCCAACAGACTGTTAACGCTGCTGTGAGATGCGGGGGATAAAGCTGAGGTCCGGAAAAAAGGTCCAGGAAAAAAAGTGATCAACTTGGGATAGTTCAGGAGGAATTTGGAAGCCGAGCTCTGTACCCAGCTCGCTCTTTGGTATCGACACGGCTCTTGAGTACGTGGAGAGCTGGAGGGGTTTCGTCTGCGTTTTGCCTCAATGAGTTTTCATTTGAAGCAGCGGTTTGCATCAAGCGTATGCAAATTGCAGTGGTTGATTAATTGGACAATTGGCACTGGGGTGGGGAAGGAGATAGGGTGGCTTCCCATGGCTGTAAGGCTCGTTAGCATGAAGGCAATCAAGCGTTTAGCACTGCGAAGTTACCTGTTGTGACTTGCCCTGCAGTGCAATGTCGACGTCGAAACGGGAGAGCCAGGAGACGATCTCACTCCAGAGGCTGTGGAGTACTGCCAGAAACTGGGCAGCAAGGCCACCAAAGTCTCCGAAATCATCAGCAGCAAAGACAAGGCGGTCTACGCGGCCATCCAGAAGGGGATTTCGGCAGTCAACGAGGGAGCCGTCTCGAATGCTCAGAAAGTCCAGAAGTGGGTCCTTCTGGAGAAGGACTTCTCCCTCTTTGGGGGCGAGCTTGGTGAGTGGGGCGTTTGGGGTCACCTTCCTCGGCTCTTGGATGGACAACGCAACCCGGACCCCCAGTACACAGAGCCACCCACGGCCCTCCCTCACCGTGGCTCTTCCATGTCACAGCTCTGGGGAGGGCGGAATGAATTCCCACTTCTGCCCGGCAGAGCTGAGCTGAGCAGCGCTTACCCGTGGTTCTGCAGTGGCTGTTGCAGGGTGGCTCTTTCTGCCCACAGGGGAAGGAACAGAGACATTATTAATCACAAAGAGCAATTTCGAAGAAGAACGTTCATGCATTCTGAACCTTCCTCCAGGCTTGCTTTGCTCTAATACGGATTTGTGTCTCCAAACGGTACCGTCACCGCTTAAAACCTGTGCTGTGTTTTCTCCGCAGGCCCGACGATGAAGCTGAAGCGCCCGGTGGTGGTGCAGAAGTACAAAGACCAAATCGCTCAGTTCTACGCGGATGTGGACACAGCGACCGCGACAGCCAACGCTCTCCGGCAGTAGCGCGGAGCTCTGTGCTGTGGACTGAAGCGAAGCCTGGGGGGGCTCCCTGGGCCTGTTGAAATAAAGGGGGCTCAGTAACCGCGCAGCCCCTCTGCATCCTGTCACTGTCCATCTTTTGGCCCTCGTACTGCAGCGTCTCAAGCGTGTTCGTGCTCAGTGTCTCCCTGTGTCTGTGCTGAGATAGCCCTGAACATCTCCGCTTTGTATTTTTTTTTTTGTCTTTCCATTTTTTATAAGGGCAATACAATGTTTACCGTAAATCCATATTACACGTTATGTTTTAACCAAAGTTTTCTTTTCCTGAGCTTGAATGTAAAACAATCAGGACTTGCAATCTTCCCGCGGAGGGAGAAAGGCAGATGTCTTTTTATAGCGGTGTCTGTTTAACTGCATGCTGATGACATCTGCATTATTTTAAGTCTCTTTCCCCACACCCTGGCTCCTGTCGAAGATGATGAATGCCGCCTGACTGCACACGCTGGCTTGGCGTGTGTGCGGCACCTCACCTTTGCTGGGTTTGTCTGTGCAATATTTTGGGTCCGTTTTATCTTTTTGAGTTGTAACGAAGCCATAAATTGTATTGTTGAAGTGGTGTACGTGGCCTGTGTTGTGAGAAGTGTTTTACACCCAGGGATAGTGACAAGTGCGTGTGAAAGCTGTCTGTAGTCTTGAAATCATAGGAATAGGGGCCAGAGCCTCCCGCGAGGGGCTGAGGCTTTGTACCTGCACTGGTGGAGAGGAGACGGTGTTGGGCTGGTTCTCTTGGAGGTCTGGGATCAGCCGTTGACTCCGTGGAATGTAGGACACAGGGGCTCGCCTTCTTCAAAGCACCCAGGAGCTCTTGAAGGTCACTTCTAAATGGTTGTGCAAGGCTTAGTCCAGTCTGTCCAGTGTCTGCAGGGACTGTTAATCCCAACGGCAAATGAAGGATTGCTTGTAAAACGGCTTATTTCAAAGTAGGAATCACTGATCTGAGTACATGTGGTTCTGGGTAGCGTTTCCTATGACCAAAGGAGGAGCAGCCAGAGATGTCGGGTGCTCTGAGGGGATAATGGAACTATTAAATAATACAAATAGCTCAAGCAAGCTGCTGGCTTCAGGTCACAGCTGTACCTACAGCACTACATCGTGCCAAAACCTCACTGTCGTGGGTGTTAACAGTACCTGGGACTGGGTTTTTTAAACCTAAAACTTTGGATGTGATCTGGGCTTGGTGAAATTCCACTCGCACGTGTGCCTCCAGCCCCTGTAGGGAAGGGTGGGTAATGCACTATTGTAACCGCGATCATTTGTGTTCTCAGATGTAAGAATTTGAAATGTCTCCAACTTTCAGAGGAATGCCTAATAAACAAACTCTGCAGTTTGTGTCTCTTAACGCTTCAGTAATTTTTGCAAAATAACCCTCAACCCTGCCTTGAGGTCAGGGGCCAAGGTGACAGCGTGGGGAGCGGCGAGAAGGTTGTAATTTGCCTTCTTGCAGGGAGAGTGGCAGCCAGAGCCGACTCCACGATCACAATCAAGGCTGAAACCACCCCAGCATGGGGAAGGAAGCTCCTGGCCTTACCCTTCGTGCTCAGCCCACGGCGAAGGACCGCTTGGGCTCTGCCAGGTTGGTGACAAGCTCCGACAGGCTCTGGGAGCAGTGGAGAACCCCTTCAAAGCCCAGGGAAGCAAGGAGGGAAGCTGTGTCCTGGCCTGCTCACTCCACCTAGCGCTCACAGCTCCCGCAGGGAACCCAAACACCACCCTGCAGCGGCGACAGGATTTAAACAACTGACTTACCACACTAACGTGTTAACAGAGCCTTACCCCAGACCGACTGCGCTTAGAACAAGTTTCCTTTCCCTCGCCTGCGGAGCTGCCGAGCAGCCGACTGCGTTACCGGCTTCTGCATTTCCCACGGAAAATCTTTTCGATAACAAGGCGCTTCAGGAAAACCTCGTTGCTGCCCATGGAGAAGCAACACAACAAACAAACAAAAAAAAAAACACTTGAAGTTTTACTTTTCCATCTTTACTTTATTTCACTTTTTCTAGAAAATTCCTCCATAGTTCCACAAATTTAACAAAAAGTTTAAAATTCAGGACAAACAATCCTGTAACGTATTACAAACATGATTTTTTTATTTTTTTTTATTTTTTTTAAATCTTGAAGTTAGTCTTGGGCCAGCTGAATTTCTTACAGCTGAGTGAAGAATTCATTTCCCAACACAACTTTTAAAATCCTCAAGTGACAAGGTATTTAATACCTCGGCTCTAGGCAGAAATACAATTAAAAATTATCTAGAAGTTGAAGTACTTACATTTTTTTTCTTTAGGAGTGCAAAACTCATCTTGTCAGTTTTTGATGGCTATTTCACGCCTCCAGGAAAGCAATACCGACCGATTTTCGTCGTTTTAGAAGTACTACTGGTAACAAGGTGCGCAATGGTTGTCTCCAGCATCGACACGAACATGCCAACTCGTGAGTGCCAGGCACCTGGGCGAGCAGAGAGAAGCTCCATCCGAGCCCAGCGCCCGCGCTCCAGTGCATTCGCCAACGGGACAGCTGAAATCCGCAGAACTAGAGCGACTCGGCTCTCTGCTCGCAGAGAACGTGACAGGGCAAGCTCCGTAAGGGAAGTTTAAACCTCTCTCACCATCAAATACGTTCAAGATCTGACAAAAAACTGCTTCTGGATTGTTGCATCAATTGCTTCGCTAGTTCTGATGCTACCACCGCACACAGCAACAGAAGAACTGGTGGCAAAATCATTGCACTTCCATGTATTCAGCCTGACCACAGCACAGCCAGTCTCGTTACCTACATGTCCAATATTCCTCAGCTGCTGGTTTGGGATCCAGACAGCCTTACTATCCTTTTTTTTGTTTGTTTTTTCCCCTCCTTTTTTTAATAGTAAATGTCAGTAATCAAAGCCTCAAGGCTTAATACATACGCAGACCAAGACAACCGGAAAATACTCCTGCCCCCTCTTTTGCCCTTTAATACAAAGGCCAAGGACAAAGGAAAAGCTGTGTCCTGATCTCACCTCCAACACGATTCAATTCAAAGCAACTCTGATAGCCTTCAGACCGATCCGCACTTGTTCACGCCTCCAGTAACAAGATGAAGGACACTGAAAAGTAACAGAGTTCTGTCTGTTTTCCTTGGAAAAACCATTATGGCTAGAAATCGATTTTGGGTATTTTTTTTTTTTTCTCCTTTTTTTAACAACGCAAGCTACTACACATCCTCGAAGACCTGAAGCAATGCCGACGGCAGCACTGCCACCTCCTTCCTATAGTACAATAATCCATCCATGCTCTCAAGAGTGACACAAGAACAAACACTTTATCCACAAATACCTGTACACGGCATGTTCAGAACAGCATTCAGCCAGCCTATAGAGAATCTACACAGGGAACTCGTTCATATGTAACTAGAAGGGGACACAAGATGAGGCCCAAATTTGACCATTCTTTCTTTGCAGAGTCATTCCTCCTGTGGTCCCCAACGCTACCACATACCCCAAAAAACAACAACTCTGTAGAACAACTAAGTACTTGCAAGAAACCTTTTAGTAACAAATCAGCATGTGCACACAATGGAAAAGAACTATTGCTGGGGGAACAATCCTATTTCAGGTTTTCAAGGAGATTATAAACAGTCTAAAAAAATCCATGTGTAAAATACTTCTTATAAAAACCAAACAAAATTCCTATCAATGCTCATCAGACTTCACGAATAAAGTCGGTTCCAGGACAGGACGATGCCACAGCCGCAGGCGGGAGCCCCAGGCACTTCCAGCCAAGTTCAGGAACACCCTCCCACACGTGTTCTTGGACTGGCTGGGAGCAGCATGACCATTCCGATCTGAACAGGAGAAGGGGACAGAAGGGAGGTGGCACCTCCCATCCCTCATGGAGTAACTCTGGAGGCTACTGACAGTCCCAGAAGAAACGCTGCCAGGATAGGCGACAGGATGCAATGGCTGTGGGAGTGGGTTACCCGGGTAGAGAGAGGAGGCAAAAGACCTCAGGAGATCTCAGGCTGGCTACCACCGCTGATCCTATTGCTTCAGGGACAGGACAACGTCACCAACCCCACCCTGCGCTGGGAGCAGCGGGCAGGAGTCTCCGCACACCCAGGGAGCCAAGTCTGGGGCCGTAGCGACCACACAAGGCTTGCCTCCTCCACGCCACAGATGCAACAGAGACCATGAGCAGTTCGCACATACCCACCAGCCCTAACACAGCACACGGGAGAGTCTGTGACACTCGTGGCCTGCGTCTGCTGTCCTCCACCATGATGCATCCCACTGCCAACCAAGACAGAATGGCAGCTCCTCCTCTTCCCGCTGTCCTCCACCTTCTCTATGTACGTTTGCGCACAGGGTTTCTATCCAGGCTTGGCATTGTCCATCAAGAAAGAAAACAGCTGAGATCACTGTTGTGACAGGGTTTGCACCTGGCATGAGCTTGATTTTTTATATATATATGTGTGTATATATATATATACACACACACACGCACACACACACGAGACACATGAAAGATGGTACAAAGACAAAATTAATGGGAATCGGGTCAACATGACCCAACTCAAACAAGCTTATCATCATATTGCCACTTAAGTTGATTAGTTGCAACATTTCCATGATAAAGAAAGGGGTAACCCAAAACAAGGGACTGCAATTTCAGAATGGAGAAGGGACAGCCAACCCTGGAGTGACACAACCCCCCAGCTCCCACAGGGGGCTTTCACAGATATGGGAGGTCCACTCGGGAGCGGAGGCTCCCCTGGACCGCTGCTCTCCTCCTCGCTGCCTGCAGCCCACTTAACATTTGGCAAAAGCTTACACACTGATTGGAAAAACAGAGCAATTCTGCAAAAAAAAAAATACTGAATTTAGGGAACGGGAGTGTAATACAGTTTTGATGAAAGCCACGGGACTTTCCTCACACCCACCTAGACAACACTTGGAAGTCAATACTAGTTTAACTAGAAATATATGAAAGATTCTGGATTAGTGTTTACTGTTTTCTGCCATTTCTTTAACAGGCAGCGGGGCGGGAAAGGGAGGAGGAAACAAACCTGACTTGACTTGGTTTTTACATCAGCATTTTCCAGGTGTGTCCCAAGATAAAATTCTCCCTTGTTTCGGTTTTCCCAAAGTACAGCCACTACTATAGGGGCCACTGTAGGAGATTCCTCTTTGAGAACATAGAACAAAACCAATCACCTATTTTGGCAAAGTTATTAAACACTGACAAATGAAAAGACGACAGGTGAGTCCCTTCCAGAGCACAAAATGCTTTGAAGATTGCTGTTCAGCTTTCATACACTAAAAATTGTCCACAAGAGGCATTTTAACAAACAAGTCAAATCTTATTAAGCGCCCTTCCCCTGCCATAGCCATTAAAAAACATAACAGAAAAACACACCCTTAAGATCATAAGACCCAACTAGGCCCTTCTTATACATACAGTACATACATATATATAATATATATATAAAATATACAGCTTACAGTTTTGTAGTCCTATTACAGTTAAAGCAGACTGAAAGGAGTGAGACTTTGTTTAGGAGCTCAGATCAACAAACAAGACATCTCAAAACCCCAGCAGGAGACAGCAGATTCTAGAGGCCTCTCCAAAGAGCACGAACTGTCTCTGCAGGAAGCTGAAGGTCCTGCGTGTGGAACGATGCCCTGTAGGAATCGGGAGCCAAATTACAGCAGCGCTCTATACCGAACCGTGGCAGAACTAACTTGCAAGTGATCAAAACTGGAATCTGCCCACTTTCCTCTGCAGCAGACCAGCGGGACCCCTGGGAAGCCTCCTCTGTCATCAGTCTCTCGGCTAGCTTTGTAAAAGCCAATCTTGCTTACACAGCATGAACGCTTCTTCACAGAGCTGGAGGAAACGGGACTCGCTAAAGCTCTCCACAGGCAGGCTGGTCCCTAGATTTGGTGAAGAAAACATCATCCACACTTCTTCAGATCTCAGAGATGCCTGAAAATGTGCTCTTCAAACACACTTTCTCGAAGTAAAACCAAAAAGGTCACACTGTGCAGCTAAGTGCAGCACGTCTTTTGCTCTACTCAGGACCTGTGCCCAAGCGTACTTATGAAGCTAGGGAGGACAGACTCAGCAATATGGGTGCTTGTTTGAAGCCTACTAGAAAGTGCAGCTGGCTGTGCATTCATAGAGCATGGCTGTTCTCTAAGGCAGTGCTTCGGGTGAATCAAGAGAATAAGAAGGCCTAGTTCCATGGGTTCGTTTCCTGGTACCAATAAACGGGATTTCTGGTTTCAAAAGCAGCCTGCTTCTAAGGCCAAGCGTCATGTTGCCACTGCTTCCAAGTAGCTCTGCAGCTTACGGACGGTTGTCTCATCCAAGGAGAAGAGGTCAAAGTCAAAGGTTGTGTTGGTAACATTAAAATGCCCGGTTTCCTCAATGAGATTTACAATCTGTACAGAAAGGAGACAAGCAAGGATGTATGGAGACCCCATAAAGATTAAGGACAGCAGAAAGGCCAGCAGATATAGAGCAACCCATCCAGTCCTTTTCTCATCCCTTTAGAACAGCCTCAGAGATGAGAATGTCTCACAACATGAAGTGAATCCTCTCCCAAAAAAGCAAACCAGCTCCTGCTGCATGTCTGACTAGCTCAGTTGGGAACGCGATATGGGCACATTTCTTTCCTTTTAAATTAGACCAAGAGAGCCCAGCCTTGGGACTGCTACCAGGGTGGCAGAGGAAAGGTGCACACACCACACTTCTGTATCTTTTCCAACAAAAACATTGCATGCACATCTGATGGGTTTTTTTTTCTACATATCTTTCCTCCCAAAGTGAACCAGACCCTCTCATGAAGGAGAGGCGAGTGAGAGGTCAAGCATCACAGGGGTCCGTCTGAGACCCTTGGACACAAAGGTTACCAGAGTACAACAGCTTGCCAGAAAGCTGACAAATGATCTCTACCTGCTGTAGCACATTGCGCTCTCGTAGTGCCATTAGTCGCCTGTGAAGCTCCACTAATTCATCAGTGTAGGCCTGTAAAGGAGGCATGAACAGAAATAGTGACACACGTGGCATGTTTGTATGACTGCCAAAGTGACTTTCCTAGTAAGAATAAGAGGAACTGGAGGCCCTTTCAGACATGTTTCTATTCCCAATTTTTCCTCTACCTTTTTTACCGCCTCCTCCATCGTTATCAAGTACTGGGAGCCTAAAGACTTCACACAAATACGGATGGTCTAAAGACCATCAGCAAGACTAGTTAATGACACCATTAAACAAACACCTGTAACCAGCTTTAAGAAGTGGTCAGAACCTTTGAGCTTAGAGGACCTCAACAAGGTGAAGTTCACCGAGGTGAACTTCAGCGCGAGTTCTTCATCAGCCAGTTGTACTACTCGTTACCTGAAGACACCTGCGTCAGTGACCAACATCCCAGCAATCTGCTGAACAATGGTTTGTGTTTAGGGAAGGAAAAATTCTTTGAGTGCACTGTATTCTCAGGTAGTTTTACTGACGCCACAATGGTAAATGCAGGATTGTTTACAAGCTCAACATGGGAATTG
Source organism: Larus michahellis (assembly GCF_964199755.1). Classification (NCBI taxonomy): domain Eukaryota; kingdom Metazoa; phylum Chordata; class Aves; order Charadriiformes; family Laridae; genus Larus; species Larus michahellis. The sequence goes on along the minus strand of NC_133918.1, from coordinate 2,549,906 downwards.
TTCTTATATAAGGGCAGTTTGTTTTTTCTTTCTTTTTTTTTTTTTTTTAATTTATTTTCTTTTTTTCCAGGCAGCCAATAAGTTCTGTTGGCTCACAGGGGATAGATTCCTAATCTGTAAAGCTGCCTCAGAGTTGTTCATGTCTGTATCAGCAAAATGAACTCATTTAAGTAATTGTAGCAAGGTAAAAAAAAAAAAACAACCCACAACATCCCAAATTTTCCCCCTCCTCCCCCCCCCCCCCAAAAAATTGTGAAATATACACCCCCCCCAGCACATTCACGCAGCCCCAAACACCTAAGCAGGACTGAATGCTACGCTCGCTGGGAGAGCTGGTATCTTTTAGAAAACCTCTAACAGTTGGAAAAGCTGACGGCATTTCAGGCACCCTCTTCAATGGGTCTCAAGGATGTTCCCTGCTATTTATACTAAGTAGTCCAATAAAAGATACTGTTACCTACAAACCTTGCCTCAGATAAACCATCTCAGCTCCAGTTACCAGTATTTAGTGGTCGAATACTTTGTAACTAGCAGGAGACTCAGCTATGCAAGTGTCCCAAGATCACACCTAGACCTAACATTAAGCGACCAACCTGTGCGCTGTTCTCCTGTTGAAAAAGTATTAAAACACACAAATGAGAGCTACAGACTGATCTTCTGATTACTGCAAGGACCTCCACGATCAGACCAAGGAAAAGTATTAAGCTCCCATTTGATTGATTTCTTTATGAAAAAAAGTCACAGCGGACTGTGACAGCTTGGGGTTTGGCTATCTGCTTGCGAGTTAGCCATGCTTTAGGAGCATGTACACTGCTCTGCTTTCCTTGGAGGCAACAAAGGAGGGAATTTCCTTGAATAAACAAAGGTTTCAACTAACCCAGCAAAGCAGAGCATCAAACAATCTTTAATTTGCAAGATCAAAGACAGACAAAAAGCTGCATTTTAACGAAGAGGCACTCGCCACTGCAGCGGTAGCCAGACCATTGGTTCAGACAAAGGGCAAACAAATAAAGTTAATTTTAACATTTTGCATATGGAAACAACCTGGGGGTCCATCTATTTAACCCACACAATTTCTGCAGTGTCACTCTCCAAAGTTTGTCCCTTTCAACATCTATTTTTCATTATACTCAAGCTTTTAACGTGCTGAGACAGAACAATGTGAACAGCCTAAGCTGATTCAGATTGTTTTCTACACAGAAATGTTAGTGAGTATCCAACAGTTCTATGATATGCAAATCCTCAAACCTACCTTGTCATATGTTCCCTTCTTCAGGATCTTCTCCGGCTTGTTACAAGACTCTGGGCTTTTTCTTCCAGATGCCTGAGGATAAAAGAAATCAACATTAAGGATTAAAATTAGTTCAGACGAGACGGTGGTTTAATGGCTTGGGTGCACAACACTGAACAGAGAGAAATCACCTGTCTGATGAAGACAGTGAGATAGGGAAAATTTGGTGCAAGTCAGAACTAACACCATGTGTGGAACAAGGAACAAAGAGCGGTGGAAAGTAGCATGGTACAGGATGCAATACCTTATTATTTGCTGGGGGCAGTTTCTGACCAGGAGGTGGCTCTCGACTCGGCAGGCAGGAATCTGCACTGTTGTCACTGTCGCTGTCACTAAGGCTCAGTCTGAAAAGCAAGCAGCGGAGAATTAGCATCACCAGGTAGTAGGAAACTTACTTAGCTGTCAACCGAGCCACAGAGAGTTAAGTGAAATTCTCCTCTTTATTATAGACTTCTAAATTGTCTGGGAGAAATGGTCAGCCTGTAATTTCCAAGAATCCCTTTTTTTCCTGCTGACATCACTTTTGCCATCTTCCATTCCCTGGGCAGGCAGAAGAGGGAGTTTCAGTTTACACGCTACAGCTGGCAGTTCAACTCTTTCATACAGAAGTCCCCTTAGAACAACTCAGAAAGTACCACCTGATTTTCACAGGCAGCAACTGTTCATTTTGAGGATTCATTCCAAAAATCACCCAGTACCTGCAGGAGGGGCTTTCCAACACCCCCACTGAGAACACAGGCAAGAAAATGCACTTAGTGTTTGTTGTGACCTTTGAGATTTGCTATTTATTCTCATTCTTGTTGTGGCCCTATAGATGTATTATACCAGGTATCCTACTTTTGATGAACTTGAAAAACTATTTATTATCTATCCCCTAAAGGTATAAAAAAAAAATACATATATACTTCAAAGTCTCTCCATTCCTGTTTAGTTGATAATGACAGAGTGCAACAACAGATTTTATTTTATTTTTCTTAGGTTTTGGTGAACACCAGCATCATTTGAAATTTGCAGCTGCTATCTGGGCCAAGCATTTGGTTTCAAGTATTTAGCCTGAGACTCCAGGTTTTGGCTACAACAGCATTTCCTGAGGGGAGAAGGATGAAATTCAACTATTTCCATTGACTAAAGCAGGAAACAGCTGTTAACCAAGTCCCATAGGAGCCAAGTAACCAACTGTCAGCACACACTATCAGCAAAGACTAAGACTTCTCAGTTTTGTATCAGTCATATGCAGTAAGAAGAGCACACATGCTGACAGCCTCCACAACACTTCTCTAATCTCTGCAGATCAAAGGTGTCACACACCATTCAGCTCAGCAGAGATCTGAAGACGACAATTAGGTGACTATTTTAAGGGGCTCAGTCACTAACACCTGCAAACTCAAACATACCGCTTCCCAGTGGCTTCCTCTCTTTGAGCTCCGGTGATCTCTCCTCAATTCTGTTCTCACCCTGCTGTTTTCATCGACTCTGTGTCCCCACCCCGTGCTATGTGCTCCACACATCTGCCCTTTCTCTCCTTCTCTCACACTTGCCTCTCACACATAGCCCCATCACTTTGATTCCTCCCTCCAAAAGGAGGACACACAAAAACCACCAAATATGGAAGGCAAAAAGACAAGAAACATCTTTCTTCCCGATTTGTTACCACCTGGAATCCCGGCTGACTGGGTTTGCTTTGACTGCTGCCTCTTCTCCAGAGGAGCTGTCATCATCATCTGACTCTTCTGACTGCAGATCTTCCACCATGGAGCGCAGTGGGCCTGGGATGAGAGGGGAGAAAGCGATTCAGCACAAGGACACGTGCAGCAGAACTCCATCCGAGCTATCTGATCTGAACTGGATTAGGTATTATTAAGATACATCAAGATTTCTCAATAAGATGTCAGTGGTAGTTTCATTTTGCACAAAGATATTGCTAAAAGACACTGTATTTCTGTCGCAAAACTAAAGCTGAGTTGACAAGCTTTACAACTGCTGCAAAGCCACCCTAGCCTCCCCCCAAATCCTCCCACTCTCTTTTGGAATGAAAACAAAAGGACACATTTTTCATGCGTTTGGGGACCATTTTAAATGTCACTCAAGAGACAGCAGTTGTAGCAACACAGTATTTGCTAAGGTTAGAACATTTACTATTGCCACAGTATATCTCTCTGGATTTTCAGTGGAGGAATCTGAAAAAAAGCTACGTTATGTGCTGGCAGAGTGATGAATGTCACATCTATAATTTTTAATAAAGCATATATGAGATCAGAGGAGAAATACTCTGGTGACACTGTAGATCAAGCAACAGCAAACATTTATAAACCGAGGCAGGAACCAAAGCCAACAGGGAAAGAACCAAATCCAGAGAGATACCCTACTCATAAATTAACTGCCAAAACAAGAAAAATACTTGTTCATGATTACACTATGACATTATCGCCTTTTCTTGCTGAAGCATCACAGCTTCAACATATGGTTGCATACAAGAAACCATATTAGCCTTAACTATATAGAGTGCTGGGAAAACAGATCCAATTCTCACGAGCCTTTTAAGGTTATGCAAGGAAGATTTTAAACACATTTTATTTCTTGCAACACACCTTGACTGTGGTTCTGAGATGGCTCGAAATCAGAGTCAGAGCTGGAGTCGGAGCTGGAGCTGGAGTTGGAAGGGCTGGACTGGACAGACTTAACCCCCCATAAAAGGGAAAAAAAAGAAAAAAGAATCTTAACCTTTCTCATCCGGAAAACCAGCGCAGAGCACAAAGCACAGGGAGATAGAAGCATTTGAGCACTCTACAACGTCATAGGTGGCTGAATGCAGTTCTCGGGATTACAGAAAATATACAAAATACAAGGTAAATAGAAACAACATTTATGAAAACTGATACAGCGTAGCTCAGCGCTCCCGGGCAGCGGCATGAGCTGCCAACAAAACCCTTCACGCCACTAGTTTCAAATAGCCTCAAGTGATGAAAAATAGCATCTGAAAAATGTAAAAGTGAAAACCCCTTCCTTTGAAATGTGAAAGACGACTAGCATACAATTTAGCACAATTAGCAAAGCCCTCTTAAAAAGCGTTATTTGTTGTAACTCACCAACGCTCCCTCTGAACACCTCGTACTGATCATTAAACAGAGACAGGCTTGCCTTTCCTAAGTAGCTCACTTGACGCCAAAATGAGTTCTAATTTATTACTATACGCTCAAAACAGTTGTTTCTACACCAATTTGAGCAATCCACCGTACTGTTTCCAGTTTATTGTTAAAACGTAACAGAAACCAGATAAACTCTCGTGAAACCAATGCCACTCACTGTCAGTAGGCAGCAGAAGTGCCAGGAGCACACTATGCAGTTAAGGCACGTAAAAAACTTTAGTGCTATGTGCGTTTTTAACAGAAACCCAGATATTGTACAGCAATCACACGCTTTAGCTTAAAGGACCACGAGGTGGCAGCGAAGGCTAAAACAACTCTTCACCCCCCCCCCCCCCCCCCCCGAGAGCAGCAGTGGCTATTACAAAAATCTTAAAAGGGTTTTTTGTTACTGAGTAAAATGTAGTTTAAAGAGTCTCAATGTACTGTAATATTGTCTTCCTTTTTTAAAAGTAATTCTCTGGAAATTTAGCATTTCAATTTCACTGCACCTTTCCTGGGAATCCACTTCCATTACCAAAATCCTGATGCTAGAAAAATCACATATTCCCATTGATCAATAAACTTTATTATGAAAGTGTTAATATTATAAAAACATTGTAAACAGGTAGAAAGAGGCACATCAGCAGCTTTGGGCGTTAATAAGCGAAAGCCGCGGCAGGACTTTCATCCCAATACCACCCTTCCCTATAATTTATCACCCAAGTATTGTTAGAGTTTCATTTATTCAACTGTAAGAAGGCGGGAAAAAATGACAAAAAGGGTTATTACAACCCTTGTAAATTATTCAGGAGCACAGGAGAATAATTTAACAATGCCAATATTGGACGTACTGGCACATTGCAGTAGCCTTTTATTTTTTTCCCCCCAAAAATTACAACGTGAAAGGAAAGAGCAACATTTTCAAGATAAGGAAGGACAACTCTTGTGTCTTACCCTCACATCCAATCCTAACATCTTTCATTCCTAATAATCCAGCAAGTGTTCCCTTAAAATGACTTATTAGGACCTAAGCAGCAGTCGGAAGTTGTATAGATGCTCATCTCTCCTTTTGCCATTAACCCTATCAGCTAATTTCAGCCCTTCAGGAGGCATCCAGCTGGACATGCTCTGCATGCTCACGCTGCAGTTACTGTCACCGAGATATGACAAAAACACATGCCGACAATGGAAAAAAGCAATCCTGCCCTCACATCTCAGCCTCTCTCTTTTGTCAGCACTAACGTTTAGGCAGCCAAGCATGAGGCCAGTTCAGGGAACTGGACTTGATGGGGGAAGGAGGAAAAAAAAGAAAAAAAAAAAAGAAAAAAAAAAAGGAAAGGATAACTAACTTTCAGCAGGAGCTGAAATGGAAGGAGAAACTCCTCCGGCCCATTGCAAAGTCACACGAGCTCTCATGCCAGCAGCACAAATGAGAGCAAGACTGTTCCTTTCAACAGCAGCCTGCAAAGATGTCAACTCAAAGCAATCGTGGAGTCGCAGCCTCGGAGCATGTTGCACAATACGTTGGCTGCAGCAGCAAAGCTGATTTAAGAGTTTCCGGGCCCCAGTCCACCTCCAGCTGCTCATTCGCTTTAGTGATGTGGCTTACCACACAGATCCACAAACAGCTGTACCAGTACAAACGATGGAGTAGCAAACTGCAGGGTTGGGAGCAAAAAGAACCCCCCAGGGTGGAAAAGGAACTCAGTCTTCTCTGCTGATGCCAATGCATTATGCAGTTATACCCTTAAGCTTCAAGTTCCACAGAAACCTAAGCTGATCTGACTGGCAGCTGCCATGGTTCCCCCTCCATCACACTGAGTATTCCTGCCCGCCTCCTGGGCTAGCACTCAAATACCTCTGTCAAGCATCCAAGAGACACAAGAGCTGGTGCAAGAGAGGACACAGAAGCACACAAAGCTTGGTGGGGGCAGGACAGGACTGCAGCAGACGCTGCAGAACCGCAACCACAGTTTGCGGTTTCACGGAACAGTCTAACCAGCGCTATCGGCTTACAGCTGCATGGCGAGTCCCAAGGGGATGGATGTCACCTAAGAAATAATGAAGTGCGAGACACTCAGGACGTAACAGAGCTCAGCAGGTTACAGGGGCTCGCAGTGAGGGCCACGTATCTGGTACAGAAATGATGGGCTCGCTACACACTGATGCACTTCAGGTATAAGGCTAACAGTGGAGAGGAGCTGCTTCTTCCTAATGCACAACCTACAAACATTTAATCAATCTGGAAAAGATCTTTGCAGAGTAACTTGAATTAACGCTTCCCCAATAAACTCTTTTACTGGGAATCTTTTGCAAAAAAATCCTTTCTGAAATAAACACATCAATACTTATTGTATCACAGTGCTGATTAAATCATAATACAAATTGTCCCTAGAAGATTTATTCTAGTAAAACAAATCTTTCTTGAAGTGGTCAGTAGGAAGCAGTTCAAAAATTCATGTGATATTATCCTGTGAATTCTATTAGAAGATACATGGCTTCCTTATAGCAAATACAAAATATACAAGTAAAATGTAGCAAGAGTTTGGATTTAAGTCATGTCTTTCCCCTCCTACTTTTTTTTTTTTTTGCCTTCTTTTGGAAAACAATTTGTAGAAGACAGAGGATGAGGAATGTTCTTCGTTGTAAAAAGGAAAAAAATATTTAGACAGCTTTTAAAAATAGTAGCACAAAAACATAATTTGTTTTATATTTTACAACACAACTTATTCAGGTTTAGCGGCATGTGGTTATATTTTGAGCTTTAGCCAATAGCACATTTCTTACAGGCCATGTCAGGAATAGGGTTTTTTAATTTACATTTTAATACTTTTTTTTTTCAGAAACAAAACTGAAATTATTTCATCCTTTTCTGAATTAAGATCATGGTCAAAAATTACATTACCATAAGCAGGTAGAAAGTGTATCTACGTCTACTATACTCTAGTTCCATAAACATCACCGCAAGGGACGAACGAGACCATAACCTTAAACTCTGACTTTTAGTTAACTCTGCCTGCAGATAAATCTAAATAGAACTGCGCATCTGAAATAGGAGGTAAACCAGGCAGTAGTAACGATTAATACTGATAGGATATTCAAAAAAGAGTTTTATTTGAGAAACACCCCAGCCTAAGTATTTGCCAATCTCTACCTTATCTGAGGGAATATTTTTCAACATCTTTTTCATGCAGGGATTTAAGCAGCACGCTTAAAAATTCTGGTAAAGGACAAATCCCTACTCACCTCTGACTTGAAAGAAGTTTCATCCTCTGAATTTGACTCCTCCATTTCCACAGGCTTTTTGATCTCCTTGGCCTCACTTTCAGATTTTACCTTTTCCACTTTGGCATTCATCTTCTCCTTGGTTTGTTTCTTCTCTGGGTATGAGGAAGACGAGGTTCTGGGAGATGTCCCTAGAATATTCTTTACCCCTTTGGAGCTACTCTTTTTTTGTTTTTTGGCACTAGGCTTTGGTGACTCCACGTTGGAGGGCCTCTTGCTGGAAGACTTTAACTCCGGCTGTGGCCCACCCTTTGGAGAAGTGTTCTCCAGTTTGGTCTCCTTCACGGCCAGTTTTGGTTCCTTGAAAGCAGCTTTTGGAGGTGCCTTCTCCTCCTTAGGCATTTTGTTCTCAGTTGGTTTTCTGGAGGAGTCCTTCAAAGGCTTGTTTTGTTCTCTTTCAAGGTCTTTGGAGGAGTTTTTACTCTCAGAGTCTTTTCTTGGCCTCTCTCTGTGCTCCTTGGTTACTTTGTGTGGCTTAGATGCCTTGCTACTTTCCTTGTTCGCATCCTAAAATTCAGCGAAAGAAACATGCAAGCTAGGTATGAAATCGAAGCTCTGCACAGAATTATAAAACAGTCTCAAAATTCACATTGAAGCCTTTGTTTCATGTAGACATCCACCCACAGATGTCTCAAGTACTTATGTACCTCAGAGGTAGACATCTAGATTTCCCTAAAGCTGATGGACAGAAATTGACAGCAGCCACTTAAACATCTACATTAGGACAGGATGAAACACGTTTCACAGATGTTCCTTTCTTTCCATGGTCTATAAACGGAGGTCTAAAACGTAGATATTTTATTCAGATTTAATCTGTAGTGTTAACATCTGAAGCCAGGTAAGAGGAAACCCACTCAAGCTGTCACACAAAGTTATGCTTCACACAACATTTTAGGAAAAAACCCCAACAACTAGGGGGATTTTTTTTTTTTTAAGGTTAAATCACATCCATGGCAAATGCAAGTTACATTCGCAACCTAGTTGCCAATTCACCACATCAACCACACTGCAACTTGACAAAAATACTGAATATCCCTACAATCGTAAGAGAGCCAAAGTCTATGATATAAGCAAGCATTCTATCACCTTTAATAAAAGCTTTAAGACACCAATCATTAGGACCCTGCCTATCCTAAGAGTCATGTACGCATGAAAGCAAAGGAGTTCCCTTTGCGAATTATATGTGAACTCAAAACACTTATAGAACTGGGTCTTGCGGGGAGACACTGGCATGTGAACTGAACATGCCAAGACTCAAACACACACGCACCTCTGAGGGCAGCCTGGAGGAAGAGAAGCAGGAGACTATTGCCTCTAGCTACTGGCAATTTTCACCAGAGCTTGTGTCAGAACCCTTTATTTCTCTTCTGTCTTCTCCGTTTTCTAATGCTTAATTCCTGACCAAAATTAAATCAGCCACTAACAGATAAGTCATCTTTATTCTGTTTCATAACATCAACATCAGAAGACATGACTGAAGTGCCAGAAGTGTTCAGAGCCCTGAACAAAATGGGTATCAGAATCGAATTACATCATAAAATGAATTGCTGTTAATACTTGTGACTGTTCAGGCTGATAAATCGTATGTAATCTGCTTCAAAACACATTGCCTGTGGATTGTTTCCCCTATGTATAATTGCACAAAAATAGATTCATCGCACAACTGAAAAAAGGAAAACTCAAGAACTCAAAACCAGAAAGTCTCAAGAACTAGACACTGCTGGATGCAAACATCAAATCACAAAATAACTAGTCTGACCAAGTGCAGCATATTTTACATTCTGGACCTTCTACCAGAAGATCTTTACACCACTACCCTAAGTAGCTCTAATGACAGAGGAAGTGCTGACTCTCTACTAAGCCTTGCTGTGAAGAGATGCAAGGACTTAGAGTACAGTTCTACATGACAGACAAAGATCCACATAATTCACACTCAGTATCAAGAATATAAGTCAGAACAATCAGAGAGGACTTCATTCAACTTTATCTGCTACAGCAGAACAGGAGGAAGATACGGTTCACCAAAAAATGCCAGTCTTGGACACTTAATTTTCTTTTCAAAATTTCCCTGTAGAGAAGTCTAGCAAATCATAAAAAGGCCTCCTAAATTATGATAAGTTCCAGACCATTAGCTAGTGAACTACAGAATACAAGGAAGACGTTTTCAGAATCATAAGTAGCCCAAACCAGCTGCTAAACAAGCTCTTAGTAGCAAGTCCTGAAAGACTTCTTCACCTCGGGGTAACACAAAAGCGTGCGTCACCAACCTTTGACCCATGGGATGGTTTGGTCTTCTTGGGATCAGAGAAGGCAGAGAGTGGTATTGTGGGTAACATCGGATAGTCGGGACTTGGCCTTGAAACAGTTTCTGCTCCTTCTGGCATCACCATCACCTAGAGGAGAAAAATTATGTATGAGTAAAGTCGCATGGACTATTAACACGTGATTATGTTAAGTCACTTGCTCAATTAACACACTATTATTCATCTTTTGGATGGTTTTTCCCCTGCTTAAAGGCCATAAAAAGAGATTGTCTAGGTAATGCTCAGTTTCAAGACAATTCCTCAAATACAGAACATTAAAACCACAAAAAAATGAAACGCAACATGCAATATCAAGTATCTTTCCCAAAGGGAACACCAATATTCCAAGCACAAGCAGGCAATAAAGTTTAGACAAGAACTGTGTGCTCTGCTGCAAATGCTTTCATCCTGAGAACAGGGAGCAAGGTAAATCTGGAAGGAATGAGCAAGACTTCATCAATTTAGGAGAAGCTGAATTCACTCATTCAGGAAGAAAAAAAAAAAAAAAAAGCGCAGGCCTTAGGTCTCTTCCTTAAGATCTTAACACCAAGCACTGAGCTCTGCGAAACACTTTCCTTCTTACCTCCCCTGTATTCTGTCAGAACAATCCTGCTGAAAATTTCCACTAGATGAATGGCATCAAAAGAGATTCACAGAGGAAACACCTCAATACATAGGGAACACAATAATGTTCTATGAAAATCTTAGAAAGCACATGATGTTCTAGTCACCCTATGTCTGAAAGAAGCACTCTCCTCTTCGTGCCCAATAAGGAGAAGCACTGGCACAGTGAGGAGGATCTGGACAGGACAGCTTGGAATACTTGCCACTCTTGAGATTTATTATTGACAAACCTCCCCACAGCTTTTTTACTTTTTTAATTTTTCAAGCCAGAAACATGTTTTTTCAGAAGAAAATTTTGCCAGCGATTAAGACCATCTTGAATAAAGTCCTTGAACAGATCATAATTATACATTACTATATATGGGGGTGTCTTAGAATACAGTCTTGACATTCTCTGTCTGGTTAAAAACTTCATGCACTTTGTGGCTTGCGCTAATTTGCCGAGATCTTGTAGTTATCTTTTCTTCAGTCTATCACTGCCTATTACTTTCCCACAAGTAAGAGTTCATCCACTGCAGCAACCTGTATCTTATTGTACCTTCAAGAGTGTATCTATTTTTTTTCCTCCCATGTCCATTTTCACTCTAAATTCTAACACTTTCCCTTAATGTTTTATTATCTAAGCCACAAGCAGCTGACCTCAGGTTTAGAGGACATTTAGTGACCAGGAAGCGCTAAGTATTAAGCTTTCATTTGGCAAAAATGAGTAAGGAATAGACTGGAAGCCTCTCCCTTTTCACAAGCTTTTCTATACTGATACAGCTCACGACACTAGGAAGGTCACGGATAACAATAACTGCCTGATGGACAGTGCACAACGTCCACAGAAGATCTCCATTTCCGGAGAGGTTTTAGTGCTTTGATATTAATGGTCACATTTAAATTGAAAATGAAGTGCCACCAATCACACAAGCAATGGTTTAGTTCTGCTTCAAGTGCTACAGTCTCATAACCAGGAGTAAAAATAGGCTGGGTCATCCTTTAGATGAACATGGAAAACTGTAGCCTGCTAGGCTGCAGCTAAAAAGCAACCCCAGAGCAAAACGAGATCACTACACATTTTAGCAGAACCTCTTCAGATCTCCAGTCCCTTTGGCACTTACCCCTCCAGCCCTAATGAGTTTGCGTCTGAATTCCTTGGTGGGGTTGTTGAAAGTCAATTTCTCACAACGAAGGTGGTTCACAGGTGGATTTCCCTCCAAATTTAAGAACAGGTCGTATGTGAAACAAACCTTTTTCGGCTCCTCCTAAAAACAAGAAAGACTTTGGGAAAATGGAAGAAGTTTGGCAAGCACGCTAAGGCAGAGGATTCAAACAGTCGCCCCTGAAAATCCCGAATAAACCACTGAGTAAATGTTGCATTCACAGAGTTTTTCATCATGAGATCAGAGAGCTAGAAAACAAACCATTTGTGCCTAAAGTGTCCGAGGTTAACATACCGTTCATCAGAAACTCAGGCATGGCTTTTCACTGCAAAAGAAACGCACGGACAAGGATACTGACTGACAATTTTCTGTTCAAAGTTGTTCAAGTCATCCTAGGAAAGCAGATTCACAAGCTTTATCCACTATTCTGGTTTCACTGAAATTCAGATCCTATCTCCTTTGGGGAGCAACTGAACTATAAGTATCAATATTAAGAAAAGCATAATCCTTCATTTAGAGAAGGGACAACTTCTGAACGCACAGGATCTCTGTGGGTACTGAGAAAAGATTAAACGCAATGGTAAAAGGATGACTCATTTTGTAAAATCCTTTTCAATATGCATATTGCAGGGGCTGAATGGGAAGATATCCCAGGCTTTTGAACTTTCCAAGGGCACTTTCACTGAAGAAATCCGGAGTTTGTATGCATGTTGGGGATCATCTGCGCCTCACTGGTTTTGTTCCACCTGCTGCAGAAGCTCAGCAAACACTCTGCATTCGCAGTACAGAATGGAAGAAATCTCTTCCTTTTTTTCTCCCAAAACTGCAAATATTGCATACTACTTGCATATTACTAATATTGATATGAAATTTCCTGGTATTATCTTGTATTCTGCATTTCAAGATGAAAACTCAAAATGGGGCAAAAGAGACTCTCCTGCAAACCACACGGAGCCTTACAGTACATTCAGTATTTACATGAATGCATCCCACATGCCTCATTCAATGTGCAACATCAAGCAGCTGCACAGCAGTCTTTTCCACAATTCATATCCAGCAGCTTGATTTCCTGGTGTAGTTGCATTGTTGTATGGGAACAGACGCCGCAGGCTTCTAGCCCAAGCCATTAGATTTGCTGAAAATAGGTTGAAGCGTCAAACGGCTTCAGACCACCCCGATTCCTGCTGTTTGCTTGGTGGATACTAACGTCGCTAAAGAAGCCATTTCTTGTACAAACTGTACCTCTAATAATAAAAAGTGCGGTAACCGCACCTGGTTTACATCAAAATCAGTACCCTAAGCCCACCAGGGGATGAAGGTCTTGGATCCTAACTCCCCAAACAGGGGAAGGCAGGCATCTAAGCATACATGTACAATGGAATTGTCTCCCATTAACAAGCAAGAACATGCTACCAATACGAGGGTCTGCAGACCCTCCTTCGGAAAAGCCCTGAAGAATCCACTCATACTCGAAACGTCTACTAAAACACACGAACGGGAAGAAAAAGGAAAATATTTGCAAAATACACTGCCTTGTCATTTTCCTCTTCTCTACCACCATTCTCATTAACTGAACCATTAGTGAGCTCTGCATGTGTGTGCTTACACTGGAGTTCAAACAGCAGCTAAAAAGGGTCCCTCAAAGTCTAATAAACTTAAATGAAGGATGAATAGAAACCCAAACGTGGCCTAAGGATGGTTTCTAAAATGCTTTTCCTAGCTTATAACATAGAATAAATTGATTTTGGATCTATTAGCAAAAGCAGGCTTTAGCCAAAAGTTGTAATGCCGTCACATTTGAGAGCAGGAGAGGGGCAGCAGATTCATTTCCCTTTTATCTTAGGTATCCTTTTTTTTGGTATAGGCTCAAAAGCATCAGAGAATCTCTCAAATATTTATTGTACCCCTGTTGACGAGCTTCCACTTTTTGTAAAATTAAGACAGTTTTTCAATGTGATTTTTCTCCAACTCAGAGATTATGACTGCCCTGGGAACCAAGTCCTAGCCGAACACCATGATCATTAAAATATCCTTTGTACCGTCTCAGGCCATCAGAAGCCCCCCACCTAAGTGAAGAGTTAAGATTACAGCACTCCTAAAAGAACCAGTACAAAAGTCTCAAAGCAAAAAGCTGCAAATAAACATTCTTTCCTTTACTGCTTTCACTGATAGCTAATGATTACAGCCCAAGACACTCCAAAGCTTAACCCATCCGGTCCTCCCTAAAAAGTTCTTTGCTCCAAACAACCATCAGGGAGCGGGGGCGGGGGGAGAAGAAGGAAAAAAAAGAAAGAAAACCAAGGAAAATCTCTCTCAATTGACCTGGACCCACACATCCTCTAACTTTAAATGGAAAGCCACACTGAATCCACAGTGCCACACTTCAAAGCCTTTCTAAATAACATGTTGGGATCTACACATCCTGCTGCTTGGAGCTGCAATAGCAGGTAGGTACTTTTTCACCCTACAAACTTAGGTCCAGGCAGTCTCTTTTCATACTGCAACACCACTTTATGTACCCAGCCAAGCCAAGCTTTACCCTTCCTTGATTCCTCCTTCCGATATTCCACCCTTGATGTCAATAAGTAACACTGAAAAGGGGACAGACTTACTTTCTGTAGATATTTTGTCGCTCTCTGCAACCATAAGTTTTTCTAAAGGGCCTTACTCCCAGGAAAGGCTTTAAAAGGACGGATCACATCCACTTCTAAGTGGTAGATATTGTGGTTATTCCAGTTAAAATTCAGTGGTCAATTTGGACATGAAATGGTTAACCTGGTATGGGGTCTCTGAGCAAACCACCTTAGAACCTCAGTTTATATCTGCCCCTCAAATCTCAGATGCCAGAGAAGTAAAGGAGGAGTGTGTACCACAAAGCTAGGGCCAAGCTTTATTTGCAGCCACTGTAAATTTCCCTCTGTCCAGTGACTCCTGCTACTCCACCTCCAAACTCCAAAGCTGAGTACATTACGCTTTATTTTCACTCTTTTCCAGCTTCCTGTCTGGCACTGCACTGTTATGAACACTGGAGTTGCTTTATTTTTCTTCTGAGTTCTGAAGTAATGGGTTAAAGTTCTTTTGGCACTTTTCATAAGAGGAGGAATTTTTCAAAGTCTTTTGTTAAAATTTCCTTGTCCTGTTTTTAAGGCAGGGTGTGCCCTTTGCCACTTAAACACAAATCAAAAGAATTTCACTGGTAGCGTGCGCATAAAGCTCATAAATCACTTTTAGAAAGCCATAAAACAAAATTATCTACAAAAATCTAGCACACCAAGGAAGCAGGCTCATGGTTATTCAATAACTATACCATCTAACACTACTTCCCTTTTGCCATAGATCCAGCCTGACAGAGTCATTTATCCGTAACCGGTTCATAACTTCTGTATAAATGAAACCCCCTTTCTAGGCTTGTATAACCCGTTTGACTAGTCTTCCACCCCGCTTTCAGACAGGACACTGAAAAGTGAATGGCCCAATATTCATTTTTTGAAGCAAGTAGCCTTACGTTACACTCTGCTAACAAGTCTATGAAACACCCTTATCTTTTTTGAGATTCTACAGGGCTAAGTAAAATAACAGAGAACAGCATTTTGGAACTCTTCCCCATCTGAAACCTATTACTTCGTTTGAAAATTAGGAAAATATACTCACTGCTCAAAGACAGGCATTTAATAATCTACTAGCTCTTACAAATACCAGATCCGATGCTGGCATGGCTAGTAAAGCTGCTACGTTTGACAAGGCTTCCTTGCCAGGCACTGCAATCTATTCAGCATATGGAGATGCCTATCAATGTGCCACACTGAATGGCTACTGAAACACACACAGCCCGGGTGTTTTGGCCAGGAAAACAGCCTGCTCCGATAGAAGAATGGGTAAACTGATAATACACATTAATTTATGGAAGAAAAAAGTAAAAAAAAAAAATTCACCACTCATCAGTATCACAAAAGAAAGTGCTGCAGGTTTGGTAAGGTGATACAGAACAGACCTAAAAACTGTGAGCAACGAATACTTCCACTTAAAGGCTAGACAAAATGACAAAATTTACTCCTCCTCCCACAAGTTTCAGCAACATTGAATAAATACTAACAGGGTAAATCTACTCCTTCTTTCCTCAAACCTGTGCAGACCCTGCCCCGATAACACAGCAATTTGTTAGGTAAAATCAAACGTCTCACACAAACGCAGGCTCTTCATCAACCTTCCTCAGGAGTATTTCATAAGCTGATACCTTCCTTACAGCACAGTCCTGACACCTAGTTCTAACTGATCTCCAGTTTCACCAACCCTGCCGTATCTTCATCCACGTACAATGGCTCTACTAAGTTCCTACTTTGAAACACAACTATTTTTTCCCTTCTCCAATATTTTTCTATGTATTTTATATGTCACACCTATAGATTTTACAGAAGGGGTAAAATATGCATGTTTTTATTTTGAACCTAACTGGAAAAAATCAAACAGATTTCTCTGCTTTCTTTGCTTATCTCCCTTTTCGCTAATAGAAAAAGCCCAAGTTACATGTATCCATTATGTAAATACTAGAAATCTTTTATCTCTAGCATTGAAATTGCAAGGTAGTATCTTTAAAGAGACTTTAATACAACATCTTATCCATGTTGCATTAATATCATCTGCCCTATATTGGAACAGCATGAAAGTATACTAGACCTTTAGCTTTTGTTGCAGGGAGTGGGGGATTGATCTAATTTGATTAGGATGCAAAAAACGTAATGGGGGATGAATACCAAAGTCATACCTGCGTTACAGCCTCCAGATTACAACATATGCCACTGTATAAGAGATGTATTTGGAGACAACAATGAGGCCATGAAAAAAAGCCTCAAGACTGTTGAAATTGAGTGGGGGAGAGGGAAGGGGAAGAGCAGTAGAAAAACAGCAATGCATTTATTGTACCCAGTTTGTATTGATTCAAGCACCAAAAGCCACTAACAGCAGCCCTCATTACAGGAAGGAACACAAAGGATTTTAAAACAAAAATAGCCTACTAACGTTTTCAGTCCAACAATCCCAAATGATCCACTATCATTAGTCAACTGTGCTTTCAAAAGCTTTATCATTCAACCTGCTGAGACCCTGCCATTTGTTTTTCAGGTTCAGTTACAGAGGCAAAGGCTCTAGCAGGCCACCAATGCCACATGAGGCTGCAAGTCCCGGGGGCCGTGTAGACCACTGCAACTCTCTAGAAAGCTCAGACACACAAACTGCCCAGGTTCACTGCAATATTTGAAATATATTCTGTAATTCAAATAACAAGCCTGAGAAAGCACAAAGCACCTACTTACTGAGACAGTGAATTACAGCACAGGAAGGACAAACACATGCCAACAGGGCATAACTATGTCTGTAGAGGATAAGAATAGGCTCTTGCACCTTTTATAATCCTCTGCTGACACTTCCCTGTTTGACAGAAAAGCACCAAAAGCTTCAGTGGGGCCAAGAGCCCTGACTCTCCTACTCCAGACAACAACAACAACAATAAAAAAAAAAAAGAGTAGTCCAACACAAAGAGTTAATGGGCAGTTTTATGCAAACTTGCCTAAAAAAAAAAAATCCTGGTGCAGTTCATTAAAAACATTCTTAAGTCATCTTTAGTAAAACTGTTCCTTAGCAGTGAACAGGCCCATGTTTCTTTAGCCAAAGCAAAGAGTACACTGGCTCTGACAACCACTATTTATCATCCGAGTAACAAATTAGAACAGGGAAAGGAAACGGCTAAGAGGCTTAAACTGTGGAAAAAAAAATTTCAGCCAACCATGGCAAAGATCAACCTCCACAGATTAGTTCACTCCCTCTTTAAATCCTTTTTCTTCTCACCTTTACAAAGCTAAACATGCATCGATAAACAAATCCCAAAGCCTTTGCAACTCTTGTTTCAACTGAGAGGACACACATCAACAAAAATGTGCTAGAATGTAGGGAGCATATGGCCAGAAAGACCCACCCGACTCCTGCCCAGCCACCTATGAAACAGCGTTTTCTACCCACTCCCAGAATCAATCCTTAACATCCACTTGAAAAGAGTTATTCAAGGATGAATCCCAAATGCTGTAATCAATCCAGGCAAATTCAAAACAATATATGGTCCATGCACAACAGCTGATCCCCACCAGTGTCAACAGGTTTCCAGAGATCAGAGTGAACATATGGTCTCAAAGTAGTAAAGACTTATTTATTTGGTGCTTTAATGCCACATTCTTTAATCAGGAGAAAAAGGGCTGTATGCTAAGCCTTTGCCATTCCTCCTCCTCTTTACCAATCTTTTTAATTTCTACAAGATCCCAGTTTTTGCTTATCTTTCATCTTTGCATTTCTATTTTTGCAGAAGTATTCACCTCTCATATTTCCTTCAACTCCACTTACTGAAAATCATAGCTCTTGGTATTTCAAGATGGCATTATCACCGGGCAAGAGTGGTCAGAGGAGCCAAATTCTGCACATCATCAGGCTACTTCTAAGCTTCCAGCAATCCTAAGTACCATGCTTAACTTCCAAATGTGCAGAGAATACAACATTTGCTGACACAAGGATGGAAAGAATTACTTTTAAGTAGTAAAAGCAAATTTCATACAACTTCAGTATAGCTCACTTATTTCAAGTTCATACTTGAACCTGGGAAAATGTCTCTGTTCAAATGACGTGCTGGAAGACGGAAGCTATCACACTTTCCCTCAACCATTGCTTGCCCCAATTTAATAATGGGAAGCGCTGTCTGAAAACTCCTTAATTAGTCAATTCAATCAACTTAGAAGTGGAAAAGAACTTCTCCATAATGCATAAATCTAAAAAACAGGGCAAAGGTAAGTATTTTTAAGATCTGCAGTTTTGAGAACAAGTCTGCAAATAAACCTGTTCTCCTATTTATTTTTCGTGTTTCTGAAGACCTAAACGCCAAAACCGAACTGCCTTCTCTAAATTAACTGCTACTTCCATTGTTTCCACTCAGAACTGAGACCACCTATTTCCCTTATTTATAAAAGCTATCCTATCCCTAATGCTAGAAAGAGCAACCATGCAGTCACGTGTTTATAGAAACAATGAGAAGTGATGACCCCAGTGGGTGTGAAACCAAGTTATATTCAGAAAAGCTGCCCGGTCTGTATTCTGTGAGGAGCATGGGAATATAAGGGATGGAGAGAAAGAAAACATACAAATGCAGACAACAGTCAATGCAAACAAATGCACCTACAAAAAAATGCAGGAGAGGCAGAAACAAGAAAGAAAGAAAGAAAGAAAGATCTGACAATCTGTGAAAGACTAAGCCATCCGAGACCTACAGGGAAAAGGCAAGTGTGAGAAGAGACTGGGTGAAGAAAGGAACAAAAAATAAAAGGTAACGGTAGAAACAAAGCACAATTCACCCATCACAGTCGTTAGAGATTGCCCTTACAAGAAATCAGCATGGAGAAGTTGACATTTTTGGTCAGGAACGTAAAGGTAGACTTTGAACCTGAATTAAGCCAACACACAGTGCAGATGAAGAGTTTCCTGATTTCCATCCAAAACCTCAGAAAAGCCACCAGAAGTCAAACTACTTTTAAGCTTTTGAGGGTTTTTTTGCAGTCAAGTTGCAGTTTTCAGAGTTTGCCAAAAAAGCTGCTTCTATCAACAACTTTCATCCCCTACTCTCTAACTGCCATTTCTCTTCACATCCTTTTGGCTTACTCCACCCACCCAAAAGAAAGTTGCGGGCAAAACGTTCCCAGGTTTAGAAGACAAGTCGTCTTGCGGTTCAGTCCCATTATTTGGCTTATTACTCAGACTCGTAAAGAAGTGGGGCAAGAGCAGTGTGGTAGGCCAAAAAACAAACTAAAACGCTAATTATACCCAAGTGACACTGCCAGGAGAGAAGACTGCGCTAGAATGGGGTGAGGAAGAAACGACAGACAGATACGTCTGCGGGAGGTACAGTGGAAAGGATGCTGGGAAGCTAAATAGAATTAGGTTGTGGTCTGCTGTCAACAAAACCTGGGGTAATGGCTTACGCATGAAGGGTTGAGGGGGATGGGGCGAGAGCATACATTATAGTGGTCAAATTTTACTTTATCTATGTTCCCTCTTAGGGATAATAAGCAGAACATTATTTTTTTTTATTTAAGTAGTAATCAAAACCACGAAGATTCAGTATTCATGTTTAACAAAACAATTTAACTGAAACTGAGTAAGTAAGAACACAAGCGTCCAAATCCCTATTTTCATAACCTCCTTCAAGTCATGTAGCGTGTGACCTCTGTGGCAAGACTTAAAGCAAGTAATAAATCCCAAATTTTAACTTTCATATACTTGTTGGCAATGCATCTTAAGATTTAAAATATTTAGTGTTTTCTTTTTGGAATAGTACTGAATCAGAACAACAATATTTTTTAACATAGCTGTAAATACTTGTCCCATACAAGCAAATGTTTATCTTGGGCCTATACAAATTTTATACCTGTACAGTTAATTTAATAAGATGGCAAATAAAAAAATGGATCTTTTAATGTATTGCCAGTCAACACAGTATTTACAAATGTTTATAAAATCACTGTTTTATGTTTATTTACTTCCCTACTTGCATAAAATATTTTAAACTGCTTTAATATTATCCGTGCTAGAGAAGCTTGTTACAAGCGGTACAATCTCTGTTCAGAATCTCTAGGACCATCACGCTGTCCTGATATTACCTTTCTATACAATTCCATTTCTGCCAAAAGCTTTCTTTTGAAGTCTGGCAGGAGCTTCAACTCCCAGTTAAATTCTATTTATTAGACTAATAAAAAACACACACATAAAACAGTCACATAATTTAGAGTCTTTCTGTCAGGCAGTTTCAGGCTCTGGCACAGCTCAAAACAATTAGAAGACCAGAAATCAGATTCTACCTTATTTTTGAAGTGTACTTCAATGGGCATAATGAAGCCTGCGTAGCCAGACTCCTCCACTTTGTAAGGGGGCTCCTTGCACACTGAAAAGAGAACAGACAAATGTCAATTTTGAAAATAATGCAACTTAATCTGAGTCGAAAAGGAGATGCAAGATGGAAATGGGCCTCCGACAACTCAGGACACATTTAAAACACTGGTCTTTGTGAAAAAACAAAGTAAGATGGTGGTCTTGGGCTTAGTTAAGAACGTGAAAATCTGTTCTTAGCTCCTCCCATGGAAAGGAAACATAAAACACTCCATGCCAGAGTCTCTGGGAGATTCTTCGCCCCCTTTTGCAGTGAGATACAATTACATTTCTGTGCTGTTCCACAACAATGCAAACTGACGGTTAAAGCTGTCTTGCAAAAAAAGGCAAAGACCCAAAAGGTGGAAATTTAAACAGGACAGAAAGGTAAAATTTACTTTGATGCCAATATTTATTAATCAAAATCCATGAGCGGATTATTTTTTTTCCCCTTGAAATGCTCTCCTGCAACGCTCAATCTTCGCAATTACGTAACAGCCACACTACAAGCTGCTTCCTCCAAACCTGGTAACAAACCTGAAGGGCAGGTAAGCGCTGCTATTTATTGCACGCACAAGGAAATGGAGAAAGGTTACACAGTTTGCCGCTAAGGTCACAGTGCTGCCTACTGCAGAAACACCGACTACAAAAGTTTATCACTTCTAAGAAATTAATCTACGTGCTTCCTGCCTCAGTTCCCCCATCCCGCTACCTGTTGTATCATCATGAGACTGAATCCTTCCTACCATCTACCACTGCATTTCACTAGAGTGATAGCCGACTCGAAGGATTCTAGGATCATTTGTTTGGCCGTGACATAGTTATACACAGCAGCTGCCAGAAGAAACACGAGACCAATACAGATATTCTCCCTCTCAGGAACCGGATGCACTTGCATATAATTTATAGGCACTACAATATATGTAAATAAAGTCAATTAAGTAATTAGAGTAATTCAGTGCAAATCTTTTCACTTTCTCTGAAGAATTCCAAGTAATTAATATGACTAGGAAACAGTACCTCAAACCTAAAAAGCACACAAATTATTTTCCTTTAATGTAGATATGTTATCCCCAGCTCTAAGCACTCTTACCATCATTAAGGTGCTAGAAAGCAGTACTCAAAATTCAACTGTGAATAAAAAGCACACCTAAAAATAATCAAAATCTCTAGACTTGCTTTAACTTGAATTTCATACAAGAACCCCATCATTTAGGGGAAAAAACCCAAAACCAAAGAACAGAGCCAATATGGCAGCAGGAATCTTAAGACTATCTGCCAAGCAGCCTTTGTTCCTTTGCCGCTCTATTCTAACAAATTAAAATTACTACACAGGCAATCTGCTAGCAGCACAAGCCTACCTTCACCAGTAGATTTTGCTCCAAGTAAGAGCAAATCATCTGAAGAAATCCTTCAAACAAATCTAGAAATAGTATGCATCTGCCATACCGTTTATGTACAACCCAGACACACTTTGGTCAAAAGCAAGCTGGCATTATGAGCAAGCTTAGGAAAGCATGCAAAACCTAGAGATCGGAAAAAAACGTCTCTTTAAAGGTAGGTGATATGGCAACCAACTGAGCAAAGACCACGTACTATCCCAACACAGTTGTTTGTAATAAAGTAATTACACCAGATGACAAGAACTGTAGCACAGCAGATTGTAACTTTTATTCTATAAATTAGCTTTCAGCTCAGTACTGCACTTGTTTATCATACATCAGTTTTACTACATCAATTCGAAGGACGTATCATTAACGTACAGACTAGAATCACACCCTTACAAGCTGAACACCTTTGAGTTACTTTCCGCTGTGGACTCTCACAAAGAACCAATGTAGCTGGTAGTCCTAAGACATCCTGTGTGACCAGAAGTCTTCCAAAGAAATATTTCGAAGAATGCGCATCACGAAGTAATTTACAGCAATACTCTTCAGCAGCCAGCATTCCTTGTAACACTACATAACAGTAACACCGCAGATGCAGTTACACAATCTTAAGCAGATCTAACTCTGCGCTGCTGCCGAAAAGGGCAATTCCTGCTCCTCCACCTCAACCATGAGTTCCTGCTGCCCCGTGCCAAGAATAAGGTTCATGTTGCTGCACAGTCAGAAAGAGCAAAGAACAGATCCAACAGAAAATAACAGTACAAGTCGTATACTCTCCCCAACCATGCTGACTGCACAGTGCTTGCAGCTGGAACATACAGCCAGGGGCAAACAGACCATCACCCCTTTGGCATCGTTGATTTCTGCTGGGTTCCCACACTACCTGAACTGGCACCTGAGACCAGAAATTGTAGGAATCCTGATGGCTACTTAATAACCAATGCAAAACTCTACATACTCCACTATGTATACAAGCCCAATACGTGAGCATCTTAGCAATCACATGCTTCCAGCTTTTCTTGGCAAATATTAACAAATCAAACCCATCTTTCCCATTTCAGAACATGAATTATCTTCTGCTGTCACTAAGCATCTTGGAACCTGCATGTACTAATGCTTAAATAAGAGGAGAAAGGATCTCACCTCCAGCCCTTTCATCAGGAGAAAGGTCCCATTCTCCCTGACCTTCCTCAGACAAAGACGGTAAAG
The DNA here is from genome assembly GCF_964199755.1 of Larus michahellis. Classification (NCBI taxonomy): domain Eukaryota; kingdom Metazoa; phylum Chordata; class Aves; order Charadriiformes; family Laridae; genus Larus; species Larus michahellis. Next base: position 2,526,584 of record NC_133918.1, on the reverse strand, counting down.
GTTAAAGCTGATGTGCACGCAATGTACATTTTGCTCCTCTTTAAGGAGGTATTTTACAGAAAAGCGACAGTCCAAGACAACCTAGACTTGCACAATGCTCTTACATAGAGAGAAAACCTAATAATGCATCTTCAAAATTACACTCACCTCGCTTGGGTTTTGGGAAGCTCTCATGTAGCCGGAAGACCACCCTTTCCACAAAATGCTGGATGTCACACTGCTCTGGACCACGGACAAACACCATCCAGTCATGAGTGAACCCTTCAGTGGTGGGCTTTTTCCGCAGTTGGGCTCGGTGCCCCAGCTCCAATTTTACTTGAACCGTGCACTGTTTTAGGACAGAGGTAAGACCATAAGCAAAATGAAACGGCTTACATGTTACGCATAATGCTGAGCCCCACAGACAGAAGACGCTAGATCACCGCAGGGGAGGAATACAACAGCCTCCACAGAGAGATTAGTCTAATTCTGAAAACTACAGTGTTGTCAACAGAAAAGGTATCATAAAAATAGCTCCTAGCACCATTTCATACCTATCTTCTTCCTAATGTTAGCATTGCAGAGAAAACAGCTTTAGAAGAGGGATAGGTTTATCTGCCTCACTTATCAACTAAATTGTCAGCAAAGTCCTAATTGCAGAATCTTTATTTCTAGAAAGTGTCAGAGACAGAACTTGATGTTCACAGCTTACAGAATTCACAGTACTGACAGAAAACTTAAAACAGGAAAAATCAGATCATGAATTGATGGTTTATGACATTCTCTGGAATATGTAATCCATTAGAATACAGAGATGATGCTCCTTGTATTCTTGTAAATGTATTTTATTAACGCACTTTCAAAGACCAAGTCGAAACATACAGCATGCCGGCACAATATCCAACACTAAAACAACCTAATTCTGATTTGCACTCCCGAATCCTACTCCAATCATAGGTTAACAGAGAAGCTGCATTCAATGTCTCATTCAAAGCACAAAAATCCCATTAAATGTCTTAAAAAATAGATTAAATTAATTGTGAAGATCCACACAATACTGCAGACTTCACAGACAGAAGAAAGCAAATGAATTAAACAGATGTAAGAGAGGAAAGGAAAACGTGATTCAGACACAAGTTAAAGGAAGCAAATCTTAGGGCAAGATTTGTAGAGACGGGGAATAACACCTGAGGTATCCGACTACTTACTAATTTTGTATGTATATGTTATACAAACTAGACCAGCAGCACAGCACTCTCAAACTAAATCCAACAAAATCCAGCTTCAGCAACTGGAAGTTATAAAAATGGGGCAGTTTTTAGTCCTTACCCCTTTCTTAACCTAAGGCTTGAAAATAAGCTTCTTGTCCTTTCTGGCAGTTCTCAATTACCATTGGGAGAGGCAACATTATTTGTCATTTCCTATATTACAGGTGGACACAGAGCCAAACCCAGGGCATGATGTTAGACAATGAACATGGAAAGAGAAAACTTCGCAAGCTCTAGACAGATGTTTAGGAAAAGTATTATCCTTATTTTCCCATCGAGGAACTGCAACGAGGAGTATGACCGTGATTAATGCTCAAAAAATACTTCGCGTATCCAACCTGACGTTGTATGGGAAAGTGATTTTCAGAGCATGGTTAATACCTTCTGAGAAAGAGTAAGTCACTCAATCTCAGTATTCTTTCCTTTGTAAAAAGATCACACAGGAGGTCTACAGAGCCCCAAGCATCAAAGCTCGACCTCCCAAATTGCAGTCCAGTTCTAATTTCAACTATAAGCCTTAACACACTCTTTCAGGCAATTATCTTTATAGTAAAATACCTTCAGCTGCCATCCAACACATCAATTCTAAGACTCAGGGACAAACTCATCTAATTAATTCCTTCACCTGTATTACTACCACATTTCTATGTGTTACCTTCCTCTGCAAGTTCTCTTGGCAGGCCATTTTTTCCCATTCTGCGCTTTAGGGCTTATCTACACTGGCTCCACCTCGCTCCTGCGCTAAAAATGAAGGTACATAGCCGTCTGTTCTTTCATGTCGTATCAAGGAATAAGAAAAAAAGACAAGGTGTGTTTCAGTTGAAGCAGGGCAATCTCTCCTATGGTGGAAGAGCATTATGTGGAGACAGTCTGCCTAAATCCCAAGCTCACATAGGAGGGTGCTTGCAGGCCTGCTTTATCTGGGATACTTCCCACAGTGTTCACGCAAGCATTCACATCAACTGAGCCAGTCTGTTCACCAGCTTCACGTTATCGATTCCATAATTACCCTTTAAATTGTGCTACTGTTGCCAGCTACTACCCCTCTCCAGAGAAGTGCAAATGACTGTCAGTCTAGAGAATTTGCCTTTCTAGTTGAAACGGCTGAGAAATTTTAGCTGAGAAACAGATGGGACTGTGTAGAAGAGAACAAAATTAAACATAAAAGAGAACTGTTTAACTGAGAGTGAAAGTTGTACTTGCTATACTCCTCGCATATCGGTCCAATTAACAATCGCTATGAATTAAGCCAGAAGTTGAAACACATTTGAAAATAAGATCTCCTAACATAACAAACATGCAAAGTTGCTCCACTGAAAATGGAGGGGTTTTTTTTTCCAAGCGTGTCTCTCAACAAAGGAAAATCAGGATCCTATTCAAACAATTTGTAATAATACAAAGGACTCTGCTTTTCAACTTCTCAATAAACATTCTGAAGGCTGCTCTGGGTTTTTTTTTTTTTTGTTTGATGTGCTAATTGCCTGAAAGCCATAACCAGCTTCCATTCGCTCTCCTTTGGACGATTATTCAAAGGATAGCGGGGCTCACCTCCTGAACCTAAGGCTCGTAGGTAACCTGTTACCAGCTCGCACGCACTCGCACACAAAAGGCCTGAGCCAGCCTGCTCTGGATCACCTCAGGTAAACTTCCAGCATCCATCCCTGCCTGCTGCAGCACCGCAGCCACCCGGCCGCTACCGGGCGGCTTCCCACCGTCTCCCCGCAGCGGTAATAACTCTCTCGGTGGCATTAACCCTTTGCACCGCGGCTGATGGGGGTAGCAACGCCGGCACCACCCCTCCCCGTAAATAAGCCCAGGCAGGAATTTGCGGGAAATGCTGCTGCCACCCCCCGCCGCGGGCGAGGCTGCAGCGCGGACGCCCATGAAGGGGCGAGGGCTGAACAACCCCCCCCACCCCCCAAAAAAAGGGGGCGTGGGGAGGGGGTGTGCCTCCCCGAAGAGGGGGCGATGCCCCCCAACACCACCGGGGGGAATCAACCCCCCTCTCCTCCAGGACGGGGGTGGCCCCCCCCCCCCCCCATGCACCCTCACCCCCCCCGGTGCAGGGGGACCCCAGCCCCTCCCCACGCGTGTCCCCCGCGCGGGGGGGAGGGGCGGCGCCGAGGGGCCCCACCCCCCCGGCGGCGCGGGCGCCGCCGCTCCCCTCACCTGATTGTCCATGGCTGGGCGCAGCACCGCGGGCCCCGCTCGCTCGCTCCCGCCGCAGCGGTTTCGCTGGCCAGTCGGCGGGGGGGGGTCTCTTTCCCCCCCTCTCTTCCCCCCCTCTACGAGCGAAGCCGCTCTCCGTCCGTCCCCCCCCACCCCCTCCCCGCCGCCTCAGCCGCTGCCGCCGCCTCCTCGGTCGCGGCCCCTCACGGCCCCGCCGCCGCTGCTCGCCTCATTGTGTGTCACTCACAGGCAGCAGCCCCGCCACCCCCCCGGCGCCCGCCCCGCGGAACCGGAAACCGACGCCACCAGAGAGGCACCCGCCCGCCGCCAATAGCTGCCTCGCTTCACGCCGGGAGGCGGGGCTTCCGCCCGGGAGCCGCCGGCCGTCCCCGCCTCCGCCTAACGGGCAGCCGCCGTGCCCAATCGGCGGCGGGCGGGCTGCCGAGGGGCGGCCTCAGGGGCGGGGCCCGCGCTGGGTCAAGCGGGTGGTGGGAGGGAGCGGGGCCTCGCCACCTCCCCCCGCCCCGCGGCGGGCGCGGCGCTGCGGCGTGGCCGGGTTCGGGCCCGCGGCCCCTTCCCGGGCCTGTGCCCGGTCTCCCAGGACGGCTCAGCACGGCCGGCACCGAGCGCTTGGGCCTTGTGCGCTCCCGGCTGCACTAACCCGCCCCTTTTCCCCTCCCTCGGCCCGCGCTTCCCCGCCGCAGGCGGCAGCGAATCTCACCCGTTTATTAATTTCCTACACAAATGAGAACAAGGGAAACCGCAGCTCCCAGTACAGCGGGCACGGCGGTCCGGAATGGCTAGGGAGGGAGGGAGCTGGTGGCACTGCTCACCCTCGGTTCTCCTTGTTCGCCCTCAGCCTCCCTCCCTCCTTCCCATTTTCCCTCCATCTCTCCACCCGCATCTCCCCTCAGTCTCATTTTTCCCCTCGCTGTCCGTCATTTTCCCCCCCAATGCCCCCCGCCTCCTTTTCCCCCTCTTTATCCCTCATTTCTCCTCGGTTTCTCTCATTTTCTCCCGTTCTCCTTCATTTCCCCTCGCTCTCCTTCATTCTCCCTTGCTCTCCCTCATTTTTCCCTTGCTCTCCCTCGTTTCCTCTCAACTGCCCTCAGTCTCCCTCATTTTCTTTCCATTTCTCTCATTTTTCCCCTTCAGTCTCCAACATTTTTACCTCCGTTTCTCTCATTTTTCCCTCAGTCTCCCTCAATTTTCCCCCCAGTCTAGCATTTTTTCTGTTTGTCTCATTTTTCCCTTGGTCTCCCTCATTTCCTTTCTGTTTCTCTCCTTCCCCTCAGCCTCACACGTTTCTCTCAGTCTCCCTCATTCCCCCCTCACTCTCCCATATTTCCCTCTCATTTTGCTCCGATCATCTCATTTTTCCCTCAGTCTCCCTCACTTTCCCTCAGTTTCTCTCATTTTCCCTCAGTTTCATTCCCCTCTCAGTCTCCCTCACTTTTCCCTCAGTTTCTCTCATTTTGCTCTGTTCATCTCATTTTTCCCCTCAGTCTCCCCTATTTTCTCTCAGGTTCAGTTTCCCCCCCTCAGTCTGCCTCATTTTTCCCCCAGTTTCTCTCGTTTTTCTCGGTTTATCTCGTTTTTCCCCTTAGTCCTCCCTATTTTCTCTCAGGTTCAATTTCCCCCTTGGTTGCCCTTATTTTGCCCTCAGTTCCTCTCATTTTTCTCTGTTTATCTCATTTTTCCCTCAGTCTCCCCCATTTTCTCTCAGGTTCAGTTTCTCCCTCAGTCTCTCATTTTCTCCTCAGTTTCTCTCATTTTTCTCTGTTCATCTCGTTTTTCCCCTCAGTCTCACCCATTTTCTCTCAGGTTCCGTTCCCTCCTCGGTCTCCCCTCGTTTCCCCCTCAGTTTCTCCCATTTTCCCCCTCGCTCTCCCTCATTTCTCCTCTTTGTCCCTCACCTTCCCTCGTTCCCCCGCAGTTCCTCTCACGTTCCCGCCTTTCCCCCCCGCTCTCCCCTCAGCCCCCTCCGGCCGCCGCCGCTCCGGGCCCCGCGGGCCGCCCGCCGCCTTCCCCGGCCGCGCCGCCATGGGGGAGACCGCGGCGGGGAGAGGGCCCTTCGCGGCAGGGGAAACAATATCTCGTTTTCTGGTCTGTAGCGGGGGGGTATTTGCAATGCAAATGGGCGCGGGGATTCCTTCAGTGGAGCGGTGGTTATCGGCCGCGGGCTCAGCCGGGGGACGGGCCCGGAGGTCACTGTCCCGGCTGCGGCGGGGGCAGCGGTAAAAGCCGCCCGCCCCGCAAAGGCGGTTTTCTCAGCACCGCCGCCGACTCCGAGCGTGGCATTTGCATCTCAAAAGTGGGGTTTTGTTTACCTTTTCTTAGAGCTCCACATGACAAGTTATCGCGCTCAATTTTGCCAGCCTTAAATTACCGCGGGACTGCCGCTGCAAGTGCAATTTGTGACTGTTTCTGCGCAAATTTTCGATGCAAGGCAGAATTTATTTTTATTTTTTTTTCCTCCGTGCAACTTTCTTGTTTGAGAATGGTTTGTTGATCTCTGCAAGGCAGCAGAAAAATGCGTGTTAGCCAATAACGCTGTGTGTGTCGCTAACTGATAGCCACAGGCAAGGATTAATCGGTTCCCAAATCATTCTAAAGAGCCAGTTTACCTCATCAACCTGATAGAGGATATTAGTAAAGCAAAATGCTTAATCGCTTCAGTTAACAACAACAACAACAAAAAAGAGCCTGATTTGGGTTCTTTTAAGTGCCCCAGTTTTAATTTTCCGTGTTTCTGTCTGATGCAGTCCCAAGAGACATCTCCTTGGACAGTCTCTTTTCTTCTCCATTGAGACAGGGCCTCTTTCTCTGGGAGTTCTCATTGATATCTTTAATTGTGGACATTATTCCCATGCACATGACTCTTAGGTCTAAATCTTTTATTTTCTAACTCTCAGTCCTGGCTATTCACTCACAGCCTCATCGCAGTCCTTGGGGGTTACATGCTCCCAGGCCTGAACCTTTTCTGGAAATGTCTCCGTCTTTCCCAAGTTTAACTCCACTCTTGCTCTGTTGAATTTCCTCCTTGTGCAAGAGATGTTGCTCAGACACACGAGATCCTGAACTTTTCCCTTTCCTGAAAAAATTGTCTGTTACTTCCTCTGAAACATCATTAGAATTTGCTTTTTATTTTAATTCCCATGGGCGACAATTTTTCTGTGCCTTTAGTTTTGCCCAGCCTGGTGCTAATGGGTTTTTTTGTGCTCTCCCAGTGCAGGTCCTGGACTGCGCTCCCACTTCAGCACAACCACGTGTACTTCTGCTGGTTTGGACACAAGTCGCTCCTCCAGCTTCCAGCTGCTCCCACCTGGGGTGGGATCTGAGCAAGAACTTCCCCGTCAGGGATGGGAAACCCTGAGTCAGGCACCTCAGCTTCCGTGGCACCTCAGACTAAGTGCATGGCCATTAAACTATACTGGAGAAGTTGGGGTGCCCCATTCAGAGTAAGCATTTCATTAGATCGACGCCTGCTCCAAGCCAGCACCCCAGGGCTCTGTGCTAGGACAAGTAGTGCGAGTGGTTTAATTTAGAATGTGCTGGGGTAGCTCCTTGCATTCAACTGCAAAAATACTGAAGGAGAGAAATTCCTATAACCAGCCTTTGCTCCACTAGCAGTTCCCAGTTCTGAACAGTTTCCAGCCCAAGGAATGATCAAGCTTAGCCCCGATTTGCTTTTCAAGTTCTGAAAAAAACCCCACAGCCGAGGGTAGAAAATTTGCCAGGCTCCATGGGAGTGTGTTGCGAGTTTCAGGTGCTGGGTAGTGCTGGGGAAGGTGTAGCCAGCAGCCATCCAGGCTCCTCCAAACTTCTAATTTCGCAGGGCCATCTCAAGCTAACAAGCTGTCAGCTGAGCGCCTTCGCACCCAAGGCAGCCGTGGGCTGAGCTCCTGTTTCTTTATATCTATTCCAGCAACTTCTGGGTTCTGCAATAAGCGTCTGCAAATCCAATTAGCGTCTTTCTTTGTGGCACTGTATGCTGGCAGAGATCTGCTGTGTTGCTGCCATCTACAGTAGGGCCAGTGCCAATGGATAAGAAACAGATCTTATTTGCATATTCAAATATGCAAATGAAACATGACAGCTCTCCCTAATTTTTGTTTGGGCTTTTTATTTTTCTTTCCAGAGTCTTGCTTCAAAGATCTCTGCCCTGGACTGAAAGGTGTGTGTTTAATCTGGCTTGGCCCATGGTAGAAGGCTACGCCAAGGGCTGGTTCTGTCCCCTGAGAGTCGTGGATGGTGGAAAATAAAGTGGAAAAAAGACTTTGCACTGCACTTGTCCCTGCCTGGGCCAGGTAAACCCAGGGATGGGAAAGATTTTTGGGGTGTTTCTGCCAGCACAAGCTAATCTACAGTCTGGGGAAGGTGCAACACATCTTTTTCGTTCCTGCCTGTGCACGCCATGGCTGCTGTACAGGCCAAACCTCGCTGGTCTTGGGGAGCATGAGCAAAGGAGGCAACAACTGGGGTCTTTGGAAAGGGACGAGTCCTAGTGCTTCGGTGGGGAAAGTCATGTCAAGTGCGAGTTGGGACAGCGCAGCCCACGCTGGGACATCCACAGACACCTCCTGGGAGAGGACTGGCCGGCAGGCGCTGAGCTGTGACAGACCCCAGAGCTTTTCCGAGGCTCTGCCTGGGGAGCAGGCAAGAGCCATCACAACTGCACCTCTCCTTCCTTCTCCTCGGCTCCCCCTCTCTGCGGGAACACAACAATGAACCCCCGAAAACACACACAACCCCTCAGACGATGATCCCAATTGCCATGCAACCCAAGATGCCCAAATTTCTTACTCGCCAGCCCCCAACCACCATCTCTCATATTGCAGCAAAAGTACTTTCCTGTAGGCTTAAAAGTACTTTCCTGTAGGCTTAGCGTCACTCCTTGGCATGGTTGGCTGTACGTCTGCTATAAGACCCCCATCATCAATTTATATCATCTGTAAGTTTGCGGATTGCGCTTCCTATCCCTGGAGAAACAAGTTTGTTTCAGTGTTTGTTGTCATTCATTATTATTTTCTCATTACTCATTTGGTTGCATCTTCCCTTTTACCACTGAACTGAAGACCATGAGTTTTGTGGTCAGTCTGTGCTTTGAGGGGCTTGGACACCAGCCAGCCAACAAGCAGAGCTGTCTCCAGCACTTAAAGAGTCAGGCAGTGTAGAAAAATGACGATCTCCTAATAGTCCCGCGGATCTAAAGATTCAGACACAAATCTGGCATTTGAGCAGGGTTTCTCTCAGAAAATACGTGCCTCCACTTTGTGTCCGTATGCAACATGACTGAGAGGAAAGACCACCAAGTTCTCTCCTGGACTTGTGCAAGTGACTTCATCGCCTTCTCTTACCAGCTGCAAAATGATTATAGTGATCTTGATCTACTCTCGTGAAGCACATCCAATGTGCCAAATACTCCGCGGCATTTCCAAGATGAACATACCTGCAGTTGAAACAAGGAAATGGTGATAGTTTAGGTAATAAGGGACAGATATCTTTCTCCTGGTACTTACCATGGCTTTGCCAACAACAGTCCTTACTTGCAGCCTCAGAAAACGTCCTGAACCTGAAGCCAAGAGAGTTTCTCTGGTGGTGCTGAGGGAAGCTGGGTTTGTGTATGGCTGGCTGTGGCCTTTGTTGTCTTCAGCTGGTGGCACAGGCTCACGGCAGGGCTTGTCCGTGCTGGCTGCCAGGGAGAAAACAGGGCAGGTAGCGACAGAGAGAGAAGCTGTGAGTGAGAAGGAGGGAGTTAGCTCTGCAGCGATGCTCGTGCTGGTGTAGCAGGGCTCCTGGTTTGCTAATCGGCATCGGGATCCCTGCAGGGAAGTGTGTTCGTTCGTATCAGCTGTTCATCCTAGCAATATTTATTCTTCTAAAAATGATTTTTGCTTTGCCTGTTCTCTGCCTTGCCCTCCTTCTCCAATTCACACTCCATGCTACAGTATTCACAGCACATATTTAACACCAGGATAGTATAGCAAAAGTCCAGATTTTTAATAGCCAAAAACTCTGATTGCCAAAAAGATACTCTTAGCAACTACTAGCTGCATCTGGGAAAAATTACGGACAGCTTGGAAATTCTTTAGTTCACTTATTAATGAAGGACTTAGTAGAAAAAAAACCCACACTGCAATACAGTTTAGCTTAACTAAGTCCTTTTGTGCCTAAGGAAAATCTAAATTATAGCATACTATAGCTACTGAAAAATGCAAAAGGCTTTTAATGTACAATAGCCCTCCAAACCAGAAGGAAGAAGGGAAAATTTTCTTAGTAAGCGGGAACACAATGAGAATTTATTTTATTCTTTCTGTGTATTTAGTGCTGGTGAAAAGAGACAGATGAATAGTCACAAATACATCACGTCCCTTGCAGATGCAGCATGGGCAGCGCAAGCGTCCTCAAACTGCCCCGCCAACGTGCTTCAATTCTGAATGAGAAGGACCAGCTTTCTGGGTGAGAAAGGAGTCTGTCTCTATTCAGTCCTTGACCCCTCTGCTCAAGGCTGTTAATGAAGGGGCCTCATTAACACCAAAGGTGAGGTTGGCATTATAATGTAGCTACTGGTCCACCGCAGCCTGAATCGACACCTATCAATTCGTTTCGCCTGGCTATTGAGCAGCTGTCGGATGACAGCACCTTTCTCTTGTACTCTACAGACAAGAGGTCAGCTTTGGCCAAGTGATGTAACTGGATGTGTTGTGCCAAACCCACCGGCTGGACCTGCCGTGACGAGCATTTCACAGCCTGGATTTGTCCAACACTGAATACCAGCTGCTGGCAGAAGTGCAGGCTGGAGAAGACGGGCCCAGGCACCCTATGTGCCCGTTGGAGCAAACACAATCACGGTACAATAGGTGGCAGTGAGATTCACTGCCGAAATTTGTGTCTGCTTTGCATGGGGCTTCTTTTGGTCGATGCCAAAGTCATTGAAAGGTGCTCATCTGCATGCTCAGAGAGAGGGCTGGTGACTGTCACCCCAGGCAGGATAACCTTCAGGCCACTGAAACATACCAGATGGGGGAAAAAATAGCTTGAAAAATAGGACATGACAGGAGGAGTTCAGTAGGGGAGTCTGACCAGTACCAAAAAGCCTGCTCTGAATTGTTTTCTGTATCAAAAAGAATCCAAAAAGCAAGTAGGAATTACCATCCCAGACAAATACACTTAGATATAACTTCTCCCAAGGCATTCCCAGTGTTTGGAGTTTCCTGGGGCTCTAACGTAGCAGTCCAGTGGCTGCGCACGCTCATGCTTGCCATGTTTCTGAGCATCCTGAGCTCTGGCTCACATTGTGTGATGCCTTTTCCTTTTGGGACCACTGTTTCTGCTATTTACAGCCCCCAGTAAAAAAAATAATGGTGGTTTTCAGAGCAACTGGCCACCTCCAACATCAGCAGATACCCAGCCTCGTGGTTTGATCCTCTCTATACCCAGAGCAGATTGTGAGACATCCCAGAGCCGGCGGAGCAGCGTTTCAGAGCATGTAAGATTCCAATTAGCATGAATTCCTGATTTTATTGTGGATTCTGGGTCAGCTGTTCTCACGACAGATTCCAGCAAAACTGAGCTGTTTTGATGGAATGATACAAAATGAGTTTTCACCTGTCTGTACAGCAACCGGAGGTGGGGTTGCCACGTGTGTAAATGTATGCAAACCACCTCTGATCTATCTAGCTCAGGTACGATAGCAGTTCAGATAATCCCCCGCGCTGCAGTATGGGCTATGCAAACTTGCCTGTGACTCAGGGAATTTGGCTGGCCCTACCGCCCTGAAATTTGTCCCACTGAAACTTAATCCTTGTGGCTGGTATCGCTACCTGTGAGACAATAGAGCACCTGATTGCAGCAAAGCCATATCTCAGCAGTGTGGCACCTCTCAAACGCCTTGGGGCTTGATTTTGTTGCATAAAGGCCCAGTTAAGGCAGTTTCGAGGCAGTCAGGTTGGAATATAAAGCGACGTACACATGCGACAAATACCGTTTCGACCAACACAGGGAGAATTGCGAATTGTCTCTGTAGCTCCACCGTGGAGGCAGAGCTGTAACAAATTCTTTCCCTTTGTTACTCAGGCATCAAAACAAGGCATGTAATGCATGCTCATGAGTGAATCCATTACACATACATTTTATATGCCATCAATATTTTAGATAGATGAAGAATACAATCAATTTGGACGCGTTTCATGCAGTTTTGAAATGCATTATGTAAACATTGCAGATGCAGGCCATTTTCTTCCACTGCCTGCGCATTTTTATATGCTATGAAATCTATTTTAAATATATGCGTGAAATGTGTCATGAAACATCTGACATATGTGGAAAACATATTACTGTACCGTATGGGCAGTGTATAAGGTCACTCATGAACAGCTTGAAAACAGCAATCATTTGCATACGGATATATAGCTATTTATACGCCGATACCATCGTAGGGGAGCAAGGGGAATGTCCCAAGTCCACGCAGGTCACTGGCAACGTCAGTACTGTTGTACTTATGATGCGTAAAGCTATAAGAATAAATACAAATTGCTAGAGTGTTTGGTGCCTGCAAATTTTCATCGGTTCCTCATAAGAGGGCAATTCATGGAGTTTTGTGGGAGGTACGGCGCAGCAAGCAGCAGAGCAAAATCATGTTTTTAGTGGCCCTTTGCTCCATGACGTTTTGGTCATCAAAAGTCATCCTTGTCCAAGGCATGTTTCTGCTGTTACAGAGCAGATCCTCTTCTCTCTTTTAAGCATCCACTTCAAACTGGAGTGTCTCTCTGGGCTGGGTAGAGTTAGTACGCGTTGGGGATGGTACAAACGGGGTCAGACCCTGTCTTTACATGCATGTCTTTCTGTAAGGATCGTAAATGTTAATGTTACATGAGTAAATCTTTAAGTCTGATAGGATGATTCATGGTGAATAACAAATTCAACTTGTTGCCATTTTTGCTCTGTTTCGCAGATTTGGTTTTGATTGCACTTGGCAGTGTTCTGGTGGATGTTAATACTTGGCAATGTTAGGATAGTAAACAGCAAAATCTCACATATATTAATTTTTGCATTTTCACATTACAGGTCTCCATTGATTAGTTTTTAAATTGGTCCCAGAAAGCACTTAGAGAAATATTGCAGTTTGCACTTTATTGGCATTACATGGCACTATTTCTGGCTCTAGCCCAGCAAAATATATTCTTAAGTGTAAGCAAGTGCCATTGACATCAATGGAATTATTCATATTCTTAAAATTAAACATATGCTTGAGCATTTTAGTGAACTGAGGCAGCTGGTCTCTTATGGAAGGCCTATCTAAATCAATGCAGCATCGATTGCAGACTGTGAATTTTATAACCCGATGCACAACTGAATGTTGCTTTTGGTGAACACTTCAGGATTTAAGATGGATCTTTGCCTTTTGTTAAATACTTGAGACACTGAAACTAAGTGTGCCATTTCAGGAGAACACCATGATTCCGTTTTATGTTTAAACACATTTATAAAAAAACGTGTGTTTCAGTGAGCTCGTGAATCGGGACCCAAGTGACTGAATGTTCATAGGAAGTGAACAAATAAAAAGTGGAGAACAGTCCTAATTGAAACCACGTTCTGAGCCGTAATGTGAAGGCACAGAAACGTTGATCCTTCCATTTTAGGTATTTCGATAGCAGCCATTACTAGAGAACTGAAGTTATTTGAACCACTTTGCCAGACAAATGCGAACTGCTTGTTTTCCTTCTGGAAACAGCAGTGAGAATGTCTTACTGGGTGGAAGGAAATCATGGAAATCATAGAAACGGCTGAAGAGATCACTTGGTCTTTTGATTAAAAAACGGTTTTTATCAACTGATTTATTTGGCCGTGTAATGGCCGTGCTTCTCCTCACTGAGAAGCAACTTTTACCCCTATCTCCTCTGCGATGGCTGGCCAAAACTGGCTGATTATGTGTGCAGCCACCGTGTGAGCTCATACAGAAAAACACGGGCAGGGGACCTCAAGACCCTGACTGCTGCAAACACGGTGACAGATTATTCACTGAAATACGACTTCCAGCTAAGCAGGACCTGATACCTTTCGTCTGTCCGGAACAGCCATCAATAGCTGGAAAATCCTGGCATTGGTTTATGTACCGACGGCTAATTTTGTCTATATGAGAAGTGGATAGCAAGGATGTAGGTAAAACAGTGAAAAAAAAAAAAAAAAAAAAAAAAGAAACAGCTTTCCTAGCAGTTGTGAGGTGGGTGTAACAGAAGTGCCGGCCCCTGAGTTGGAACTCCTGTATCAAACCTCAAAAGTAGCACTTGGAGTTGAAAGGACAAGACTTTTAGAGGTAATAATTCTTGGAGCTTATCTCTTTCCTTCCTGGGTTTCTTAGCCCTTTGCGTTCGTGGTTTCAAACTTTTGACTGCAGACCAAGAAGATTAAAATTGAAAAAAAATCAAAACTGAATCAATGCTGTTTTAACATGACTCCAGCAGAGGCTTCTTTAAATCAATCATAAAAATTGCCAGGCTGGCAATAAAATCCCAGGACCTAGCGACATCCATTCCGTGTTTCAAAACTATTATCTTCCTTTCTCTTTGAGACAGTTAACAAATAAAGATCTTTTGCGAAAGGCGTAAGAGACACTCCAGTGAAGCAATTTCTTCTCCTGGTGTTGTTAAGAGCAGGGCCCGGGTTATTATTAATTACTTTTGCATTATTTATGTAGATCCATGAATGTGCAATGTCCTTTACAGATAAATCACTCTGCCTTGAGAAGTTTCCAGTCTGTAAGCCAAATCCTGCAGTGTGAATCTGTAACAGCAGGAGGCAATTCGGTGCAGCAGAACAGGTAAGTATTAATCCTTGATGCTGCGGGACTGGTGCGTTATCAACATTATTATTTCATTTGTGTTGCAATTGCACCAAATAGGCTCAACCGATGCTGTTGTTTCACAACCCCTTTAATCTGGCACCAGTTGAAAGCAGCAGCCTCTATCCTCTTCCTCATTCCTGCTCCTTCTCTTGCCTCTTTTCTTGTGGTCGAGGCAGCCACATGGTGAACCAAAATCAGGGAAATGATGCGGGTTAGCGCTCATCTGGCAAAAATAAGGAAAGGTTTAATTTTGACCGGTTTTAACTCATATCCCTGCATGCGGGGTTTGCAGCGCTTCCTGCCCTGCCTGTGTTACTTTGGTTACATGCGGAGAGGCACTCGGATGGCCAAGGGTCCCGGTGCAGGAGGGACCGTCAAAACTCCCCATGTCCTGGGGGGGTTGAGAAGGGGACACCGTTGCCTTTCCCCCTCTGAGGGCTCCCAGCTGTACCCGTTCAGACTGCTGGTCATCTCTGCAGGACCCCTTCCAGCTCAGGGAGAAGATTCCCTGACTCGTCCCTTTGACAGCCCCGCTCGTTTTTACGGGGTGTTTGCCAGCACTGCCCCACAAGCAGGAACCGTGGCTCCCTGGCAGGAAGGACAGAGCAACCCCAGCAGCTCAGGAACCTTTTGGAGGTGTGACCCCGGCCCCAGGTAACCCTGTGCTGCCCCAGGGACCACAGACACAGTCATACACCGGTGTCGGGGCTGCTTCGCTTTCTCGGGCTACAGCCCTGCTTGGAGCAGGAGGCCCTGCCTCGAGCGCTGCAACCCTTTTAAAGCTGCTGCTTTGTGGGTTTCTTTTCTTTTCTCTCTTTCTTCCCCCCCCCCCCCCCCAGGTTCCCAGGGCTGGGGATTCAGCTTCTGGCTTCATCCAGAAATCCCTGAGGGTTTCAGATCCCCACGAGGCCTCTCAATGTCTTGATCTGCTTGAATAGGCATTTTTAACGCGTCCCCGGCTGTCATCGGGGCCTGTTACAGTCACTCAACTGCAGCAACATTGTTCTCAAGGCAGCGGCGCCCGGGACACCTCCCTTATTACCATACCACACGGGGGATTTTGCCACTGGATTTCTCCCCCAAGCATCACACCGGCTCGGTGGCCGGAGGTGGCCAATTAGCCCTCCTCGCCCTCGTCCAGCCTCCATCCCTTCGCAGCTCTCCCCGCATCTCCAGCCCGCGGGGCTGCTGGCGCCTGTCCATCTCCGGCGGTCCCGTCAGAGGTGAAGGTGACCCCCTTTTCCTGTGCCAGGCTCCCTGGCAACGCGGCCTATTCTTTTCCAGCGGCCTCCTCCACCCCCTGACGGGGAGAGGGGCTGTGAAAGCCCCGCTGCACTTTTGAACTTGCTGCCGGCGCGCTCAGTGGCTGTGCGGGGCTGCGCCGGCGGCGGGGCTGAGCCCAGCAGGGACCCAGTGCAATTGCCCAGAAGTTATTAATAGGCTGTAGAAGAATGTGATGGGCCGGGGAAGGGGTGAGGCTGGGGGGGTGTGGGGGGGAGGTGGGGGGAGAGCAAGAGGGAGCAAAATGGGGAGGGTCAGTGAAAGGGAGACGGGGTGATGGAGGGAGAGGCAGGAGTGACGGCATGTGGGAGAGACAGAGAGGCAAAAAAAGGAGGAGATGGGCATTGACATGGGGACTCAAAGGTGTACAAAGGCTGGGGCTGTGAGTCCCCCTTGTCCTGCACCTTGTGCAGGTGTCTCGTCGGTGGCTGTGCTGGCAGAGAGGTGTTTGACCCCAGTGCTGGGGGATGGAGAGGGGAGGGGGATCCAACCTGGGGGTTCAGTCCCAGCAAAGGCATCCCTTTCCCAAGATGAAATATTGCTCGGGGTTCATGAGCCAAATTTGCCATCTAGTGGCTTTGGGGACCATTGCAGAGGGACCCACGAGGCGGCAGCAGCCAGGGGAGGGCCATGGCACGGGGGCTGCGTGGCAGCTGCCACGGAGGCAAAGCCCAGAGTGCTTTTGCTTTACTCACGGGGACCCAAAAAGCTGGTGGTCCCTGGAGTGACATTACTTTGGTCTGTCTGCATTGCAGGGAGCCAGCAACCCACTCTGCCAGCCTCTTGGTGCTCTCCAGAGGCAATCCCTGCTGGCTGTGCGAGGACCCGGACCCACGACATGGTTCAACTCCTCACTGTGATGCAGCAAGGCTTGGAGAACAGGAGCGCGTCCTGTGGCCACGAGAGCAACTTCTTCACTGTTACACTGTAGGGAGAGCCTGGAAAGCATCGCTCTGTACCCATGGCACAGCAGTGGTCTTTCTCTGAGGCTTTACATCTTCTCTTTGTTCTTGCAAAGGTACCGACATGTTTGTCTCATGTATTGGCTCCTCACCTCGCTCTGCCACTAGCTAGCCCTTCCGGCAAGCAGAGCAGTCTCACACATGGCCATGGGAGACTGTCAGAGCAGGGGGGAACAAAGGCCGCTGGGGGCTGAAGAACGGGTAGAGCCTGGGGTAGAGCACCCCAGGACCTCTTTTGGGCTGTCACCCGGGAGGATTTCTCTTTATAAACAGCTCTTTCTAGGTCAGAGAGAGCTTTGGCCACCCTGCCTGCGGGAGTGACTGGCAGATAACAGGGGAAAGAAAGGGGCTCAGTGCAAGTCAGTGTCCATAGCTTTAATGCACAGCTCTCCTGAGCAAGACCACATACATCAATAAATAAAATTAATAATAATAATTAGAGCAGCCCCAACAAACCCAGCTGTCACCAGTTTTGCTTCTGTGTTCTCCGCTGCGCCCTTGTCAGCAAGGGGTGCCGCCGCTTGACTAATACAGAAGACATAGAAGAAGCACCGTCTCCCTCCCCCTTCTCAGTGGGGATCTGCTGGAGGAGATCTTCGGTTCCCCGGATGCCAGTCCGGGCAGAGTCTTCCAAGGCACCTGTGGGCTCCCACCCTGCTTCATGCCCGGCATCACGAGGCTCAGCTGCTCCCTGCCCCATCCACTAGCCACATTGCCCTTGTCCGAGGAACAGGCGCACAGCTGAGGTGTTCCCCGCACAGATGCACACGTGTGCATCGCTCACCCCAGGCCCGAGGGATGCCTGAGGGCAACCAGCTCTAGCACTGCTTGTGGGGTTTCTCCAGGGCAATGTAAGGCACCACGACAGGCCAAGACTCGCTGGGCCAATATCCTAGCTTTGGCTTGAATGATGGCATCTCGTAGTTGACGTCGAAGTAGATGACCAGCGGGCAGCAGTATAGGAGGGACATGGCTATCAGCACATGCCTGGCAAGGAAACCAAAAAAATCTGTGTTGGACAGGGGTAACTCCATCTGCTCCTCCTGCACCTTGTAGCGGTGTGCAGCTGGCATTGCCACCCTGCGGCTAGAGACAAGGGATATGGCAACGGCAGGCAAAGGTCCCAACACTGTGATGCACGAGGGCTGCAGGGAGTGCGGGTCCTGCAGGGTTTGTGCCTATGGGGAGACCCTAGAAAAGCTTTGTGAGCCGGGGTTGGGGTAATTACTTGCGCAGAGGGGATGGGGTGATATAAGGGACTTAAGCCCCAAACCGAAGCACCCACTCCACCTTGCCTGGCTTAGCCCAACAGCGCTGGGTATCCGTCCCAGTCATCCCAGTGATTTGTGAGGATGAATGTGAGAAATTACACAGTGTGCAGCACTTACAGACACACTTGGCCGGGCACTGAAATGCCTTGCTCAAGCAAATCACCATCTTTCAGTTTGTCTATTATAACTCAAAGAACATTGCACTTCACGCAGCTTCCCGGGAGCAGAAGCAGCCCTTTGAAAGCAAGCTGCTTACCTGGAGGGACTTTTAGAACAATTTCACTTGCAAAACACCATTTGGCTTGTGCGGAGGAGGTAAGGGATATTAAGCAGTGATTAGGGCCGAGTCTCTGGGTTGGGGCCAGGGTGAGGAGCAGCATCAATAGCGACAGAGGAAAGGGGGAGAGGGTTGGGCAGAGATGCGGCTGCTCCCTGGTGCAGTATCACATCCCTGCTGCCACCTTCCCTTAGCTGTAGCCCTTCAGCTGCTGAAATGTTTGGGCTGAGGTTCCTGCCTCTACGCTGGAGCCCTTACCAGAAACTGTGGAAGTAGGGGAAGTTGATCGCCTGCCAGAGCCCGCAGAGCCACCTGTCGCTTATCCAGCTGCTGATGGCCAGTACCCACCACACAACCATGACTGCGGCCATCCGGTGAACCCTTTTGTCATTGCACCTGGAAGACACAGTGAGAGAGGGTGAGCGGAGTATCGTGTTGGAAGGAAAGAGAGTTTTAAAGATGGCTGGTTCCTGTCTGCAAATGGTAATACAACACAGCAAAACCCAGCAAGTTTCTTCTGGAGGGTATTCATCAGACCACAAGAACTGGAGAGGTGTGGCACTGTAGAGGAGGTTTCTGACTTTCTGTGGGTGAGGATGATGCTAGGAGATGCCAGGGCGCTCCTGTCTTTCTCCCCAGAGCCTGGGGAGTTCTTCCAACCCCACACTGGTTCCCAAATCCCCCACAAAGGGGAAAGAGCTGCAGAGTCGGCAGCTGAGGAGGAGAAGATGCACTTGTCCCCTGGATTATCCCCATTCTGCATGGCACCTGGCCCAGATGGCTTTCTTGTACCCCACTGCCCACAGTCCTGCCTATGCCTCTTCCTGGGTCCCTCCCAGGCTGCCCCAACTCTTTGCAGAGCTGATAGTCCAACATGTGGCTGATGAAATCTTGGCCTCCATTCACTGTTGAGCAAAGAGTCACTGCCACATGTGAGCCTGCCAGGAGTGCGTAATGGACCTGCAGATAACCCTCTCAGCTCCCTCCTTACTTTTTCAGTTCAAGCCATGTCAGGTACAGCAGGTGGAAGGCGATGCAGTTGAGCACGTAGGCATTGAATGCTGGTTTGATGAAGGACATCAAGGTACTGATCACGGTGGTGATACCACTCAACCAGAAGAAATGTTTCCTAGAGAGAATTGGGAGTGAGCGTCAGCGCCCCCAAGGTTCACAGTATGGGAGGATAAGGATGGGAGAGGTCCTGCTCGTTGCCTGAGAGAGGAAACACCTTCTCCAGCACCTCTGATCTGTTTGCACGTGGCTGATCTCAGCCTCTGCAGTAGTCCTGGCAGGAAGGCTGAGGTATCTGTTTATATCTGTGCTTTGCCAAAAGCCCTCCAGTTTGTCCATGACAGAGTGGGGAACACAGCCCGGAAGGTAACTCGTGCACTGTCGTGGTGATGCCAGAGCATGGAGAGTCAAAGGCATTTGCACAGGGAAGGGCTGCAAAGCAGGAGTCCCAGCAGCGGTGGGCAGGGGCCGGAGCCGTGCAAACAGGCAGACTTGGGCTGACTGAACAACAATAGGGCTCAGAGGGGCCTTTCACATGCAAATCCTTCCCCAAGTCCCTTCCCCTCTCCCCGACCATGTCTCCACAGTGAACTCCTGGTGACCTCCTCGCTGGCATGGGAAGAGCAGACCCGGAGCAGGCCTTTGCAAGGCTCCTAACTGGGCTGGCTTAGAGGGCTCCAGCAAGCCTGCCAGGCTGGGACCATCCTTTGAGCAAAGCCCTGCTGGGTTCCTGTTTATCCTAATCCATGCTCACCCCGTCTCCCCATCCTTTCTGCTGAGCTCCTCTAGCCCAGCCAGCCCTGCTGCAAACTGCCTTTGAAATGTGGGGTGTTAACTTGGATCAGCTTGTCCCATGGGAAACCCCACCAGCCTCCAGGGAAAGCTCTCTGTGGATGGCAAGGGGTGCTATGACAGTTTGACAGCATGGGTAATTATATGTCAGTGCTCAGGAACATTTAATTTCCTAATTAATTTTGAAATTCTCCATGCTAAGTTTCCTCTGCAGCTTCACAAAGACAAGCAGCTCCAGTTGGCAGGAGCCCAGCACAGTCCTTCCCCATGGGAGGGTGTTTGACTCTTCCTCTGTCAGCACATCCACCACTGAGTGATGGAGGGTCTGGTCCCAAAGCAAACTGCAGTAACCTCAATGTTGACCCCTTGCAGGGGAGCTGGCTGTGGGCTGGGGGGGGGATCTGTGGGTCACACACATCAATGTCAATGTCCCAGCCCTCCCCTCAGAGCCTGCAACCCTGTGTCCCTCTGAGTCATACCTGCTCTTGATGAACCTGGGGAAGTAAACCCTTGGGTACCAAAAGGAATATGCCACAGCCAGCGTCCAGAGGATGGAGAGCTCGTCCAAGAGTTGTCCCACGTAGCTCAGGGTCATGTGAAAGTACACGGAGAAGATACCTGCAAGGAGCAAGGACAGCTTGTGTCAGCAAAGCTCCGTCCTTACGCAAGCCTGTCTGGCCTGGGAATTTCTTGGTGGCCATTCCTAAAGACACATAGTTCCTGAAGGGCAGGGCATGGATCTTGGCGTTAATGGACACTTGAGTGAGTCAGTCCACACAGCACCACGGGGACTCACTGGGCTGGAAGCTGTGCCTCCGCAGCCAGCAGGAACCATGAGCTGCAGGGCTTCAAACAGACGTCGCTGCTCGGTTTCCCACCCCAGCTTGCCCCCGTGCTTTGGCCACTAAGAACCAGCCTCCAAAGCCAAAGGTACCATGAATGAACAGTCGGGTACTCTGGCAACCTCTCCGGTCTTCTCACAACCTTGGCACCCACCTACGCAGAAGAGCAGGCCAGAGACGAAATACAAGGGCAAGGCGCGCTGCTGACGGTACTGACGGTTCAGGTAGAGCAGGGCAGGAGAAAGGACAAAGAAGCTTACATTGCTGATCTGAAAAACAAGAGGCATATGCAGCTTATTGCATGATCTTGGGCAAGTCCCATCCCACCATGTGCCTCAGTACCTCCATGTGCAAAGAGGATACTGATCTCTAGTGGAAAGCATCGCGCGAAGGCAGGTATTACTCTTGGCACAGGGAGAGGGCAGAGGCGTTTCTTGAGAAGTGAGACTGGAACTGGAAGGACAGCTATTGCTGTGACAGCGATGGCTGCAGATATCTGGGCTCTCCCTGCAGGCACTTCTGGGGCCAGCAAGCCCAGGATAAGCTGGTGTACCCCTTGCGGATGATGGTTTCGCTTCATCTGCCCAGTGTCTTCAAGCAAGCTGCCAAAGCTCTTCGGTTTGCAGCCACCTCCCTTTCCTGTCAACCCAGACCTGCCAAGAGCTCCCTGGCTGGCTTCTGCCCCCTTTGGCCAGCAGACAGCCCCCTGCGAGGGGCTGGGAGGCTGTGAGGAGCTAGGGAACTGCAGCAAGCCACCGTTGGGAAAACCATCATTAACTGGCAGTGGGTGTAGTGGAGAGCAGCAGGACAAGCAGGACGTTTGTAGGTGGGAATAGGACCGAGGTGACATCCTGTAGTGTCATGTGCGAAGCCATCTGGCCTGGGGAGGGGAGGTATTCTGGACACTAGTAATTACGTGAAGTCATAAACCTCCTTTAAACATACCTAGCAAATGAATCCAGCAAAATTATTCTGCCCTGATTTCCAACTCTGCAAAATGGCTTCATTGACAGAACTTGATTAGCCTGGGGAGGAGGGGATGGTACTGGGCGGGCTGAAGGTGCCAGTGCTTCGGGAACGGCACATGCTGATGGGCAAAATGTGGGAGCTGGGGAGGAGCCGTGAATACCCAAAGCCTGGACCTGTCTGCTGGATCAGGCCCACTCCACCCTGCAGCTACAGGGGAATGAAGTTTGAAATAATCCTTATCCTTGACAGGTTCTTATCTTACAGGCTTTTTCACCTGATTTGGCAAACTCAGTAAGGGGATATCGCAGGGAAGCACAGCCTCCCCAGGGAAAATCTTTCTTACTCAGGAAAGGTTGGGACTGCGGTGCTGTGTTTTACCTGCCAGACAGCTCTTTGGGGCTTTGGAAGAGCGAGGCAGAGCCATCTGCTAAAATGCCATTTGGCAAGCCACCAGGGTGACTTTTATCTCGCCCTGACAATCCTTTTCCTTTCATCTTCCAGCTAGATGCTGTCCCGGACCCCTAGCCTGGAATCTGACCTCCGCAGCTGGAGTCTCACCCTCAGCAGCCCTTACATGCACCAGGTAAAGGGCAAAATCGACACTTGGCTTGTGATGTCCAATGGGATCCGAGTTTATGGTAACAGGGCTGCAAATCACAGGGACGTTGTCATGTCATATATATGAAACACGCCCTCTCATATTCCAGAGGGAAACACGATTCACGCTTAATGTAAGGTCTCTATTCCCTTTAACACCTGGAGATTAATCTTGAATTTCACTAAGGCTTTCATGAAACAAGTTGATGCTCCCACTGACAGCAATTCTCAGGCCAAGTGTGTTGGTTTTCCGTAGGTGCTTAGAGCCAAATCCAGGCCTGTTCCCGTTCCAGCCGTGAAAAGAGAAGTGCTGGTCCCACTTGCACACTTGAGGTCAAACTGTTTGGAAACGATTGAGAAACCAAACTGTGTGTTAAAGTAACAACTGTGTTGCAAATATTTCTCTTCCTGTGAAATGGTTAAGGAGGCTTTTGGAAGACAAGCAGGGATAGCAAGAAAAGAGAAAATGCTGGCAGAAAAGGCAACAGTATGCAAGTGCCAGCATGCATGTCAAAGTGAGGAAACGCGGGACTCTGAGATTGCGTATGGAGAGGTCTGAGTCCCTGCTGCAGTGGGCATTGCAACAGTGCCATTAATTACATGATAGCAGTGTTATCACTTCATTAATTCGGCATGAGGTGTGCAATATCAGATATCAGAGGGGAGGGATAATCAGGGGAACTGTGCCAAAAGGGTCAAAAAGATAGAGTGGTTCCCTGCAGAGCGGCCAAACTCGGAGCTTAGGGGAGAGCTGCTACAAAACCCCATCTGTGGGGGACGAAGGGTCTTCATCACTCATGGGATCCAAGCCCTGATTTGTAAGTGCTGTCTTATATCCTCCCTCTAGGATGTGGCAAGCTCCTTCTCAAATGTCGTTACGAGGGTTTTCCTCCCAGCACTTCCATTAGGAAGTTTTTCCAGAGTCTCTGCTCATGCTGAGTCCCCCCCGGCGTGACTTCGGCTTACGCCAAGCTGGGTCGTACTGGCCAGGAGGCACCAGCTCCCTCTGCCCGGGATGCCAGGGAAACAAGAGAGTGGTGATGGAGCCTGTGCGTTTTGACCTGTTAGAGTGACTCAGCCCCGTGGTTTTCCACTGTGTGAGCTCACAGCGATGTCCCCCTTCCTAACAAGCGTGAGTTACTGCTCTGGGTGCCTAAGCCTAGCCCCCCTATACTGGCATTTGCTTCTTTCACTAGGAGAAAAAGCGAGACTGGGATCAGCAACGTGGCTCTAATCCTGGTGCATTACCACGATCATGGGAAAGGCCCCAGGGCTTGTGCAACTCGGCACTTGGCAGCCTAAGATGGAGGGAGAGCCCTACGGAGAACCCGTTTGCATCTCCATCCACGACAGGGTGAGAACAAGCCTGCGATACGGCTTGGGGCAGGACATGCTGGTTTGCAGAGCTCTGCCTGGCTCTGCGAGCATGGCAACAGCGCAACAGCAGCCAAGACGTGTGCTGGTCCTTACTCAAGACGGGCATTTTCTGCAGTGAAAGGAGATTTCTGCAAGACTCGTTGGAGTGAATTCATTCATTTAAAGGCCGGCGAACCAGCTTTAGCTGACAGAAGAGCCCACAGGGCCAAAGACAGAATTGAGTACCTCAGAGGCTCTCCAGACCTGTATAGCAAGTTCCTAATAGCCAGACCCGTGTAGCAGAAGATGAAGCTCCGTGTGCTGACATCGCAGTGTCACGCCAGTGCTTTGGGGCAGGAAACAGCTGTTTGTCTAGTGTTTGCAGAGTGCTGGGCAAGGACCCGCCGTTCTTCTGCATGGGACTTTCTGGGCAGGCAAGAAAGTGATGTGTCTGTGGCACCGTGGGGTTACTGAGCCCATGCGGAGGCCCAGGGCACACGCCATGGCTCTGACAGACTCTGAAAGTGAGTGCTTCTCTGGGCGTATCTAGGTAATTTGCACCTGCAGTTGAGCTTATCTCCACCAATCTTGAGGAAGCATCTGGGATCTCTGGATATACAGCCGTGTCAGAGCTCCTGCCGCTTTGCCAGAGAGGCTGCTGAGGATCTGGGTGTCGTTACCAGCATCCTGGATCAGTCACTTCAGGAAAGAAATGAGGGTAGAAAGACAAGTCCCCCTGACTGATGACCCTCATGTAGCACAATACTCTTCTCCTACGGACAGCCAGAAGACAATAAATTTCTGGGTCACTGCGTCACTATAAATAGTTAGCGCTTTGTTGCTGAACTGCATCCAATCATGAGCCACCATGTGTTATTAGGTACTTAAAGGTGCTGTTTACATTCTTTACTCATACCCTTAGTCCTTATTTCTAATAAAAAGCATTCAACCCAAGCAGACCTGAGAGAGAGTGTGGCTGGCACAGAGCAATTCTCAGCAGCACGTTGCTGCTGCTGGCACAAAACTACCCGGCGTGAGCCCCGGGCAGCGTTGGGAAGAAGACGTTGAAGATGATGCTCCATTAGGAAACCCTACTGCTTTAGTGGTGCGGGAGTCTTGGGTAGGAGCTGGCTGGATTCCCAGCTAGTCTAAAACACTGGCAAACTGACGCTGGAGTCAATATTGATATAATTATCTCAGGGCAGGCTAGTGAGATAAGGCCCATAAAGCTTGCTGCAGGGAGGATGTAATCTGAATATGGGGAACCAATGAATGGAGGAGAGAAGAGGAGGAGATCCAGGCTGTTAGGATCCCACCTGAGATAGTGCCCTGAGCCCCAGCTGGATCCGCAACATGCTGCCAGCCAGCAGGGATACCTCAAGTCCACCCCGATTTCTCCAGTCCTCCCTTTAGGGCACCTCACAAGGAGCCTGATCCTGCCAGAGAGCCCAGAGCATGAAGAGGGCTCCCCTGGTGCTGCGGCAAGGGGTGAGAGCCGGGCAGTGCCGGCCAGCGTGTGCAGACCAACAGAGAGGTGATGCCCGTGTAAGTGATGCTCCTGCCCGCCCTTGGTTACAAGGTCTGGCCCTGAGCATGGCGCAGCCTTTGGGGCTGTTCTCAGACGCTCAGACCGCAGCAGTTTTTAGGAGGGTTTGCTTTTTTGTCTCCCCTGGTTTGGACAGGAGATCCCATGCCAGCCCTGATGCAGGCAGCTGTTGAGGCAGGTTTAGATCTCTGCTGCTTTCTCCAAATGGGAATCGCATCTTAGGACAGAAACTGCAGAAGTGGTACCCTCCGCCTGCGCAGGCACCCTGCTGAGCTCCCCGCACTGGTAAAAGAAAGCCTGGCAAGGAGGAGAACAGTGCAGGGACCAAAAAAAGCTCTTTTTCTGCTGGGAAAGAGGTGTCCTGTGTTCACATGTAGGGAGGAACAAGAGCTAGTTTAATCACTGGAAAAAATCCTGCAGGGTTTGCTCTGCCCACATCTCTCTGTGTTCCTCAGTATCGCACTAGTTTGCATCTGTGCGGAAACATGCATTGGAGAAGCCTTCCTCTCCTGGAGGAAAGCTGCGTCCGAGTCCTGCCCAGTGAAAACTCATCCCGACAAGCCCGGTGCCGCAAAGGTGGTGTAATATGGGAATACGGGAGGTGGCTGTGGGCAGTAGGGACCTCAGCCCAGAACCAGGCACCCGGGTAAGATTTTCAGGATTAGCTACGCAGCTTAGAAACCTGTGCCACAAAGCAACCTATGCAGCTAAGAGTTAACATTTTATGGGAATGAGAGGGCTTTGGGTCCTAAGAAAGACTTTGGGTCCTAAGAAAGATAGTTACGCATCTGGGCAGGCCAACTGGTGTCTAGCAGCGTGCCGCAGAGAAGTTAGACACGTAACTCGGTCCTTTTGGAGAACTCCTGGGGTACCCCTTCGTGTGTTAGGGATCCTGAGCCACTTTGACAGTCTGGGTGTAAATCAGGATCCTTGTGAAAATGGGATTCCAGCTCCAAAGACACATTTGAAAAATGCTGCCTATGTACTGTATTAGGAGGTGAGGCAAATTTATCTCCCAGAATGAGTTCTGATTAAAAACATAACTTTCAGATTTCCTGCTCTTTGTGGAAATCAGCCCCTCTCTAGTGTTGCCAACGACACTCCAAAGCACAGGGGCCTTTGGCATCGTCGGCTGCGTTTGAAATGCTGATGCGAGTAGAAGTGATTTCTGTGCCTCCTTGCGAGTTATCCCTTGCTCTGCAGCTCTGAGCCCATCCGACAGGGATGCAGTGCCAGCGAACAGGCAACAGCACCAAGACATCCAGTTGGATGCCAGAGAGAAGCAGGATTTGGTCTGGACTGGCAGACCTTTATTCGTTTAACTGTCTCAAAGAGAAGTGACTATATACAGCCTGAGCATCCCTCCTCTGAGACCCTGCCTGGACAATTAGAGCTGGGGAGCTGCGGGACACGGGTGAGGGAATTATTGTTGTTATAGGCAATTTACCAGAAGCAGGAAATGTTTTAAAAGAAAAAAAAAAAAAAGAGAAAGAGACATTTCCATGAGAACAAGAACTTCTAGTGTTAGACAGTAATTGCTAAAAGTTGTAAACAAGGCCTTTGGAAGGTTGTAAATCCACATGCCTCACACCCCTGCTAGCCTGTAATTGCACTGAGGGAGAAGGACCTGCTTGCAGAGACCGGTTATCTGCCGAGTCCTCGGCAGACACATAAGGATGCTTCTAGCCGCGCTTAAGCCAGGAGGCTGCATTCAAGGGACTGGCACTGGATGGAGCCTAGATTATGAAGGATCAGAGGAGGTGAAACTGGCTCATGCAGCAGCTTTCCTCTGTCTTGGGTTCCGGATTCCCAACCTGCCCGACACGGTTCACGCAAGTGCTGTCTCTCATTTTGCCACTCCTGTACATTTAGCTGGAATACACGAGCCCTGTGTGGGACTTACCCCGGTTGGCAGGAGAGCTGCAGGACTGGTATAACAGGATCTCACAAATCTGGGCTAAGGAGCACCGCCAGAGGTTTCTCAATGGGAAATCAGCCCCACACGTGCCAGAAGTACCCCTGACCCCAGCTCATTTTGCGAGCAACTGGCAGTTGGAAGCAATAAAAGTCCCATGATTTACCTGAAGCTCAGAAAATGTTCCCCATACCAGCACCCTCCAACACCAGGAAGTTCAAAGGAGTGAGCAGGAGGAAAGAAAACAAGGTTGTCCCATCTCGTCTCCCAAAAGCAGCTCCTGGGTGCCCGGAGCCGGCTGCCTTCGCGCCCCAGCCTGCCCTTCGGATGCGCCCGCACTCACGGTGTTGTAGTACTCCGCAATGACCGTCGAGCGCTCAAAGTTGCTTTCACACCAGTCGACTTCGGCGCTCTGGTAGGAAAATATGCTCGGCATCGTTGGGCCACCTTAGCAAAAGGGAGAGGGAGGGGGTTAGTTTTGCACCGGGGGAGGAGTGTGCCGCACACCCAAAGGGGAGAAGCGCTCTCTGCCTGCCTGCCTCTCGCACACACGCGCGCTCGCCTTGCTCCAGCCTGCTCGAGCACAGCATCCTTACCCTGCTACGAAAGACTCATCCTCTTCTCGGCACGCATCATATCGCGGAATATTTCCTCCTCTCTCCCCACCACGCAGGAGTGACAAATCACCCTAGGAAATGTTCTTGAATGCTGAGCCTGGGAACTGTCGCCACAGCCCCATCCACGGCATTAACATCTTTTATCAGGGGTCATCGCTGCCACATGATGCTTCCCCATTTCAGCCCCATCCTTGTCACTCTGTCTTCTCCCTTCACTTTCTTTATGACTCAGATCTTTGTGCCAAGAGGACCTCCCTGTACTTTGTGGCCTGTGAACTACCTTTTGGGAGTGGACAACTCTTCAGGGTTTATTGCTCATTGGCTCTGTGCTCCTTAGACGTTTCTCAGCATCTTCCTGAGGGCTGGAGCTCACCTTATGCAAGCTCAGCCCTGGAGCACCAGCCCAGACCCTGGGTATTACCGGAGTCCTGGGGGTGCAGAGCAAAGGCATTGATTTCACTTTGAACGCACTCCCATGCAAGCCCGGTCCTGGTTTCCCAGTGATGGGTATCCGAGCTTCACACCTCGAGTGGGCTCTCCGCTGCCAGGTCTCCCAGCCTGGCCGCTGGCGGTGGCAGAAGCTGCAGTTACAAGTGGGATTCCAAAGAAAATCTAAACTTTTGCCTGTTTTTCCTCCCCATGCTAAAGACTTTCCCATCCTCCGTGTGAGCACCATTTCTCAGCCCTCTTTTTATGCATTTGAAAAAGTAAAAATTCTGATCAGATTTCCTATTTGGCATGTTTTCTTTCAAATCCTTGAGACTTTGGAGCTGTAGAAGGGCGCCGACCTTAGAGGTGTTTGGAAGCACCATCCAAACCCCAGCAGCTGGGTGTTTGGTACACAAGAGCCACAGAAATTCCCTGGAGCTAAGCAGTTAAGTCCCTGGATGCAGTGTTGAACTAACCCATCCGGCTGTGCCTCTCTAGCTCTGCAGGTACCGGGGTGACACCAAGCCCTTCATCAGCATCTCTGAGCTCCCCAGGCACCGGTAGTAAGGGGTGGAAAACACAGCTTTCTTTTCAGCTACGAGTCTAACGCAGGGAAGGGAAGTTTATCTTAAAACCACTCATCAGTTGATCGTGTTCTTGCGGAGAAACAGTCAAGTCCCTGTTTACACCGGTGTCAGCTGAGCAGCACCGCTGAGTTCAGCAGTTACCGTAGGTGTGCAGTGGTGTGAAGATACCACAACTTCCTCTGCTTCTCTTCCCAAGATGAAGTTCAAAGGGAGAAAACACCTACTACAAACAAGCTCTTCTGTAACCTCCTGCTCCAACCAGATAAACTGACTTGTGGATAAACCTCCACTGTTCTTTTACAATTGCAAGTCAACGATGCCCTCCCTTTAATCCAGACTGGCTGGTTCCACAGAGCAGGTGAGATCACAGCTACAGAAGGAAAACAAAATAGATGGCAGGCAGATGGGTTTGAGGTCTGACTCTTTGGGATCTTGGGTTGCCATGTGCGCATTCGCACCATGGAGACTCTCTCCTGATCCCTGGTGCTCTGCATTACGCTTTTACAGCCATGCAAGCGGTTGCGTAGGGTGAAAAAAGAATCAGACCCAAGACGGTAAATCCCATCTCCTAGCTGAAGAGACCTCAGTTGAGAAATGGTGAAGGGATGGAGGAGACACGAGACAGAAGAAGAAAAAGAGAATAGAAAAATCAAAGCGGCAACAAGAGTGCGCAGCGGCTGCTGGCCTCTCATCCCAGCCTGGCTTACCTGTGTTCCCTTGGGACGGACCAGCACGACTTCCACACGGTGAGGCGAAGCGTCGGGAGCTCCAAGGTTTCTAGCAAAGCTGGAGCAGTAACCTGCCCTGCCGCTCTAGCGCTGAAGGAGTGCCCACGGTGTGAGCTCACCGGGAGCAGCCGCCAGGAAATACCCTTGCTCCGTCTCTAGGGAAAGCGTTGGGATGAGACAAGAGCCATGAGCACCCTCCGGGCAAACCTGCCGGTCCCCCAAAGGAAACATATTGGCTGGAGAGTTTATATCTGTGCACCCAAATGGGCAGGGGCAGAGAGGGAGGGCAGAGAAGCGTGAGCTGGAAAGGTTGGAAGAGCGGGTAGAAATGCAGTCTGAAATCATCAGTGTGCCCCTAGGCAGGTTACCTGCGCAGGCGCACACGCCCCAATCCTAACCCTGTTTTTCCCAGGGGAGGGACTGATCCATACAACCTCCCTTACACAGCTGGGTAAAACCCAATAAAAGAGTTTTCACCAAAAAAACATGCGGCAAGCTGATGCTGCCTCGTTTTTGAGCCACTTCTCAACTTTCCCCCATAATTTTATTAGAAAAAATAAATCGCACTTCTTGTGGCTGGTTTATTTTGTTATTTAGTTAAAGAATTGGCTGAACAGGACACTTTAGGGTGACTCCCTTGCAAACATTTTCCTCCTGAATCCCATTCAGGATGTCAAGAAAATTGCCGGCAATTAAACTTTACCCAAAACTCAACATTTTTTTCCTCCGTGTCGGGTTGGGAAAAGAAGAAATATGTTGCTTTTTTAAACATAAAAGCTCATTATTGGGTCAGTTCTTCCTGTTGGAGCAGGGGAGACACGACGTTCAGCATCACAGGGCAGGGTCAGACCTAGATCCAAGGTGTCCCTGTCCCTTTCCACGTGCTCCCTGAAGAGCAGGGGTCAAAGAGCTGTGACGTTCAGGTCTGCCCTGGGGACTGGCTCTTTGGGAAGCTGAGCCGTTTATGTTGATAATTCTATGAAAAGGAGCGTACCTGGGAGATCTGAGCTGTGCGACACCTCCTAAAGATGCCAGGGCTTACAAAAGCCTCACAAATCCACACGCGTTTTGAAATGAGAGGGTAATTAACCACTGAAGCAGCTTATATTACAACACGGTGGAGCCTCCGTTATGTGCAACTAAGTCAAGGCCGGCTGCCTTTCGAGGACAGACGGTGTGGCTTGAAGCAGAAGATCGGGGGCAATCCCCAGCGAGCTGCTCTCACCCCCTGGGTGGCTGCGCCGCGGTTTCCACATCGAGGAAGTCTGGGATGAATTTGCTTCTCGTTCCCTCATAACTCCTGAATGGACGGTGCGAGCAGGAGACGGAGTTCGCACGCTGAAGGAAGGTGCCCAGCTCCCCAGGGGATCTCAGTGAGGAGCAAGTGGTGACTTGCCCATCCCGCTGCCGAGGGATGCAGGTGAGGTGCAGTGTTGGCCAGGGAAGGTGGCAGGGGTGGATTTGAAAATAAGACAGATGGTTGCCCAAACACGTGATGCCTGGCCTGTATGAACGTCTTTGAAAAGAATGAGTTTTCCCACCCCAAAAAACTCTGTCATCCTTGGCATGAGCAAAGCGCCCAGGCATCACCGGTGTATCCTGTGCCACACGATGAATAAATAACTGAGGAAGTCACGAATGCGCATCTTCCCTGATTCATCAATAAGTAGCATTCGGGTCACAAAGAGAAGCTGATTTCCTGGTGAGTCCTCCTTCCCAGCTCCTCCTAATGGTTACCTTCTCCTGCCTGCGGTCAGAAGGGCCTGGGATGCTGAGGATGCTGAGGATGCTGACGTGGGAGTGGGCTGGGCTGGTGGGGGTGCCCAGGGAGGGCAGGGGTGACACTCCCTGGGCCTCATGTGAGACTTACACAGAGAGACTCCCCTAATCCTCCCTGTACGTGAGACTTCTGTCTCTCAAAACTTCACCCAGAGTCCTCACCTCCTTGCTAAGACTTGCTGCTTCCTCTCCACCTTTCTTCTAACATCTGACATCTCGGCTCGCTCGGGTGTGTCTCTTCTGCGCCAGGATCTGGAAGGAAACCTCATGGAGGAGGTTTGGTCCTCGTCCTGTCCCCTTAGCTGTTCCTTTCCTGCCCCCCGGGACTTGTGCCATCTTGCAAGACCCCATATCCCAGGCAACGTCCCAGGCTTTGTGATATGGGACATGCTTTAATTTGGAGATACTCATCCCGGCTCCTCCGTCATCCCTTGTCAGGCAGCGGGGTCCGAGGGTGTTGCCCCGAGGGAGCTGAGGGGCAGCAGGGGAAGGGGCAGGAGCCGAACTGCAGCCTCAGGGCCCGGCTGCGAATGTTTTATAACTGTGTCCTCCCCAGCCGCCGTGAGGAAGCAGTTCTGCTGCTGGCGCCACCAAAACGGGGAAGTGGGGACTCTGGTGGGCAAATTTGTGAGAATCCGGTTGCTTAAACTGCGGCTGGTCCTACCTGCCTTGTCCTGTGGCACCTCGGATGGAGGCTTCCACCTGAACTGCTGCTGACGAGGGATTATTTTTTAAAAAAAGACCATTTGGACAAGCTGTGCCTCAGAGGCACGTGTCTGTATTTCTTGCCTTGGCCGGCGTGGAGCCGTGGCGGTGGGCAGAGGGGCAGTAAGGAGCAGCCGGGGCAGGGAGGGTGAGGTGGGAGCGCTGGCATCCTGCATCCCCGCTGCTGTTTGCTCAGCGAGAGTGAGTCAGAGCCCTGGGCTGGAAGGAGAAGAAATGACTTAGCTCCCTTCTCACAAGGCCAGTCGGGAAGGGAAGCCGGGCATTTTGGCTCAGCGGTGCCCTGCTGCATCGCTCTGCCTGTGTCCGGGAAGGCCCTGAAGCACCCGGACAGGCTCCGTCCCGCTGCCAGCTCCTTTGCTTTTGGTACGTGACTTTAGCTCCAGGGCTGCAATTTCCTGCTTGCGGGTATAAAAACACAGGCGGGTGACCTGGGAGCCTTGCTAACGCCGAACAGTTAGATAATCCCTGTTGTTCATGGCTCCACAGGGCAGGAATCGTGTCCTCTGCTTGATTTGGAAGCTGTTTAGCAAATCGCGGTCTGGAAGAAATAATAACAGCAGCAGGAGACATACTAAAGCTGGATGTGTTTTACACAGCCAAATGAAAGCATTCGTCTCCATCGCTGCGGTATAACCTACCGGGAGCAATGTACCTGCTCTTATTCACATCTGCAGAGCTGTAAATATCTGTGTTTCTTCACCAGGTAAAGGGCAGGGGCTCCAGGCAACCAAAAAGCATCAGTAGCAACGGCAAAGACAGATCGCACCCCACGCGAGGTGTGGCGTTGAAGTCTCAAATGTCTGAAACACCTGCTCTTTACAACATCGAGGCCCTGGTACTTGTGCAAGTCAGCCTCCGGAGGAGCACAAGCCTTGTCAGGCCCCAGAGGGTTGGTCTCAGGGTCCAAGAGAAATTCCCCACCAATCCATCATCGTTGAGCAATCACCCAGGCACTCTATTATCTTTACTCCAGGCAGGACGCCATACCAGTTAACCCAACAGTCTTTGCCAATCTGACCGCCTCGTGCTTGTTTTGAAATACAGACGGGTTTAAAACAAATGCCTTAATTGCTAATAGTAACAGCAATAACAGTAATAATTAAAGGAAGTTCTCCCCGTGCTGTCACCTGTCACATGAGCTTCTCGGTGCAGTTGTGTATACGCCGCAGAGACTTTGGCTTGTGCAACTCAGCAGGAGCTGCTGGATGTGCAGGGGCCAAGCAGAGACTTTTCTCATTCTCCCCTTCTTGTAGGTGAAAATATAAGCTGTCTAAATCAGGAGAGAGAAAGATCACCTTATTCTCGGCAGCACAACCAGGGCTCTCCCACTTAGGCGCGGGCCACAGACACAGCAAGGGCTGCCCTGAGTCCCCAGAGGTTTCCAGTTCAGCAGACACAGAGCAGGGAGGCACCTCTTCTCAAACCGAACGTTTCTTACTTGCAGGAACCTTGACTCTGAAGAGATGTGAAAATGGAAGGAAACGAAGGGAAGGTTCCTGTTTTGCTTTTGGGCTGAGCCTGCAGCTTTACCTCGCGGCTGGCAGAAGCTTGGCAGCGCGCTGCAGCCGGGTAGACGTGTTTATCTAACGTTGCAATCCCTTCTCAGGGTGGCGCAAAGCGTTGGCAGGAGGAGACGGCGATGGTTTGTGCAAGGTCTGCGAGAGACTAAATCGCGGAGTCTGCAACAGGCCCTGGGAACCAGAGGCTTCTTCATCCAGGGCTGTCTCCGAGTGCCAAGGGGGAGACCCCCCCCCCCGGCCCCTCTTTATCCTCTGCTCCCCCCGCGGGGAGCAGCTCTGTTCCAGGAAGGGAGAAGCTGCATCCCTGTTCATGGTGAAGGATGGGGTAAAGCACGGGGAATTAGTGCCTTCATTAAAACTCTGTAAGCACCTAAGGCAGCAAATCACAGGTTTGCCTCTGACCTCGTCAGCAGCAGAATTGGGCTGTTGGAAGGAGTACAAGAAGGAAGGCAAGCAGGAAATAGTCCTATCCCAGCTTCTGGTGGTCAGTGACTTAATACTTCCTTAGCTGGAGGTCCTGGATCGTGTTTAACCAGTCAGAACGGGCCAGTCCTGCGTACATTTATCTTAATCTTTTAAAGGTTATTTTTTGAGGTCATATCCTACGGCAACGAGGTCCAGGTTAATTAGGCGCTGGGTGAAAAAGTGCCTGCTTTTGCCTATTTGCTGCCTGGTGGCTGCGCGGGGCGCCCTCCAGCTGGGTCCCTTCTGGAGTGGGAAGCCACGTTGTGGGTGTTCCCTGCCCCCGTCCCCCAGGCCCCTTCGCTGCGTCTCCCCGCAGCCTCCCCACCCCACCTGCCCGCTTCCCCCTGCGCATCCCTGTGCCTTGTCCGTTTTCCCTGTTCCAAGCAGCACATCCCACCCTAGGTGCTCTGAATCCTCTGTCTGCCTACGAAAATAAAGGGAGACTAATATTTAACACAGTCTCTCTTTGTGCATTATTTTGAAAGCAGAAATGTGGTGTGAGCGCCTCACGGGCAGGCAAGGACGTGGTGGCACTTAGAAAAACCAATAGACAAACCTCTTGGAAGAGTTTGTCGCCTGCAAAGCCTGAGAAGGGGGCAGAGATGCCCCCAGCAGCCACAGCGCGGATCCAGCAGGAGGGTGCGCACTGTCCCGCTCTCTTCATTCTTGGTTTGGTGCCTGGGCTCCGAGACCACGAGGAAAACCCTCTCCATCCTCCTGCAACCACCGCCTGGCACAAACCTCCCTCTTATTTCCGAAAGCAGGCGAGATCCCCTCATAGCAGAGAGCATCCCTTGGGATTCAAACTCAAACCCGACGGATAACAAGCGATGCTTGTGTCCTCCTGCGAGCTATTTAACAGCCTCTGTCTGTCTGCCCGTGCCCAGGCAGCGGTCTGAGCCAGCTGCCTGCACAATAAAACACGTTCACATCAAGACCACGCCGCTCTCCTGCAGATCCTGCAGAGCTGGATGCATCCCTGAAGATGGCTCCCCCTCTTGCGCACGCTCCGTAGGAAGCTCCTGATGCCATTTGCTGGGTTGTGCCAGCGCTGATCTGTTGGCAAACGTGGGCCCTTCTCCCAGCGGGGAGCCTGGGCTGCTGGCAGTCACCAAACGCGGGTGACCGATGGGCCAGACTCTGGGGAGAAGCTGGTTGGGAACGCGCCTTCCATTGAACATCCTCCCCTTCCCACACCGGCCCTCGCCAATATAGACATTTCCTTTATTCATTTAATAATTCCCCATTTCTTGACTCTGTTGTTCACTTTTTAAAATTTCCAGCTTTCCCTGGGAACACAGAGGGCCCAAAAAACATCTCTAAACAATACGACCAACAAGTCTGGAGAGTGTAAGAGTCTGCAGGCAAGGCAGAGATAAATCTGAAGGGCCCAAAATAACCCCAGGTTGGTGCAATTCACTTCGCTTCCTGCTTGCATCAGGGCTAAGTTTGGCTCCAAAATAGCTCCGAGGCTTAAAATCTGCGCTGCCGGCCTCCGGCATGGTCTGGCCATCCCGTCCCGTCTCCGAAGGCACACGGGGCATGCGAGGGACCGCGGTGTGGCCACGGACGGGATGTGCGCGGCTGAAGCGTGTGGCACCCGGCGTGGGGCGAAGGAGGGAGCCCGCGGGGCTCTCCCGTGTTTCGGTGCCGGTGGGTGGCTGTTTCCCAAGCTCGGCTGCACCCTGAGCAGCACCCACCTGCCAGGGTTTCTGCCCACACCCTTCGCAGGAGGGCGAGAGGTTGCACAAGGGCCGGTGATGGAGGAGGAGGCGGCTCTGGGAACCCAGCCTCCAGGCTAGGTCCTTGCCTATCTCCCCAGCGCAGCCCCGTTGTCGAGATGGGGAAACTGGGCTGGGAACTGGGAGATGGAGCCATCCCACCCGCGGCACCTGTGGCACCCGTGGGACTATTTTCCAAAGAGTAAGAGTTTCCCAGATCCTATTTTCATATCCTGAAATCTCAGCGCAGCCTGTGAACGGAGCACAGCGGCCCCACTCACGCTCTGGGCATGGCAGAGGCGACGAGGAGAAACTCCCCTTTATCCGGGGGTGCTCTCGTTGTCATGTTTCTCCTGCAAATTACCAGAATATTAGCGCAAACTTTGCAAATTAGGGGCAAGTGCATCTCTGGCTGAGCAGATGTGTGATAACAAACTGAGAAATCCTGATCTTTCCTACCTGGTCACAGAAATTCTCCAAACAAGACAAACAGGTGGAAGGGCAGGATTTTTAAGCCTGGAAGCAGGAAGTTTTGCAGCTGGGAGGTAGCGAGGTGTGTAAGCCCCGGGCCAGAGAAAGGGAAGATCTCGGGGTTCACCCATCGATGCCCACTCTGCACAGAGGTGTCATGAGCTGGCTGAGGCCTGATGCCCTTGAAGCACAATCGAAGTGGCAGGAAAATGGCGCGGGGACAGGACGTGGTCTTGGTGACATCCCGAAGGAGGAGGTGGGTGTTGTTTCAACCGCGTGTTTTTGAGATATAAGCCAAAAAAGTGGTGGCGTTTGAGAACCCTGCGCACACTTCATGCCTTTTTCCTTGCACGCGTCCCAAGTCTTTCCGGACTCGAGTGTCCACCGCAGCTTTTGCAGGGGATGAGGTGTGTTTCGTGGGGTTCCCCGCAGACGCCCATCCCAGCGGACGCAGCGTTACTTAACCCTCACATCAGGGGTGCGTCCTGGGGCCTGAGGCACCTGAAGTCCATTTCCTGACGGTGTCATGTGCCTGTTGTAAGCGCTTTGGGACAGGTTTTCTCTGTGGTCTCTCTGGGTGTTGGCTCCTTTGCAGGGGACCCGGAGTCCTGCGGTGGCACAAATCAGTAACGGCCGTGACGATAGTTCCTGCTGCTGTTACGGCTTGGTCCAGCCGAGCCGGGAGACATTGCAGAGGTGGTAAAAACAGTAATTATCCACCACCCTCCTCCTTTTTTTTACCAAGCGTTGCAAACAGCCTGGGGGGTGCTGAGGCAGCCTGGAGGTGATAACTCCTGCTGCGGGGAGAGGTGGGGACAGTGGCCACCCGGCCGGAGGCAGCCTCCTCTCTCCAAATCCCACCCCAGGCCCATCCCTCTGTTCTCCCTGGGGCTGTAGCCGGACCCATTCCCACCCTACGCTTCCAAGGCACTGATGGCGTTGGAAATGATGCTGAGCGTATTTGCTGGGAGAAGCTGGTTGGAATGGCGCTGGCTCTCTGCAGTGTGATCATGGATAAATACTTTCCCCGCTACACGGCTCAGCTTCCCTATCGGAAAATTCGAATAGCGATCTGCAAGGTGGCTCCAGATCTGCTTTGAGATAGGAGCTGGGTGGTGTTATATGGTTACGCTGCATAAAGATGCCAGTATCCACAGCTAATTACTGCAGGGCAAAGCTAATTACTGCAAAGCAGAGAGAACAAACCATCCTGGGCTGAGGAGCCCCTGGACCCGGGTAATAAATGCCGTATTTAGAGAGCCCGAAGGAACCTGCTGGCCAACTGGGTGTTTCAGACCAGTACAGACTGTCGTGAGGGACAGGTCAGGACAGGTAAATTTGGGGAGAATGGCTGGGTTTTCTTTTTCAATCACTGACTGGCTGATAAAATATTAAGGCGCAAACGACACAGCTCGCAAGGCCGTTGCTGTGCAGAAAGCTCATATCCCGCCACTATCCCCACCGCGCCGTTAAGAGAATCACTAATAAAGGAGAAACACTGCAAATATGAGAGAATCGTGACTTTATCCTCCGCTGGGGAAATACTGTGTGTAAACTGGAGTGCCAGCCCCACGTCTCCCTCCCTGCGTGTGTACTAATCCTGCACGGAAAGAGGGTATTTGGGGAAGCAAACCCAGCACATCTCTTTCTGGAAGTGCCTCCCTCTCCCTGCTGCCTTTCGGGAGCTCCTGGACAACAACTCCTGTTTCAGGCACTTCTGCTCAGTGCCTGGAGGGAGGCTGGTGGCATCCAAATCCTTCGGGCGCCTCCGTCTTACCGAAAAATATGGGAAATCTCCCTGGCCATCACATGGAACAGGTTGCCCAGGAAGGTTGTGGATGCTCAGTCCCTGGAGGGGTTCAAGGCCAGGCTGGATGAGGCTTTGGACAACCTGGGCTGGTGGGAGATGTCCCTGCCAGGGGCAGGGGGGTTGGAACTAGATGGTCTTTAAGGTCCCTTCCAACCCGAACCATTCTGTGATTCTTTGATTTTATGTCCCACGGAGGAGGGTTGCAGAGCCCAGGCGGGAGGCACCAGCACTGCCGTTACCCCAAACCAGGACCGCTTTGCCCGGCTGCCCCTCGGGGTCTCCTGTTCCCATTCCCCCCCTCCCCGGGTCCTCCCCAGGACCCTCCGGGGCCGGGCTGCGGCTCCCCCCGGGGCTCTGGCCGGGCTGCGGGGCCACGGCGCCCGCATGGCCGGGGGGATGCTTCCCTCTGCCGGCAGCGGGGCGGCTCTGCAGAGCGGGGGGGGAACCGGAGGGAGAGGAGGAGCGCGGGGGGCACAGCACATCAGGCCCTGCAAGTTTTACATCCCCGATTTCCACCAGCGAAAGTACCAACCAACCAACCAACGAACCAGCCATCATGGGAATTTCTTCTAAAAGCTGCCCAAGGACTGTTTTAACCTTTGGGGGTTGTTGGGGGGCAAGTGGGCACTGGTTTTTGGGTCACCCAGTAGAATCATAGAATAGACTGGTTGGGGTTGGAAGGGACCTTGAAGCCCACCCAGTGCCACCCCCTGCCCTGGGCAGGGACACCTCCCACCAGCCCAGGTTGCTCCAAGCCCCGTCCAACCTGGCCTTGAACCCCTCCAGGGATGGGGCAGCCACAGCTTCTCTGGGCAACCTGGGCCAGGGGCTCACCCCCCTCACAGCAAACAATTTCTTCCTCACATCTCACCTAAATCTCCCCTTTCAGTTTAAAACCATTCCCCCTCATCCACTCCCTGATAAAGAATCCCTCCTTATCAGATGCCTTACAAGCCTTATTGGCTTGTAAATCTTCAGTGAAATCACCCGATCACATCCTCTGGCTCCAGGATGTCATTGAATACCCCCAAACTGCCCCAAAAGTCTCTCTAGAGCACATCACCCCGGTAAAACAGCTCAGCCACGCAGGGACCAGCCCTCCTTGGGGGTTTGTGCAGCTCTCGGCTCCGGCAGGAGAAGCTGTGGCACCTGCTTTGGTGCTCCCACTGCTCCCCTCGGCTGCGTCCCAGGATGTCCCAGCAGAACCGTCTGCTGGGGACCCACAGCCGCCAGGAGATCTGGGGGGATCCTGTCCCTGCTTTGAGGTGAGGAAAGGATGGCGTGGTGAGAAGTAACGGCCAGTTTACGCTCTCGGGAGGTGCTGGGCTAGGAACGAAGCAGTTAAAGCAGGGCAAAACGCAGGCAGATAATATTGGGTTGTATAATAGGCAGATAATGCGTTATTCCGAGCATCTGTGCTCCAGCTTGCGTGAAAAAGCTCCAGCCTTGAATTTCAACCCATGTCAGCATTTACGGTCCAGCCTTCCAGTTGCTGTCGCTTGCACAGTAACTTCCCAGCTCCCGTGTTCATCTGCCCCGACACAGAAAATCCAAATGAGTTTAAATGCATCTACCAGACATCAAATACCAGACGCAGCTTTAAAATCAATTCGGTTAAATCGGAGCGGGGTTTTGTATTTTAAGACGAACATAAAGCTCAGCTCCCGGGGGAGGGCGGCCCACGGGAGGGGAGATAAAGCCACCCTGGGCCGGGCGGGGAGGGGGGGGCGGCATTGTTTTCTACAAAGAACAGGAAACGAGCCTCAAAGGGTACATGAAAGAGACCTTAAAACAAATGCAGATCAGCAAGGGAGGGGGGGACCTCTCGGCTCATCTCCCAGCTGCTCTGCCCGGGGGCAGCCTGCAGAAGCTGCTGCTGTAGTCGGCTGGGGAGGGGGGGCTCAGATCCGGGGACCCCTCGGGGGCTGGGACCTGCTCGGCCCTCCCGGGTAGGGCCCGGTGAAGCCCAGGCCAGGCTGGGTTCAGCAGGGGAGGGTCCCGGTTACGGTTGGACTCGATGATTTTACGGTTGGACTCGATGACCATAAAGGTCTGGAGCACAAGTCTTATGGGGAGCGGCTGAGGGAGCTGGGGGGGTTCAGCCTGGAGAAGAGGGGGCTGAGGGGAGACCTTCTCGCTCTCTGCAACTCCCTGAAAGGAGGGGGTAGCCGGGGGGGTCGGGCTCTTTTCCCAAGGAACAGGCGACAGGATGAGAGGAAACGGCCTCAAGTTGCCCCAGGGGAGGTTTGAGATGGATAGTAGGAAAAAATTCTTCCCCGAAAGGGTTGTCAAGCACTGGGACAGGCTGCCCAGGGCAGGGGTGGAGGCACCACCCCGGAGGTATTTAAAAGCCGGGCGCTGAGGGAGGTGGGTTAGCGGTGGTTGTGGCAGCGTTGGGTTGACGGTTGGACTCAATGATCTGAAAATTTTCTTCCAACCCGAACGATTCTGTGATTAAAGATCTTTTCCAACCCAGATGGTTCAACGCTTCTATGAGCCTCTTGCTCCTCCAGCCGTGGGGATGTGACTAACCTGGCCAGGGCAGCCAGGGGACGCTCCGGGCCTCGCAGCCGGGCCCGTCCCAGCCTTGGGCTGCTGCCCCTGCTGCGTTAGTGCCCCCACCATGCACTCGTCCCGCCCGGCATCTGCCCACCTCCACACAGCCTCAGAGCTGGGCG
This sequence comes from Larus michahellis, assembly GCF_964199755.1. Classification (NCBI taxonomy): domain Eukaryota; kingdom Metazoa; phylum Chordata; class Aves; order Charadriiformes; family Laridae; genus Larus; species Larus michahellis. The sequence continues at coordinate 2,485,972 of NC_133918.1, read as the reverse complement.
TTTCAGGGGGAGCTCCTTTGGGGCACACCGAGGAGAGGGGTGGTGCCCCACGGGCGGCTCGCCCCACGGCGGAGCACCGGGAGCTGTCGGGCACGCCGCTGGGCTGGAGAAACCGAGTCGGGGACAGCAAGGGAACGGGGAGATCACAGAGATGCCAAAAACGCACCGACGTTAGGTTTTTTTCATGGAGGTGTCCCTTATCTCCTGTTAAAAAAAACAAACCCTGGGTTTGGCCCCTTCGGAGCTTAAACCCCGCTGCTGGATGTCGCCGTTTCATTTTGCTACTCCTGGTAAAATAAGGCTCGTGATAGAGCCAACTGGCAAAAATCAGCTGCAATGTACCCGAAAGCCATTTCCTCCCATACAAGGCGAGCCAGTGGCCCGCTGCCAGAGGGGACAATGAGGGATGATGAGGCTGGTCCTGCGAGCCCTCGTGTTCCTGTTTACTTGGAGGCTTGGTCGCGACCAGAGAGATTGCTCTGCATAGTTTTCCAGATAATTTTTAATGAAGTCATCGGCAGCGGTGCCCGCACCCTGTGGGAATCCTCCTCCTGCGCGAGGTCCCTGGGAACGGTGGCACCGTGTCGGGGTGGGGGACCTTCCCGAGCCCCGTGCAGTGAGTCCCACCAGCTCCGTTGCGCCCTTTAAGCACAGCTGGGCATGGCCTGGGCCAGGCGCCGCCATGGCCATGGACCTCATGGGCTGAGACCACCCCGCGGACGCTCCTTACCCGTTGGATGATGGCAGGATTCAGAGAACCATGGAAACATAGAATCATGGAATTACAGACTGGTTTGGGTGGGAAGGGACCTTAAAAACCACCCAGTGCCACCCTCTGCTCTGGGCAGGGACACCTCCCACCAGCCCAGGTTGCTCCAAGCCCCGGCCAACCTGGCCTTGAACCCCTCCAGGGATGGGGCAGCCACAGCTTCTCTGGGCAACCTGCGCCAGGGGCTCACCCCCCTCACACGAAACAATTTCTTCCCAAGATCTCATCTCAATCCCCCCTCTTCCAGTGTAAAACCCTTCCCCCTCGTCCCATGGCTCCCCTCCCTGCTCCAGAGTCCCTCCCCAGCTTTCCTGGAGCCCCTTTAGGGACTGGAAGGGGCTGGAAGGTCTCCCCGGAGCCTTCTCTTCTCCAGGCTGAACCCCCCCAGCTCTGGGTGTTCTCCCGGAGCGCAGTCCTGGCCGGGGGGAGGCACCGGCCTCCGCGGGAGCCATGGGATGAGAGACGGGACAAGCTCCACTGTCACCCCCAGGACGGGGAGTTCCCTCCCTTATCTCCTCCTTCCTTTAGCAAGAGCCCCACCAACACCCGGCTTTGGCTTTATCGGTGTCCCCGGCTGCCTCAGCGCTGCCGGGCGGAGCCTCCCCGCCAGGACAGGAGGCCTCGCATGGGGGTGGGAATATGGGGATGGGAACATGGTGGTGGGGACGGGAATGTGGTGCTAGAGGATGGGAATACGGTGCCAGAGCATGGGAATGTGGGGATGGCAATATGGTGCTGGGGGTGGAAATGTAGTGCTGGGGTTGGGAATGTCGGGATGGGGATGGGAACATGGTGCCAGGGATGGGAATGTGGAGATAGGGATGAGAACATGGTGCCGGGGATGGGTATGTGGGGATGGGAACATGGTGCTGGGGATGGGAATATGATGCTGGGGTTGGGAATGTGGTGTTTGGGATAGGAATGCAATGCGGGGAAAAGTGGGGCTTTGGGATGGGAATGTGGTTCCAGAGATGGGGATGGGAGTGTGGCACGAGGGAATGTGGTGCCAGGGACAGGACTGTGGTGCTGGGATTGGGAAAGTGGGGATGGGGATGGGAACATGGGGACGGGAGTATGGCGCTGGGGATGGGAATGTGGTGCAAGGGAATGTGGTTCTGGGGATGGGAACGTGGGGATAGGGATGGGAATGTGGTCCCAGAGGATGGGAATGTGGTGCCAGGGGATGGGAATGTGGTGCTGGGGATAGGAATGTGGTGGTCGGGACAGGACCATGGTGCTGGGATTGGGAGTGTGGGGATGGGAACATGGTGCTGGGGATGGGAATGTGGTGGCTAGTATGGGAACGTGGAGCTGGGAATGTGGGCCTGGGAATGGGAATGTGGTGCTTGGGATAGGAACGTGGTGTGGGGGAATGTGGTGCTTTGGGATGGGAATGTAGTCCCAGGGATGGGGATGGGAATGTGGCGTGGGGGAATGTGGTGCTGGGCACTGGACCATGGTGCCAGGATTGGGAATGTGGTGCTGGGGATGGGAATGTGATGTCAGGGATGGGAACGTGGTGCCGGGATTGGAAATATAGTGCTGGGGATGGGAACGTGGGAATGGGGATGGGAACGTAGTGCCAGGGGATGGGAATGTGGTGGCGGGGACAGGACCGTGGTGCCGGGATTGGGAAGGTGGGGATGGGAATATGGTGCTGGGGATGAGAATGCGGTGCCTGGGATGGGAATGTGGTTCCGGGATTGGAAATTTGGAGCCGGGAATGCGGTGCCGGGGACGGGAATGCGGTGCCGGGGACGGGACGGTGGCTCCGGGTCCCGGCGCGGCGCGGCCGGCAGGGGGCGCTGCCGTGCGGGGGGGGGGGAGGGGGGCGGTGTTGCGCGGCGCGCGGCCGGCAGGGGTCGCGGCGCGCGCCGCCTTTGTTGCCGTTGGCGCCTTCCTCTGCCGGGGCGGCGGCGGCGGCGGCGGCGCGCGCGGGCTCGTGCGGGCGGCGGCGGCGGCGGGAGCGGAGCGGGGCGGGGCGGCACGAGCGGCGGCGGCGGCGCGGGGAGCTCGGGGCGGCGCGGCGGGCTCGGCTCGGGGCGGCGGGAGGATGGAGATGAAGAAGCGGTTGACGCTGGAGCTGCGCAACAAGAAACCGGGCGAGGTACCGGCTGCTGCCGCCGAGCGCGTGGCGGGGGGGGGGGGGCGGGGGGGGGTGGTGGAGGAAAGGGGGAACCGGGCGGGCACATGCGGCGGGGAAGCGCCCTTCGGCCCGCGGGGGGCCCGCACGGCGAGGGGGTGGCGGGGGTGGGGGGGAGGGCGCGGAGCGCGGTGGCGGGGAAACCCCCCCCGGCATGGCGGCGCGCACGTGCGCGGCGGGGCCCGGCCCGGCCCGGGGCGGCGGCGGCCGGTTCCGGCCCGGCCCGGCCCGCCGCGGGGAGCGCAGGGCGGCGGGGGAGGCGGCCGGGCCGGACCGGGCCGCTCTGGGTCCTCGCCGCGCCGGAGCCGCCGAGTAAGGCCGGTGCGGCCCCGCGCAGCCATGGCGGCTCGGCCATGTTAGCGGCCGCCCGGGCCTGCCCCGGCTCGCCCCGCCAGGGCCCGGGGCTCATCGCGGGGTGTGCCCGGGCCGGGCCTGGGGCTCCTTCCCGCCTGTCAGGGCTCGGTGCCGGGTGTCCCGGGGGGCGGCGGCGGGGCCTGTCCCGGAGGCCCGCGGGGGAGCTGGGTGCCGGGCCGCGGTCCCCCCTCGCCCGGGGAAGGGGCTGAGGCGGAGGCCCCGGCGCTCCGCTCCCCCGCCGCCGGGCCGGGCCCGGGGCCCCGTTTCGTTCCTCAGGCTCCCGGAGCCGACGGGGCTGAGGAAAAGCGGCCGCCCCTTCGCCGGGCCGGGCCGGCGGCCCCGCTGGCCGTCCTGCCGTGAGGTAGCCGGTGGCTGTCACCCGGCGTGGGGACGGGCCGCCGTGTCGTGGCAGTGGGCGGCTTAAAACCAAGTGCGATGAAAATGGGTTGGAAATGGAGCTTTGGGTGGAGGTTAAGTATGCTTTGTGGATAGAATCACTGACTGGCTCGGGTTGGAAGGGACCTTGAAGCCCACCCAGTGCCACCCCCTGCCCTGGGCAGGGACACCTCCCACCAGCCCAGGTTGCTCCAAGCCCCGGCCAACCTGGCCTTGAACCCCTCCAGGGATGGGGTGGCAAAGGGATCTGCGGGGTGAGAGCGCTTTGAGACGTGGCGGTGACCCCTCCGACGCCACACGCTGCGGGGACAGAGCCCGTGTCCCCTGGGAGCAAGGCCAGCAGAGCCAGCCTGGCTGCTAGCAGACGCCATCCCGGCCGCTTCGTCCTGCCCTTGCCCTGCGCCAGCTTCAAGCTGGTCTGCGCCAGGTTAGCTCATAACCTGATACCGTTCCATGCCCGCACACGGCTTTGGCCACCTTTACACCACCGTGGGGACAGTCTCGGGTCAGTCGGAGGCTTGTCTGGGGCGTTGGGAGCAAAACGAGCTCAGCTGCAAAACTCCTGGCCGAGCCTGTTTGCTGAGCCCTGACCAGCGATGCCACTTCGAGAGTTTTAAGCGTTAATTCATTTGGAGTTTGTGCTGCAGAGATGGCACGGCAGCCCTGAAACTCTGCTGCCAGGAAGGCAAAGGGATTTTAAAATGACTCCCAACGAGCTGGCTGATCTGAGCAAGAGAGGTAAAATGGGAGCTCTGTGAAGGAGGAATTTGGAGAGCATCACCAGCCTTCTGACCAAGGCTGATTTTTTGCATCTTGCTGTCAAGAATGCGTGGGGTAAAAGCAAGTTTTGGAAGTGGCCTGTGAATGCTGGGGCTGGAACCCTCCCCTGCACTTTGGGGGAGAGAGGGGTGCCAGGGGTGTTAAGGGGGGGAAACAGTTCTGTGCTGGTGCTTCATGGCCCTAATGCCACCGGGGGGGGGTGGGTGTGATTTTTTGTGCTGAGTTTACCGGGTAGTGATGGCCTCTGTGTGTGTAGTCAGCGCTGGGCAAAATATTAGATGCCATCGGTGGTCCTGCACTATGAGCCTGAGGTTGAGCTCATCTGCTCAGCGAGCTGCCAGGACACGTGTGTCACCTCTACGTGGGGACTGTCACAGGGGAACAAATCCTCTGGAGGAAAGTTTTCCAGCACCCCAGCGGCGTGAGGGAGAAAGTTGAAGGGGACAAAACCAGGTGACCTTGTTTGGCCTCTTGGTAGTGAAGCCCGAAGCGTGACTCTTGACAGCTTTTTTGATGCCTTGTGCGTGAAACGTTTTGCTGCAACCTCATGGTTCAACCCCTTCATGCTTCTTGGTGAAGCGGGTGGACCTCGGTTGGAGCCACGGGGTGTGGGGTGGTGCTGCCGTGGCGTGGTGCATGGCTCATGCTTAAAGGGTGAAGTCCTGACCGCCGAGAGGGATTCTTGCCTTGTGTCCTCGCAAAAGTGATTTGGTTTTAAGGTCTCGCGTGTCCCTCAATGTGAGCGAGGAGGACCTTCAGCCACGCCTGCTGCTTTGAAGTGCCGGTCACTCTGCCCGATGTCAGCTTGACAGACTCGGGGTGAGACTTGGCCGGGCGTGATGACGACTGCTGGGTGTCTCTCTTGGCAGGTGAAGGAGCTGGTCCTTGATAACTGCCGTTCGGACGATGGGAAGATCGTTGGTCTCTCTTCAGATTTTGAGAACCTGGAGTTCCTCAGCATGATTAACATCAACTTGCTGTCCGTCTCCAATCTCCCCAAACTCAACAAACTCCGGAAGGTGAGTCAGACCCGTGGTCCCATCTCCAGCAGTCCTTGCCCTGAGACTTCTGCTGCCCTGTCCCTGGTGACAGTTACTTTTCCTGCGTTTGCCAGAAAAAGGCTGTTGGATTTTGCCTTTTTCTCTGCAGCCTTCAACCTGAGCAAGTGAGAGGGGTGGGTTTTCAGTATGCAACAAAATGCTTTTGAGCTCGTTACATGTTTAGCGTCCTTTCTCTCTTGCTTTTGCTGTCGTGCTACTGGCAGATGGTTCTGCAACATCATCAATATTTTGGATTTTACAGCCCCCGTGTCCTGCAGTGCAGAGGTGGCGGGGGGCGTCCTGCAGTGCAGAGGTGGCTGGGGGTGCTGTGTTACCGCGGGAAAGGGGTTTCAAGTGAAAACTTGAACTGCTGCTCTGTGGCGTGGTCTAACAGACGGGGACTGGAACTTGGGTGCCCCATTCTCAGGGCAATCTTATCCCCCATGTCGCAAGGTGGGACGCTTTGTGACCATGTGATATTCCCTCCTGGCAGCTGGAGCTGAGTGATAACAGGATTTCTGGTGGCCTTGAAGTTCTAGCAGAGAGAACTCCTAACCTGACACACTTGAATCTAAGCGGCAACAAGATCAAAGACATCAATACCCTGGAGCCCTTGGTGAGTGGAAGGCTGTGCTGAAATCTAAGGGATGACGTTGTTTCCTTTGGGGAGCGTGTCTGTGCAGCAGAAGTCCAATGTCTTGGTAACTGTTCCAACAGCACTTCGTGGTTCTGATGGGAACAGATGAGTGGGTCCAATTTGAGGCTGGGCTAATAGTTAATGGCTCCTCTGTCTGGAAAACCAGCAGCCAGTTGCTAAAAGAAGCATGAGATTGGGCTGGATGAGTAAAACTGTGGATGCAGTGCTCAGTGTCCATCTGAGAAAGGACCGTTAATGGGTCGGATGCAGTTTGAGGTAGGTGGCACCTGGGGTGTCATGGAGATGAGTTGCTCGGGTGCCCGTGAGGGTGTCCATTCCATCGGTCCGAAGGTGCTGGGTCCCCAACCCTTGTGCTGGGCTGGGACGCTCTCGCCCTGGGTGCTGGCACAGAGCGCATTGCAGGGGGTTCCTGTTGCATCTGAACTTCCCCAGAGAAGGCTCTTGCCTTGTGATCCTGACTCCGTAGCTGAGAGGTCTTATCTAGGGCATTTGCCTCATTAGCCGTTGCCTTTGGTCCCTCCAAAAAGAGCTTGACACCGTTTTACTCCTCCTTTGCTTGACCTGGTGCACGGTGCGATGGGCTGAGCAGGCGAGCCGCTGTGGCGGTGCCGAAAGGCCGCCCAGGTGCAGCCTGCGGGTCTCCCGTGTTGTGCTCTTGGGTATTTTGCTTGATGTTTTGGGCAGGGTGAGTCCGGCTCAGTTATTCCTCCTGCTTGGGGGAGCTGGCCTTTCTGTCTTGTTGCCCACCCCGTTCAGAAGCAAATGGTTTCTCAGGGAGGGGAAACTAGGACAGAGGAGCTGAAATCTTTGCTTGCTCTTAGCAAGAGCAATAACTTCTCTCCATCTGAGGAGCACGTGGTGCAAATAATGCATGCAGAGGCACTTCTGTGCTAGATCTGGGTAGCAAACCAGCTGTCCTCTGATGGCTGCCTGCTCTTCAAACAGCGTCAACTTGTAAATAATTGGGCGAATTGATCTTTGCAGAAAAAGTTGCCAAACCTCCATAGTCTGGACCTCTTCAACTGTGAGGTGACGATGCTCATCAACTACCGGGAGAGCGTGTTCACCTTGCTGCCCCAGCTCACCTACCTGGATGGATTTGATGCCGATGACCAGGAAGCCCCTGACTCAGACCCTGAAGCAGATGGGGACGGACTGGAAGATGAGTATGAGAATGGGGAAGGTGAGGATTTTCTCCTTTTGGTTTTCTTATTGGGGAACAACCCCCTTTTCCCCTTCTGCACGGTCGTGGTGCTAAATAAATGGTGATTATGACTTGCCGCTGAAGTAGGGCCTGGCTGTGCGGCAAGCTGACGGGGCTTGTTGCTTGTCCTCCTGGTGCACGTGTCCTCTGTGGGATCTCCTGCCTGTCACTGGCGGAGCACTGGGGTCGGAGCTGCGGGCATATTGTCTGGGAGCGGCACGCTTTGGGAACCGTACCGCTTACCTCCCTCTCCTTTTGGTAGAAGGTGAGGAAGAGGATGATGATGACGAAGAAGATGATTTGGATGAAGAAGTCATTGATGATGAAGAAGATGAAGATGATGATCTGGAAGGTGAAGAGGAGGAGGATGGAGTAGATGATGAGGTGAGGCTTTCTGCCATCGGAATAAATCTGCAGCGCCGCGTTGGTACGTTTGGTAGTGCCTTTGTCCCTTAATCTGGTGACCCATCTGACCAGATGTCACAGATGTGGGCAGATCTGAGGAGTGCTGCCGCGCGCTCTGGCTTTTCCCGTACGCCTTTTGACTCGTGGGCTACAGAGTTCACCAGTTCACACTTTTTGTTTATTGCTCGGCCCGGTATTTCCCGTGGCTTCAAGTGAGAAAACCGTACAGCGTCCATCGTAGGGACGCGAGAAGCTATTTAGGATCCGGCAGCTTCTCCCTGCTCGGCCTGTACCTGCCGCCCTCAGGCTGGAGCAGGGCAGGAGCAGCGGGGAAGGAAGATGATGCTGTGGAATCACGCCTTGCTCATGGGATTGTGGTTCTTGTTTTGACTCCAGGAGGAAGATGAGGAGGAAGACGGTGAGGATGATGAAGAAGATGAAGCTGATGATGGTGAGTGGAATCCTAACAAACTAAGTGCTTGCCAAGCTGCCTCAGCAGTCTCAGTTTGCTGGTTTTGTAGAGCTTCCCAAGCTCCAGGGCAGTGCCCTTGTTGCCTGCAAGCTTTTCTCCGATAGAAAGTGCGGCCTTTCTGCTTCTGGGCACCGCTGAAGCTGTTGCTTACGCCTCAGCTGCCTGTTGAGTAGTGGTTATAAACACGGGGTGACACCGTGGTGATGGGGAAACAGGCTTCGGTGCCTGCTGCTACAACCGAGCTGGGTTAGGTCTGCCAAATATTAGAAATTGGCTAAAACCCCAGCTCTAAGAAGCTTGAACCGAGAGTCCATGCGGGAGCAGGGCTTCTGTCACAGAAGCCCGTGTTCGCAGCGTGCGTGAGGAAATGCTTTTGGAGAGACGCGTTTCTCCTCGCAGCTGTAGGGAGGAGGGTAGACCTGAGCGTCTTGACTTGAGTCCAGGCTCTTCTGGTTATAACAAACTATAAACGCCCAAATGAACGTTGACAGGATATAGTGGCTGGCGCGACTTCAGATGATCTTGTGTGAGCTGGGTCAGAAGCGACTGAATTCTCCAGACGCTACGTTTTTGGGGGTGCTCGACACAAAAGCCCGTTTTCAAGCGGCCGTTGTAATGTGGGATGCTTGGAGGGCCTAGAAAATAGTTAGTTAACGTCTCGTGCTAGCCCGGGCTCTTCTGGGTGCCATGAGAAGCTGGGCAGGGTGGATCTCCGCTCTGTAATGGTGCCAGCCTAGTCCGTGCTTGCTCGCCAGCGAGCTGTGGCTGCCGCGGCTGGAAGCCGCAGCTCAAGTGCTGTTCCGCAAGACCGAGCAGAGCTTCACGCTTCGCCTCTTTTTGCAGACCTTCCGCGAGGGGAAAAGAGAAAACGAAATCTAGAGGATGAAGGAGAGGAAGATCCAGAAGAGGAAGAGGACGATGAGGATGACTGATCCGAGCGAGCCAATCAGTTTTACAGACTATGACTGTGCTTGTCTTAACCTCCCCGTTGTGTCTGTGTGAGACTGTAAATCCCCGTCTCCCACTCCTCCCCCCTTTGTATGGCTGCAGCGTCCACAATATATTTTTTTAAGATGTAGAATACTGTAGGCATTCAGGGGAATCTTCCATACAAGGCTCACTTTCTCACAAGTATCTCATGACCAAAGGCTTTTCTCCGTTCTGTGGTTTGTGCAGCAGTTTGCAAAAAAAAAAAAAAAAAAAAAAAAAAAAGAAAAAAAAGAAAAAAAAAAAAGAGAAAAAAAAAATAATTTCCTCCTAGGGTATCTTTCGTGTCTGAAATCAGCCTTGCCACACTGGACCCAGAGCTCCAGCTCGCCACCCCGCCTGACAGCAAAGAAGGCATTTGCTGCCCGCGTGCCCTCGGACCAGCTTTTCTGCAGCCGCTGGAGCCAGCTCGAGCAGCGGGCGCCCATCTGGTTCGCCTCAATGGACTCCGAGCGCGTTGATGGCTGAGGTCTCTCTGATCAGAAATCATGGTGATGTGATCTCTGGAGATGCTTGAAGATACTTTAGTGCTGGAGGACGTGGGGTGCCTGGGGTCTTGGGGGGGGAGGCGGGGGGGGGGTTGGCTGCTTGCAAGACCTGGTACCTCTGACGACGCACCTTGCAGTAGCCCTGCACTTGCTTTCCTATTTTTTTATATATTTTTTTTTTTTTTATAAACTGGAGTATTTTTCCCAGTGGCCACCTAATAACTTTCACTTGGATGTCCACATCGGTCTGATTTTTGCGGCTGTGAGCGTCTTTGCTGCGCTGAGGCTTCTCCTCACCCCCGCAGCAGCCTCTGCCTTTGGGAAGAGATAGGAAATAGCAGGTAAAGGGATACTGCACTCCGTCAAACTCCGTTTCGCACTGTACAGAACACGTTCAACCAGTATCACTGTGATGCACCTAACTCGGCGTTCCCCGGGAGACCGTGTTAGCCTATATATATTCTCAGGGTCCTTCTGCTAGCCAGTACCAGCTCTGGACAGTTGCCTCGGCGGTAGCCTGGTGTTCGCATCCTCCTCCTCTTCCTCCTCCTCCTCCTCCTCCTCCTCCTCCTCCTCCTCCTCCTCCTCCTCCTCCTCCTCTTCCTCTTTCCTTTTCAGCGTGAAGAGCAGCGCGCTGCTCCGCTATCCCGCTCTCCCGCCGGTGTCGGTGCTCTGCGGGAGCGCAGACGGTGCCCCACAGCTCGTCTCCCCCAACCCTGCGGTGGCTGGAAGGGGAAAAAGGGGGGGATCCAGCCAGGCATAGCTCTTCGCCGGAGGGTTTCTGACCCCCTTGCCCGCCCTTCCTCTGCCTGGAGGTGTTCAGCCGGCACATCCCACGCCCGCCTGGGGAGAACCGGCCCCGTGGCATCCCAAGGGATGGCGACAGCTCAGCGCTGGGTGCCAGGGAGCCACGCCGGGGTGGGGGTAACTCCCGTTCCTCCCGCCGTGGGGGCTCCCCGTGGGTGCAGACGCACTGGCACTTTGTGGTGTTCCCCGGGGATCGCTCCGGGTGATGCGTCGGCACCCGGCGCTGGGAGACGGGGACTGGCAGCGGTGCCCTCGGAGGAGAGGGGGGTGTTGCAGCGCATCCGAGTTTCTGTTGCTTTGTTCTGTCCTCGCTGTTGTCTCTTGCGTTGTACAGTCGCTGTAACCATTCGGAGAAGAACTCGTCCTGTAAAATGCAAACTGAGTAACTTATAAATGTTAAAGGAATTTTAAAAAGAAATTTCAGAGCAGCAGTTACTTCTAATTTTTCCCTGCATTTTTAGCAGATTGTATGGATTTTATATTAGCCTAGTAACTGTCAGGTTTTGATTGGTCAGACTAGTCCCAGAAATAAGGATCTCCAGCCCTTTTGTATCTTTTGTTACAAAATTTGGATAAAACTTTTAATAAAGACATCAGTTTTTAAAAATCCATTGCAATGAGCGTCGTCTTGGCTGCCTCTGCTCCGGGACACCCCCCCACTGCTGGGTGGGAGTTATTGGGGCAGTTTTTTTGGAGTTTCTTGGGGGGAGCGGTGACTGTCCCCTGGCCCCAGCAGGGCCTGGCTTTGCCCTGAGCCCCAGCTCTGTGGATGCTGGTGAGTGGAGCTCGGTGCTGGGGCTGGTTTGGGGACACTGGGGCTGGGGACGGAGCCGGGGCTCTGGAGGGGGGTGGAGCGGCACAAACCGTCCCCAACCCTGGCACGAATGTGGCTGTGGGACCTCCGTGGGCTGCAGGAGGTGGCCGCGGAAGAGTTTGCGTGGGCCGGGAGGGTTTAGGGTGGGCACCTGCGTTTGCCCTGGAGGAGGAAACTGGGTGTTCGGGGTACGGACGCCAGGCGGAGAGGGGGAACCCCACTGCCGGCTGGGCTGGGGGGGGGTCCAAGCTGTGCCCGATGCCACGGTGCTCCCCCCTCGCTGGGGGCTGGAGGGGTCCCTCACCTCGCTGGGGCTGCGTGATCCTGCTCTGGCTCTGTAATGAGTTGCTGCTCCATCAGGTCTCAGCAGCGTCAGCGCATCTGTCCCCCTGCTCAGGGCCTGGGGTGAGTGTTTGTGGGGGGGGGTCCATGCTGGATGGGGGGGGCCAGCCCCAGGCCCTGTGTGCGGCTCAGAGCCAGGAGGCAGAGCAGCGCTCGGCTGCTCCCAGCCCTGCTCCCAACCGCCCGCTCGAGGGGCTGCTGCGCCCCGCTGCTGCCCCCTCCCCGCAGCAGAGGGTCCCCCCTTCTCTAATGCAGCCTTGCCTCCCCCCTGCCCACCCAGCTGGGTGACTGTGGGGCTGCCCCACTGCCGTGGGGAGCCCTCCCGCTCGCTCCCCTGTGTGGAGGCAGCAGCGATGGAGCTGCAGCTCGGTCTGTCCGGCCTGGTCTGTCCGTCCGGCTGGCTCTCCGCTCCCCCCGGCTTCTCTCCATCCTCACCGTCCTCCTCCAGGGCTGGTGCTGCCTCTGGCCTGTGACCCCCCCCCGGGGCCCAGTCCCCTGGGGAAGGCGGCGTGGGGAGGCTGCCCAGCACAGGGGTGCAGGGGTGGGGGGGTGGTGGTGGTGGTGGGGGGTGAACCGTGGTGGCCCGTGATGCTGCTCCGCCGTCCGCAGGGCCTGCAGTGGGAGGGAGGCGCAGGCTGCGTTCGGCCCCTCCTGAGCCCCCATCATGGGGCAGAGCTGTGGGGGGGGTCCCGTTCTGTGCCCCCTTGGCTTGGCGTACCCACAGCTGGGCTGCCCTTACTGCCAGCAACACGCTGGGGAGGTGGGAGAGTGAAGCACCCCCCCACCCCCACCCCCACCCCAGGACCTGTGTTCTGGGGTGAATGTGTCTGGGAAAGGGCTGAGCTGGGGGGGGGGAACAAATTCCCCTGGGGTTTGTGTCCCCTCCCGAGGCTGGTGGCAGCACCGGACCCTGGGGCGCAGAGCAGTGGGGTGCCAGCGCTCCTGTCCCTTGCCGCGGCTGGTGGCCGGCCAGCGTGGCGATGTGGGGCACCCAAAGCGGTGTGGGGCACCTGAATGCAGCGTGGGGCACCCGAATACAGCGTGGGCACCCAAAGCGGTGTGGAGCACCCGAATGCGGCATGGGGCAGCCGAAGGCAGTGTGGGGCGGCGTGGGGCACCGGCATGCGGCAGCACGCCTGTGCTCAAACCAGTTTGGAGCAAACTTTTCACCCGGCTGGGATGGGGCCGGCAGCCGCGCGGGCAGCGGGGGGCCGCGGGGAGCCCCGGGGTGGGGATGCGCGGCTGCCCCGCTCCCACGGGGGTGGGGGTGCAGCCCCCCCCAGCTCAGGGCTGGGGAGCGGGGTGCGGAGGAGCCCCTGGGGTGCAGCAGGGGCCCTGGTCTCCACTCGCTGATGGTGATCCCGGTGCTGATACCTCCCCCCGGCAGCCCCGCTCCTGGTGGGGTGGGTTGGCTGGTGGGCACTGAGGGTCTCTGGGTGCTGGGGGGTGGGTGGGCGGGGGGCCGAGATCCTGCCCTGGTTTTGGGGGCCCAAGCTGGGTGTTGAGGTGCCACTGGCAGAGGTTCCAACTCTGCTTCTCAGCCGCCCTTCGTGGTTTGGGATGTGTCGATGTACCCCCCACCCCCTCCATCTGCCCCCTCCTTTGGGGGTGGGGGGGGGCACCCTTAAGGGGCACCCCATCGCCCCCAGGCGCCGCGGGGACCGACAGAGGCTCTCCCGGCCGCCGCTCCTGTACAATTCCCATTTATTATTTTGAGACCTCATTCCAGAGAAGTCCACTAACTCCTGAGCAACCTACGGGGCCCCCCCCACCCCGGCCCTCCCCCGGAGCCCCTGGAGCTGAAGCAACGAAACCGTTCGGGGAGGGAGACGCGGGGTGTCGGGGGTTCAGAGTTTCTGAAAATAAAAGGGAGGGTAGAAATTCAAGAGAAAAAAAAACCAACCACTCCCCCCCGACCCCGCACCCAGCGCTGGAGGATGCTCTCGGTGCCCGGGAAGGGGGTCCCTGTCCCAGCGCGGTGGCATGGGGCTGTGCGGTGCCCCCCTGCGTGGCTGGGGGGGGGGGGAAGGATAGGGAGGAGTAGGAGCAGTCCCACGGGAGCCGGGGGCATCAGAGCTGGGAGTACAGGGAGTTCTCCATCTCCGGCGTCAGCTTGGCGTGGAAGGAGGCGATGCCCACCCCGAAATCTGGAGGGAGAGGGGAAAAGAGCCGTCAGCGCGGTGGCCGAACCCCCTGCACGTGGACCAACAACCCCCCCGCCCCGGCCCTGCTCCCAGGGCATCGCTGCAGGCTGGGGGGGGGCCAGGAGCCGGAGCCCGGCGCCCACCGCAGCGGCCGGTGCCCCCCACCCAGGGCAGAGGGAGCGGGGTACGCGTTGCCCGTGGCCGAACCTGCACCCCCTGCGTGTCCCAGCAGTATCGGGGGTCCCTCCTGCCTCCCACCCCCACCCCCCCACCCTGGGGGCCTTACCCATGTCTGCGTCCAGGCGCCCGGGCTGGGGGGGGTTCTTGCGGTGGTCCTCGATGTGCAGGGTCATCTCCTCGCGGGAGGCGGTGGAGTAGGGGCACTGCATGCAGGTGTAGCGGCCCCGCGTGTGCTCCCACACGATGCGGCTGTTGGAGGAGTGCCCTGCAAGGACGGGCGAGGAGGGAAGCACAGCGCTCGCCCACCCCGGCCCCCCGTGCCCCCCCGCCCCCCCCCCCCCAGCCCCTCGCCTCACCACCATGGCCGTGGTGGTGGTGGTGGTGGTGGTGGCGGCGGTGGTGGGGTGGCTGTGCCCCCCTCCCCGCCAGCGGGAGCCACGCCAAGCGGCAGCGCAGGTTGCAGGGCAGGCGGCCCTGGGTGCTGGGTGCCGTGGGGCTCGCATCGGCCGGTGAGCCCCACGTGCACAGAGGTCCCCTCCCCATAGGGGGACCCCCAAATGTGGGAGCAGGGAGCGAGGCTGTGCCCCCCCCCCCCCCCCGCCACCTCCTCGGCTCCGAATGCCCTTTGCCCGTCGCCTCCCTGCAGCCCATGGAGCGCAGGGCAGTGGGTTTGGGGGCGGGGCGATCGGGGTGGGGGGTGGGGGGGGCTTAAGCCCAAACAGCTGCTGCAGCTCCTTCTCCTGCTGCTTCTGCCCACGGGTGCCGGAGCAACCAGGCTCGGTGGTTCCTGGGGTGGAGGGGGGGTGGGGGGCACAGCAGGTGACACCCCCCCCCCCCGCCCTCGCCATTTCTGAGCCTCTTTGGGCAGCATCCCCTCTCTGTGGCTCCCAAAAAAGGAGGGAGCCCGCTCCCCCCTCTCCTTCTGCTCTCCAGGGAGCATCGTGGCACCCCACGGGGCCTCTCCCAGCCCCTGTGGCCCCCCCCGCCCGCCGTCCCCCCACCCCGCTCCCAGTGACAGAAAGCAGCCCCCAACCAGTAGGTGCCAAACTAACCTGGAGTCACTCCTGAGCCAAAGCATGGGAGGAGTGGGCTGACACTCACACCTGCGGAGGGAATCGAGGGGCAAGACAAGCATTAGGTCTTCCCCTCCCTGGGCTGGGGGGGGGGGCGGGGGAGGGGGGATGGGGGGGGCAGGCCTGGCCCGGCCCCCCGCCTCGCACCCCCAGCACGCCGGGGAGCAGCAGGGCCGGGAAAATTTGGAGGCTTGATTGTTTTTTTGGGTTTTGTTTTTTTTTTTTTTTGGTGGTTGCCGGTGCTTTCTCCAATCGAGCATCCCTGCGGGTGGGACGGAGCCGGGGGTTGCGGGGGGGCAGAGGTGGGATGGGGCTGGGTCGGGGAGGGGGTGCAGGGTGGCCCTGCACGGGGTTGGGAAGAGGGGGATCCTCGGCTGGCCGACGGCGGGTCCTCCTCTGGGAGCTGCTGGTCAAGGCGGGAGCAGAAGAAGGTTTGCCCGAATGGCCCCTTGCGCTCACCTTGGCTTTTCTTCCAGACGGCGTTGGAGACGGGGGGGCCGTGGCCCGGCACGTAGGGCCGGAGGCGATGCTGCGCCGGGGGCTGGGGCAAGCTGTAGGGCGAAGGGTGCACGTAGGACAGGAACGGTCCCGGCACCGAGGAGTGGGGCGGCCCCGAGAACCGAGTCAAGGACGACGGCCCGAAAAGGCTGGGCTCCAGCAGCGGGAAGGGGTGGGGGGCCGGCGAGACCAGCGGCAGCGCCTCCAGCGAGCCGGGCAGCTCGGGGGGGCTGGCGGGGAGCGCGGCGGGGGCCGCCGGGGCAGTGTCCGCGCCGGGGAGGTTGGCTTCTTTCTCCGGGGGTCGGATAACGCTCTGGAGCTTGGGCAGCCCCTCGGGTGGCTTGGCCGGGGGCTCCTTCTCCAGGGCGGAGGTAGCGGGCAGGAGGGGCTTGTCGGTCTTGGGGGGCGGCGCGGGGCTGCTGGCGCTGTCGGAGCAGACGTGCAGGTGCTTGAAGAGGGAGCGGTGGGTTCGGAAGCGCAGCATGCAGTTCTCACACCTGCAGGGGGGGGGAAAGGGGGGGGCCGCAGCCTCAGTGCTCCCCTCTGTGTCACCCCCCACTACCCTACCCTGCCCCATATCCTCGCCCCGGGGTCTGCCATCTGCAAAGATGGGAGCCCGCGTGCTCGGGGCTCTTTGGGAGCTGCCGGGTGCCCCCAGGCAGGACGCGCCGCGGGGGGCGTCTGCAGGGTGGGACGGGATGGGAACGGGGAGCAGCGGGACTCACTTGAAGTAGCGGTTCGGCTTGTAGTGCACCTTCATGTGGGCCATGAGGTCCTGCATGCTGGGGAAGGTCTCCGCGCAGCCCAGCGTGGGGCACTGGAAGGTTTTGCCTTGAACAAACAAATAGGGAAGAGCTTCAGCCAGAGCCCGGCTGCGCTGCACCCCCTCCCCTGTCCCCCCACCAGTGGGTCTCCGGCACCTCCCACGCTCTCCCCATTCCCAGCCGGTGCTCTGCAGCATCTCCCGGATGCGCAGGCACCACCACCAGCGCTGTCGCAGCTTCCAGCCCCGCCGTGCCACCTCCCAGCCATAAAAAGGGCGCCCTGGAGCGACGCAGGGTGTCCCGGCCTTACCCTCGAGGGACTGCGTGGGTCTGTAGTGGACCTTCAGGTGGTCCATCAGCTCCTGCATGCTGGGGAAGGCCAGTTTGCAGCCGTAGCTGGAGCACTGGTAGTGCTTCCCTGGAAGGAGACAGAGCCGTTGGCCTCGTCCCTGCCCCAGCCGTTGCTGTCACCTCCCCGGGGCAGGGCTGGCCTCACCTGGGACAGGTCTGCGCTTCAGCGGCCGCAGGTCCTGGCTTGGGGTCCCTCCGCTCCCCGCCACCGGCATCGGGCCGCCGGGAAGAGCCGCTTCGCTGCAACCTGCCGGGGGGAGGCCGTTAGGTACCTGCTGCCACGGGCAGAGATGACCCTCAGCCCCTGCCATGTCCCTCTTCGCCCCCTTTCCGACCCCTTGCAAACAGCGGTGCAGGAAAATGGGGAGGGGTCCGGCCTTCCAGGGGCTCGACAGGCAGGAGCCCCCCAGGCTGGTTAAAGATGGGAGGGTCTTGGCTCTAGAAAAAGCTGCTGGAATGAAGGCAAAGCCTGACGGTGTCCTGAACACGCGGGGCGATGCCACCTGCACCTCCAGGCACAGCCTCAGGGTGCCCCCCGCCACCCCTCGGGGTGGGATTCGGCCAAAGGCGCCCAACAGCAAGAGGAGCAAAGGCTTCTCCCCCTCGTCCTGCCCCGACTCCTCTCGCCCCTGTGGCACCAGGGACTCACCTGCCCCCTCTCCGGCGTATTTACCCCCCAGGGAGAAGGTGGGCACAGCCTCATCCTTCTCCGTCTTCATGGCCTGGCGGGTGGTGGGCACGGGGCGAGACACGCGCTGCCGACGGCGTCTTCTCCCGGCGATGCTACACCGAGCACGAGGGCGAGAGGTTAAAGTGATGTCAACTGCCTTCTCCTCTTCCTCCTCCTCCTCCTCCTCCTCCTCCTCCTCCTCCTCCTCCTCCTCCTCCGTGTCCCATGGGACCAACCCTCCCACCCAGGGACCTCCTGGCCCAAGCCAGCAGGAGCTCTCGGCTTCACAGGGGCTTTGCAGTGCCTCTGTGGGGGGGGGTGGGGGGGGAAACACGCTGCAAAGGCAGCACTTTGCCCCCGGGGCGTCGAAGCCGGAGTCGTCGCCATCCCTTCCCGCTTCTCCCACCCCAATGGGTGATCCACACCCCCCCCACCCCGAAAGGTCTCCCCCCCCGCAGCTGCCGTCCTGCACAGCCTGCCCCACACATCGCCAGACCCCAGCCCACAGCATCTAGAGTCAAAAATGTCCCGTCCCCCCCCCCGAAAACCAAAGGAACCCCCTGCCCGCAGGGTGACACAGCCCTGGCATGGCCAAAGCAGGGATTGCAGGAGTCGCTCCAGCCCTTCCTGCTCCCGGCCCCACCTGGCGGGGGGGTCTCACTGGATGCCTCCCCCCCAGTTTTGAAGGTTTTTCCAGCCAAGAGCAGCAGCAGGTCCCAGTCCACGGCCAGGAGCATCGGCAGCGAGGCCCGATGCCCGGCTGATGGGCGCGTGGGGACGGTTCCGTCACACGAGCTACATCAGACCGTCCCCAAAATTAAACTGGCTCAGCCTCGTGGAGCCGCTGCGCGAGGCTTCGGCATGCGAAAGGCAAATACTGATAACACCCAGCAAAAAGCATCCAAATAACCCCCCCACTTTGGGAGGTTTCTCAATAGGGTCTTAATGTCAAAGTTAAAAAGAAAATACTGATACTACTACTAATAATATCACCATCATCATCATCATCATCACTGGGGCTGCAGTTGGTTTGCGGGCTGATGTTTTCCCAAGAGCTCAACGGCTCCCGACCCGAAGGTCCCTGGGGACGGGGGTCTGCCCTCATGGCCCTGCCCATCCCTCCGCATCTGCTCCGGAGGCATTTTCCTCTTTTCCCGGCTTTTCCGCTCCAGCCCCGGCTTCCAGCTGGCCACGCACAGCGGGGCTTTAGCCGGACGAAGGCGGGCTCAGCCGCTGTTACTGCAGCAACCGGCGGCGCTGGGATTGCAACCCAGCGGGCAATAAATCAGAGCCGGGGCCAGGGGGAGGAAGGGGGGGGGGGGCTGTGTGTGAAAATCCATGTGGGATTATTTCCCCGGCCGCCCCCAGGCTTACGGCTTTGTTTGGGGGTTGCGGTGCCTTCCCCCCCCCACCTCGTTGTTTTCTCAGCTTCTGCTGGCGCTGCGGGATGCAACCTGCCCCCAGGGCAGGGGGGGGGGTCAGCCCCAGAGCTGGGGGGGTTTGGGGCAGCAGTGGGGGCCGATCGCGTCCCGGGAGGAAAAATTCAGCCCAGGCTGGAGGGGTTGCTTTGCCCCGGTCTGTACGAAGCGGCACGGACAGGGCAGGGGGGTAAACACCGCACGGAAACTTCACGGCAGCTTGGGTGAACCTTGGTTTTATCAGGAGGGGGAAACGCGGTTTTACCAGAAGAAAAAAAAAAAAAGTCTCAGGAATCTTCTCTTGAGGGAGATAAAACATTAAAAGGGTCGCGGCGGGGCTGCGGTTGTTGCCTGCTCAGCCCCTCGCGCAGCCTCCGTGTGCCACCGCCACGTGCCGGTGGCCATCCGCGACGCCGCGGAGTGTTGGTGCTGCCGGGGCATTGCCCGGGAGCGCCAGTCCTCCAGGCTGGAGCAAACCGCCCCCAGGTCCCCCCATTCCCCGCTGGAAACGCCGACTCCGGATCAATCCTCGATGCCACCGCCTGTCCCCAAGGCCTGCCGACGGTCCCCCGGGGACCGATGGTCTCCGATGGCCTGCAGACGAGGCCATAAGGCGGCAGGACACCAGCAGCCACCACGCCAAGAGCTCAGCAGGAGCACAGGCAATTTTTTTCAAGTCCATTTTTCAAGAAACCGAGAAATTCTTCCTCAGCAGCATCGCAGCAGGGCTGTCGGCTCCCGGTGCTCCAGGGTCAAACCCCTTCGGATGCTACAGCTCGTGCTGAAACCTCCCTCCTCTCCCTTGCGGATGCGCTCTCCGTTTCCCGGTTGCAGGCGGTACCCCAGAGAGGCGTTTTAAGCTGATTTTTCTCTGGAAAAGCTGGGAAAATGCCTCTCGTGAGGATACCAACTGGCAGGTCCGGTGAGGGCAGGCGGAGAGATGCGGGCGCATCTCATTGCGGCCATCGTGCCTGCGTCCGGCTCGCTGCCCCGCCACCGTCCCCCCGGAGCAAAGCTGTTCGAGGCAGGTGCGTTTTCGGCAGCCGACACGGCAGCAGCACCGTAGCACCACCATACGCTCGGCCCAGGCCCCGGTTTCCCTGGAGCTGGTGGCACCTGTACCATTTTGCTGTCACTTGTCACCTCCCGCGGGATGGTGCCCAACACGTATCATTCTCCAGGCCCCTCCATTCTGCAACCTGGAGCACGATGCTCCTGCCCAGGTGCCACTGACCTGCCACCGTCCCCAACCCCGGTGACCCTGGGTGGCCGCTGGGGATGTGACTCCCCCAGCGCCGGGTCAAACCCTGCCCTGGAAACCCGAATCCTGGAGCCACCGCAAATTCAGTGTCGCTTTTGGAAGGGTTTCCCTGCCGCAGGTTCAGTCTCCCTGAAAACCTGCCGGCACCAAACTCCCTCGCTCCGGCCCCTGCGGTGAACGGGGACCCTGGAAAAATCCTTCCGGGGGGCTGATGGCGATGGGGAGAACAGGAGGGCTTGCAGCTCACCCAGAGCAGCCGCTGGTGCTGATTCAGTTAATAATTAATACAGCTCATCTTCCCCAACCGAACCGGGGGGTTTATACGTATCACCAAGCACAGAAGGCTTTTCCAAACCCCCCCGCTCCCACCCCGGGAGGATAAATGGGACAAATAATCCTATTTGAGCATCTCCGCGTGGTCTATGGCCAGAGGTTGCAGAGGCTTCCCGAAAGGCAGCTCCTCGGCGTAGGAGACGAGAGACAAAGGCTCCGAACAAGGGGCTCATGTGATCGCTCAGCGCCGAGCGGCGCGGAGGGAGGAAGCGCAGGCTGTGACAGCGGCATGGCTCCCGCCAGCCCCGGAGCACCCCCCCCCGCCCACCCCGGCACGCGCTCCGGCCACCGGCCGCGGGGTCAAAATGCACGTCGTAAATTAAAATGCACATTGTAAATTCTCCTGGTGCTTTCAGACATCACAGGGAGCCCTAGCAGGAGCTGGGGAGGGGGGGGAAGATGCTCCCGTCATCTCTGCCACCCGGCAGCCCTGGGCTTCGTGATGCCCAGTGCAACTTGGGTGCCCTAATCCCAACTTGGGCTGGAGCAGAGCCACCGCCTCAATATTTTTCCCCTCCGTCTCACTGCGAGGGCAGGCTCCCTGCTTTCCAACTCAGAAAATCCACCTGGAGAGCCCTACGGAGCCCACTCCGGACCTCTCCGCAGCGGCTGCCGGTGGCAGCGTGGGCATCCAAAGGGGCGAGCGCTGAGCCTCGCACACAGCCACGGTGCCACGTCCCCAGGGTGGACGCGGGGGCAGTTCGGTCGAGGCCCTTTGGTGGTTCCTTGGGAAAGCCTTCCCCACAAAGCCACCCTGGGCAGCCCGGGGGTCTCGCCATGCCCCCCCCGGCTTGTTCCAAGCCATCAATGACTTGGGGAGCGTGTGAACGGCAAAGAGCCACGCTGGCATTTCCCCACGTCCCCGCACCATCCTGGTGCCCACCTTTACCTGGCTGCCCGCAGTCGGCCGATCCACCGGGCTACATCAGCTGGAAAAAAAAACCCTTTCCTTTCGGGAGCCATCTGGGGAGGATGGATCTTCCTCCCCGAGCCTTGCCCCTGCCCAAGCAGCTCTGGTCTCTGTCAAGTTCCCACCGTGGCCGAGGTGTGGGACCCCCTCGCTCCGGCAGCCGCATCCTCCAGCCCCTGACAGCAACAAAGCGGCCCCCACGTGTGTGGGAAGATGGAGGGACCGTGGGGAGACCCCGGTGGGCGCAGCCCCGGGATGCTCGGGGTGGCGAAGCAGGTCCCGCTGCTCCCACGGGCCACACACACCTGCAGACGGGGGCTAACAGCTCCTGTGTCTACCTGTCCCCATGCTACTAGCCCCCCAGGCTAGTCCCCCATGGCTAGCAGCCCCCCCATGGGTAACACCCCCATGGCTAGTGGTTTCTGTGGCTAGTAGCCCCCCCTGGGTAACAGACCCATGGCTACTAGCCCCTTGTCGGTAGTAACACAGCCACGGCTAGCAGCCCCATGGCGAGTCGCCCCACGGGTAGTGGCCCCCGTAACCCGGAGCCCGCCGTGGGCGGCAGCCCCCGCGGCTGGTGCTCCCCCGGAGCTGCCCCCGCCTCCCCCCCGCAGCTCCCGGTGCACGTCCCACCTCCCTGCAGGGCGCCGGTACTCCCGGTATCGGTAGCCCCCGCCGGTACCGGTACCCCCCACAGTGCCGACACCCCCCCCCCCGGTGCCGGTCCCCCCGTCTCGGTACCGGTGACCCCCTCCAGGTGCCCCGGCGGCCCCGTTTCCCCCTCCCCCCGGTGCCCGGTGCCGCCTCCCCGGCCCGTCCCCGCACGTACCGGGGCTGCGGCGGGGCCGGCGCCGCCCGGAGCGCGCATCAGCGGCGGCGCGGCCGCGGGGCCATTTTCTGCGCGGAGCTGTCGCGAGAGCGGGGGGGGGGAGGAGGAGGAGGAGGAGGAGGAGGACGGGGGGGGGGGAGGAAGGAGCGGTGCGGAAGGGGGGGCGGGGGCCGCGGGGGGGGTGGCCTGGCCCGGCCCCGCCCCGCCCCGCTGCCCCCCGGGTGTTTTTCCCGGGTGTTTTTCTTCCCCCCCCCCGCCCCCCCTCTCTGGCGGCTGCCGGCAGCGGGAGCGATCCGCACCCCAGCGGCTGCGGGCGGCTGGAGCATCCCGGGCCCTCGGCAGCGTCCTGGGGGCCTTTGGAGCATCCCGGGGTCCTTGGAACATCCTGGGGGCCTTTGGAGCATCCCAGGGTCCTCGGAGCATCCCGGGGACCTTCGGAACGTCCCAGGGAGCAGGGAGTATCCCGGGGTCCTTGGAGCATCCCGGGGTCCTTGGAGCATCCCGTGGTCCTTGGAACATCCCAGGGTCCTTGGAGCATCCCAGGGTCCTTGGAACATCCTGCGGGCCTTTGCAGCATCCCGGGGTCCTTGGAGCATCCCAGGGTCCTTGGAACATCCTGGGGGCCTTTGGAGCATCCCGGGGTCCTTGGAGCATCCCAGGGTCCTTGGAACATCCTGGGGGCCTTTGGAGCATCCCGGGGTCCCTGGAGCATCCCAGGGTCCTTGGAGCATCCTGGGGGCCTTTGGAGCATCCCGGGGTCCTTGGAGCATCCCAGGGTCCTTGGAACATCCTGCGGGCCTTCGGAGCATCCTGGGGGCCTTTGGAGCATCCCGGGGTCCTTGGAGCATCCTGGGCCCTCAGAACATCCCGGGGGCCTTTGGAGCATCCCAGGGTCCTCAGAGCATCCCGGGGGCCTCGGAGCATCCTGGGGGCCTTCGGAAAGTCCCAGGGAGCAGAGAGTATCTCGGGGTCCTTGGAGCATCCTGGTGTCCTTAGAGCATCCCAGGCCCTCAGAACTCCCCGGGGACCTTTGGAGCATCCCAGGGTCGTTGGAACATCCTGGGGGCCTTTGGAGCATCCTAGGCCTTTGGAGCATCCCAGGGTCCTTGCAGCATCCCGGGGACCTTTGGAGCATCCCAGGGTCCTTGGAGCATCCTGAAGGCCTTCAGAGCATCCTGAGGGCATTTGGAGTGTCTCAGGGTCCTTGGAGCATCCCAGGGAGCTGGGAGCATCTCAGGGTCCTTGGAGCAGCCTGGGCCCTTGGAGCATCCTGGGCCCTTGGAGTATCCTGAGGGTCTTTGGAGCATCCTGGGGCCCTTGGAGCATCTCGGGGTCCTTGGAGCATCCTAGGCCCTTGGAGCATCCTGGGCTCCTTGGAGCAGCCCAGGCTCCCCCGAGCATCCCAGGGCCCTCAGAGCATCCTGCTGCCCTCGGAGCATCCTGGGGTCCTAAGAACCCTTTGGGAAGCCCTGGACCGCTTAGGGCATCCCTGGGCACCCCAAGCCTTCTGGAGCTCCCCAAGCCCCTCAGAGCACCCTGCACCCCTTAGAGCATCCCAGCGCCCTCTCAGCACCCCGACTTCCTCGGAGCACCCTGGACTCCTCGGAGCATCCCGAACCCATCAGATCACGCATGGCCCCGAAGTGCAGCCCGAGCCCCTCGGAGCCTCCCAGGACCCTCAGAGACCCTGGAGCCCCTCGGAACACCCAGAGCCCCTCGGAGCAGCCCAGTGAGTGATGAGCTGGCCCAGCTCCAGTGGGACCATCCCACTTGCACGGCACCCACTGCCAGGGTGCTGCCCCCCCACCCCTTCCCAATAAAGGCCCCAAAGAAGGGCTGGAAGGTGCAGGAAGGAGTTTCCTAAATCCCCACAGTTAAAAAATAAAATAAAAACAGAGGGTCTGCCTTTCTTCCCCCACCCCCCCCCCCACCTCCCCCCCACCCAGGTTCTCCCAAGCTCCGCAGTGCATCCTAAAAACCTGTGATTTGCAGGAAAAATCACCCCAAGGGGCTGCAGGGGTTGTAAAAACCCGTGATGGGGAGACCCGAGCACCGCTTGCAGCGTGGGGCCACGGAGGACTTCACATCCCAGCAGCCTCCTGCCCCGTGACACCCCCACCCTGGAGGAAACAGGGTCCCCTGACCCCCTCTGTAGCCCCCCCCGTCTCTGGGGCAGGGGGTCTGCCTGCTGGGCTGGGGGGGGGAGGCAGCGCCGGTGGGGGCTGCGGGAGGGAGGAAGAGGAGGGCTGGGACGCGAGGCCAAGGCAGGGCAACGCTGGCGTCACTTCCTCCGGCCGCCCGGTGTGGGGCTCGGCGGGGGGAGCGGGGGGCAGACAGGGACGAGCCCCAACATGTCGTCACCGTTCGTCCCTCTCCCTGCTGCAAACCTCCCGGAACGACCCCGGGATGGAGTCAGGCCCCCCTGCCCCCGCCAAGACCCCCCCACCCCCAGCTGTCCCCATGTCCCACCATCGGGGCACAGAGGGACCCCTGAACCCCGGAGCTGGTGCAGCCGAGGACGGCGGTTTCCAAACCATACGTCGGCCCTGGGCCCCCACGGACATGACCCCCCCCTTTCCCCCCCCAAACCACCATGGGAAAACGCTGCTGCAGCTCGGTGGGCTCTGGATGAGTGCTCCTGGCCGCTTGTCCTGCGGGAAATCGGGGAACGGCGATGGCACCCCCCCGGTCCTGCCGCACCCCGTGGTCCTGCTCTGCCTCGTGGCTTCCCCGGCAGCTCCCAGAGTCGCGCCAGGCTGCGCAGACACCGGAGCCAGGTTCCGGCGGGCGTTGGGTTTCTGGATTCGACATCTCCTGGAGGGTTCAACGTAGAGGGAACGAGGCCACCTCCAGCGTGTGTCCTCCCGCGTCCCCCCCCATTCAGGTGCAGGTCTCTTGCCAGTGGGAGCCCCGGGCCCACACCAGGGTGAAATACAAACTCCAGGCTCAGTTTGTCAGACTCAGATTTGATGAGTCTGATTATTTACCATAATTATTAACAACAATCCTAAATAAACAACAATTTATACCCCAGAGTCACCAAAGCAGTTCCACTCCCAGGGTACGAACAAGCAGCAAAGAGCCGGTCCTTGCTGCAGGGAGGTCACCATCGGAAGCGGCTGTGGGATACGGCGGTCGGCATCGGCACATCCCGGTAGCCAGCGCTGGCCGGGGGGGGCTCGTCAGGAAGCACTTGCTCAACACCGGCGTCGGTGGAGAACCATCGCGGAGCTGCCGCTGGCCCCTTCGGCACTGCCTCGGCAGAGGTGGGGTGGGAGGATGGATGGCGACTCCTTCCTTGCCTCCGGCCACGCGGCCGCGGCGCCCGGCTCAGATCTTCTGCACGTAGTTCCCAGGGAAAAGCCCTTCCTTGCCGTGCAGCCGGCCTTTCCACCAGCCTGAGATATCTGGGAATGGGGGGGGGGGGGCAAAAGAAAAGAGCCGGGTCAGGCACGGTGCTGCCCCAGGGGCGCCGCAGGGCAGGGTGGGATTCCGGCGGTACCTTCCAGCAGGATGTCGATGATGTCCCCCACGTTGAAGCTGAGCTCGTCCACGTCCTGCCCGATGTACTGGTAGAGCGCCTGGCAGCGCGGCACGGCCGCCTTGGGCTGCGGCTTGGGGCGCCCGGCCGGCGGTGGCCGCTGGCTCAGGCTTCGCCGACGTTGCATGCTGCGGGGCCGGGAGACACGGCGTTCGCACCGGGGAGGGCGCGGGGTGCGCTGCACCTCCTTCCCCATCCTGCCCACCCCCACCATCGGCATGCTTTGTGCCTGCAGCTCAGGTGGGTCCTCCCAGTGCAGGGACTGGGAGAACTGGGGTGGGCAAAAGCCCGGGAGATGCCATCCTGCCGGCAAAGCTGGATTGCCCGGAGCTGGTTGGGCTGTTGGTGCGTTGGGCAGCGAGGCCAGTCAGAGGGGACAGAGCATCCCTGGGGGGTGGCAGCAGCGGGAGGGGAGGATGGAGCAGGGAGGGGGACGCGGGCACCCGTTCAGGACCTACCCGGCCACCCCCTGATCGGGCACGTTGAGGAAATCCATGTTCTGCTCGGACGGGGGCCGCGTCTTCGACTGGCGGCTGGCGTTTCGGGGGGGCAGCGCCGCAGCCGGTGGCCCCCGCCCTTGCTTCTGGGGCGCCGTGTAGGTGTCCCGCTGAGCCCGGCCGTCACCGCGCGGGAACTGGGGCGCCCCGTTCCTGCAGGCGCCTGGAAGATCATCCCCCCCACCCCGCATCGGGGATGGTGCATTACAGGGGGCCCCCACTCAGCCCGCACCCCCCAGGAGTGCAGTGCTGGCTGGGTGCGGGCTGGGGCCCCCCCTCCCCATCACCCCCCCTTGGCACTGCCCTCCTCACCTCGGGGTGCCGGTGGGGCGCTTCGGGAGGACGCCGGACACCTTCTGCCACCTCTGCTCTGCGTCACCCCCTTCCTCGTGGGCTCTGGGGGGACACGAGCCCCCCGTTAGGTGACATTCCTCAAAGATGGCTGGGGATGGGGGGCGCTGCCCCCCCGGTTTGCAGCCGGCTGCTCTTTTCTCCGAAACACCCCGTGCTGCCCCATCGCCCGGGCAGAAGCGGGTCCCTCCTGGGCGAAACGCAGACCCCGCAGGGCCGGGGCACATGCCAGCTCACCCTGATGTCCCCAAGCCTCCGACCATGACCTGCAGCCCCGACACTCCTGTCCCCCCCCACCGCCACCCCCGTGTGCCCTGGCACTCACTGGCGTTCCTTGGGAGCCCGTCCCCGATGCTGACCGTAAGCGTTTTGCCTCCGGCTTTGAGGGCGGCCACGTCGCCCTGTCCTCTGACGAAGGTGACGTTGCGGGTGCCGCCACCGCCCCAGCCCTCCTTCTTCACCCGAAACTGTAGTCTGGGGGAGAGAGAGGCCATGAGGCTGCGGGGAGGGGACGCCGTCCTGTTTTGTCACCTCTCCCGGCCTCCATCCTTACGTGTCCTTGAAGGAGAGGCGCAGCTTGGTGCGGGTGAGCTCCTCGTAGCGCTTGCACAGGAGGCTGATCAGCTCCGTCTTGAAGATGGACTCCAAGAAATTGTCGGCATCGTTCTCGTGGAGGATGAAGAAATCATCCTGCCTGGTGCTGGGGGAGGAACCCCGGCGCGGGGGTGTCAGCGGGGGCAAGGCTGGTGCCCGTCAGTGCTGGGAGGGAACCGTGAGACCCGGCTGGGGCTGGGTCCACCCCGAGTAAATTTGGGGGCAATTTAGCTGGAAACCTCCCCAACCCCCAAAGCCCCATCTGCAAAGCGCTCTGTGGGGAGCCTCCTCCGATGTCCCACTGCCTCCACGGGCAAGGGGCCGGGGGCACCGGAGCATGGAGAAGCTGGTGGAGCTGATGAGTGAAGCCCGACAGCGCGGACCCCTCCGTGTGGAGCCCGTGCTGGGGGACGCACCTCAGCGAGACGCCGCTCACCGCCTGGAGCTCCACCTTCTTCTTGAGCACCTCCTTGATCTGCCCCTTCTCAGGACCTTTCTTCACCTTCTCCCGCCCGATCAGGTAGAAGTACTTGGGGGTGAGGATGAAGTCCCGCTTGATGGGCTGGGAAAGGGCAGAAGCAGGGGGTGAGGGGGGTTTTTTGGGGGGCACAAGGCCTGCACACACATCCCACCCAAGGGTGGCCACCAGGAGGCATGGCTTGGCCTGTCCCAAGCCCTGAGCGGGTCCACGTACCTTGAATCTCCGGTCGTACTTGGTGATGGAGTCGGCGAAGTCTATCCGCTCCCGCTTGGCCAGGAACTGGCGCAGCTCCGGCCGCTCCTCCATGCCCAGGTAATCGCCCACAAAATTCCTGTTGATGCTGTTCCTCCTCCGCTCTTTGAAGTTGTAGAGGATGTTGGAGGCTGTGTGGGACCCCGAAGCGATGCTGGTCGGAGAGGGCTCTGCTCCAGTGGCTCAGCCCTCGGCCCAGCCCTCGGCCCCTGCCCTCCCAACCCGGCTGCGGGAGCCATGGCACGGACCGTGGCAGCAAGAAGTGGGGCTCGTTTTAAGCCATGGGAGGAATCTGAGCTGCTTGAGCCTGGCCAGCTTCGAAACCCGTTAACGGCCCTCAAAAAACCTTGTGCAGGGGGAGCACAGCTGCTTTCTGGGTTTTCCCCCTTGATTTTTTCCTGCATGCTTGGGAGGGTGCGAAAACACCCATGATGGGGTCAGGTCATGACCGCTGGTCTCTCCCATCCCTCTGCCAATGCTGGCTCTCAGCTGCTCCTCTCCGTCCCTTTGCAGGCAATGAAAGGCAGAGCGAGAGAGCGAGAGGCTCCCGTTTGTGTCCTACAGCCCCTCCCAGGGCTGGAAATAGAATCACAGAATCGCAGACTGGTTTGGGTGGGAAGGGACCTTAAAAACCACCCAGTGCCACCCCCTGCCCTGGGCAGGGACACCTCCCACCAGCCCAGGTTGCTCCAAGCCCCGTCCAACCTGGCCTTGAACCCCTCCAGGGATGGGGCAGCCACAGCTTCTCTGGGCAACCTGGGCCAGGGGCTCACCCCCCTCACAGCAAACAATTTCTTCCCCAGATCTCACCTCAATCCCCCCTCTTCCAGTTTGAAGCCATTAGCCCTCATCCTATCACTACCTGCCCTTGCAAAAAGTCCCTCCCCAGCTTTCTTGTAGGCTCCCTTCAGACACTGGAAGGGGCTCTCAGGTCTCCGCGGAGCAAAGAATCCATTCCCTCCTTTAAGATGTAGGAAAAGACCCCGGGCATCTCACGGTCTGGTCTCTCCTCACCCCCCTCCTCGTTAGTGCCACAATTAGCAGCCAAGCTGCCGCTCTCCTGCCACTCTGGCAGCTGGGCTGTCCCCAGCGAAAGGCAGCCTAAAAGGGGTGCTGGGGTGTTGGTGTCCCCGTCCTCGCCCGGCCTTACCCTCCTCTCGCATCTGCTCGTACTTCCGTATGGCGACGTGCCGGCGCCAGGCCTTCTGGATCACCCGGGCGAAGCCGTCGAATTTCCGCTCCCGCATCTCCTCCAGGAGGAAGAGCTGGGAGGGACACGGGGGGCTGAGCCCGGCCGGCCAGGGGCCACCCAGCGCCCGTGCCGCATCCCTTCTCCCGCACATCGGCACCCCAAACCCTCCCTGGTGTCGCCCGAAGTGATGCTCGGCCACACGCAGCATCACCCTGGGGAAGCGGGACAAGGAGCAAAGCTGGGCCACCTACCGATTCGGGGTTTTTGACAAACACCTTGCTCCGACCCATCTGGTACTGGTCCGGGTCCATGTTGACGGAGCGCAGCAAGTGCTGCACCCCTTGCCGCTCGTCCCCGCGCCAGGACGGCCACGTCTCGGGGGTGAGGATGGCGTAGCTGCGGGGTGAGAGGTGACGTGAGTGGTGGCCGGACTGCAGGGACCTTCTACCTCCCCCCCCCCCAACCCCATCCCGGTGGTCGCTCACCGTTGCAGGAATTTGTGGAAGAGGCGGCGGTAGGCGAAACCCGCCCGGCGCACGCGGATGTTCTCCTTCAGCCCCAGGTACTCCACTTGGTGCTTCACCCTGCGCAGCGGGGAGGGACACGCTCGGCGGGGGGTGGCAGGTCGGTGGGGGACCCGCTCGCGCCCGTCGGCCGCTGCTTGGCACGGGGATGCCCTCGGCCGTGCGTGCGGGAGAGCTTCTGGGGCTCGGATGGAGCCTCTGGGTGATGGATGTAGAGGGACGTGTGCGTCCCCACACGCTCCTCAGCGCCTGCCTCACGCTCCCCTGGGTCTGTGGGACCAGCCCAGGGTGCAGTTTTTGGAGGAAAGCTGGTCCTGGCCACATGCCCATCACCGGCCCCCCCCTTCCCCAGGCTCTGTGGGCTCCTGATACAGCAGGAGGGGCCTCTGTTACCTGCTCTCCTCCCAGTCCCGGGGTTTCTTGGTCTCGTTGGGTTTGATGCAGCGGATGTAGTGTGGCGTGCACTTCATTAGCGTGTTCACCAGGTCGTTAGCCTGTTTCTGTTGCAAGGATCGACCTCTGTAGCGTTAAAGGCATTGGTGGGAGCCCATCGCCCTGCTGCTGCCCCAGAGGCAGCTACTGGCCCGCAGCCTCCAGGACGTACCTTGATTTTGGAGCCCGCGGTGGTCGGTCGTCCCTTTTTGTCAGAATCAAGCTTTTCTGGGAAAAGCATCCGGATGAAACCGCTGAAAGGCAGGTGACAGTCCCCCGGTGAGAGCCGCCAGGGTCCCCAAGCTCAGCCCGCGCTGAGCTGGAACCAGCTCCAGCTCCGCTTTTCTGCTGCCGGGAAATCCTGCACCGCGGATGAGCCCGTTCCCACCCCCCCAAAACTGCCCCCAGTGATGAGCCGGATGGGTGCTGGTGGGCGAGCACCCCTCTGCCCAGCCCTGCCGCCCCTGGGTGCTGCTGCGTTCAGCGGGGGGACGCTGCTGGTACCCGTGGGGTGATGCAGGATGCCGAGCACCCCGAGGTGTGGTTCCAGCAGAGGCGGGACTGGATGCTGAGGATGCTGCCCTCTGCCCCAGCCCTTTTTGGGGTGGCCCCTGGGATCCGCAGCGCCGCCAGGACTCACTATTCGCTGCTCTGCATGAGCTCGATCAAGTCGGTGAAGAGCACGTCCCGGTTGCGCTCGCAGAAGCCGTTCACGTCGTAGGAGACCTGGGGGCAGGGGGGGCACTCAGCCAGGGCTACGGGGTGCAAGGTGTGGGGTGCGGGATATGGGGTACGGGGTGTGGGGTGCCGTACCTTGCCTGCGTAGTGGTGGATGACGAAGCCCGAGCTCCAGCTGTTGAAGTGCTCGTGGTTGCCCACGGCCGCCTGCAGCTTCTGCAGCAGGGTCTGGTCCGCCCCCTCGCCGGTGGCATGCATGGTGGCACAGACGTCGTCCAGGACGCTCATGATCCCGGGGGGGTTCTGGGAGAGGGAGAGAGAAGCCATGGGTGCCCAAAGGCCCAACCCCGCACCTGGCTCTGCCCGAACGCCCTGCGCTGGTCAAAGCTGCTTCACGCTGGGCCGCAGCTCAGGTTAAGGATGCAGAGCTGTGCGTCCCAGGGATGCTCCCCAGCAGGACCAGCTTCTGCCACCCGTCCCCGGCAGCACCCAGCCCATCCGACACCCCCTCCCTGGGTGCCTTGGCTCCCCGGGTGAGCCCCCCCCGGAGGAGGGGACCCCACTCACCAGCTTGTTCTCTATCAGGTCGCACACCACCTTGTTGTTGAAGTACTGGATCTGGGTCCACTTGATCCCTTCCTGCACGTATTCCTCCTGGGGAAGCACAGGGAGAGCGGGGTGGGCCCCCGACCCCTTGGGATATGCCGCAACCCCCCAGCTCTGGCCGTGGCATCGGGTCCGGCCGGCAGTGGGGGCGCAGGGTGCAGGAATCGGGGTGCTGGTGCAGCCCCCCCTAGTCCAGCCCCCCCCAGTCCAGCCCCCCCCCCCTTCCCCCCCATACCTGCTCTGCCTTCAGGGTCAGCTCTATGAAGATCTGCTGCAGCTTCTCGTTCACGAAGTTAATGCAGAATTGCTCAAAGCCATTTTTCTGCGAAAGGATAAGAGACGGAAGAGAAGACGGGGCTGAGTTGGCTTCTGCTCCTCTCCCCGCATCGGGGAGACCCCAGACAGCAGAGCCTTTGGGTGCTGCTCCAGGGACCCTTCTTGGACCCATGGACTGCTAACGGCCCCCTGCGTCGGCCACCCTCCTTGCTGCAGAAGCCAGGAAGAACGTTCCCCAGCTGGGCTCCTACACCCGAGCAACACATACCTGGAATATTTCAAAGCCGTAGATGTCCAGCACCCCGATGCTGTACTCCTCGTATGGCTTCTGCATAGCCCGGTTGATAGACTGTGGGGAGAGACGGGATGAATTCCCTTCATCAGGGGCGGACGGGGCCAGTTGGGTATGGGAGCGGAGGGCGAGCATCCCCTCCGCACCTTGGCCATGCTCAGCCCAGCCCGAGGGGACCACACACCTCCACGAGGAAGTCGAAGACGCGCGCGTAGAGCCCCTTGGCCAGGGCGTCGCGGGTGTAAGCCGCCTGCTCCACGTTGAGGGTGACGGTGATGGACTCGGAGCGGCCACCCCACTTGCTGTCCATTTTCCTGCTGGTGACCTTCTCGTTGAGGCGGTCCTGGTCGATCCCCAGCAGGTAGGCAGGGAAGGCCAGGGCTGGGCAGAGGGGGGGGCGGTCAGGGCTGCCTGCTCCCCGTACACCCCCGGTGTGCTGCCCGTAGCCACTGCTGGACACCCCCGGGCCCATCCAAGTGCAAAGGACAGCGGTGGCACGGCAACCAGGGACCTGGGACATGGTCCTCCCTCTGCTAAATCACAGCAAGTGACTCCTGGCATCCATCCCCTTGCTAATTAAGCTCTGGTTGTGCTGTTTGCTCGCTGCCTCAGTTTCCCCACATCTAGCGTGGGGAAGATGCTGATGCTGCCTCTCTCCTCTGCCAGGGGATTTGTGCTACGAA
This sequence comes from Larus michahellis, assembly GCF_964199755.1. Lineage (NCBI taxonomy): Eukaryota > Metazoa > Chordata > Aves > Charadriiformes > Laridae > Larus > Larus michahellis. The sequence continues at coordinate 2,453,483 of NC_133918.1, read as the reverse complement.
GAGTTTGCAATTCATTGCCAAGGGTCTCTGGGAACTTGGCCCCCTCCCTCCGGCCCAGAGCGGGGGCAGTTGGCTACTCACAGTCCGCATTTTCCACCCGAGCGTAGTTGCCTTCCTCCCGAAAGCTGATGTTTCCCAGGTGGAGGATCCCGGCCACGATCTGCAGCACCAGCTGCTGGTCCTCGCCGCGGATGCCGATGACCTGCATGGCGTTCTGGGGGCACGGGCAACCCGTCAGCCCCTGCCTGGCCGCAGCCGGCTTTGGGGACTCCCCCCACTCCCAGACACCCACCATGGTCTCATGGAAGTCACTGCGGTCGTCCGTGCCCTCCACCTGGTACGTGTCCGACTGGTTCAGGTAGTAGTAATAATCCGGGCTCATGATGCCCAGGTTCTGCCGCTGCTCTTGGGACGCCCCTTCGATGAGCTGGGAGAGAAAAGGGGGCTGTGGTGACCCGGCCCCCGGCCCCCCCGGCAGCCCGGCTGGCTCTGAGCCCCCCATACCTGGTAGTAGATGTGGAAGTTCCTCTCGCACTCGTTCTGGCTCACCACCCGCGACTTCTCCAGCAGAAAGTTGGAGATCTTCCCCCCGTCGGGTTCGCCGCCCCGGCTGAACTGGATCTCGAAGTACTTCCCCTGCCCCGGCACAGCTCCCGCTCAGAGCCCGGCCAGTGGGACCCCCGGCTCCCCCCGGCCCTGCCTCCTCCCCTCCTTCTCCCACCGCGCTGGGAGCATCGTTGGGACGGATCCTGCCCTCTGCGCCTGCCCCGCTGACTTACAAAGCGACTGGAGTTGTTGTTCCGCACGGTTTTGGCGTTCCCGAAGGCTTCCAGCAGCGGGTTGGACTGGAGGATGATGTCCTTCACGTGCTGGGGACAGTGGAGGGGAAGGGGCTGAGACAGGGGGGGCCACACGCCTGCGCCCCACTGCAGCAGCCCTGCCTCGGGGCTGGGGACTGTCCCAGGGCTTTCGTGTCCCCAGGGCTCTGCCCGTCCTCAGCCCTGGGGCCGGGGCTGCTCCGGGTGCCACCGTCAGCCGGGGGGAGCGGGGGAGCAGGGCGGCGGGGAGCGGGTAGGTTGGGAGGTGAAGCGATGAGCGGTGGCTGGATGGTGGCGGGGGGGGGGAAACAGCCGTACCTGCACTTTCTCACCGCCCCCGGACACTTTGGAGATGTAGCCCATGATGTATTTTGCTGCCACCGTTTTCCCGGCTCCGCTTTCTCCGCTGGGAAAAATGTCAAAGCAGAGGAGATGTCAAACGGGTGGGGATGGCAGAGCAGGGCTGGGGGGCGACGGTGGGTGACAGGGCCGTGGTCCCCCTCTTGCCATGTACTCTGAGCGTGTGGCAGCGCCATTGCCGGGGATGGGGCTCCCCGGGTGCCCTGGGATATAAGCGGGGCTGGAGCAAGGCTAGGTGAGGAGCCGCTCCGGGAGGAGACGTTGGATTTGTCGTTGCTGGATTTTGGAGGGGAGGAGGGAGACGTGGGAGCCTCAAGGGGAAGTCTCCGTCCTTGCCCCACATCCTGACCATTTCCCTTGCAACACTCAGCCGGAAAAAGCGCGTTGCACAAGGCTGGGTCCCTGCCTGGGGACAACCCGGTCACAGCCCCGCTGGTGCTCACGGCCCAGGACGATGGTGTCCCCCCGGGGACATCCATGCGCCGGGTCCCCCAGGACCCACCGCTGGGCTCCAGCCTCCGCTGGCCGCTGCCTGGCTGCCGGGATGTCCCCAGGGTGTGGGGACAAGGGGTGATGGGGACAGCCGTCCCCGGACCGGTGGCACGGGGTCCCCACCTGTGCCCCTACCTGATGATGACGCACTGGTTCTCCCCGTCGATCAGCATGTTGCGGTACATGTTGTCGGTCAGGGCGTAGATATGGGGGGGATTTTCATACTGAGCCTGAAGGGGGGACAAGGGACAGCAGCGCTGAGCACCGGGCAGCCGCCAATCCCCCCCGCCGAGCCCCCTCCCCACATCACGTCCCCTTAGCTCTGCCCGTGCATTGCAGGCGGCAGCGGCATGCAGCCAGCACCGGGAATTAGCCGCTTGCCACAGCCATGGGCTCATCGCAGCCCGCCAGATGTTTGGTTTTTTTTTTTTTTCAACTCCCCCCTCCTCCTTGGGAAGCTGGTTGTGGCAGAAGTTGCTCGGAGCGGATGGATTTCCCCATGTTTGGGTTGCTTTGGTGTGTATTTGTGAGCTGAATTTCCCAGGAATGTGGTTTTTCTCCCGGAGCCTCGTTACTGACTCGCCATCAACGCGCTCGGGAGCACCGACCCCCTGCAGCTCCCGCAGGGCTGGGGAGGACGGGGACGCTCGTGGGACACCCTCCAGGTGTTTCACGCCAAATTAAACCCAATGAAGGGGTTTATTGGGCTGGCCGACCCCCAACCCCCCCGCCCCCCAACCCCGGGGCCGGCGCGCAGCAGCCTCACCGCCCCCTGGTACAGCTCGATCTCCCGGTCGGTGAAGTACGGCATCTGCTTGAAGGGGTTGACGGAGATGAGCACGGGCCCGATGTAGGTCTGAGCGGCAGGTTAAGGTCCGTGCGTCCTTTCCCATGTCCCCCCGAGGCAGCGTCAGCGCGAGAGGTGCCAGGAAGGTGGTGGTGGTGGGGGGGTGTCCCTGCCTCCTCCAGGAGCACCACGAAGGTTTCCAGAGCTGCTGCCATGACTTAGTGCCATGGGGCCCCGGTGCTTTGTTCCCTCGGCCCTGGTGTGTCCCCCCCGGTGTGACCGGTGCAGGGTACAGCGGGAGCATCCCCTCAGCTCCCCCGGCTTTGTGCGTTGCTGCCTTTGGCTGAGGATTGGCTCCAAAAGCAGCTTTCCAGCATCCCGCGGCCCCCCGGCATTCCCCTCTGCTCAGCTGCTCCTGCTCCATCCGCACCTTTCGCAGCAGGAGACTGTCTCCGTTTTACAGCCAGGGAAACCGAGGCACGGAGAAGGGAGAAACCGCTGGCTCCTGCCTTTCCCTGGCCACCCAGCCTCCCTGACCCTGCCTGCCGCATCCCCGAGTCACCCAGGAGCGGACAGGGGGACAGAAAAGCTGGGAATCGTGCCTGGGAATGACACAGCAGCAGAATGGGGATGAGCCCCCGGCGCCCTGGGGCAGGCGGGGAGACGGAGGCTGGGGACAGAGCGGTGCCAGCGAGGTGACCCCGAGCCCTCCATGTCCAATTTTCAGCCCACCTGGCAGCCGGGAGGGGGAAGAGCAGCCGAAGGGCCGGAAGAGAGGGGCTTTTCTGGGAAATGCAGAAGCGCGGGGCGTTGAGTCACGACCAGACGGGGCCCCTGCGCCCAGCGGCAGGCCAAAAAAAAAAAAAAAAAAAAAAAGGAAGAAAGAGGCTGCGTGGGGTATTTTTTTTCCCTCCGAAAAAAAAGAAAAGCCAACGCCAAAGCCAACCCCTAAACGCATTTAAAGCCCCAGGGCTGCCGAAGGAGCGGGGAGGATGGCTGCGTCACCGCCGGCCCGCGGCAGAGCATCGCCTTGTAAGGACAGAGCCGCCTCTTCAGGGAAACCGCAACCGCTCGCAGCGGCGTGGGCAAGCGGCTCAGCACCCCGCTCAGCCCCCGCCGTGCCCCGCAGGCATTCCGTCCCCTGCCCCGGCAGAGCTGGGGGGCATCCCCCAGCAGGTGCCGGGGTGTGTGGGGGGACGGCAAGGCGAGGGCTCAGCGCCTCGAGTCGTGGGCGTGGGGACACGTCCCCATCCGCACCGCGCAGTCCGAGGGCCGCCGAGCTTCGGGCAGGGTGCGCGCGGCGGAGTCAGCTCCGCCATGGGAGCCCCGCGACCGCAAAAGCGTCGGGGCTGGGGATGGCAACGGGGAGGGGGCAACACTGGGCAGGGTGGGAGCTTTGCACCCCGGGTGGCTTCTCGGGGTGGGGGTAACCCTGGTGGAGAGTGAGAGGTGGCACCTCGTCCCCGTGTCCGCAGGGATGCTCTCACTCCGTCCAGGGGTTGCTTGGATTTGCTGGGGGTGCAGAGCCCCCAGGGCACACGGGGGGGGGTGGATGACAGCGGCAGGGGACAATGGCCACTACTGCCACCGGGGTCTGTCCCCCTTGGGGCTGGCAGGCGGGTCTTCGGTGCGCGGGGGCAGTGGGAGACAGCGGATGAGGGGTTACTCTGTGCTCTTTGCTTAGAGCTTTGTGGTCACGAAGGAAGGACTAAGGTGGTCCCAGGGCACGGCAGGATGGGCATCACGGTTGCAGCACCTCTGCCAGGTGCAACTCAGCTCGGGAATGGCGGCATTCCCCCCGCCGATCCCAACCTTGTCCCACCACAGCGTGGGGACGGGACGTTCTGCAAGTGCTGGGGCAGCCCTGGTTTGGCCCCCGCCCTGGCAAAGCCTTGGAGCCCAGCCCTGTCGCTCCCCGTCCGCATCCCGCCGCCCAGGGAAGGATACAAAGATGTAATCGTCCATGAAACGCTTCTTGAGGTTCTCCACGATGGCCTCCTCGGAGATCTTGGAGAGCAGGACCATGTCGTCCACGCCGCTCTGCTTGACATTGTGGCTCTGCCAGTGGAAGCGCTCCTTGCTGCCCTGCGGGGACAGGGACACAGCGACTGCCCCGGGGCCACCACCCGCGGGAGTGGGGCTCCACGCCTGGATCCCCCCCCAGATCCCCCCGAGCTGCTGGTGGCTGTAACTGGCCCCTGCTCCCGCCGTGGCACCAAACCGGCACCTTCAGGTGGGCGCAGAGCGGGGTGTTTTGGCCACGCTGGGAACTCGCAAAGCTCAAAATGCCAGCGCTGTCGCGCCGGGGCTTGTCCCATCCCTCCGGTCCCTCCGGCCGGATCCTGCCTCGCCGCGGGTCTGGCACCCCAGCGAGGAGCCGACGGGGCTCCCACAGCCTGCGGGCACGTTTGGAACACCAGCCCTGCTCGTTACGGGGGTAACGAAGGACTAACGAAGCAAACGCCGCACAGGCTCTGCTTATGAGTCAAAGGGGGCAGCAAAAATAACCCAGGGGAAAGGCAAAAATTGCAGCTGGCGGGGGCATCCCCGGCACCGCGCATCCTCTGCGCCCCCGCGTCCCCTTTGCAGTGGGGCAGATGTGGGCCTGTGCCCCCCCCTGCCCTTCTCCCTGCCCGGGGGGGTGCCAGCACCCGCTTTCCATCCGCTGCCCCATTACCCGGCTCTGTCCTCCAGGGGCTGTGGGGCAGCAGGAAAACTGTGCTGTGATTAAAGCCTTCAGGGGGGCTAAAACCAGCCCTGAGCTGGGAGGGGGGGGGAGGGTGAGATTTCACTGTGCATAAAAAAAAACTATTGAAAAGCCCCTTGTTCTCGATGCCGCGGAGGAGACGCGCTGAACGCTGCCGCGGTGCCCGTGCGGCCCCCGGTGCGGTGCCCAAGAGCGGACACCCCCTCTGGAGCTGCCCATGGCACCTCTGCCCCCATCCCACACCCCCGGGGTTCCGCTTTCACCCCAGCGCTCCCGGCACTGATTTCACTTCTCGTCCCCCCCGGTTGCCCCCGGCCTCTTAACTCTTTCCATTTCCCTTTTCTTCTCTTCCCCTTTTGCTTCGTTTTCCTGCCGGCTCTCAAGATTTCAGGCCTCCAGACCCCGATGCCTTTGCACCCTCCCGTCTGCCCCCTGATTTTCACGGGCTGTCCCCAGCCCCCCCGCACCCACCCCGGGATGCTCGGCCCATCCCGGCACCAGCGCGACGGGGGACAGAGGGACCGTCATGGAGCAGGGAGGAGCTCGGCAGCATCCTGCAGCTCCCCCCGGCCGCCTCCGGCCCCGCTGGGCTTTGCAACCCAAAACGCCATCCATGTGCCCCCTCCCGACCCCAAGTGCAGCTCAAGCCCCCACAGCCGGCAGAGGGGCTTTTGGCTTCGTTGTCCCACCACCTTCCCTTGGGACGCATGGACCTGGGGTGGTCCAGGGGGGATCGGGGCTGCTCATGCAGCCTGAAACCAGGCAGGGAACTTCTCCTCTTCCTCCTGTTGGTTGCTTACGGCCCTTTTTCTTGCCTTCCCCTCCTCTTCCTCCCCTCCATCCTAATAAGCCCCTCGAAAAGCCACCAGCAAAAACGCAGGTGGGACCTGTCAGCTGCTGCCGGTCGCCATGCTGTCACCCGGGGGGCTGTCGGTGACCCCAGCAGCTGCCCAGCTTCAACCCAACCTGGCCAAAACCTTGTCCTTCAGCTGGAGAGGAGCAGGTTGGGAGGACCCACAGGGAGCCGGACACCTCGGTTCCCCATCCCATGCCCCCATCGCCCTGAGCCCTCCGGCGCGGGCACCCTGGGCTCGCATGGCCGGTTCTGGCACCAAATTAAGGCAAATATGAGTATTTCCTGTATTGCAAGCTCGGCGCTTTTGAGCCGACACCCCGAGTTTCTCCTTCAGTCAAAGGACTGCTCAGAGCTGTCAGCGGCGAGCACGTGCCTTCGTGACACCTCCTCTTCCTCCGGGCGCAGGTCGGGTGCTTTCCTGGCTCGGCAGGGGCACCTGGTGCAGCGCAGCTGCAGGGAAAACACCGGCTGGCTTTAAATGAAGGGTTTTGTCCCGGATATCTGCGAGGCCCCGGGTGTTTCCACCCTGTTTCTGGGAGCATGAAGTCAGCCTGGCTTTCCCTCAGCACGTCCCGAGAGGCGGCACGGGGCCGGGGGGGGGGTGTTCCGTGGGGCCAGGGCTCACTGCGCCGGGTAAAAGTCTTGCGGGGAGGATGAAGAGGGATGATGCTCCCTCAAAACCGTGGCGCTGGCCAAGCTCGGCGCCCAGCAAGCCCTTGGGCATCCCTGCGGGGAGCGGGGGCACAAAGGGGATCTGCTTTCAGTTTTGGGGCAGCGGTTCCTCAGTCCCCTCCTCTGTCCCAGGGCAAAGCGAGGGACGAGCCAGCGTCCAGCGGCTCGACAGCCGCCGCCGCGGGGGTCCCCAGGGAGGGGGACTGATGGGTGGCCTGGACCAAACGCCTCCGTGAGGCCATTTCATCCTCAAGCCGAGCGGGGAGCAGCTTTCGGCAGCCCTTGGCCCGGGCTTTAAGGAGCAGTTTGCAGCCGCTTTGCACAAGGGGCTTTGAACGAGGGGTGGGTGCGTGGGGACCCCCATTGGCACCCCCCAGGAGCACCCCAGCCGAGGGCTGCGGGCTGGGGACCGTCACCACCGCGGCCACCGCCTGTGCCGGCTGCTCACGATAGGATCGCCGCGGGAGGGGAGCAGCCCTGCAGATGGCAAAACATCATCTGTTTTTCTTCAAAGCTCAGGTCTGAGCCACCAGAAAACCCCGCCAGCCCCGAGCCGGGAGCGGACGCAGCCCAAGGTGACACCTTTTGCGTCGAGAGAGGATGAGCCCAGATGCAGCCAACACCTTAAAACCACCGGAAACCTCGAGAAGAGCCACGCAGGGTGCTGCTGCTGTCACCGCCTGCCAGCTCCCAGGCACAGGCAGCGTTTGGGGACGGGGTGTTTCTCCAGGGCTTTGGGGACCGGGGCCGTCCCCGGAGCTGGGACCCCCCGGGCAGGGGTGGGGGTCGTGGCGGCGCAGCTCCACAGCCCTTCATGAGGCCACAAAACGCCTTCAGGTCTCGGGTGGTGGCGGTGGGGAGGACAGCGCGTTTTTGGGGGGGGACAGCATCTGAGCAGCCTCTCAGAGGTGACAACCGCGACCATGGGTGGGAGAAGGATCCGTTTCAGCCTGGCCGCCGTCCCCTTCCTGGCCGGGCGGAAATGTCTGGGGACTCTGAGACACGGAGGGAGCCGCGGGCTGAAGGACATGCACCTTGCGGACCCTTACTCCGTGTTTGAGCATCTCCCTCATTTTTAGAGCTTTCATCTTCCTCTTCTGCCTCCAGACCAACTTCCAGCTCTGGATGCTGCCCCGCGTCCTGCCCGTGGCCCCGGATCCCTGCCTGCGCCGGGGTGCGAGGTCCGACCCTGGGCATGGGGGTCCTGGCTTGAGCTGGCCTGGGGGGGGGTTACGGCTGCCCCCGGCAGCCCCCGCTGCCCCGCTCGGCTCTGCCCGCACTCTGCGGCACCACGGGCGCTGAAACCAGAAGCCCTGGTGGGAAGTTGGGCCGGGAGGAACACGAAGGTTCTCCTGCAGGTACCGCACCGGCGACGGCAAAATCAAAACCACTTTGTGTCACCCAGACCTTCACGCCCGGTGCCCTCCATCCTCCTCGGATCCGCACTCCCGGGGGCACCGACCTGGCCCCGGCTGCCCCCCACCTGCCCCAACGCCTCACCCAGCCCCAGCTCCGCTCCCTGTCCCCACGCCAGGGCAGCACCGTCCCCTCTCCAGAGGCAGGGGACACTGGGCCGGCTGCTGGCACCGCCCGGAAAGCAGCAAGGGACCAGGATGGGCGCAGGAGGGGACAGGGCTGAGGTAGCCCCGAGGTGGCAGGAAGAGGGGGTGACATCCCCAGGGTGCCCGAGGGGGACAGGGCGGGGGGAGCCCCAGCGAGGGCCCCCCTGGCACTCACCATGGTGTCCCTGCGGCTCGCCCCCGGGGACGGGGCACTCGGGGCTGCTGTCACCGAGGGCCCAGGTTCATCTCGAAGCGCTTTGCTTTTGTGTTTCTGCTGCAACTACAAATTGCAACCAAATTTTTTTTTTTTTTTTTTTTCCTCCTCCCACTTCCTCATTTCGTACCGGTTTGCCAGGGGTGGGGAGGGCGAGGGCGGCTCTTTGCTGCTGGGGGCGGGGGGGACAACCTTGGGGTGGCCCTGCCCAGGGTGACCCCCACCTCTGCTGCAGACGGGTGCTGCTGGTGCTGGGGGTCACCAGCCTGGGGAAGGGGGTGGGCGCCGGGTCCCGCTGCAGGGATGCTCAGAGACTCTGCAAAACCCAGCCCCCCCCCCCCCGCCTCCCCGAGGTGACAGTTTGATGTGTCCCCCTGCAGGGGTGGCCAGTCACTGCTGGGGGATGCTCTGCTTTAAGGCGCTTTTAGGAGCGAGATGCTTTTGATGCTTTTGGTTGCTGCTTTTTTTTTTGTTTGTTTTTTTTTTTTGTTTCCCAGGTCTTTTGAAAGAAAAAGGCCACATTGGAGGAAATGTTTTGGCGAAGCCATTTCAGAAAGCCCATCGCTGGAGCTGTGGGGGGGGATGAGAGCGGGGGTCCCCACGGGGCATGGCCACGGCGGCACCCCCGGGGCGACTGCAGCGCCGCGACTCCTGCACACGCATGGACCCAGCTTCATGCCACAGGCCTGGTGTGCAAACCCCGGCTCACCGCGACGGTGCCACCACGCTGACTCCAGGCTGTGCTTAAAGAAGGGAATCCATCACGCTAAGAGGTCCCGGCCCCATCCGAGACCCTGCCAGCGTGGGCACAGCTCCTCAGAAGCGGCCAGCCCCCAGCAGAAAGCAGCCAAGATGGCAAAGAAAACAGGTATTCCGCAGCGGGAAGCCCAGGGCTGAGCACAGTCAGAATCATGGAATCATGGAATGTGTTGGGTCGGAAGGGACCTCTAAAGGCCATCCCGTCCAACCCCCTGCACTGAGCAGGGACAGCTTGAACTAGATCAGGTTGCTCAGAGCCTCATCCAGCCTGGCCTTGAATGTCTCCAGGGATGGGGCCTCCACCCCCTCTCTGGGCAACCTGGGCCAGTGTCTCACCACCCTCTGTGTAAAGAACTTCTTCCTCATGTCTGATCTAACCCTGCCCTGCTCTAGTTTAAACCATTGCCCCTCGTCCTATGGCTCCATGCCCTTGCAAACAGTCCCTCCCCAGCTTTCCTGTAGCCCCCTTTAGGGACTGGAAGGGGCTGGAAGGTCTCCGCGGAGCCTTCTCTTCTCCAGGCTGAACACCCCAGCTCTCTCAGCCTGTCCTCCCAGCAGAGGTGCTCCAGCCCTCGGATCATCTTTGTGGCCTCCTCTGGCCCCGCTCCAACAGCTCCGTGTCCTTCCTGTGCTGAGGGCTCCAGAGCTGGACACAGCACTCCAGGTGGGGTCTCACCAGAGCAGAGCAGAGGGGCAGAATCACCTCTCCGGATCTGCTGGCCACGTTTTTTTTTGATGCAGCCCAGGATGCCATTGGCCTTCTGGGCTGCGAGTGCACATTGTTGGCTCATGTCCAGCTTTTCATCCACCAGGACCCCCAAGTCCTTTTCTGCAGGGCTACTCTCTATCACATCGTCCCCCAGCCCATATTGATAACAAGGGTTGTCCCGACCCAAGAGCAGGACCTTGCACTTGGCCTTGTTGAACTTCGTAAGGTTTGCTCAGGCCCACCTCTCCAGCTCGTCCAGGTCCCTCTGGATGACATCCCGTCCCTCTGGCCTGTTGACCGCACCACTCAGTTCTCCACTGCCACGTCCCCCCCACTGCCACTGCTGCAGGAAACCCGTGCCGGCTCCACCAGCACCCAGAGCAAGGGCTGGCCGTGCCGGGAGCACTCAGTGCTGCACAGCCCACCCTGGCACCTGGTATGGCCCCATCGGGCTCTTCCCCGATGACACTCATGGGGTCTCTCCTCACCTTTTCCAGCGTGGAGGCAGCACAGCAGTGCCGGGAGGGGGGGGTCACGCTGCAGCCACCATCCATGGCCAACACACAGCCTGCGCGGGGCACGTCTCTCACCAGCAGAGTTTGCGGAAGACAAGAGGATCAAAGCGTTCCTGAGATCTCTCCTCCTCAAATGAACCTGTTCTAACCTCGGCCCTGAGCCTTTCAGGGCAGCGCTGGGGGGAACAGCTGGGACAAGAGGGGGCAACACTTTGTCAAGGCCAAGCACACAGGACCAGGTGAGCGCCCTTAGATTTTGAAATTGCCTCTCTCATCTCCTGACTGCCAGCTCGGTCACTCGCAGCTGGGTGAGAATCACAGAATCACAGGCTCATGGAATGGTTTGGGTGGGAAGGGACCTTTAAGGGCCATCCAGTCCAACCCCCTGCCATGAGCAGGGACATCTGGTTCCTCGGAGCCCCGTCCAACCTGGCCTTGAATCTTCCCAGGGATGGGGCATCCACCACCTCTCTGGGCAGCCTGGGTCAGGGTTTCACCACCCTCAGAGTAACAAATTTCTTCCTCATCTCTAGCCTAAATCTCCCCTCTTTCAGTTTGAAACCATTACCCTTTGTCCTATCGCTACAGGCTCCACTAAAGGGTCTGTCCTCTGGTTCTCCAGACCACGAGACACGGTGCAAACCTTTGTGTCAATCCCCAGGGTGACCAGCCCGAGGGACTCAGGGCAGCACCAGCAGTGTTTCGGTCCACAGACATCTAGATCTTCAACCAACCTTTCCCCTAAAATCCCAAACCACCATTACCAACACGGGGCCTGTGTGCCCGGCGGGGCACAGCCAATCTTTGAGGGGTCTCCAAGGGGAAGCCTGTTCCTCCATGCCATGCAGCAGCTCCGGGCGAATCTCCACCTCTCCGACCCACTCCGGTTACTCAGGCTGCAGGGAAAACCCTCCCCTGCTGCCCAAAACCCTCCTTCGACGTCAGCATCATGGTGTGGGGCTGCCCAGAGCCCAGGAGAGAAGAAAGAAGAAACTTCTCTGCCGCTTGAGAAACAAGACTGGGACCAGAAGCTGTGCCCGGGATCGTAGCTACTCCTTTATTATAAATCATGCCGTTACGTCGCTCCTCCTCAGAGTTAGTATGTTAAACATTTTTCATTATATATATATCTATATAAAAAGGTGAAAACACCCCCTTCCCCTCACCAAAATGTCAGAACGGAGCATGGCACCAGGAAGGAAGACAAATGAAGGCCCCGCTCCACAGCCAAACGGGATTTGCCGAGCACCAGAGAAGCTGCGATCGGCTGCTGAGCGGGTGAGGATAGAGATGGTAGAGGAAGACGTGAGGGCTGGCAGGGCGGAGAGGTTTGCTCCGGGGAAAGAGGGCTGTCCGCCCCCCTGCACCCTACAGATGACCCCCAAGGGGAACAGAACATGGCTTTGGACAAGGTTTCTCACGTTTGTGATGCAGAAAGGCCTGAAAATAATAATAATAAAAATAACGATAACAAAAAGAACACGCTTTGTAGACTGGAAATTCAGCTCTCCTCTGCAGGCGGCAGTGGCCCGTGGAGAAGCTGTGTGTCGGCCCAGATTTGGCCGGGAGGTGACCTGGAGGGATTTCAAGCCTGCTCTTTTCCCATCATTGGAGGTCTCCCGAGGGCAGAGGAGCGGGTGGCACCGGGACCGGCACCCCACGGCCCCAGCGGCGTGCAGCGAGGCCGCTTTCGGAGGCAAAGCACCTTTCGGAGGCAAAGCACCTTTGGAAGTAAAGCACCTTTGGAGGCAAAGCACCTTTGGAGGCAAAGCAGCCGCGGAGGCCGTGGCGTTCCCTGGGGAGGGCCCTGCCAGGAGCAGGCAGACTGGTCCCGAGCCACGGCTCGGCAATGGGGACACTGTGACCAAGACGGTTTCGTCCTGCATCCTCCTTCGCTTTGCTTCCTGCAGCCCGGCACGTCCTTGACACCCCTTAAGTGACTGCAACCCCGAGCACGGCTTGGCCCTGACCTCAGCTCGTGCTTCCAGGTGTCTCTGGAATAAAAAACGGTCATAATAGTGACAAGGGCTTTAGGGAAAAATAGGGGGACACCCCAATCAAAAGTAGGTTGTTAAGAGAGTTTGAATAACCCCCTTTCCCAGTTAAACTGGTGTCACCGCTCTGCTCACGGAGTGACCTGCTCTCCGTCCCCTGCCGCGTGTCCCAAGGTGACGGGATGCAAACCAAGAAAACAAAATCCCTGCTCCAACCCCGCTCCCCACAGCAGCTCATCTTCATCCATCGCCCAGAAGCCACAAGCCACGCTTGTCACCCGTGGCACATGAAACCTCCTCCCTGCCTCCCCCGGGGTCCCCGAGGGAAAGGCAGCAGCCCCCGGAGCGCTCAGCCCCCCCCGGGGATGCCCCACCGCGGACCACGATGCCCTCGGGACACGGGCGCGGAACAGGACGAGGCAGGAGCGGGGCGAGCGGTGCCGCTGCGGTGGCTGTCTCGGCGCCTGCAGGACCTGGGTCCTCTACTAATAAATAACAACGTCAGAATTTCAAGTAATGTCCCTGCTGCCGCGCTCTGCCCAGCTTCTCCCTCTCCCACCGCCCATCGACCGGCTCCTGTCGTGCTGGGCGCTGGCAGTGTCTGCAGCGGCTGGCAGTGGTTTAACTGGGAACCTGCCGTTGTGAAGCTCGGGGGCGAAGGGTGAGTGTCTTTGGGGGACGGGTTTGGGTGACGCCAGCTCCCACTGGAAGCACGACCAGTGTCTGTGTTGGACCCAGGGGAGATTCCCGGGGCGGAGAGGAAGGGCCCGGCTCGGCGGCCGCCCCCGGCGTAGCTTTTGCCTTCCAGTTTTCCCACGGGGGTCACGCTGTGTCCCTAGTGCCCCTGGCACGTTTTACAGCACATCTGTCGGAAGTAGGTCCGGCTGCAGAACTTGAACTTCAGGACGAGCGGGCAGTAGGCCACCTTGTTCACATCCTTGCACTCTGGGTGGGCGACAGAGGGAAGCAGGGTTACGGCCGCCTCGCGGCGAGGAGCCCCGGGGGCGACTTCTAACCCCCGCTATTGCTCCGCAACCTCCTTTTGCACCCCGATGCCCAGCTCCGCGACAGCCAGGAAGCAGCAAAGATGCCGCTGAAGAAGCTACTGGGAACCTCCTTACTGAAAGCCTCTCCTCGCCAAGGTGCAGTTGCTTCATTTATCAGGGTCACGGCATGCCATTCTGGCTGGGGACCAGTGGGGACAGCATCAGGTGTCCCCATGAGAGCCTCGCCCCACAGCACAGCACCTACAGCCCAGCTCCGGTGTCCCTGTACCACGTAGCCCCCGCAGTGCTCTGCGTTTCCCCCCCGCATCCCCCCGTCCCCCTCACCTTCAGGGTTGTCCGTAGGTCCCGATTCGCACTTGGTCTCGCACTGCTGCATGCCGGGAGGCTGCAGGCTCTCCATGCAGTCGCTGGACGGCTGCCCGGTGTGAGCCAGGCACTGGACGGACCTTCTTTGCTGGCCAAGGCCGCACTGCGCCGAGCACTGCCGGGAAACAGGACAGCATGGAGCTGCGGTGGCCACCGTGGCTTTAATAACGCGGGGGGAAGAGGTCACGGCCAGGTCTGAGGAGGTGCAATGGGTGCTGGAGGAAGTCGTCCCATCCCTCACCTGCAGCTGCAGGGACCTCACCAGTACGGCTGAGCGCTGAGGCCCCGCTTCCCAAAAAGCTTGGTTTGAATGTCCGGGACTCAGCGAGGGGCTCTCCCTCCAGCCCTAAATCACCAGCCTTTCCCAGGCCTCCCGTAGCCCGATGTCACCCTGCAGCTCGAGGGGTGTTAGAGGGAAGGGAGGACTGTCAGCATCACCCCACTGCAGGCACCGGGCTGGGCTGTGGCAGGTGGACCAGCAGTGGTCCCGCTTGCGGCTGGCCCAGCCCACCCACCTCTGCAGCCCATGGCTCCCACAGCCCTGCTGCCCCCCCAGATAACCATGGGGGCCCCTCCAGTGACTTCTGTGGGGCCCCGCTAGCCCCGGGAGACTCCATGGGTCAGCTGTGCACTCGGGCCACCATCCCAATGGCCTCCTGAGCCAAGTTGGGGCAAAGAACACCATCCTGGTGTCCTGCTGCCCCCCAGATAGCTGTGGTGGCCACATGGGTTCTGCTGGCAGGTAAAAGCCTCAAGTGCAGTAGGATTTGAGGGGGTGGGGAGATAGAGTCTTCTCCTTCAGTAACACCGCGGGAAAGATTGTCCCTACCTCTCCCCACTCGCCAGTCACCCAGCGCGGCGGTGGGCAGCGCCGTAGGTTGCACCTCATGCTGGTCGGGGGCTTGGAGCCTTCGGAGCACTGGGAGGTGGGCAGCGTTGCGCTGTGGTCACCGCTCTTGCAGAGGACAATGCGGTGGCGGAAACCTGGCCCGCAGCTTGGGGTGCACTGCCAAGAGAGGACACGCACGGTCGGGATGAACGGCGAAGAGCAGAGAGGGGCAGCATCGGGTGTCCCCACCATGTCAGTCTCCTGAGCTACGAGACCATTTCCCACATTACGCCCTCCATGGCCAGCAGCCATCAGTGATGCTCTGGCCTAGGGACTGGCTCCTATGGACCAGTGTCATCGGAGGGGTGAGGTACAACGTTCAGCACTTGGAATCGTGGAATCACAGAATGTGTTGGGTCGGAAGGGACTTCTAAAGGCCACCTAGTCCAACACCCCTGCAGCGAGCAGGGACAGCTTGAACTAGATCAGGTCGCTCAGAGCCTCATCCAGCCTGGCCTTGAATGTCTCCAGGGATGGGGCCTCCACCCCCTCTCTGGGCAACCTGGGCCAGTGTCTCACCACCCTCCGTGTAAAGAACTTCTTCCTAATGGCTGATCTAAACCTGCCCTGCTCTAGTTTAAACCATCGCCCCTCGTCCTGTCGCTCCATGCCCCTGCAAACAGCCCCTCCCCAGCTTTCCTGTTACCTCAGACCAGTCCAGGGCGACCCACTCCGGAGGGCACGTCTGGTTATTGCAAGGTTCAAGCATCTTTGGCCGCGGATGGGTGCAAGAAGCATCATCCAAGGTCTTCTCCTCGGTGGCAGAGATCTTACGCTTGCAGAAGACGCTGCGTGTGCGGACACCTTCATTGCAACTTCGGCTGCATTCAGACCAGTTCCCAATCACCCAGCTGGAGACAGGTAAAACAGCAAAGCTTGCAAGGGGCACGGTGGTCAAAGCTTGTCCCCCGTTCCTACTCTGGCCACAACCTCCCAGGCAGCTCTGGTTGAAGCACAAAGTTCCTCCACATCTCCCGTTCCCCTTCCTCCACGCTGGTTTTTCCACCCACGCTCCCTCGACCTGCTCCGAGCGACGGTACTCACGCCGGGGGGCAAGGTTCGGTATTGCACGGCCTCTGCCGCTCTGGCATTTTGGTTTCAGGGCTACAAAAATGGTTGAAGACAGTTGAGCCATCGGCAAGTTTCTTGCATACCACAGATTGGATCTGGTTGCCTGCCAAAAATAAAAGAGGCGAGGGGGAAAGAGAGGAGGACCCTGAGGCCCTGAGCCAGGCTGCAGGGAGGAGCCCCACGGCTCTGCTCCCGTGTCACATTTGACGGGGCAGCCACTTGCCACCGCACCTCGTCAAGCCGGAACCTACTTCTCTATCTGTAACCAAGGCCTCCTTTGCCTCTAACATCTCCAGAAAAAACTGGATGGGGTGAAGGCTCACCAGCCAGGGCAGGACCCGGCAGAGTTTGCGGAGGACGGAGGATCGAAGCGTTCCAAATAAACTCACGTCCTCAAATAAACCTGTTCTAACCTTGATCTTGGGACAGTTTCAGGGCAGCACTTGGGGGAACCGCTGGAACAAGAGGTGGCAACACTTTGTCGAGGCCTAGCACGCAGGACCAGGTCAGCGCCCTTAGCCTTAAACAGGGCACATGATTAAGGTTTGCTTTTGAAACTGCCTCTCTCTTCTTCTGAATATCAGCTCAGTCACTCGCAGCCAGGTTCTCCAGAGCCACGAGACGTGGTGCAAACCTTTGTGTCAACCCCCACGGGAGCCAGCCCAAGGGATCCAGGGAAGCACCAGCGGTGTTTCAGTTCACAGACGTAGAGATCTGAAGGCCAGAGGGGCTGTTGCAATCGGCCAACCTGTCCTGCAGCGCACGAGTAAATGAATTCCAAGTGTATCATGCCACCTCCCATCACCTCTACCACCTACACCCGTGGTCCAGCCGAAGAACGGTGGCCAGGCTGTTTGCCCTGACGCTGCCCCCAGGACCGTGGTGACTGACACCAGCTCGTAGGCGGCTGAGCGCAGGGTGGGAATATGTAGAAACCCGAGAGCTCCTTTGGAGCAAAGCAGTTGCTAACATCTGTCCGCTGTCTCATGTGGCCTAGACCTGGCGCGTGGGAGTCACAGGAGAGCAGACACGTGTCCCCCCCTCTGCCGACACGGGCTCAAACCTCACCCCCTGCACACAGCACCGAGCATTTGGTCCACGGGGTGTAGTGCCAGGAATACTGGTTGGAGGCATCCCTGCCGACGGGCGCGTTGAACTTGTACCGGATCCCCTGCAGCTCCGTCCGCACAAGGACCTGCGGAGAAAGGCACCACCGAGGCATCAGTGCCACCATGCGCGTCACCGTCTGAATGGCTTCCCGCAACCTCAGCGTGCTCTCTAAAATCCAGGGCAGCCGAAATCTACCCCCCCCTTCCCTTTCCAGGCCCTTCCAGCGTTGATGGGGCAGCCACCGGTGATGACAATGGTGCAGCCATGAAAGCAACGCTATCAGAAAACAAGCTCCGCGCACTTAAAGATTGAATTGTTCCAAAGCCTGGCAAATTAGGGAGGGAGACCTGAGAATTTAGCCCAATTTACTTCTGATATCTGTGCCCGTTTACTCCAGCTAACGAGGACAGGGGCTGATTAGCTCCAATTCCCATGTTGTCACAGCAAGGTCTCTTTAGCCCAGCCCAGGCCCACACCAGGTGGGGGCACGAAGGAACCACGTTACCAACCATGACAAAGAGGGTGATGTTGGTGGGTCCCAAGGCCTCCAGAGACTCAGGCTCCTCTGGGGATCTCCTGTAGTGGAACGTGGTGCCTGCGATGTCGAAGCGCCGCGGCGGGTCGATGGAGAGCTTCCCGTTGATGTAGTACTCGCCGCTCTCCCCTCTCAGCGCTGCGAGGACGGGGGAGCAAGCGTTAGGAGAACGGCTGAACGCACCCGCATCCAGCTTCGGCCGGGCGCTTCTCGTCTGCCAGGCTCAGAGCACGGCTCCAACCGAGGGTAAATATCATCAGCCTCATTCCACGGGGAGGGAATAGATGGGGCAAATAAAGTCGATGCCTGGGTCAGGGTGACACAAAAGTCACTAGCAGAGGTGGGACTAACGGAGCCATCGCCTTGTCTCAGCCTGCCCGCCACTTCACCGTGGGAGGATGATGCTCCGGGGAGCTCGGCGGCCTGCCCGGGGTGGTGACGGGGACACTTGGCAGCGTGACAAGCTGTAGCCATGAAGCCAGGCTCAAATCCAGCTGTGCAAACGGGGTCTTGGCTGCTGGGGCTACTGGAGGAGGCTGGTGCCCAGGAGCCTGGCTGTGGTTGCCCAAGCCAGTCGCTAGAGGGGGGTCGGCTCGCTTGCTCCTTCCCGCTCGCATTCCCACGCTCTCCCCGCTTGCTCCCTGCCACCAACACCGCACTGGCACCCTCACTCCTGCGCTTGCTGCTGCCAACCACCCCATTGCCATGATGCCCTGGGGTGGGGAGGGTGCTTCCTACTGCTGAGGATGGAGGATGCTCCCTCTGGGCTGCAGGGACAGATCCTGGAATGGGAGAATTGGTGGCAGCGGTCGACAGTGATGCGAGCTTGGGCTGTGCCTCCAGTGCACACCAGTCTGGACGGACACGAGGAGTCCCCAGTACGCGTGGGCTGGGCAGGGGAGGGATTTCGGCATCTCTGAACCCAGCAAAAGGGATCTGGGCTGGGGGGATGCTGCGAGGAGAGCCCTGCTGCAACCTCCCACCGGTGCCGGCCTCCGGGCAGGCTCCTGCTCCTGCAGAGCCACTGCGGAGGCACCCGACAGCGAGCGCACAGCGAGCACCCCTGCCCACCCCTCTGTCATCACTGTCCATCGCTTGGAGGACAGAAAGAGAAGACAAGGGGAAAGAAAAAAGCCCGTTGTATAAACGAGCCACCGTCTGGCTGGAAAATCAAGCCCAAGGAAAATGTGAGCAGGTTTATTTTTAATCCCCAGCCCAACATGCTGGCGGAGGGGGGAATGCCAAGGAGCCACAGACAGCGCCAGGAATGGCGGGGTCTGGGGTTTGCGCAGGGTTACGCTGCGGAACAGTGAGCGCAGGACGGAGGCAGCGCCGCAGTGAGACAGGGGCTGCGTGGGCCACGCTGACACAGCCCACGCTGGCCTGGGACACGCTGCCTCCCTCTGCCCCCAACCCCGAGCTGGGACCCCCAACCCTGTCCTCTGCTGCAGTGGGAGGTTTTCCTTGCTGGGCCTTTCCCACGCCCTGTGAACTGCAGGGTAATGGCAGACGCAGGGGGGTCTGGCTGGGATTCCAGTATCCCCCAGCCCCATCTCACCTAGGTAGTTGATGGAGAGGTTCAGCTCCCGGATGTCGATGTGGACGG
This sequence comes from Larus michahellis, assembly GCF_964199755.1. NCBI lineage: Eukaryota > Metazoa > Chordata > Aves > Charadriiformes > Laridae > Larus > Larus michahellis. Next base: position 2,434,454 of record NC_133918.1, on the reverse strand, counting down.
AGCCCTTGGGAATCTGGATCACCTCCTCGTAACCTAGGAGACAACCCGGGGCCGCCGGTGAGCAGTGATGCTCGGCCTCCGAGCCCAGAGCTGACCCTGCCCTGGGCTGGATGGGAGCGTGTGCCGCCCTGTCACCCGCGGGCTGAACGCTAAGCGAGATGCTGGCAGCGCAGAGGTGTTCGCTCAGCCACCCACCGCAATTGAATGGAAAAAGCCTGCCAGGCCAGTGGCTTGCTTGCTGGCAGTGTAGGCTGGGACCGGCCGTGCTGGGGAAGTGCTGTGGAGCTGGGATCTCCACGGGCACCTCCACGGAGGCTGGAGGGCAGCGGGAGCTGGGGAGGAGGGAAGGAGCTTGGTGCTCTGTGGCAGGGACTTGGGTGCCAGCGGTGGCTGGGGCACGGCTTGGTTGGTGAACGGGAGGGATCTGCTCCCTGCTTGGAGTCTGGTCCTACCCTTTGGGGTGTTTCTCTGGGATATGCCCCTGCCCGTCCTGCGCATCCTCAGGAGCAGGTGAAGCTGAGGAGGGACTCGAGGGTGGGTGACACCGGCTGCACTGGCCGGGCTGCTTGGTCCCTACCTCCCTCCGGCAGGGACTGGTTGAAGACGCCCTCAATGGTCTCACAGGAGCTGCCATCTCCCCCACACACGCGACACTTGTCCTCCTTTGAGTCAGAGCCCAGGACACGGTCGCAGCCCACGTGCTGGAGGAAGGAGCAGCAGGGAATTAGCCATCCTGGTGGGGCCGTGTCCTCCCCACACCTGACCTGTGGCATCCGGGGGAGCCCGTCCCTGGGCTCCACCTCGCTCCCCTCCATTGCACCGTACACCAGGAGATGCTCAGCAACATCACCTCTGCCCAGCCCCATCTTTCTGCCACCTCTCTCCAGGGACAGCCCTGGAGGGGCTCTCTCCAAGGCTGGGGGGGGGACACGGGCAGAAATCCTGTGTCTGCGGGACAAGGCAGAGGTCAGGGTGCCCGCGCTGAGCTGGTGGAGCTGCAGCAGCCCAAGGAGAGCTGTGCCCCCACAGCACCAGCATCGCGACAACGAGCCCACGTGAAGCCTCCGGCTCTGCCCCGCTGTCACAGTACGCGGGCTAGTGGTGGGTCACCAGCATGGCTGTGGCTACCTAAGGTGCAATCCTCCTTTTGTTCCACAGCATATCAGCCCCATAGAGACAAAAAGATCCCAGAGACACAGGAAGGGAGACAGAGAGAGACAGAGAGGGAGCCTGTCTGCTGGGAGACATTCGCCGCTCCCATAGCGCCTTCTTATAATCAAACTTTCATAGCCCTCCAGATCCCATTTCAAGGGAAATATGAAGTGCCTGGGGCTACATGGGCTGTAAATGCAGAGGCCCATCGCTGACACAGGCCAACGTGGCACTCGGTGCACGGAGAGGGGACGGGCACAAGCCCAGAGGTGGATGTGCTCCTGCTCCCACGGGTGAACCGGGTGCCCGGGCGGAGGGATGCCCGTGTGGGCAGGTGGAGGGAGATCCCCCTGCCTGGGGGGTCTGCCCTTGCCTGCCCCCCCGGCCCCGAGCCCATCCCAGACCCCGGCAGCACCTTGCACTCCCCGTTGACGCAGATGTCGTTGGAGTCCTGCCGGCACGGTGTCCCGTCCACCACGGCTGCGGCTCGTTCTGTGTAGAAGTTGAAACCCTCGGCCAGGCAGTTGAGGGAACAGGCTTTCACACCCCCTGGGAAAGAAGCAGAGGCTCAAACGGTGCTGCCAAGGAGGGAGAGGAAAGATGTAGAGAGCCAGACCTGGGTAACAGCTGCCTTACCCTCGGCCCCCCCACGCCTCTGTCCTGCTGCCGGCACCCAGGAGGATGTCCCTGCTGAGCCAAGGGACCCACGGAGGGACCCAGACACCCTCCTTATTGATCGGCACCGAGTCAAGGCTCTCGAACTGGACCCCAACACATGATGAGACATTGTCCCTTCTGCACAGCCTGGGAAACACAGGCTATATGTGATGGGGAAGGAAACAAACTGGCTTGTTCTTATCTGGTGTTGGTCGCTCCTGGGTCTCCTGGCATGTTACAAGGGCTGTCGACACCCTTGTGCCCATTTTACAGACAGGGAAACTGAGATGGCAGCTCTTAAGCAACTTGTTCAAGGTTTTTCAGCTACTAGACCAGAGCAACCAAGTTTTTCAGCTCCTAGACCAGTTACTAGGCCAGAGCAACCATTTCTTGCTGTTCAAGACTGGTGGATACTGAGTCCTTCACAGCAAAGATGATGACAGCAGTACGAGGACGAAGGGGAAGGATGCTTAAGTTGTAGCTAAAATATCTGCTTCCCAACACCCCTTGCCAAAGCGCTGCCTAAAGAACAGAGGCTGGATATCTGGATATTGGCTTACAGTGCCTGGGAGCAGGACGTGGGACTGGTTATGGAAGGAGACACCTGAGCAGAGCAATTTTCTGCCTCCTGCCATTGGGTTTTATCAAACGCTGGTGCAGATCGTGGCGTTTGCTGCCTTTACTGAACATCCTGAGGAGACCCAACCGCCTGCAGACCCTGGCAGAGAGACAGATGCATGCCTGAAATTTGGCAGTTCCCTCCTGCAGGCTCCGGCAACAGTCATGAGCCGCGTGCCAGAGCTGGGAAGCACCTAGGTCGGGAGGAACCAAAATCTGCAAAACTTGCAACTTGATACTGCACATCAAAGGGGCAGATGGAGGGGAGGGGTGGCCCAGCTGTGCCTGGGAGCGCCCGAACACAGCTGGGGGGGAAGAAAGAGCAAAGCCAGGAGAGGGAGGAACAGGAGGAGACACGAGAGGGGAATTCAGCAGCTTGGAGGCATGCTGTCGAGCAGGATGCCTGGGCAAGCCCCTAGAGAAGGCGCTTGATCAACCCTCCTTCTGGAGATCCACCACCCTCCGCAGCACCCCGGGCTGTCCCCCACCTGGCGAGGGAGCTCCAGGGTCACCAAGGGGGACAAGTGACCTCAAAAACTCACAGCCACCTAGCCACGGCATGCCTGGAGCAGGCTTGGTCCTGGACCAGGACAGAGCACATGTCTGTCCAGCCAGACCTCAGGTGCAAAACCTCACCAGCAAGGTAAGAAAACGGGAGTCACCAGGGAGCCGCGCTGGCTGCGGGATCTCCCAGCTTGGAGAGGCCGCGCCATCAAGCCCAACCAGCAACTGCACGCCCCGCACACACCACCCTGGGAGAGGGGCTTGTGCTGGCCCTTCCTGAGAAGTATCTGGGATTGAGCCAGTGCCCGCTGGCTCGGGAGCATCCCTCCTGCCACTGGTGTCCTCCGTCGGCCGCGCGGGACCCTCTGTCCCTGCCCGTGTGCGGCTCCCTCAGGCCGCGCTCTCTCCTGCCGTCGCTGGAGTGCAGGGCAGACTGCGCAATGAAGCAGAGCTGAGAAACAGCCAGAAACTTGGCCTTTCATTTCAGGGCTCTCAGATGGGTTTGCTGAGCTACTCCCATGCATTCCCGATTCCCTTCCTCGTCTCCAGCTACAAGGGAAAGAGAGACCCGCTGCAGACACCTTGCTGCAGCTCCCCAGTGCCAGCTAACCCCTGCCACAGCCTGTTTCCACCTCACTCCCAGCTCTGGCTCTGTTTTAGTAGGTCCCAATCGGCCTCAGAATCCTCCTTTTCTATCGTAACTCCTCACCGCTGCTGCCCCGTGCCCAGGCTGGCGCCCAGCCTCCTCCGGCAGCAAACAGCCCCGAGCGTCCTCGTCACGGCCTCGAAAGAGGAGCCCGTGGGGAAAACTGGAATGAAAAGCATAACAAGCAGGAGAAAGAAAAAAGAAAGAAAGAAAAGAGGGAAAATAAAAAGATTGGGGATTGGCAGCAGGAAGGCAAATTTTTTCCTTTGCCTTAAGTGCCCTGACTTTGTTACAGGGCTGCAAAAATGGTGCAAGTGCATGGACTCAGCTCATTGCAGAGCCGGGGGTGGTCGGGGGGGGGTTTCCTCATTGCCCTCCCCTTGCTGCAGCCCAGGAGGATTCATGCATGCGCGCACACGCGTGCACGTCCGCTTAAATCCTTCCCGATTTAACCTCTTTTCGAAGCGAGATCAGCAGAGAGGGAGGAAAGCACATGGAAGAGAGCAAGCCCTCCGTGCTGGGCCAGTTGCCCGGGTTCCAGCCCATCACTGGTGAAGATCCATCACTGCTGATGCAGGTCCTGCATCCTGGTGGCTCCGAGCATCTCCAAGGCGCAGAGGGAGCCTGGGGAGCAGCTGCTGAGCAAGGGAAACTCAGCGCCCATCACCTTCCTGCCTGCATGAGCTGAGAGCGGGTGCTGGACCTGGGGGACTACGCACAGAGCTGGGACTTGGGGCTCCCGTGGTCATGCTGCCACCCAGCTGCTGCTCCACGTGGGATGAATCCCTGCTGGCTCTCCTCATCTAGCTGCTTGGGAAGGGCTGGGGGATTTCTGCCATTAAAAAAAAAAAAAAAGTCTTCCAGAAGAGAAATGGGGAGCGAGAGGAGGAAGGAGGAAGGGGGAGAGAGAGGGATGACCCTGCGTTGGTATCTGCATCCTGACTGTGCTGCTCCAGCGAGCCGGCTGGGCCACCTGAGCTCAGGGCCAGGCTACAACACACCCTCCCTGGTGACAATTTCCAGGCTGGATCTGCCCTTGGCAGCCAGGTTGTGCTCCCACCCGTCAGAGGAAAGGGGGGCTGGTATCGCTGCCCAGCGCCTGCCGGGAATTGGACTTTCCTTGGCCCTCAGCCGGCCAAGAGGCACTTGGGTGGGCATCACCTTGTCCTCGTTAAGCTGGTTCCTTAAAAAGGCACGATTCTAAAGCCCTAGACCAGCGACAACTGTGTGTCCCCACGACAGCAACGCTGACCACTGCAGCATGGCCAGGGTGAGGTTTGGACCCCGGAAAGATCCTTTGAAACAGCACGACATGCCTTGCCATCCCTCAAGATGGGAATTAAGGACCATATTTTTACCAGCAACCAGGATCCAGCCCATCGTGTCCCGGCATGTGAAGTCTGGTGGGAGCTGGGTTTTTTGGGGTGGGAGCCTTAGGCCTGGCAGCGCTCTGCACCCTCCCGGGCTGGCTCACTGCTGCCCAGCGACACCCACAGCTGCAGGGCATGAGCCGGATCCTCAGCGCAAGCCTCACGGGGCTTTTGGCAGTGGAGGGGCAGGAGAGGCTCTGCAGTGCCCCTTCTCACCTGCGCAAGGGGGTCCCAACCACCGTGGGAGAAGAACCCACTCCCAGAATGACTGGGACCCCCTCCGCCTGCCCACTGCCTGGGGAATGTCACTAATTGCCTGGGAAACAATCAGCAGATAAGACCATACAAACCCAAAGAGCACAGGGGTGCTGGTCTCCAGCCCCCTGAGAGGTGAACCCCCCTGGCCATGTATTGGGCCGCAGAGAGCCACCCACTTTGGGCTGAGTAGTCCAAGGCCAGCAACAGCCAGGTCTGCTGCGGGTACTCCTTTTAGTATTTAACATAGCTATTTCACAGAATCACAGAAAGGTTTGGGTTGGAAGGGACCTTAAAGGTGATCTAGTTCCAACCCCCCTGCCCTGGGCAGGGACACCTCCCACCAGCCCAGGTTGCTCCAAGCCCCGGCCAACCTGGCCTTGAACCCCTCCAGGGATGGGGCAGCCACAGCTTCTCTGGGCAACCTGGGCCAGGGGCTCACCCCCCTCACAGCAAACAATTTCTTCCTCACATCTCATCTCAATCTCCCCTCTTCCAGTTTCAAACCCTTCCCCCTTGTCCTGTCATTACATTCCCTGCTCCAGAGTCCCTCCCCAGCTTTCCTGGAGCCCCTTTAGGGCCTGGAAGGGGCTGAAAGGTCTCCGCGGAGCCTTCTCTTCTCCAGGCTGAACCCCCCCAGCTCTCTCAGCCTGTCCTCCCAGCAGAGGGGCTCCAGCCCTCCCAGCATCTCCGGGGCCTCCTCTGGCCCCGCTCCAACAGCTCCGTGTCCTTCCTGTGCTGAGGGCCCCAGAGCTGGACACAGTGCTCCAGGTGAGGTCTCACCAGAGCAGAGGAGAGGGGCAGAATCACCTCTCTCGACCTGCTGGCCGCGCTTCTTTTGATAGAATAAAACATTTTCAGGTGGTTACGCAGTGCCTCAGAGGATGTTTTGTTCCTCCTGCCCGCCGTGTCCCATAGAGGACTTAAAGCGCATTACAACTTATGATGAACAATCTCCTGTTTTCTGCAAGCCCCTGCTCCTCCCCATCCCTCCCCCAGCCCCGTGAGCTGCTCCGCTCTCCCTCGGCTCCTGCATCCGCCAAGAGCAAAATGAATAACTAAGCGAAAAAAGCAAAATAAACAAACAATTAAAGCCGCATTCCACGAGGTATCTGCTGACTGTTGAGCTCCGAAAGGCTGAGCTCAGCGCTTCTCGCCGGGGCTGTGTCTTTCGATCCTGGGGTCTGGGCTCCAGGACTGTTATAAATCACCGCCAGGAAAACACGTTGTACCGGCCCCGCGCAAAACCCGACCTCAACTGGCCAGTGACCCGGCGGCTGGAGGCAGGCTTTCAGTGGGTGGCTCCCTCCCTTCCCAAATTCCCCGTGGGATCGGTGCCATCCCCCGTCCAAGCCACGGGGGTACTCCTTGTCTTCAGGGCGGGGGTGCTCCCTGCCTGGGGTATTTCCCCAAAACGCCGTGGGGCCGGCGTCTGAGGGGCAAGGGGCACAGACAACACCGCACCTTTCGGCGAGGGGGCGACTGAAGGGTGCAGCGCCGAAGGCAGCGGCTGAGCTGAGCCAGGGAAGGGGCTCAGCAGAGGGCCAGGGTGGCAAATGGCTCCCAGGGTGGGGACACGGGCCCAAAAGCAACCCGAAGAGGAGATTTGCCACCAGCTGGAGGGCAGACCGCCCGGGGACGAGGCCACCAACAAGGATGGGTCCTGCGGGGCCGCTTGTGCCAGCGGGGAGGGAGGGACTGACACTCCCCACCCCAGAGCTCTCTGGGCACCACTAGAAGAGCCCAGGAGGGAGCGAGGGAGACAACGGCCAGTCCTCATTGCCTCCCCGACGCTGGGGTGGAGGGGGCCTGTTAGCACAGGGGCTGCGGGGGTTGGGGGGGAAACACGGGTCCTGAGAGCAAAACACCTGCAGGGAGAGGGGACCGTTCCCCAGTGGTCTGATCTACAACACGGAGAAGCAAGTGGAGGCGCAAGGGATGCTCCCCACCTCTCCCACGGACCTACCTCTGACACCCAAACGACACCAAGCACCACAGAAGCCCACAGGCAAGTGACAAGGCGAGTACCTGTGCTGCTGAAGTCATAGTCATAGAACCACAGAAGGGTTTGGGTTGGAAGGGACCTTCAAAGCCCACCCAGTGCCACCCCCTGCCCTGGGCAGGGACACCTCCCACCAGCCCAGGTTGCTCCAAGCCCCGTCCAACCCGGCCTTGAACACCTCCAGAGACGGGGCCTCAACAACTTCTCCGGGCAATTCTCAACAGTGTCTCTGGACACTGAATAAACAAAACATAACTAAACAACACGGCTCTTCGTGACCATTACCCACAGCCAACCCGGAGAGCTGAGACAGGGAGCTGCCATATCCCCTCAAGACACGATTGTGCCAACTGTCACAGCGTCCTGGGAAGGGGACAGGTTTCATCACCTTATTTTATGGAAGAGGAAGCTGAAGCAGTGAGGAAGGGTTGGTTTTTTTTTTTTTTGAAAGCCAAAGCAAATATCATTTCAGGGCCAGATTACATTCGAGGGGCGATGTTCAACCAGCCAACCGTGCCCTGGACTCAAAGCACTGGGCCATGCCTCGGGAGGAGAGAGGTCCGAGCGAGGGCAGATCCAGCCTGCGGGGCTGCCTTCCACCTTGGCATTCTTTGGGGTCTTTGTGTGACTTACTGCTTTGCAATTTTATTACTTTTTTATTGATCCATCCCCTGCAGCCTCAGCACATCTGCTCCAGCTGCAGCAGCCCCGCTGGGAGGTGTGCTTATTTACACAGCTGCGAAGGATTTCCCCAGTCAAGTTCATTAACTACATGAAGGAGACGCGCTGTTCTTTCTCATTATTAAGAGATTTCTGCCACAGAGGCCTCCTCCCGCCCCCTCTCCTCGCTAGACACTTCTGCAGGACACAGGAGGACTGACCTTGGGAAGAGGGAAGCGCTGCTCTTTGGAGGATCCACCACTTCCCATCCCTTCCGCCCGTGCAGGAGCTGGAAGTTTTACCTGCCGGCGCGGGGGGGGCTGCCCTCTTTTCACCCCATCAGGCCCCAGACACTAACGCCTCCCTTCTCTTGTCCGTCTTCCTCTTTGCTCCCTCAGCAGTTAAGGAAACAGATTTGAGCGAAGAAACTAAACAGCTCTGGCGCTGCTGGAATTGTTTCTGGCGGAGCAAAGAAGTTAAAGGGCAATTGCACAGGGGGAAGTGACCCAGGACAGGGGACGCAGCAGGACGGTTGTGGTCCAGCGCCGGGGGCAACCACCTGGAGGGATGCACGTTGTGTGAGGGGGAGGCAGCACACCCCAGGAACACAGAGTGGGTAGCCTGCGGGACCTGGGCTAGCAGACGTGGTGACTAACTGCCCACCAGACCGCCTGGACCACGAGACTTGGCCCTGCAGAGAGCAAAGCCCTGCACAGTCCTGCTCCGGTTCTGCCTGAGTCAAGGGACGCTCAGCCCAGCCCCAGCACTCACCTCCACGGTACGTCTTCCAGGTGTAGTACTTCCCTCGGAAGGGGACGTTATCGAATTCGGCACACTGCAGCTCTCGGAAGTCCTGGGAGCCCGGCGGGCAGTCCTGCGGCCACACAGCCAGCGATCAGCGCGTGGGAGGGAGCAGCCTGCCTTATCTGCTAGGAGGGCAGGAGCTGCTGCAGGGCTCCCAGCTGTGACTAACACCAGCCCTTCGAGGAGACGGACACCAGCCCTGACAACTGCACACTGCTACAACACGGCAGGAGCACCCTTCCTGCAAAGCTGGACACTATTTGAAGACTAACGGCACAAGCCCTTGGGCCCAAGCTGGTCCGTCTGCAGATGCAACACTTCCTCCTGCAAGCAATCCTTTAAAAGCGAGCTGCAAAGCCCAGGGGAAGCAATGGGGAGCCATCTATTTTCCTCACTGCCAGCCCGTGGATGTTAAAGCTACCAGTTCCCAGGTCCAAAGCTTCACTGAGCTTCCCTGCAGCATAGTTATTTCTCTGCTCCCCTTGGGATTTAACCCTCAGCCCTGGGAAGCAGGGGGCTACACTGCATTTTGTGAGCCGCTCTCACCTGACCAGGCTTGCGCTCGCAGCGCGTGAGAGGCAATCGCTGTCATGTCAGCGCTGGAAGCCTCTGATCTCTCCTCCTTTGCCTTGTTATCTTTTCCGGCCCCTTCTTGATGCCGAAGCCCCGCAGGTACGTACCGCCCACCCGCCCGCTGAGCCAGCGCCCAGCCGGTCCAGGCGTGCATCGTCCTGCTGGGCTTTCCCCATTGCGGGATTGCTGCCGGCACTGGGCCGCTCGCCCCCACCCAGCCGCCTCCTCCCATGGGTCCCACGGTTCCGCATCCATGCGGAGAGGGCTCGTCCCCACCTCCCTGCTGCGGCACCATGCTGCCTGCCCCACCGGCAAAGCCCTGCTAGCCCACGGTGGCTCCTCTCCCCGAGCCCGGCAGTACTCACGTCGGTGTTGCAGGACCGGTACCGCTTCCGCTCTCCCAGGCAGTACTTCCCTCCGATCGTGGGGCTGCCAAACCAGGAATGAGATGGGGGAACCAGCTTAGGGCAGCGAGCCGCGTTTGTGGCAGGCAGCCCTCCCAAATTTCCCAACCCTGCTCCACTGCAAGGACGGATCCTGCCGGAGGGGCTACCGAAGTGCGGTCCCCCAGCAGACCTCGCACGCTCGGCTGCAAGCGCGCAGTGGAGTTGCACAAGTGGCTTTGGGTCTGTGGCTGCAGACCCGACACCAAAGCAGGAGCGCCGAGCTGCTGTGAAAGCAGGACATGGGATTTGCGTGCAGGAGCCAAGACCCTCCCGGGATGTGAGCACGGAGCTGCACAGGCACCTGGCTGCTGCCTTCCCCATCGACCCCAACAGCGATGCCGTCCAGCCAGGACAAGGCAGGGCCACGCCGACATGGCCACACACGTCAGGACAAGGCAGGGACATGCTGACATGGCCACACACATGTCAGGACAAGGCAGGGACATGCTGACATGGCCACGCGCATGTCAGGACAAGGCAGGGACATGCCGACATGGCCGCACATGTCAGGACAAGGCAGGGCCATGCTGACATGGCCACACACATGTCAGGACAAGGCAGGGCCACGCCGACATGGCCACACACGTCAGGACAAGGCAGGGACACGATGACATGGCCACGCGCATGTCAGGACAAGGCAGGGACACGCTGACATGGCCACACACATCAGGACAAGGCAGGGCCATGCCGACATGGCCACACACGTCAGGACAAGGCAGGGCCATGCCGACATGGCCACACACATGTCAGGACAAGGCAGGGCCACGCTGACATGGCCACGCGCATGTCAGGACAAGGCAGGGCCATGCCGACATGGCCACACACATGTCAGGACAAGGCAGGGACATGCTGACATGGCCACGTGCATGTACACCTACCGCGGGCTGTCGCAATGGCGAATGGATGACGATACGCCTCCGCCGCACGTCCTGCTGCACTCTCCCCAGGAGGACCAGGCTCCCCAGGCACCATCCACACCCTCCGGGCGGGTGCCGAAAGGCACACACTCCCTCTTGTAGCACCACTGCGGAAAGACAGAGCTTTAAACACCCCGAGCACACGGCCTCCTCCTCCCAGAGCGCTCCCCAGCCTCCATGGGACACGGCAGCCAGTTCAGGGCTGGGATCTGGTTTGATCCTGCGAAATCTGAACTCGGGGCCGTGCTGCCCCCGGAGCTAAGTCCTCCCTTGCAGAAGGCATTCACCTCTCCTCCAAGTCACACCGTCACCGTTTGCGCACGCTGCGTGCTCGGGGTTCGCAGGGATGCTGGGACCAGTGCTCGCACTCCCAACCCCCGGAGCACCGTCCTGTGGGGCAAGCAGCCACGGGCAAGCAGGTAGGCATCCCCAGTTCTCCTCTAAAGGGGTCCCGGGCATCTGGGTCAATCAGGGTGACACACGTTGCCGCTGGGGACATGTAAGCGCACACACCTCACTGCCTATAAAAGCACATGGCAGCACGTCCCAGGTGGGGCTTGGACCGGAGCTGCTGCTGCTGGGCAGCAGGGCCAGGACCCCTGGGGGACACGGACACCTCCACCGCCAAGTGCTCCCTCCCAGGATGGAGTGAGTTTTGCACGTGTACTGTGAGCTCAGGTTGTGGTTAATGCATTAAAATGACCCAATCTGCAAAGGGTCCAGGTTAAAATAGAAGTTTTGATTGTAATAAGCACATTGTTCTGCCAAGGACCCTGAAAGAATCCGCCTGTCCCCGTCCTATCGGGTGACAGATGCTCACTGAAACTTGCCTATGAAATATTTCCCTTGGACCTGGAAAGCGTCCTGCACCCCCTGGAGTCGACAGTGATGCAAGGAGCGGGACACTGCCAGACCCGCTGCCGTTCTCTGGGCACGGAGCCGGACGCCATGCCTCGGGGGCTGAGATAATCCCAGGAAGGAAGAAACCGCTGCGCGCGCCTTCCAGGGGCTGATAACCCACCCTGGAGCTGCTGGCACGGCCTCTCCCGGCTCCTTTCGAGCCAGGCTCTCCATGGGCAGCACAGCCAGCAGGGAAAAATGGCCTGCAAGGACACTCGGCAAGTGACCTCCTTGTGCACACCAGCACCTTTCCAAAGGCATGCGGAGGAGATACTCTGCAGGCACAGCCTTTCTGGTGTCCCTGTTGATGCTCCAGACTGGAGGTACTGGGGCTGCTGCTCTTGCAGGCAGGGTCCAGGAGCCCGACCAGCCCCTGCAACTCCCCCCATACACTCAGGGCTCCTGAGAGCGTCGGTGACAGGCTCTGCCCTTGCCTTCTGGCTGCCGGGAGCAGACCCTGGCTCACTCTCCTGCACGGGCTGTGAGACCTCGTATGAGCTGGGGGCATGGGGCGAGGGAGGATGCATAATGAAAGGCATCCTCACAGGGCGCGCTGACCATAACCTGCGTAACAAGTGCTTGATTGCTGGAAATTAAATGGGGAAAAAAAAAAAAAAGAGAGAAAAGAAACGCAAAACAGGCAGGGAAGGAGCCAGCAAGACGGTGAATCCGCTGTCTGAGCAGCTGGGCTGCTGGGGACTTCCCAAAGGCAGCAGAAACTACCACCAGATCCAGGCCTGAAGTCACCCACAGTGGGTTCTTGGGTGACAGGTGAAGCCACAAAAACCACAGGGGATCAGTTAAAAAAAAAAAAATCAAAAAAAATGGAGAATTTGGGAGGAGGAAACAACCAAACAACCAGAAGTCTGGGATGTGGCCATAGCCGCCATCCAACAGAGCTTGGCTCCATCTTCCACCCCCACTGCTGCCCCAGTCGGGTGGCGGAGCACAGAAACTCACCCTATCTCTCCTTTAATCTTGCATACCTTAAATAGCTCCTACGCCCTGATGCTTCCCTCTGCTCTCCCAGCTGGAAAGGGAGAAGCCAGGGCAGACCTCAGAGAGCTGCTCCGGCCAAGGGCTGAGGTCTGAGGGCTCAACCGGCCACCGAGCGCTGGGGCCACCAGCCAGGAGCTCCAGCTGGTGAAGGCGCGTCTTCTTTCACCCAAGGATATCACTTCTGAAGCACGCATTAATAGAAAAGGACAAACAGAAGCACAGGAAGGTAACTGGGGGTTCAAACTGAGTCAGTATCTCCACTGGGAATAGCTCCCACGAGGCCTGGGGGCGGCGACTGCTGGTCACTTCACTTCTCTTAGGGCTCTTGAAGAACCCCGGTTAAAAAACAACTAGTAAGCGGGGGAAAAAAAGAGATAGTTAAAAGTGAGAAAAGCTGGGTAAAAAAAGACGACTAGTAGAAAAAACATTGCCAATGTACACGGTGAATGTCCAGCAGCAGGGATGTTCCGCCCCACGAGTTGTCTCCCCCTCTTCCATCTAATTTCCAGCAGAACTAAGATGACTGTTTGTGAAAAACGACGCATTTGTCAAAGCCATCCTCTTTCCTGCGCATCAGCTTCTCCAGCTTCTTAAGGATTTGAAATTAGTCTTGAATTCCTTGGGAATTGTTTTCCCTCGAGTGGAAAAATACATGCCCATTTAATGGAGAATGTCTCCCATCCCTGATTCTACGTTGTCCCAATTATTATTCCGTTTGCAAAGGCACTTTGTTTTGACAGTGCTACGCACTTGCTTTATATTGGCACAAATGGGCGTAGGAGGTGCAGGGAACAAAGTGATCTGAACGACCAAGTCAAAATTCACTTTCAAAATACAGGGTCACTACAAATTCTACCCTCCTCTCTCAGCCGAATCCGAAAAATGAAGGTTTCATCACATCCAGCCTTGTGAGGCCGTTTTTCACAAGGTCCTCTGAAAGCATGTTACAAACCCATCGTCCCTCCTGGGGAAACCGGGGCAAACCCCCCCACTTTTCTCAGGGCAGCCAGGAGACCTCAGCAGGCCTGAGAAAAAGATGTCCCTCTAAAGCATACGGCATAGCTCGAGGTCACCTTCCCGTGTCTCCTAGGTGGGACCAAGCAGCTTGCTGGAGCAGGGACTTCATATTCTGCATTTCCAGCAGTGTGCCGGGGGGATTATGGGCCCCTGGGATCCTTGGCACATCCCAGCCTCCCTCCGTGCCGATGGGGAGGGGGGCGGGGAGTGGCTCCAGGCTCAGGGAGGCAGGGGAGGACAGGCTGGTGGGTGCTCTTAAATCAACTCTGCGCTCACCAACACAAACAATAATGCCCGTTATCTCTGGAAGAGGGATTCAACCACTCACTGTCAACTCGCTATGGTGCCCCGGGCTTCCTTACCCCCTTTTCAATGGTGTTGGTTTGGCATATGGTCCCCTCGGCAGCAGGGATGCTGTTGGTTATGCAGCGGTTGCTTTTACTCAGACACCATAACTCACTGCAGACTTCCTGGAAAGAGAGAGATTTTGGGGGAGAGAGGGAGAGGGAGGAAGAAAGAGACAAAGAAACGAAGCCGAGATTAGGATTTGCTTGTGCTCGGGGCTGCGAGGCTGGGGCAGCAGCACACCGGTGCGCTTCAGAAGCACCAGCTGGGCTGGGACACAGGGACAGGAGTGTTTTCAGCATGGTGGGGGGAAAACGAGATCAAATCTTGCGAGGTGTTGCAAGCTGCAGTCACCCCAAGGCCACCGACAGCTCACCCCCTTCTCTGGACTAAGCCTAAGGACTTCTCCAGGGGCTGGGGTTCTCTGGATTTGCAGGTTCCACGGCACTCGGGTGCCAGAGCTGTCTCCCCAGCCAGCCCACGCGGCCAAGCCTGGGCTTTGTGCCATAGAGGACACATCTCCTCGGACATCCCAGTGTGTCCCAGCTGAGCTCCACCTGACCCCTCTCCCCAGGGCTGAGGGATGTTCTCTTTTTTTGGGTCTGTGCAGGGGAGGCCGAGCACAAGGGCCCATTCCTAGCACCTGCCATGAGCACATCCCGATGCCACGTGGGTCCAGATCTGCCACGCGGATCCGGATCTGCCTCTGCGGGAAGCTGGGACTCCCCGGGAGCATCAAGACGGCACGTCTGTTGTCTCCTGCTACAGCAATGCACTGCAGGTCACAGCGTGACCACCTTGTGTACTGGCAATCTCCAGCCAGCCTCACAGTCCCAAAGGGAAGACTCCTCTGGAAGTCGTTTTCAGAATAATCAAAATACCGCCAGAGACTGAACTAGTCCTTAAGCAGCTCTAGACGGGGACAGTTCTCTCTGTCTCTGCTGGCTGCAGTTGTGTCCACTGCGTGATACTGGGCTGAGGACTCGGACCTCTTTCCAGGAGGTTTCCCTGAGCCGCAGATCCTGAGCTTCAGCCCATCCTGACCTCTCAGAGCGCCAGCAAACGAAAAGCTTTCCTTGGATGTTCCAGAACCCACCTGAAAGCTAGGCCCATGACAAATTTAGCAAATTTATCACAGATGCTAAATCAGAAACTCCAGGCCCCTTGAACCTCCTCTGCCACTAAATCAGCCAGGCTGGACTCCCACACCTGCAAACTCCAAAGCAACACCTAAAATCCAGAGCCGAATTTCCTGCCAGCTCACCCTCCTGCTCCTGTTCCTACCGAAACACGCCTTTGGAAATCTTGCTGCTTTCCAGAGAGCAGCTTGCCGTGACTCAGGTTATACTTGAAAGTATTAAACAGGTTCACGTTGTCAATGAAGGAAACTGTCTCGAGAGGCGAGAGCTGATCCCGGAACAGCCGCAGCTGCTGCTAACGCGCTCCCAGCACACGCCGGTGCCGCTGTCGGTGCACACCAACGCCGCAGCACGGGCTGAGGGACCCGGCGCGTTCGGCGCCGGCACAGCGACCGCCTGCCCTCCTGCCTGCACCTACGGCAGCGTGACCTACACGACGGCTTCCCCCAGTCAGGCAGCAGCCTGTTCATCACGCCTCCAGGCTTGGATCAGCCTTCCAGGATTCCTCCGCCCCGCCAAGGGCTGTGCTCGAAACAGCAACCGATAGCCCCGCAGGATGATCTGACTCAACGACTGGGAATCCTCTGCGCTGGTACCAAGAGGGGCAAAAAGATGAGCTCGAGATTTCTCTGCTTCCCTCCTGTTCCCGGGGTCGTGAGAGCGGAGTGCCTCAGGGCGAGCGGGCAAAGGGAAATACTGCCGAGGACCGCAGCTCTGAGACGCAAAGGGATTTTGGTTCCCAACTCCTTCGCCAAAGCCCAGCTGTGGCTGGCTTTTACCAGTGAAAGGAGAAAGTCTCTCCCATCCTCAAAAAGGTGTTTCTCCCATCCTCAAAAAGGCGTTTCTCCCATCCTCAAAAAGGCATCTCCCCCTCCACGCCGCTCCTGCAGAGCCAGCGTGACTATCGGGAAGCAGGGGCTCCTGTAAAGTCCCTTCTCTCTGTGTCACCAAGGGAGAGGACTTCCCAGCTTCAACCAGTGACATCTGTTCGCTCTGTCCTCATTACACCTATTAATCATCCACTCTGTAGCGGCATGGAGGAAGGGATCCTGCCGTGTTTGCGCCATCGCCCTGGAGTCTGTTTATACGGGGCACAGGATGGGTGGACTTACGCATCTACCCAGATTTATCCGCACACACTCGAGCCCTGACGCCCTTTGGGTTTCTCCCAAGTAACGCGCAAGACAGGCTGGGCTAGGAGGGTCATCGCAAGGACATCTTGTGCTTTTGTGATCCCTGTATATATACAGGAAGCGTCTGCCCGAGTTAAAAATTAGCTGGGAAACAGGCATGTAAACGTGGAAAGTTTCCATTCCGCTGCCTCTGGCTCAGCTGAGGAGGGGCACAGACGGCAGCCGGTAGCACCTGATGTCAGATATCACAACCACGTTATTCAGACCTGGACTTCTGCTGCTGCTGCTCTGGGCACCTCGCGAGACTGCATCTGCCCCGTGTCCAGCGGGCTCTGGGTCCCTGGGCTGTGTTGGAAGACAGCACTGGACCAGGGAGAGCCAAACTTTGTCCTTGGTTCGCCAAGATGAGCTGCTGAGACCACCAGGAGGGGGTTTAGTGTTTAACCATCCCAAATAGATGAACACTCAGAGTGATAATACTGAAAGGGGGGGTGTCAGGAGGATGGGGCCAGGCTCTTCTCAGTGGTGCCCGGGGACAGGACAAGGGGTAACGGGCACAAACTTGCCCATGGGAAGCTCCATCTCAAGACGAGGAGGAACTTCTTTGCTGTGAGGGTGGCAGAGCCCTGGCACAGGCTGCCCAGAGAGGTGGGGGAGTCTCCGTCTCTGGAGACATTCCAACCCCGCCTGGACGCGTTCCTGTGCCACCTGCTGCGGGTGACCCTGCTGTGGCCAGGGGTTGGACACGATGATCTCCAGAGGTCCCTTCCAGCCCTATGATTCTACAATTCTGTGATTCTATGATAAACTGGTTCACTTCAGGTCACTTCAATGGCAGCCTTGGGCTTGTATTTACATGGCTGCAAAAGAAACTAAACACTGATCTGACACATTTCCTCCTTCACAGCTTTCCAGGGCCTGGCTCAGGTGGGTACACGTACATAGGCGTCCATCAGACAACGCAGCTGCCCGTGTACCTCACTGCTGGCTCCTCTGTTTTCTCTAGAGGAAAGCAGACTCCTTAAAGGAGTTCAATCAGCCCTTCAGTGCAGACGCTTCCCCCTCGCCACTCTGCTCAGCTGGTTGGCAATGTCCAGTACGTTAAGAACAGCAAAATGTCAGGCTGAGATCCAGGAAGACTCTTTTCTCCTGAAACAACCCTTCCTTTCAGTGGTTTCCTGGATTCAAAGATCAGGGGATGGAAGGAGGTGGGCAGCTGTCCTTCGAACGCACCTACAGCACATCAACCCACCTCACCTGGAAGAAAGACGTTCCTCCTCCCAAGCAGCATAAGGATTTCTAGTAAGGATTATGAAAAATACGTCTGAGGACAAAGCCCCGCTGAGAGGGAAGTCTGGATGAGGGGACTGCAGCGTGGCTTTCAGCTGCAACCCCTGGGGACCGGCAGCAGCCAAAGTATCGGGCAGAGGCAAAAGATCTCTTCCCATGGGACTAATCTGACCGAAACTGAGCTGGGGTCAACCGTTGTGGATGGGAAACAGCCTCCTCTGTTCTCTCACAGGGAAGGAAGGCAAAAAGCTCACAGGGAACATGCCAGTGCCCTTCGTTGGAAGCAGGACAGCAAAGCGATGTGGGCAGCAGAGGAACGGCCCCACGGCCCTTTGCCCTTGTAGCCCCCGTCCTCCACCCCCTGGGAACCGATAGTAAAGCAGGAAGGCTCTCTACCCCGTATTTACACTGGCGAGATTTAACTCCGTACTGGAAACGGCACTGCTCGTCTGCATCGTAGGCCTGTCCCGGAGCCACCGTTGGGTAGATAAAGTCTTGCTTGGGAGGAGCGTTGTTCAGGCATAATCCCATCCCGGAGCTGGAAACGAGAGATGAGAATCAGAGCTCAGAAAGGTTTGTAGCAGAGCGTCGCCGTGGAGGACCAGCAGCAGGATCTCCCGGCTCCGCACCGGGCTGAGCTCTCACATGTTTGGCTGCTGCGGGGAATAACTCTACCGGCCCCCTCTGGGCAAACCCACTGCTGAGAAAGTGCTCTGAAATCTGCGCCCTCAGGGCTGGGAAGCACACGCTGGTCCCTAGGTAACGCTAGAAGTTTTCATCTGAGGGTTTTGCAGGCCGTCGCCAGCCCCTGGCTGTCCCGCCGGGCTCGGGGGCCAGCAGTGCAGGCAGGCGCGTGCCCAGGACCCCGGCGTGGGCGGCGGGTCGGCGGAGGGGCTGCCCTCCCACCCCGGGCTGCCCTCCCACCCCAGGGCTGCAGAGCCCCAGCTGAGAGCAACCGGAGGTGCCGAGCACGGAGAGCCCCTGCTCTCCAAGCCTGTCCTTCTGCATGCCAGAGCTTTGTAGGAGCGTCCAAATTTTGCAAGAAACACGCCTTTCCCTCCCCCTTCCTTGCCGCTCTCTCAGCTCTCCCTAAATCACGGCCCCTGTCACCACTCCCCCGGCCCTGATTCCCGGGGTCCTGCCATCCCCATCCCGGCGGAGGCTCCCAGGGCCGTGCTCGGGCGGGGGCGGCCAGCATGAACTGTGGAGAGGACCAACATGAATTTCCCGTCCTCTGCCAGCCCCGATGAGACCTGGGGGTTACCTGAGGACAAGGCAGCCTCTGCTGCCGCCACGCTTTCCTGGTGCTGCCCGTGCCACGTGCCTTGCTGCGCTGCACGTCCAGGGGTCAAGAGAGAAAGGGCCAAACATGAGCCGCCAGATGTGGGATTTGGTGATGAGCCACGTGGTTTGGCCAAGCTTTGCAGGATGGTAGGGCAGGCGGCAGCTCCTTGGGGAGCCTTGCCTTCACTGCTCTTGCAGCGTTACAACAGCAGTGTCACCAGTAGAGGTCTGGCATTCAAACTCCCCGGGGACTTCCCTTCAACAGTGACCCAACACTTGCTTTTTCCAATTGTGACTCAAGTCCTGCTCAGTCTTTCCATTGGGTAGTGCCCGTATCCCACCAAAAAACCTCACCAAAAATTGATCCTGACTCCTTGTTTTGTGATAGAAATCCTGGAGGCTGCCTAAACCCTGGAGGAGAAGCTCTTTCATGCTGCAGAGACATGACTCAGGGAAGGTGTCAATATCAAAACCCTGGAATTTAGGAGCCTAAATCAGTTCTCCTGAATCCTGAAGGTGCTTTGGAAAAAAAACAAAAAACTTTTCTCCTATGTTGCTTGTTCACACCTGAAAACTCTCCTCCTCCGTGTCTGGAGAAGCTGCCTGCACCATGCAGACCCAGCCCTGTCTCCAGATCCTCCTTCTGCACCACACCAACCCTCCTCTGCAATTCCTGGCGGAACTTGAGAAACATCCAAATGCCTCTTGATTTATTCGTGAAGTTTCTGGAAGCGGGGAACCTAAGTAAAGGTTGCCCACCGCAAGGTAAATGGGATTAGTATCTTCAGCAGGCAAGCAAACCACGGCAAAGTCAAAAGGAAGGAAGGAAAGCACGTCCCTCTCGGGCCAGGATGAGGTGCTGGGAGACAAGAGAGAAGGTGCATGGGCTGTGTGCTTTGGGGGCTTTTCTTTGGCTTTACCCACTCTTCACAAATGACTGTGAGAGGTTGGAGGCGTGTACTGGCTGCGAGGTAAAAGGAAGGGCAAGGTGAGATGGATTCCTTACTCCAGGAAGCTGGTGATGTAATCCCTGCTGCAGGTGGACCATACAAACGGGTTGGTCTTCATGGTGATGTGAGCAGCCATGAGCTTGGCTGTTTCTTGCCCGCGGGAGCCACAGCTGTTGCCGACCCCATCATGATTCATGCCAAACCTGGAAAGCATCACCAAGACAATAGATGATCAGCCGCTGCATTTTCGACACACCTGGACCGTCCATAAGAAGGATTTTTCAGCTCCTGTTGGTAGGAACAAACCAACAGGGGCCCTTCCCTGCGACGGCCACTCCCAGGGACTCTCTTGGCACAGCACTCACGTGTGGCCGATCTCGTGGGCAATGGTGAAGGCTGTGGCCAGGCCAATGTCCTCGTTGATGCTGCAGCTTCGTTCTCGTTCGCACATCCCGCCGACGGGCGCCAGGCCTAGGGAAGCCAGAGAGAGCTGTCACATAGGGTCAGCACGAAGCCTCTGCAGGGGACAGGGGTGGTATCTGGGGACTAACTGACGTGCTTCACACTCACTAACCCTGAGCGCAGACTGCCGACAATAACAAGTTCCTTCCCACCGGTTGCACTGGGCTTTGGGATGGACCCATGGCTCTTAGGGGCTGTGGGCACACGGTCACTCAGCTCTGTCAACTAAATTAACAATGACAGGCTCGGAAATACTAAGAACGGATCAAAATCCTCTGAGTTTCATATCCAAACCCCAGACTGTGTGCAGAAGGGGAGCGGCCTTCATCACAACACTGGTGGGGGAACCTGAGATCAGCTGCACCAGCACTTGGGCATCCGAACTCGGTCAGGGCAGCCTGGACAACCGAGTAAGCCAGGATCCAACCTGACCAGCCCCACCTGGTTCTGGCTGACACCCACCATGATCAGGAATCCAGCCTGACTCCACCTGGAGGGGTGGATTATGCAGAAATCTCCCCAGAATCGCGGCAGCGGATTCCCCCAACCCTCTGCCCGTACACTGTCCCACCACCACAGGCCGTGCCGGAGAAGGAAGAGTCACGGCACCTCCAACCTCAACCTTCCTCCCAGGCACCTCGTCTGCAGCCGCATCAGGTCAGAGATCCACCAACTTTTCCTTTTTAACTGCAGTGATTCAGAGCAGTAATCCCTCCCTGACTGCTTAGTCTAGACCAGGGCAAGACAAATTAGGAGCTACAGCCAGAGCGAGCTGCAGGGTCTGTCTGCGTCTAGCAGTTTAAATAAAGAACTCCCTTTATAGTCATCACAAAAAAGTCTTATTTCTCTCCGCTAAGCCAGAAATACTCCACTAGGCTATGGAGCAGCCCGAGATGCGAGCGGTTCTTAATCATCAGGCTGGACCTGACCCAGGGATATAACGGAGAAACGTTCCAGAGCCCATCCGTCCTCCGGGTTTGCTGCTTTTAGTGTTTACAGAAGTAAGGAGGCTACACAGTCGAGCGGGCTGGAAACCACCGGCCCGTTCCCGGCTCCGCTGCCGGCGCTCACGGTAGCGTTGGGCGAGCGCTTCCCCTCACCCTGCTCACAAGGAAAGGGGATGGCACGGCCCGCCCTCGCCACGCTCCCCAGGACGCGTGCGCTGGTGAGAAGCGCTGCCGAAGGGGCAGCAAAATCCGACCTACCCAGGGTGCCGCACGGCTTATTCTTGTAGATGCAAATGTCGTACCTGCGGAGAAGAGAAGGCAGCGTTAAGGACACACACAATTTCGGTGGCTCCGAAATAGCGCATCTCCATTTCACTGATGCGTTCACATCCAAACCACTTTGAAACAGCCCACGGCTCAGGAAACGCTTCGGGAATGGCAAGTGCCGAGGGTAACAGGTAAGACGCCTCTGATCCATATTTTACAAGGCTCACTTTCCCCAGGCTGAGACTCACTGCGGATTTTTAAGGATTGCGCCTGTCCCTTAACTGTGGGGCAGCGCTGAGCGGGGTCAGAGCTTTGGTTTTGATGCAAGGTGGCAAATCAGCGGGCAAAACGCTATCTTTGGGTTTGGGTGGGTGGTCCAGCTCTGGTCAGGAGCACCCGGTGCACTCCCGGGAACCGGCCGCTTCTTTCCTGAGAGACACGGGGCTCCGGGATCTGCCCCAGCAGCGCAGGGTGGAAGAGGACAGGGCCAGCCTCCTGTCTGCAAACTCAGGTCCCTTACAGCAAATCCTATCAATCAAATATGTAATCCCGAATTTAAAAAAAAAAACAAAAAATAAAATAAGAAAAACATTGCAGTTTGAAAACATGTTCCATTTCGAAACCCACTGTGGTTTCATTAAAATGCTGAAGTGATTTTTTTATTTTATTTTTTTTGCAGTTTAGTTCTTTACTGAGAATTTTCCAAACAAATCCAATATGGGTTGATTCGAGATGACTCTTCCCTCTGTTCCTGGCCTCGACTTCCAGCCATTGCATCAAGGAATCGACTGTTTGCACATCGTTAGCCGTGTACAAGGAAAAGCTAAACGAGGACAGCAAAGTGAAATCTCCTCCCAACTGAAATGCTGCACCCTCGCAATGGGACGGGGCAGCAGCTCCCAGAGAGACCCGTTTGGGCCAGAGAGTGAATATCACAATTTAATTGCGGAGATGAACCGCACACCCTCCCTGCGGCTCTTCAAATACCTTCTACGGGAGGTGACACTCCCCAGACATTTTGGTCTTTGCAAAACCCGGGCTGCAAGGGGCAAGGCTCACGCTGAAAGCAGGCGGGGGGACCGGCGGCAGCCGGGCCGGGACACCCCTGAGCCGGGTTGGGGTGTTGCTCCTTAGCCCCGAGGTGCATTTCAACCCGGGTGCGAGCTGGACTCGGAGCACCGAGGATGCTGACCACGGTATGGATTTAGGGGGCACCCGCATGGCGAGCAGGACCATCCGACACCGCTCCCCCCGGCGGCCCCATGGGGACGAGAGTGGGGAGGAAACAAGCTGACAGCACGCGAGGGGTTAAGCGTAACGTGTTCCTGGTGATCGCTC
Organism: Larus michahellis; assembly: GCF_964199755.1. Classification (NCBI taxonomy): domain Eukaryota; kingdom Metazoa; phylum Chordata; class Aves; order Charadriiformes; family Laridae; genus Larus; species Larus michahellis. The sequence continues at coordinate 2,411,779 of NC_133918.1, read as the reverse complement.
CTGTCCCTTTGGCCCCTGGCGCTCTCTGGAAGTGTCCAAACCTCTCACTCCTGGCAGGAAACCAAGCGAGTGAAAAACATTTGTTGCTTTGTTTTGAGCGAATACCGTTAAAGCCTTCGGAGGCTCTGGTTTGACACGTCCCTGCAAGAGAAAAAAGCCCGCAGCTCAGCAAGATGTTATCGGGAGACGGGGAATTTATTAGAGACGGGGCCGGATGCGCTGGTGCTGTCCAAGCCTGGCGCGGACGGCCCGGCGAGTCGCTTCGGGTTAGCTCAAACATCTGGTGGGAGGCCGAAGAATTCGGAGCCGGCGTTTGCATCCCACACGTGGGGTGGGAAGGAAAGAAAAGCAGACGCTGCAGCCTTGGGAGGGTGAAAAGCTGGGGCTGAGGGGCCTTTCGCTCGCTCCTCCCCTCCCGCTTGCGGGCTCTCATCTCTCTCCCAGGCTCCCCAGGAGGGATGCAGCAGGCAGCGCTGAGGAGCTCCCCGGGAGGGATGTGCCAGGCTGCGCACAGCTCCCGCCGCCGCCAGCAACTGGAGCAGGAGAGCGGCGCCCGGCGCCAACGAAACCGGCTCCCGCTTGGAGGCTCCCCTCTCCAGCGCTTTCATTTTATGACTTTCTTCCACTCCACAAGAGGGGGGTGGGGAAAAAAGGCACAAACAAATCTTGGCTTTGCCTTTGGCTTCTCCCCAGGCTGCTGCCCCTCTGCCCGAGCAGGGTTTATGCAGACACTGGAGAGTGCAGCCGGCAGCTCCACCGAGAGCTGCCTCTCAGAACCCTTCGTCCTCTCCGACCTCCCAGCTCTCCCTTTGGCATCTTCTGTCCTCCCAGCCGCCTCTGTGTTCCTTCCACTGTCCTCGTCGTCCTCTCTGCATCTTCTTTCCTTCTGACCATCCATCCATCCTTCCAGTGATGCCTCCCATGGCCTCTGCTGCTCCAGCTCAAGCACCATCTATCCTGCCGGGGGTTATTTGTCCTGCATGCGAAGGTTCAGACCCTTTCAACCAGCCCTGGAGGTCAAATTCAGCATCCAGGTTAAGCTGCTGACCTAGACTGCTGTTGCAGGCGCACAGAGACACAGGCAGGGCAGGACCGCTCTTGTCCTAAGGGAGTTGGGATGAAGTCACAACATCGAGGGTGTCCATCAGCTACCAAAGGAGAGAGTTCAACCCTCCATGTAGGCACCTAAACCGAGGTGAGCCCAATCCCGTACTGGCTGGAGGCACGCTGTCGCTGCCGTGACGCTCAGGTCCCACTTGTATCCTCTTCTCCATCTTTCACAGCTGGGGCAGATGGAGCTCTCCATTTCAGTAGGATTCCGATGCTCCACGACTCCGGGCTGGGTTCCCACACGTGCCCAACACCGCTGTACACACTGCGCCATGGACTTCTGGTACACAAATACCCATGGCTGCAAGCTAAGCTCCTTGAGAGCACAACGAAGACTGAGGGGAGACAGCGGAGAGCGATAACTATCTGAACTGCAATAATCTGCATCGCTGCAAGGGAACGGGCAAGTGGACAGCCTGAGGGACAGCCGCTTGCAGGGAGAGCATGGGAAGGAAGCCTCAGATGAACCACATGGACAGAAACAGAGGACACCTGCCCAGAGGACATCCCCTGTGAGGACGGAGCTGGCAGGGCCGGGCTCAGCCTTACCTGGTGATCAGCACTGCAGTGTCGTGGTTGGCTATGCCATTCTCAGGGATAGCGTTCCCGTTGCCGTTCCTGTTCACAATGGATTTCTGCCACTTGCAGAAGCTGTCCAGGGATTTCCCAGCGTGGTGGTTGATCTCCAGTGTGGGCTGGAACGCAAGCAACATGACAGCGTGTTCCCAGGAAAGCTCTGATATGAAGGCACTGCCTACTCCCATGCCAGCAGAGCACTGACACCGGTCCAGGTGCCCCCACCTTTCCATGGAGGCCGTGGGAAAGCAAGACTTTAGGAGGCCTAAAGCTACTTAAGCCTCCCTAAAGCCACCTTCTCTAGAAACAGTCCTCAGAGTCCCAAAGGTCTCCCCAGCCCATAGCCTGAACCCAGTCCCCAGCTGCTGTTGAGAGGACGTGGTGCACCCGGTAGACTGCACTGGGGGATCTCCCGGGGCTGACAACCAGGGGGAATGCACAGACCCGCAAAGGAAATGCAGACACATGACGAAGCGGCTCAGCGGAGCCCACCTTACCTGATCCTCGGTGAGGAGAATCAGCCGGGTCACCAGGATATTGACAATATTGCCCAGACTCGAGTCCTGGAAAAGTTTGGCAACCTGACCTCCAAGAAACAAGAAAAGAGGAGTCTTAAAAATGAGCTCGCTGGCTGGGGGATGGTGCAGCCGGTGGGTGAGCTGGTATGTGCTGGGCACCTGGCGGGGGGGAAACAGGGCTGCTTCGTCAGCGTGGGCTGCAGGGGCTGAACACAACCTTTTTAGAAAGCAGAAATGGGTATGGGACTCCGTGGATTGCAGAGCCTCCTAAACTGCGTTCAGACCTCGGTGTCTCCTTCCGGGGACGTTCAAGCAGTGAAGCCAACGTCCCTCAGCACCTGCTCCTTGCCCGGAGCTCAGGTGGGGAAGCCCCACGGTCCTGGCATTACGCAGCCACGGGGATGAAGTTTTGCTGACTGCCCATCCGCAGGGAACGACACAGCATCTCTCAGAAATCTGCCGCCACGCGATGGGTGTTTTACAGGAGACGAAACTGTTAGAAACGGTATTGTTTTGAAATCTGGCGTCTGCTTTAGAAATGCAAACGGAGCAAGCCATGAAAAGAGATCCTGCAGAGGACAGGACAAAGAACCATCACAGAGGGGCTTTCAGCGGTTTGATGGATAACTTCCAAGTCTAGCTCACCTCACAGGAGGATTCAGCATGGCCAATTCAGGCTGTTAATGCATCTACCCTGGTATCCTGCCGCCAGCAATGACCCAAATCTGACGCCGCAGAGGAAGCTCCTCTGCAGTAACCCAGAGACACGGGCAGCGCGGGATGGAAGAACGGGGGTATTTCTCCCTACCCCTCGCGCTGATCAGCCCCCAGGCGTGAGAGCTCACTGTCCTTATGCTTTCCCATGTGTTTCTCAGCTTGGCTGGCCCTATTTGCAATGCTAATTTGAGATGAGAGATGCTGTTCAAAGAAAGGGCTTTGTTCTCCCAGTCCAGATCTGGCCTGTAGCATGGTCAGACGGGCCAGAGTTTACCTCTCCCGCAGTGCCTCCCCTATACAAGAGAGAGCCCCTGCAGGCTCCAGAGTATCACTGCTCATGAGCAGCAGCAGGGTGTCAAGATTTTTGACCCAAAACGTCTTGCTCTGGGGCTGGGGAGAAGCCACTGCCATCCTGGAACCGATCCGATTTTCCCCACTGAGCTCCCATTCCGCTTCTTGCGGGAAAAGCCCATGGCACCCTCTGCCAAACCCAGGCATTCGGGGTGAGGAACGGGATCTATCCCTGCTTGTTCTCTGCTGCCGGGCGTGTGAGCCCCCGGGGTCCCCCAGGGTTCATGATGTGGTTATAACACTTACAATATTCATGATGGCCAGGATGTACTGCTCTATGTCCCGCCGCCCGTGGTACCCCACCATCATTTTGTCAGCCACCACCAGGGTCTCCACGTAGCGCTCCGTGCTGACGGATCTCTTCAGGGGCAGCTGGCCTCGCTGGCTGTGGTTGCCCGATGGCTTCAGAGGGGAGGGCTTCAGCGTCCGCAGCCACCAGTGTCTCCCTTTCCAGGGCTTCTCATCTGAGAAGGGAAAGAGATTTTTCTGTTGCCCTCCTGCAGCAATTCGGCAGCGCAGGGAGGTGAGGGCTGCGCAGTACGAGCTCGGTTTCAGGGAAGGAAAGGCCACTGAGAGGCTCTTTATGCACGACACACAGACCCAGCAAACGTCCCCACTGCCATCGGCTGGATCTGCCGAGCCCAGGGCCGTCCCCGTGCTCCTGCCGGCCCCGGGAGCATCCTGCCTGCCCCCCTGCCCTCCTGCCACCCACGCTGCGGGCAGAGGCGTGCGCCCATCCTGCTCCGGCAGCCCCACGCACTTCGCCGCCTCCGTGCTGCGGTGCCCTGCCCTCGCCTCTGTCGCAGGGAAGGGCAGTGTGGATTTAGAAACTACCCAGACAGAATCTGAAAATAAAGCCATTGCAGATCATTTCCTCTTTCCCTTTCCTGCCAGGACCTGAATTTAGGACTTGGCTTTTCCTCCACAGAAATGGCCGCAGCCTCCAAAGCAGCAGCAGCAGCTTGTTTGTAGGACTTTGCTCGAGGCTTCAAGTGCTACTGACCTGACCCTAGAGATGTCCCCAGCGGGGCCATCAGCTCTAAACCCACAGCCTGGAGACCAGCACAGGGCAGGAGAGCTGACTGGGGGATTACAGCCCTTCTCCTGCCCTGTCAGGAGAGCCGTTTGAATGCCCCTCCTTTGTTCTGATGCTGGGTCATCAAACATCCAGCAAGACCGGGAAGACGGGCAGGTCACAGGCCCCCCACAACCTAGCAGCTCCAGCCCCTCTGGCTGACGGGAGCTCGCTCGTGGAGTGCTCGGGGCCCAGCTGTGCTGGGCAGGTCAGGACAGGTCCATCCTGTGGGGCGAGGAGAGGGGGTGGCTTTGCTGGGGCCAGTTGCACTGTGGTTGTTCTGAACTGCATTTGGCCTGTGGCTCCCACGGCACGGTCTTTGCTTTCCAAGAAGCAATTAGGAACAGGCTAACTTTCGTCTGGAAGCCAAGGAACGTGGCAAAGAGTCAGCAGAAGGGGAGTCTGCTGGCGCTTCGTCCAACGTGACTTTGGGAGCTGGGATGGGAGGAGCTGGGCCAGGGAAGGACAGGTTGTCTCCAGAGATGCTGGCAGGTCTGGGGACACTCAGAGCCTGCTCAGAGCAGGCTGGTGGTGCCCCGGCATCTCCAGAGGCTCCATCTCTTCCTCATCTGGTCAAGTGTCACCACTGGGGCACTGGATGAACATCCTGAAGTGACACACAAAACCTGCCAGGAGCATCTGGGAACAGCTCTGATTCTGCACCCACAAACTCTAATCCATAAGCCACGAGCTGGACCCTCTGCAGGGATGGCATCTCCTCTCATCCTTACGGAGACGGGGAAGCCTCTGTAAACCGAGGGACCAGCATCCTGTGTGCACGCAACGGTTTGGGTAGACGGAGAAACTTTGCACGTTCACACGGGCCGGGGATTTCAGCCAGGCTCTGGGACATGGACTGGCTGGTAGCAGGGATGGGAAGGGCACAGGCACGTGAGGAGAGGCCAGGGCTGACCTGTGTGAGTTCCTTAGGAAGTCAAAGGTCTGCAAGGGTAGAAACGGGGTAGACGTTCAATTGCCATTCTCTATAAACGTCTCCCAAAGCCCACTGTGATTGACCAGATCCCACATCCTGCCCTACAAGGCACCTTTTCACCTGGTCTCTAACAGAAGCAGATGTATCTCAACGTGGACACAATTTTCAGTGACTAAAACCCAAAGACAAGTCTCTGCTGAGCATGCGTGAGCTACGATTTCTCAATACCTTGTAAATTGGCCAAATTTGGGAGGATTTTTCTTAAGAACAATAAGAGGCAGTTTTTTCTCTTCTGTTCCACGCTCTATTTACAAATTTAAAAGCCCTGCTGCGAAGAACAGACAACAAGAGCTTTCCAAAGACCAGGCCACCATAAATCCTTAACAAGGGTAAAAGTAAATACAGAAAACTTTCTTGAATGCAGGAGAAAAATTTGGTTCTTGGTCATATAGAGCAGTGTGGACCTTGAAAGCCTGGTCTACCGGCACTTTCCCAGCCCGCACTGGGATGGATTGAGGATGTGGTGGTGGGTACAGATACCTAGCACGCCGCAGGCTGCATCCATGTGTGGGTACTGGAGAGACGATCGCTTGTACACGACGTGGGGGCTGCCCTTGCCCTCACTGCCTGTGCTGACATTGGCTCCCGGGCTCAGCGGTTCAATGAAATATTCCTCCTCATCTGCGACGATCACCCCATGCTGCGGAAGGAAAGAGAGGGCAGGCAATAAAAGAGGTAGAGAGAGAACCGGGTGACATACTGGTGGCTTCTCCTACTGAGGTTTCTGATGATTAACCACTGAATTTCTAGGGACTGACAAATACTTTTGAGAATGTGAAGGAATCCTTCATTTACGCACAAACACTGAACTATATGAACCTACAGACCAGAGAAACCCAAGCCAGATGGTCATGGATGCTTTGGGACATCTGTGTTCACTAAAGTCCTCTGGAAATCACAGTCTTTCCTTGCAAAATTATGAATAAGTTGTTTCCTATTCCACCCACTCAGTCTAATTGAGAGCTGTCTGTGGGATCCTAAATACCATACCTTCAACTAGCAGCACAACTCAGCGGTGAGATCTACCTCCCAGGCTTTTCAGCCTCACCGAAGAACCTTGGAAAGCAGCTGAGGACCACTACCATCCCCTGGGAAACTCAGGCACAGGGCTGCAGAGAATGTACATGTCCAGAGGCTTTTGGGAAACACACTGAATCTTTGAAAGCTGAAGCCGGAATTGCAGTGGGGCAGCCGTCGGGGAGCCACAAGCCTTTCCTTGCAGCCTGAAACCTGGGTTGTGCCCCGCAGGCATCGCTGCCCCTTTTACACCTCTGACTGGTCACCTCAGTCAGTCGATCTCGTTTCTGCTCCCTTACTTGTTGATTTAGCTAATCATGTTTCTTTCTGGTTCTCCCTTATTTTATTCTTTGAATGAATCTCAGCTATGAGTCCAGACTTCGCTCCCTGCGAGTGGACCCTGCGTGAGACCGCGATGACCGGCCGGAGCAGACCCCAGCAGGAGGAGCAGGCAAACCCCCCAGCTGCCTGCAAGATCTCTCCTCTGCAGCCGGTCCTGTCCTCCACCTAAAAGGTCTGAGCAACCTAAAAAGTTTCTGGCAGCCCATCAGGATACAACTAGAAGCTCCATCGCTGTAACGGCTCCTGGCACCGTATCTCACCCAACTCCAAGAAACGTGGGTGTGCCATCAATCAGCTGGATTTTACCAGCGAGCAACTGAGGCACAGAAACACGCCTGACATTGCTCAAGCAGGACAAGTATCCCAAAAATCTAAGCCCCGCGTTACCTGGCTGTCCTCCCACTCCCCGTGCGCAGGCATAGCTCTGGGCGCAGAGACGCCGCCGTCCTGCCATCAGCTCTGCACCGGTGTCCTTTGGATGTCACAGCCCTTCACCAGCTCCGCTCTGCGCAAGGGGGACAGGAGCCCTGATCTGCCGGGATGGGGAGTGGGGACGCAGGTCTCTAAAACATCTTGAGGTCTTCGCACGGAAGGCACCACCAGCGTCACTGCTGGGCGTTCGCGGGGGCGAGCCCCTCTGGGGTGGACGCTGCCTCCGTAATAGGTCTCTCCCCCTCTCCCTCCCCGCCATGAAAGCTGAATCAGGGCAGTGTGTGCACAGCGAAGTCCCCATCTCCAGAGTGCCGGGGGATTTCCTCCTGCACCAGGCTCTGTTGCTCTTGGCTCAGCTCCACCTTTTCAAACACAAGCGAGGTACTGTGAGGTTAGCCTGGCGAGGGCTCCGGCGGAAAGCCGAGTGTCGGCCTGCGAAGCCAGCTGGCTGCCGGCTTTGTGGGATGGGGAGAAGGAGGTCACCGCCGGCTTGGGGCAGAGCAGCAGGAGGGGAGAGCACGTCCTGCCCAAAACCCATGTACTACTAGAAGAGGGACGTTCTTACTTAAATCTGAAGCCTCCGCAGAGCGCAAGAGGCCGGGAGGCTCCACCGCCTGCCTGGCATCCTTCGGCAACAAAGCTCAGCTGTCACAGGAGTCTGAAAACTTCCCCATCGCTGACCCCAAAGACCGAGCTCTGAGGTCCAGGCGCTGGACCTGACACAAGCCTGTTGAAAGGGGGCGGCGGGAAGTCCTTAGAGAGATCCCTGTGGTTTGTGGGGGAGCTAAACTGGATATCCTGTCTATGATTCACCCAGGTCATCTGCAGAGCAAGGATGGTTTATGCTATTAGCTTATAACCACACTTAAGAAAAGCACAGCCGCATACTGCGATTCAGCTCTTCCACCTCCTCGTACACACACGCGAGCAGCTTGACGTTCACCTCAGGGGCGAGGACATCTGCCTTGCTCCAAGCATTTAATGTTCATGCTGACTTCAGGAAGGCTTGTCAGACGAAAGCACAATTTCAACACAGACACACAGGGTTGAAAACCCGGCCTTGAAACTGTGCTTTGACAAGCTCTGACACAAGAGGTAAGAGAGTGGCATTTCTCTCCTAAAGTCGTTTTCTCCTCGATGTGATTTTTTTGATGGTAGGACACGTGTCCTCGGGATCTTGTGCAGCCAGTGGGATGAAACATGGCTTTGCTTAAGGCAGAGAGTTCAGCTCCTGGCCGGGCTGAGGCAAAGCTCCCTGGGCTGCTCCCTGCAAGCTCCAGCTGCTTCGTGCTGGGCCCTGCTGACAGCTCACAGCTCTGCGTGTTTTGGAAAATGGACCACTTTGCCCTTTGCTTCTAACAACTCAAGCCTGGGTGACTTTTCCCCCTGGTGCAGCCTAAAGCGCAGCACGGCGTGCCCTCCATGGAGACACGTGGGGCGAGCCACGCTCCCGCCTGCCTGCAGGCCGGGAAGACCAGTCTACGGGAGCTTGTGCACACACTGGCGATCCAAACCCGGGGTGCCGTACGGTGTGAGTTATGTCGTGGATGTTTGAAAACAAAGCGGTTTAGAGCGGTATGCCTTGTAGACACAGAAATTGCTCAGGGACGTGGGAGTTCGAGGACAAGAGAATGGCCTGGGCCTTGTTACATGCTTTCACGGCTTTGCGTTGGATGCTCCTGTGGATGCAGTCGTCCCTTTCCCCCCTCCTCATGCACAGCCCAGCCCGTAATCACCTCCTGGTCCTTGCTTGTGCCCATGTGCGTGGGCCCATGTGAACCTCATGAAGTTCAACAAGGCCAACTGCAAAGTTCTGTATGTGTTTCAGGGCAATGCCGAGCACAAATACAGGCTGGGCGGGGAATGGGTTGAGAGCAGCCCTGAGGAGAAGAACTTGGGGGTGTTGGTGGATGAGAAGCTCAACGTGACCCAGCAACGTGCACTTTCAGCCCAGAAAGCCAATCGTACCCTGGGCTCCATCAAAAGAAGCGTGGCCAGCAGGTTGAGGGAGGTGATTCTGCCCCTCTACTCTGCTCTGGTGAGATCCCACCTGAAGTACCGTGTTCAGCTCTGGAGCCCCAACATGGACCTGTTGGAGCAGGTCCAGCGGAGGACCACAAAGATGATCAGAGGGCTGGAACACCTTTCCTATTCAGACAGGCTGAGAGAGTTGGGGTTTTTCAGCCTGGAGAAGAGAAGGCTCCGGGGAGACCTTATAGCAGCCTTCCAGTACTTAAAGGGGACCTATAGGAAAGATGGGGAGGGACTCTTTATCAGGGCAAAGTGTAGTGATAGGACACGGGGTAACGGTTTTAAACCGAAAGGGGGTAGATTTAGACTAGATATTAGTTAGAAATTCTTTACTGTGAGGGTGGTGAGACACTGAACCAGGTTGCCCAGAGAAGCTGGGGATGTCCCATCCTTGGAAGCGTTCAAGGCTTTGAGCAACCTGGTCTAGGGGAGGTGTCCCTGCCTGTGGCAGGTGGGTTGGAACTAGATGATCTTTAAGGTCCCCTCCAACCTAAACCATGCTATGATTTTATGATTCAACAACACAACACACAACCCCCTTTGCATCTTCAGTGAGTCAGGTCTGTGCAAAGGTGGGCCACCGTGTGCAGTACCCCCTTGGCACGTGTCAGCAGGAACCCGAACCTTGAGACCTCAGCAACTGGAGACCCTCTTCTGTCCCTACCTGTCCCCTCCAAAGTGGACTGATGCCCGCCTGGAGGGGACTGTGCTGGGGCTGAGGGATGGCACGAGAGGATCAGCTGTTGCTGATCAACCACAGCTCTGCAACAGATCTTCCCCAGTGACAAGTACAGCCCTGACTCTGTCAGCTAAGAAGACTCTAGTCTCCTCTCATGCAAATTCCTGACCCTGTGGTCCTCGCTAACCCAAAAGAGCTCCTCTCCCCTCCTTGCTGATGTCCGTAGCTCTCCAGGGCAGAAGGACAGGATTCAGGAAAAGGAGACGTTGTTGGATGACCCTCTGTCCCTCTTTGTGCCTGTCTGCATTTTCCTCCAGACAGCCCCTGGTATCTCTCCAGAGCTGTCACAGCCTGTCCACTAAATCACCCCAGTCCGAGTGCTGCCAGGCCACTGCTTGCCCTGGACTTGCTGGCTTCTGAAGCGGGAAGGTAGGCTACCGCCGGATCCCTCTGAGCCAGCAGCATCCAGCTCACCCTTCACCGCTCTTGTGAACACCACCGAATTGTCTGGGGCTTCAGCAGAGCTCTCACCTCCAAACAAAGGCTAACTGGGGAACCAAGAGTTTATGCAGCTCTGATTTTTGGCTGTGAGGTAGAAACATTAGAGTCTATGATATAATGAGTCAGATTCTCAGTTCTGTTAATAACCCGCAGCACTGTTCTGGCAGTGTAATTTAGCAATAAATCAAACGTGAATTCATTCCCATTTGGAAGCTCTTCCACACCGCCAGAATACTGCTAAGAGGTGGGGCCGTAGCAGAAATATGAATCTGGCCTACAGAGGCTTGTTCGACATGTTACCCCTCCAAGGGAGCCATCATCCTTGGGATTCGCTAACAGGGTACGTTCGCTCCATCCCTCCATCTGGCAGGTCATGAAATGCGCTTTCTGAGCCAGAAATATCAGAAAATCGCAGAAAAATAAGGATGGATGTCCTTAATCTATCCCCAACGCTGGAAGAGCTAACGAATCATACCTGGAGTGGTTTTGAGAGGCGTTTGTCTGGGCTATTCTTAAAGATCTACAACGACGTAGGGGCCGCACATTCTCTAAGCAATCTAGTCCAGAGCTCAGCCAGCCTTACCACTAATTACCTACCGTTAAGCTTCCTTGCTGATATTTAAGACCACGGTGTCTATTCCTAGCTGTTAGGATACGCAAAATCAATCATTCCCGCCCTCTTTGCAGCAGCCTCGCTGTTTTTGAGGAATGCCATCTTGTCTCCTCTTGGTGTTCTCTTTTTCGTATTGAAAAACACTGATTATTTCAATTTTTCCCCCAGAAGTCCCATTTTTAGCTCCTGAAGTGACTGGGAGCCCCAGGAACATAACTGTAAGGATGTGAATGCACGTTTGGCATTCCCAGTTGTGCTGTGAAATTCCTGCCCTCCTGCATTTTGTCCTCACTAGCACGTGCAAAACATACCTTTTGCTGCTGCTGTTGGAAATGGAGGGTAGAGAGCCAGAACAACGGTCTAGAACCTTGATTACCCCATTCCAATTAAAATAAATGGAAAAATGCCCACCGACTTCAGTAGAAACTGGACTACAAGCCAAATGCGGATCGGGAACCCTTACAGATGTAACGAAGTGATGTGGCCTTCTTCACCCTCAGCTGGCTTTCAACGCCAGCGTGCAATACTCTAGCTTGACACCAACCCCATGCCTTTCCCACCACCATGGACCTACCTGCTGGGACCCAAATCTGGTTGTACTTCTACAGCAAAGATCAAAGAAGCTGCAATCTGCTCTGCTTTATGGGCAGCTCTAGTTGTTAGCATTGCTCTTGTCTGGGCAAAATGCAGAGACTCACCAGGCCGTTGCAGTTGCTGATGGCAACCTTTGAGTTCAGGTACTGATCCTGCAAGTGGCCCGCGTAGTGGCAGTCCTCGTGGAAATCGTGTTGCCAGTCCACGCCATCTCGCTTCCAGTATTCAACAGTGAAGTGCTCCGCCAGCAGGTTGGAGTGCAGCGTCAGGTTGAGGAGGAACTGGGTTCGGTGGGCAGAGACTTTGTAGAAAACCTGCTGCTCGGATGGCTCGTAGGGCAAGGACCCCAGACTGCGCCGAGGGCGTTGCTTCAGCTGGCTTCTCACGTCAAAGGTGAGGAAGTCCCCGTTTTGGTCCACTTGGATGGGGAACGCAATTTCATAGTGATCGAGGCTGGACAGGAACTCCTCTGGGGAGGGAAAGCAAACACAGGAGGAATGACATCCTGCAAGGAGAGTCGGAGCAAAACAGCCAGCGACTCCAGCGTGGAGCCCGCCCTGCCTCAGCACAGCTGAGCCGCAGCCAGCGCAAGGCAGAAGGACGTGGTCCTGACACAGAGGGAGTGCAGGATCTGCCGGGTATTCCCAAAGGCCTTCAGAGCCTGGGAGCATCAACAGGCCTTGAGTCTACGGAGCGTAGGCTCGAGCAGGCAACGGTCTGCTTAACCTGGCAGCGTGACGGTAACTTTGGAAGGGTTTTTGGAAGAGAGCAACAGGCTGCCTCCACCAAACGTAAGTAAATAGAGCTAGATAGCCCAGCTCAGGTGTCAAAAAGCTGTTCAAAGCTGATTCAGGGGGATGGGGCCACAGGGAATCAAGGAAAGACGAGGAGATCCTTGTCCATGTGTGGAACTTGCAGAGAACTATCAAATCTTGCAAAATGAATCAAACAGTTCCAACAGCTAAGGCAAGATTAAGTTTCACACAGCACTCTGCTAGTTTATTGAAAAAAAAAAAAAACATTAAAAAAAAAAGAGGGTGGTTGGGCTAGATAATCTCCAGAGGTCCCTTCCAACCCCTGCCATTCTGTGATTCTGTCATTCGTCCTCTGCAGGTGATGGAGGGAAACAGACTGGTCCAAGGGGCCATTCGGGAAACCCAGACTCTGGCCCTGGACCTGGACTGCCGCCCGTCTCTCCACCTCCGCTGGGCAGAGGGACCCCGGGGTGCGCAGTCACACTCTGTGGTTTGGAGGGTTATTTCGCCCTGCATCCTTTCAGTAACAAAGCCAGCAATAAGGGCTCTTCCAAATGAGACATAACAAGCCTTGGGGCAACAATGCCTCAGGAGAAGACAGTCTCACTAAGGAACCGTGGGGTTCTTCAGAACATCTACAGCCGCCACATGCAAACTCCGCTTTGATGACTCGCGTAACACCAGTACCGTACCAGCCCCCCCGATCACAGCTGCACTAGCGCATTAGGAACTGGGCATCCTCCTAAAAGCCACAAAGACAATGTCCTTGCAATGCCAATCGCACGATCAAAATAAGAAAGAGGGTCACCAGAACCTCCCCAGCTGCGTTAAAATGGCAGCAAGAAAAAAAGCCAGACGTTCCAAGCCCTCAGCCAGGTCTCAATCTCTGACACGGCCTGCCTTCCCGGCTCACCAGCTTGGTGCTCCATACCCTAACAGCCTGGCTTAGCACCTTCTCGTGGGGCGCTTGAGTTTTTGAGCCTGTCTCGTACCTCTTGGGAAATGTGCTCTGACAAGGTCACTGCCCAAAACGTCTGCCTCCACTCACCCAGCAACGCAACACTTTTGGCTGTCAAAGAAATTGGCACTCGGCAACCTCCACAGAAATTCCTCATTTTCCAAGCGAAATGTCACAGGGACTGCCAGATTGGATCCGACTGGAGGTTCAGCCGTCTCTGACAGCGCTCTGTACCAGAGCCTTCATTGCAAGACGTAAAAAATCCTGCACTGGACAGGGTAGGACAGCTTGCCCCATCAGGGCGTGTTCTTCTGAACCCTTCGCGGCTGGAGGTTTGCTCACGGAGTGGGAGAGGATCTGCCCTCTTTTCACTCCGGAATATTCTTACTGTGCTTTCTGCATCCCATTTCAGTTGTTTCCTAAGCAAACGGGAGAGGCCAGGCTGCTCCAGGGTGGCTGCCTTTCGCCTGGCTCCACAGCACCCATCTTCAAAGCCTTCCCAGCCATCATAAAATTTGGACTCCAAATTAGACTCTTACCACATGGCAGCACTGGAAAGTTTCCTTTTCCTCTAGTGTGTTTTCCAGTGTGGGAGCCTGACAGAGTGGTTTCCTTGGCCACCGGTAATGGGACAGTCCTTCCCACCAGCTGGGTTTAGGGGTTAGCTCCCATCCTTCCAAACCATAAGCACTTCTGGCACCTCTCCCTTGCCTCGACAAGCCAGAAATAATTATTAGTTTTTTAACTTCCTGTGCTCCAGCTTCTCCTGCATCACACCGCCTCGCGTGTGGCGCGGCCAGGCAAACAAGAGTGACTATTTGCACTTAACCAATGATCTCAGGCTTGGAAAAATTTGCTATCGGAAGTGTCTTGTTTTTCTTTTTCCCTCTCCGCAGTCCACATGGGCTTGCAAAATAGTGACTCGCAAGGAGGTTTGTGCACGCAGTGGCTAGAAAGGGCCTGGGACCCTGGGCTGCGGTCTCTGATCCCGACCCGCAAGGTACGTCCAGGAGGAAAAAATGTGTCCAGAGCCTGGTTGTGTGTGAAAACCCGCTTTTGCTGTAGTGCCGGTCACCTTGCACCCTCTCATCCTCTCAGGGATGTCACTCTGGAAACGGAGGCATAGGAAGAAAGAACGAAGAGCAGTGCCCTGCATCACAGGCGTGTTTTAGGAAGTGATGCTTCAGGTGCCACAAATGGGAAAAAATAACAGAGACTTTGAACACAAGGAAGAAGCCGGTGTCCTCATCCAGGGTTACAGCTGGCTCCTTCCTCTCCTCTAAAAATGTGAAAGGTTAGATTAGGCCCTAACCGATTAGGACCTTTTTTACTCCCTAACCCTGTGTATTCCACCCATTATTTGTTCCCTTATTTGCTCATCTCTGCCTTGGTCCTGCTCCCCATATTACAGACCATACTAGGAGCTCTCCCAACAGCAAGAGCGGCACTGTTTGGCCCTTTCTTTCTTCCTTCCTTCCTCCCAGAAAAGTCATCGTGTTCCCTCTGTCCTCTCAGCCACTTCGCGCTGTATAAATAGATCTCGGCCTGAAACGTGCAGTACTGCACCCAGCGTATCACAAGGGTCTGCAGTGGCGATAAGCACCCTGGTGTCTCCAGAGAGCTGTCAAACTGCTTCGGAAGAGATGCTATAAAAAGCCTTTCTCCAGGAGAACCTGCCCACGGCTGTGCGGTACACTGGGCACCCCGAAGGACCACAAACTTCCCAGGAAAGGGCAAGGGAGAAAGTTGGTAGGAAGCAGAAAGGATGGGGTGCGGGGAGGGGCACCTTGCTGCCCCATTTTTGGTGGAAAGGGAGCAGACATCTGCATGGACAGGGACGGCAGAGGAAGGGAAAGGGCACCGGGGAGGCAGAGGGCTGAGCTGAACAAAAAGAGGAGAGGGAAGGTGAAAGTGGAAAGAGGAGGATTTTGTTCCCTCCTTGCATGCTCACCATGGCCACTCTCATTACAGAGCTGCTTAAAGGATGAAGAGGAAGCAGATGTTTGCTCTGGTCTTGTCACCAGAGCAAAGAGGAGCTCCAGCTGCAGCCCAGACATGATTCCTAAGGGACGGCTGTGGAAAACAGCCATACATCCCATAGGATCCCATGGCTTCAGGCTGCCCTGGCGTCATGGCAGTCTCACTACATCCTCCAAGGGTCCATTGGTTTACCTGTGAGCCGGGAGCAGTGAGATTAGCCTCACTTAACGTTCTAGAAAACAGGGACTCTCTGATCTATCACCACAGTTAAACTAAGGCAGAAAATTTCCTTTTGATTAAAGCCCGTCCAGCAATGGCGAGCACGTGCTGAATCCCTGGTCGATTGTTTCAGCTGCTGTTCCCTGCACTGTTAAAAACTCCGGCCTGAGTGTACGCGTTACAGCTGAATCTCGTTACGTCTCTGCTGGCTTGAAGAGGCCTTCAGCGCCGGGCTGCTATTTCCCACAAAGATAATTACAGCTTATGAGTATGATACCTTAATCTTTTCCCTGCGTAAAACAAACACACCGATCTGGAGTCGTGCACACGGGGCACGTGAATCCCGCTCCGCTGCTAACTGCAGCGAGTCACTGGGTCAAAATCAGCAGCTCGTTGAAAACACTGGCCTTTATGCTCCGTGCCTCCAACTGCTATGAGGAGATAACGGCATTTCACCCTCT
This sequence comes from Larus michahellis, assembly GCF_964199755.1. Classification (NCBI taxonomy): domain Eukaryota; kingdom Metazoa; phylum Chordata; class Aves; order Charadriiformes; family Laridae; genus Larus; species Larus michahellis. The sequence goes on along the minus strand of NC_133918.1, from coordinate 2,395,856 downwards.
TGAAAGGGTGTTGTGAGGATTATGTACTTACTATCTCAGCAGTGTGGCAAAGAGAAGTGTTGAGTAACATCAATAGCCTGATGCCAACCTTTCCGGACACAAGGAGCCTAAAAAAGTGCTCTGACAGGCAGAGGGGCCCATGGGGCAGCCTGATCTTTGGGAATGGATGGGGATGGGGGAGGGGACGGGCTGCAATCCCTGCCTCGGTGCTCCCACGGCACCACGCTCCCGGCAACATCACGGGCCGAGACTCATCCCCCAGCCCTGCTCAGAGGAAGCCAGGATCCAGGAGAGCACAAACGCATTAACTGTAATTTTGGTGAGCCTCCGGGTTCAGACCGAGGTGTATTATAGCAAACGCTGCGGGGGCTGGTGAGCGAGGGAGGATCCGAGCCGCCGCGAGTCAGGATGGAGGCGATCTGGCAGCGAAGCCCCCGTCAGAGCGTCGCTGCGCTGCGAACGCGGGGCCGCAGATGGAGGGAGGTGTGAACTGATGGACGCGGGAGGCCCAGAACAGTCACCCCAGGCACTGCCAGAGGCTTTGGCGAAAAGGACCAGAAACCGTGTTTGTTTCAGATTCAAGAAAATCCGCCTGTGTAACGTTGCACGTTGCGCAGCGGCTGCACAGCACGCAGCGCTGCGTCTGACTGCCGCTCCTCCGCCCGGCGCGAGCTGCAGCCCGGCAGTGCCCCCCACGTTTAGCAACGAGAGGGTGCTCAGAGCCGGGACGGCACACGGCTTTCAGTCGCCTTTGTTCCTCTTTTCAGTTCTGCTTCACAAGCCAACCCACAGCCGTCGCAACTACAGCTCGATGGCGTTGCACTGCTCAACAGCCCGGGTGCGTCGCCGACTTTGGCCCTGCTGCAATTAATCTGGGCACACGCGGTAACACAGGATTATGGCTGCGTACGTACGCTGCCGGGGCTTTAACACCTTGTACAAATATATGTCTAACTTCGGAGCTCTGTCCTCTTACCTCTGGCACCCGATGGGAGTGTTCATACTGCCTCTGAAGACATGGTCACAAAAGCAAATTAGCATTAAGCAATTTAACTACTCTGTTACCTGCCCGTGCTGTATCTGTACTCTAGGCTGGGTACCAGGCAGCCCACCTCACTTTCCAGTCCCTTTACTCCCAACCTGGAATAAAATCACATACAAAGGCACGAATCTGTGCACGAGAGCCCCACATTCTGCTTTCCTCGCAATCAGTTGCATGCGTGGCTCTGTATTTAAACACAAGGGGCTTAGGAACACACGGGTACGAGACGGGTACAAAGCGCTCACGCCTGAGCGGGTCCGAGCGTTCACTAACGGCAGCGCTTACGGCAAAGTGTGTGCAAACCACAGCTGCTCCTCCAGCCGCACGCTCCTCCAGCAGAGCCCTCCGTCCCTGCTCGCGCAGGGGACCGCTCGCAAGCGCCCGGGCTGGCTGCGCGCACAGCGCCCTCCCCGTAACAAAGCCTCTATTCATCCGAAGATGCGCCGCTCCACCCCAGTGCAAGAGGAGCTTCCTCTAGTGCTACCACATCCCCTTCGCCTTCTAAGCCTGTACGTGGCCCTCATCTTACACACTGAATTCTGCAAAAAGCCAAGGAGCGTCACATCCGAGAGCAAAACACAGCCTTTCCTCGGAGGTCAGCGGAAAACACCTGCGGATGCAGCGGGAGCTCTGCTGCAGCACAGCAAACAGAGCAGAATTCGGGGCGTCTCCACCTCCTCCCCAGCACAACGTCACCCTAATACCTCCCCCGGGGCCGGCATTAGGGTTCCTGCCAGCAGAGGTGGCTGGATCCAGCTCCCCTCCCCATGGCGAATCCTACCTTGTGACTGGAACGTGTAACCGGGAAAGTTGCACACAGCCGCAGTGAAGATAACAGTCCACGTGAGAAGCCTCCAAGCTATTGCCATGGTTAGCGATGCTTGTCTCAGCGCAGGGAGTATTGTGCCAGCTGAAAGGGCGCCGTCCCAACATGTCTCTCCCTCGGCCACCGCTTATGTAGAGACAGGAGTCCTCGGTCCCTCCGCAGGCATCCTCGGCCGCTCCGTGCTCTCCCCAAAGCAGCGAGGCCGATGGTGGTGTCTTGGCAGCGTGTTGAGCCCGGGCCAGCGCAGCGGGGTCACCATGGGCTAATTCGAACCGCAGGCTGTCGGTGGCATCGCCCCTGCGAAGGAGAGGGTGGAGATGAGCGACCGGGAGAGACGGGCAGAGGGGGAACGCAGGATGGAGGAGAAGGGCATGAGGGAGAAAATGGTGTGCAGGTGAACAAGGAAAGCCCGATCTTAGAGAAGTAAAGAGAGAGATGGGGAGAAAGAAAAAGGGGAGAAAAGGACGGGATGCGAACGCAAATGCAATTAACCACATCAGTTCACAGCACTGGACAGCCACGTTATGCTGCTATGGGGACATTGCACACTTGGGTGCTCTCCCGGGGACAAACTCCGCTCCCAGCACAACCCCCGCTCCGCCCTGACAGAGCGCCGAAGGGCTGGTATACACCTTACACCTGAGGAACGCAGCTCAGAATAAACTGGAACCCTTTGTCCTGTGTCAACACCCCCGAGGAAGCGCAGACCGAAGAGTCTCGGTTACCTGATCTCTCAAAGGAGAGCACGAAATAAAAGCATTAGCAGGTTAGTGGTGAGCAGCAACCTAGACATTCTCTCTACTCCAGTTTCCCTGGCGTTAAAATACACTTTAACGACTGTCACTGCACTGAGAGACGAGCACTTGCTCCCCGAGCGTATTGGCTAAACCTAAAAAAGTGATGGGAAACAAAGGACCCATTCAGCGAACTCACCCTTACCCTCAGCTCTATCCACAAACGGATCGTGAGATTCCAATTGTATTTGTTATTTAAAATGATTTGCTAATTGCTTCAGTGAAAGATTTTTGGCTTGCAGATAATTTCCACTCAGTCTGAGGCAATTATACAAAACTCACATGGTGCTGGAGTGTTGCATAAAGCCTGCGGTTTTTGTTTCTGTCCAGCGATTAGATGACGTACGCAATGAATACGGCACATACCTAACGACCGCCTGGAGAATCCCAAATATCTGAAAGCGATGCTCTGCTCCAGAGCAGCCCCGCAGCGGAACGCAAACCCTCCCGCAAAGGCGACAGATAAATACCTACTGAAGCCTGACTTCAGCCCCGTGACGCAGCTACGGCTTGCGCAGCAGACGGCGGCGCAGCACGGCAGGGAAAGGCAAGACGGATGCTCCCGAGCTGCCGGGAAGATGGGGCTCGGAGGACGCTGCTCTTCCCAAAGGCGTCAATAGCCACGGCACGTGTGTGGTCCTCAGCCCGATAAGGAAACACTTGGAAGAACATCATTAACCTGCTCCGCTCTTGTGTGTTTTGCACAGCAAAGACTAAGTGTGGTTAGAGCGCGGGGCAGGAGAGCCTGGCTCCTCCTGGGCTCTGCCACGCTCCCCTCCACCTGGCGTCCGCAGGGGAGTCTGCCGGGATGCCAGCTATTTCTACTTCGGCTTTCCCATCTTTACTAGGCAGTTAATGCCATTTGTGCCACAGAGGCTTGGAATAACACCCCTCGCGGGCCAGTGACTACAGAGGGAAAGTACAAGAAGAAATCAGAGCGATGATTCCTACCCCAATAATTAATCTAAATAAGTTAATGATTTTTCCCTACTAGACAGAAATGCTGGGAGGGTGAATCACGCGTCTTTAACTGACAATTTGGAGTTCCATGTTTTAAATGCTAAGATTTTTAACTGTCTGTTCACAGTTAAAAATGTAAAACTGTTTATTTACAGTTTAAAATGGCCAAAGACAATCAGTGAGGCCTCGGGCTGGTCTCCCCGGTCTTGTCTGGTGCCACTTCCCAGGTTGTTTTCTGCAAAGCCTGGACACAACTCCCACGATGGTGACCTTGGAGACTGTGCACGCAACCAGCAACTGTGAGAATGAACTGCCCGATGGGGGAAAAACTGTCTAAATCTCATCTCGGGCTGCTCCGCTACCCCGTGACAGGTAAAGGGAAGCAGGCAGTGGAAGCGAGAGGGTCGGGCAGGAATTCTTCTGCCCTCTTTCACCACCACACAAGGATGCTGAGAACAGCACCGTGGGTCCGTGAGGCCACGTCCACCTGGTGACAGCATCCTCCGTAGCGTCACCTCCCCGGTTGAGGCGCAGAGAGGGCAGAGCCAGGGCCGCAGTGACGCACGGCCGTGTGCCGGGGACGCTGCAAACCGCTCTGCGCCTGCTCCCCGCGGGGCTGCGGGAAGTCAACTGGAAACGGGAGAAGGTGAAACGAAAGCCGGGCGTGCTACGGCCCTCTCCTAAGTCAGCATATTTTTCAGCATCTACAAAAGCTCGAGATTCCAGCTTTTAAGTCCTGTCACAGCTCCAAGGTCTGCGGACAAAAAGGCGCTCAGCTGAAGTATATTTTCTCCTGGGCTTCACACTACTAATTTTTCTTGTTTTCCAGCTGTTGAACCCACTTCCTCAAGGCTGTCGTTATTTCCCGTCCTTCCTCCGCCTCTCTGCGACCCCGACCTGCGGCGGTCGTGACTGGTGCCCTCGTCTCCCCTCTGCCCTTCCCCTTCAGTCCCGGCTCCTTGGCATCCACCGGAGCCGGGGGAGGGAGGCAGCCGCAGGCGCCGAGACCCCGCAGCCCCGACCCTGGGGGAAGGAGGCACGTTTGGAGAAGCTCAAGTCAGGAATTACAGCTGCAAAATTCCCGTAAGATGGGCTGGGGGAAGGGCCCGGCTCCGATTCCTCCCCGCGCACAGCGAGGAAAACACGGCCCCTTCCCAGCGCCGCTGCTTCACTTCCGAGACCCCGAGGAGCCCGTCTCCTGCTGGAGAAGGACCCGTAACAAGGAGGAGAGAGCTGGAGGCGCGCGGGCTCCGCGGCTGCTTCAATACGTATAAAGTTTTCCATAACCTCACTTTTCAGATTTCGCTTTCCGAGCGGCAGCGACCGGACAAGCCCAGGGAGCCCAGGCCCACACAGGGGGCGGTGGGACGCCGGCGTCTCGCCGGCCGGGATGGAGGGGCCACGGGGAGGCACGGGGTGACCTCTTCGGTCTCGTGCCTCCCTCGCTTGGGCCGGTTCCGATTTGCTCCTTCCCGAGGAATTCGTTGTCCTTGGCAGGGGCCCCGCGAGCGGCTGACGCTCCCCGCTCCCCGCGCCAAGGTGGCTTTCGCCGCGTGAACCCGTGGGCCGGGCCCGGCCGCCCGCGCGAGGAGGCGGTGGAGGGGACCAGGGGGACGATGCCACCGGAGCCGGCGGTGGCTTCCAGGTCACCTCTTCCCACACCAAAACCGGGCAGGATGGAGGGAGGGAGGCTGGGGAGGGGGTTTAAAATTCAAGCTGGAATAAAGCAAAAAAGAGAAGAGAAAAAAAGAAAAACAGATGACAACTGTTACTAATTTCAACATCGGGGCTGCAGACAGAATTCCCTGAAAGCCCGGCTTTTTGGCCGGAGAGGCAGCTTTATGGGAAGGTAATAGGAAGCAGATGGGCCCTGCTTGGGGCCAAGAGGAAGGTTCAAGGTGCCTCCTAGTGCAGAGAAGAGGAATTTAACTGCTTTTAAAGATGCAGGGCCCGGCGGCTTCCAGGTTTCTCATCCAACTTTTGCAAATTATGAGCTCAGGTGTCCTTTTCCCATTTTTTTTTTTGAGAGAGAAATAAATACAAACACAGATTTCTGCTTCCAGCTCTCCCCGGTGGGAGGAAATACTTGCAGTGCAACCCACCCCCCCCCCCCCGACCCCGAGCCCCCGGTCCTTCCACCGACACCTTCCCGAGGTGCAGGGCCAGCAGCACCCCACGGCCGCGCCGCTTCACCCCCGGCAGCGGCTCTGGGCTGCGCTATCAGCAACGGCGTTAACGAATGAATGAAAGTCACCGGCCCTCACGGTTACTTCTCCTTTCTTCTGTCTGGTGCCGGCACTCCCTAACCGCGCCGGGGTTATCGCGGTGCCACGTCCCGCAGCTTGGCCGCCTTCGGCCCCCGGCTGCCTCCTGACCGCGCCATCGGGCTGAGCAGCACTTCAGACCCCGCGGGAGGGCACCGCCGCGGCTGTCATGTGGAGCCCCTCAAACACACCACCACAGAGATTTCTGCTCCTCCGTCCACTCCACGCTCCTACCAGTTCAACGGTTATCATGGAGAGGAAGAGATGGGTGGTTGGAGAAAGCTGGAAAGGCCCCGTTAAAACCATTTCAGAAGGTTGACATCTTCAAGGGATATATGATCCCGTGATTGATTTACCTAGCAGATCAGGCCGATATAAAATCTACATATTTGGAAAATTTGGACTTGGCTATTCGAACTGTGGTCAAGGAATGGTTACATTCACCATCAAGTACCTGTGATCCTATCCCATACTCCAACACTCGGGATGGAGGTGTGGGAATAACCAGACTCGTAGCACCGATCCCTAGTGTACAAGCACAGGGACTACACGGGCCTTATTTTCCTTGGAAACCAAGCTCAGTAGGGTGAGGACTGCAGGGTGCTGGGAGGTGTGGCTCACGGCCACGCCAGTACCATGGAGACGCCCTTGGCAGCAGCATCGCCAGGTTCCTCAGGCTTTGCCCAGCACCCACATGCACCCCCTGCTCCGCACAGAGGGCTCCTACCTCCTGTCTGCTACCTCAGCCGCCCACCACGGCCACACGGCAAGCCCCGCAGTGCCTGTCGCTCACGGATGCCGATCCTAAAGTCACCGTGTTTTCTGAAAAAACAGTCATCTTCTCACCTGCTGTCGCTGCTTCACGGAGGCTCGCAAGTTTTGGCTGTAAACCCTCGGCTGAAACCTACTTCCCAAATGCTGCCGCAAGGCAGAAGGATAACTCCTCCGCGTGGTCTCTAAGGACTGTCCCAGACTCAGCCCATGCTCAGGGGACTCGCAGAAAACCACCACGTGCCCGTCGCTGCCTGACCCGCAGAGCTGAGCACCGTGGGGGTCAGAGCAAGGGGACACCCGGACCACCAGCCCCATCTCCGCCTCCCCGTGACAGCGAGCGCATGGGAGGGCTCACCAAAAGCGAGGAAATTGTTTAGCTGAGGACTAGAATGTCTTAAAAGTAAAGGCCCTGTTGAGCTCTGCCTGGGTCTCCAGAGACGGCTCAATGGCAGCTGTGTGTACTCAGCCTCGCAGAGAGCTGCACACGCCGGTGCCACCGCTGGCACCAAGGGCTCCGGCACGTATCCGAAGGCAGCCAGCAGAAAACCACCCCCGGTGACCCAGGCCAGCCTTTTTGGCATAAGAAAACACAGAGTTAGATGGCTCCGGCCAGATATATATATAAAAAAAAAAAGACATACCGAATCCAGAATCTTCAGAATCTTCAAGGAAAATTAGATGGTTTTCTCACACTTTCATAGAATCATAGAAAGGTTCAGGTTGGAAGGGACCTTAAAGCCCACCCAGTGCCACCCCCTGCCCTGGGCAGGGACACCTCCCACCAGCCCAGGTTGCTCCAAGCCCCGGCCAACCTGGCCTTGAACCCCTCCAGGGATGGGGCAGCCACAGCTTCTCGGGGCAACCTGGGCCAGGGGCTCACCACCCTCACAGCAAACAATTTCTTCCTGAGATCCAATCTAAATCTCCCCTCTTTCAAGTTTGAAACCGTTACCTTTCAACCAAGCCCATCGGACTTCAACTTCAACTTCCACGCAGCCGATCCGCGTGCCTAATTTAGCAGGCTGCTTGGTCCAGATCAGAGGAGCAGGCAGTGTTGGGCAGTCATTACGATAGCAAGAAATCAGAGCTCAGCCCTTACAGCCGGGCACGGACTGGGCCAGTTTGCAGTTCACAGCCAAAGGGGACACCTCCTTGCTCTCCCCCCACTGCATCCAGCCCTGCTCGGTACCACCAGCTCTCCCATCCGCACCAGCACCTTGCCATTTCCAGTATAAGGAGGGGAAGTGATAAGGGAAGCCACCGATAACACTCCCGCCTCCTTTCCTTGAAACGGCTCCCAAATTTCTGATTTTTTTTCAAATTCTCTCACCATTTCTACCTCCCTCCTCCTCATCACCTGGGCTCCGCGCACCCCAGGGCATGCCAGCAGGCAGGTCCCTCCCTCCAGGCGTGGGGTTGCCCATGCAGCTGTGTGCTTGCCGCTGGCTGGGGGCTGCTGGCCCGCTGTGCTCCCCCCTGGGGCGGCAGGCGTTTCGTGCGTGCCCAGTCACCACCCCAGCTCCCAGCAGGTCCCCGCACGCTCCCGAGGACAGAGCAAACGGTGCTGCTCCCCCCCCACGATGCACCTCCTGCGGGTGGTGAGCAGGAGGGCGGATGCAAAGAGCCCTGAGACCTCCCCGGCTTTCAGCAAGAGACCGTCCTGATATTCCCGACAAAATATTTGGCTGGCCTGCTAAGTTGAAAACACGCTGAGCTGCAGATGGCAGAAGTCTTTTTGCAGTCATCCTGCCAGCATGACAGGACTTCCACCGGGAAGTCATTTCTCAGCTCTAGAGTAGCATTATGGGTTAAAACCAGAAAAAACAGCGTTAACTAATCAGCAGCTCACTGCTAGGAGCACCGGCTGCAGAATGCGAAAAACGGGTTAAAGTCACCGGTCTGCAGAACTGAAAACAAGAGCTTGAACCTTAATCTGCTTTGCTGCTCCAAGCCTGGCCTCTCTCGGGGCACGGCAAGCAAAGAATTAGAAACACGTAGTTATCACTGCTCACCAGAAAACAGCAGCCTCCAGCCATGGGATGGTTACTGCCTACACTGCTCTACAGCAACCCTTTAGGATCCCCTCGCCGTCCGCTGGTTGCTCCTGTTATCAAGCCCACACTGGAGCAAGGACAAGGGCTTTTGCCTTTCCCTTTCTTGCTGGCATCCGCCGGGCTGCGAGGGGACCGACAGCGCTCACTGCAGCCCACCTCACGTCCAAGGGCTGTTTCACCGCACCCTGCGAGTGTTTCTTTGCAGACGCCCATCCCAGCCACTGCAGGGTCAAATTTAGAGTTTGCCTGGAGGAGAGATGCTGCTTTCGCGCTGTTAAAATAAGATCCAACCCCGTCCAAAGGCGTTCACCAGCAACACGGGGAACCCAGGCTAATGCTGCCAGTCGGAACCCGAGAAGCCAGGGGTCTGAGCCGGGGTCTCCGTCCCCCTGCCAGCACTCTGGTACCAGCCCGGGGGAGCAGGGGGACGACATCGCTGCCTTTGGACCACCAGCTCCCTCCTTCAGGCTCGCGGTGGCCCTCCATGCCGGGCCCTGCTGTGCTCTAGCCGGGCACACCCTCCGTCCCTTTGTACAAGCAAGCTTCACAGGGGCTTGGGCTCACTCCAGTACTGTGTGGGAGTACTTTTTTTTTTTTAAAAAAAAACCAAAAAACACGAGAATTGTTTTACAGTCAAATTTATACAGTGCAATCTTAGTGTGAAAAGGACCGAATTACCCCCTTGCTCCCCTCCAAAAGCCAACGGGATCTTTAATTTCACCGGCAAAGGGGCAAAAGAACCCCATGGCAAAGCGAGGGCGTAGGAATGGGGTGCTGGGAGCACCGAACTCTCTCTGACACCGACGGCTTTGCTTTCTGGAAATACTATCTCTCTGTTACATAAGGATCTGGCCCTATCTGGAAAGCCGGGGTCACTGCGTTTCTCCAAGTGTGGTAAAATGCTCGGAGGTCCTCAACAGGAAAGCACGAGAGAAGCGCCAGCTCACACCAGCGTCAGGGAGGGGGCGTTCGGCACGGGGCAGCGCGAGCCCCGGGGCTGAGCCCCAATCCAGCCGCTGGGCCAGCCAGCTTCAGCCAGAGGTAAGGTGGCTACCGAGCAGCCCAGCGCTCCCAGCCTTGGACTTCTTTTGCTTAAAGGGGATGACTCCACCAAGCAGGTCCACTTTCAGACGAGACTTATGCAATAGTTTGGAGCCGCTCCATGTGACCCAGACTTGCTGGCCCCCTGCCACCACTCTCCTTGCTGGCTTCAGCCATGCACAAAACAGCAGAATTAAAAAGACGACCGAGCAGTCATTAAAAGAAAGTGCGTCTCGCCTACCATACAGTGCCCCTGCCAACTACACAGGCGCATCACGCATGTAAGTACGCGCATGTCATCCGCATGCATGCAGACCACGACTGCGGGTGTTTGTGTGTGGGTGCGCACGGGGATACACGCTATCTGTATGAGGATACACACGACCTGCAGGCACGTCTGTGTTCGGTACATGCACACCCCCCTGCATGCCATAACGCACTGCTGATACCTCCAGATATGCCACGCGTGAATGCTGTTTTTATACCTGGCATCTCCGTGACTGCCTTCTGCCTTCATAAAGCTACCCCTTCTCGCTGCAGGGTTCAGCGCAGCCAGGAGAGAATCCAGATCTCCTGGGCCTCGGCAACAGCAGCTCCCTCCGCACCAGCATGGAGCAAGCAACATGCTTGGGATGCCAGGAACCAGCCCCAGGCTCTCAGAAAGGCCGGGAGCACCCACAGCACTCACACCTCCGAGCAGGCAGGGAAGCGGCCGCAGCCACTGCAACAGCCAGGCGCAGCCATCTGCATCCCGGCAGAGCTGGCTCCAGCATCAGCCCTCCAGCAGCCTCTGTGCTTACACAACACAGCAACGGGAGGCACCGAGCCCCGGGGCTGCATAAAGACAAACACCCTCCTGTGCCAACGCTTAGCTCCACTCACCTGCATCACCACCACCGGCTCCCTCCAGGAGGGGTCTGGTCTGAGAAAGGAACGCGCCGTTTGTCCCGGTTCAGGCAGGAGCACGTTTTATGCAGTTATACCTTACAAAGACCTGTCACTGCTCACGCACCCCATCTGGCACCATAAGTCTGACTCCTTTGTCAACCTGGCCTTAGGGCAGGGCCATACCCCACACATCTGTAGTGCCTGTAGTACCTGTGCTGGGACACTCCGACAGAGACGTGTCTGGTCACCAGACCGGGAGCGCAATGCTAGAGAGCAGAGCCCCACCACAGCCCCTCTCATCGCCTGCCACATCACATGCACCCATGGCACAGCACAGCCTCGTACGCTTAAAGCTAAGGAGACGAGTGAGCACCACCGCGCTTCCCAAGGAGAACACTCGAGGGGACTTCTGTTGCCCAGAAGGGCTGTGGGAAGCACCATGGGACCTGCAGCGAGCACTGAGGTCAGTAGCTTCTTCTGCCACCACCACGGCACAGCATCCCGTGGCACAGCGGTGTGTGACGCTGCGCCCAGCGAGAGCACAGTCCTGGGCAGGGGAAGGGATCCACAGCATCGCCTGGCTCCAGCACCCATTGCGGATTTGGTCCTGACAGACTGAATCAAAGAATAACGGAGGTCGTAAGGGACTCAAGGGGATCTCTGGTCCCGTTCCACTGTCACAACTGGGTTACCTTTGACATTAGATCGGGTTTGGATCACAAAACCCAGGCCGGCTCAGGGGGTCACATACAGCAGTGGCCTGGAGGAAACGCGGTTTGCTGCGGAGCGGGACCCTAAAGCAGCAAAGTCAGTTTGGACCACGCTGTCCTTCCAGGAAATCAGAAACGTGTCCTTTCAGAGAAGCAGCTGCATCGAGGTGACACAGAGGTGCGCAGGCAGCACCCAGTCTCCCAGGGCGCCCAGAGCACGATAACGCAAACTCACAGCCCAGCTTCTCCGCCACCCCGATGGCTGCTGCTGCCGTCCCCATGGCCGCCCCGCAAGCAGGTGAATGTCACCAGCTTCGCTTCGCAGCAGACCAAACCAAAGCAAACGGGGAAGTGATTTGGCGACAGGCAAGCAGGCAGTCTGTGCAAGAGCATGGGGACGCCCATGCTGTCACCCTGGGGCCACCTTTGTGCAAGGCGGCGTGACCGTGACAGCGAGCACCCACAGACCCCGAGACACGTTACCACGGAGGAATGTGCCAGGGGAGCTCTGCGGCGGGGATGAAGCCTTGCAGACGGCATCGGGCTATGGACTCCCTCCAGCCCCTGCAGATCTGGAAGATCTGCAGATCGTTTCCAGGCTCCGGCTCCCTTAAGCGAGCTCCATGAGATCTGCTGCGCAGGGAGTTTATGGGCCCTTTCCCCCTCCCTGCAGGTTCGCTGTTCAGGGAAACATATGGCCCAGATGGTTTGGATTTGACGGGGTATGGCAGGGTGCAACAGAAAATACGCCGACTCACAAGCACATGTGGCTTCCTAACGAGGAAGCTGCAGCCCAAAGGCCACCGAGTACATTTCTCCGTGCCTGGACGTGGAGGAGCTGCCTTCGTTCTTGCCCAGGGAATGAAGAGCCACTAATCCCGATAGGGCTGAACTCATCATTTGCACTGTGGTTTTGACCGAAGCCACTTCAGGGTGAAGTCTTGGTCCTGTTGAGGTCAGCGGCACAACTCCCACAGCGGGGGGGGGGGGGGGGGGGCAGGATTTCACCCCCTGAGTTCAGCTCAGCTGGAAACCAACATTGATGAACATTTGAGTTCAGAAGGATTTGCAGGACTGCACAGGAATAGATTCATTTTAACTCATTTTCCCTTTAAAAATTAAGCTACGATGGAAGAGTAGAAAACACAAGAGCACTAAGAGTGGGGTCGGGATGATAGAAAGAAGTGTAAAGACGCTGAACAGTCAGACATGGCATACCCCGAGCATTCTTTTCCCAGCCTGGGAGAAGGCAGAAGGTAAGAGAGTAGCAGCAACGGAGCTGCCGGATGGAGACCCTGCAGTTAACACGTGCCACTGACATCGCTCCACTGGAGTCAGATGGAGCCAAAATACTTTGGCAGAGTTTCTCAGTGGAGAATCTCCCAATTCTTGAATTGGTTGCAGACTTAAACGAAGGCACTCGCAGTAACCAAGTTGGGAAAAAATTTGCTTTGATGGCGTCCCTTTCAAACCTCCTTCAGTGTTGAAAAAGGAGTCTGTATCCAGGCTGGTGGTTTTCCATGTTTCTCGCTCCCCCGTCGCTGCATGAGATCCGACCTGCTCACGGATTCCCAGGAAATGTTTGTAACCACTCGCCCTGCAAACATTTCCTATGGTGGTGGGGTCAAGCAAAGATCTTTTGGACTTGCATATCTTCGGCACACCTGAGCTGACATCATCCACATCACTAGCGAAAGTTTCTGAAAACTTGACAAATTTGGTCCAAATTCTGTTTGTTTCAAGTTCATTTGTGTTAACTTGCGATCTAGGCAGGACAGGACGTGACAAACACATCCTGGGGTGTTTCTGGCTTAGAACGAACTTATTGCTGGAAACTTGGCAAGAAAAGTGGTTTTTGGAGTTGGGGGTTTCAGATAAGCTTTGGATAAGCGCTCGAACGGAATCATTCCCTGGGTGGGCCTGATGCAACCTGCAGCGAGAAGCCCTCCACGGAACGGCTCCTCTGGGCAGCGGAGCCCACGCTGTCTCCGGAGCAGGGCTTCACGTGATGATAAGCAAACTCACTCCTCCCCGTCACAGTCTCTGGGTGGCCTTGAGCCATCGGCGATAACAGGGCCTCTCCTCTTACAGGTTTGCATGTTGGTACTTAAAAGGCCTTTCGCATGACTAGCAGACACTGTTTATGTTGAGCAGGCAATACCTTCCCTCAGGGCTACGCTGCGCCCCGTCGACTGCTCGCTCGCTCGCAGCTTATCGGGGTCTTCCTCTGCCAAGTGAAACAGTCCAGCCCCCGAGCCTTATCTGGGGGAAGCGTGATTTACAGGAGATGACAGGACCTTTCCCATTCCACCCAAGGAGCAGCTGCTCGGGGAATGCGACTGGAGATGCACCGACAAGCGCTGGAGGTTTTAGGGATGGAAGGAGGAGAAGGGAAGGAGAGGGAGATGCCCTGGGGCCAAGCAGGAACAACGGGAAGCCGAGGATGGAGCAACCGGAGCACTCGGCATGTTCCATATATGGAGAAACTTCGTGACACTGGAACAACCTCTCAAGAACTGGAGGAAGCCTCACTGACGGAGGCATTTCAGACTAGTCCGGGCAGGGCTCCGGCAAGCGGAGCAGTGGGAACACCCCTGCGCCGGCTGGGGAATTACCTGGGCGCCCGACAAAGCGTTTCCCCTTCTACCATCCGCGGCGCGGGGGAGACCAGAAATGAACAAAGGCTTCAAAAACCTCCCTGCTCTCACCCGGCATGCACCAGATCGCACGCTGTCACCACGTGAGCTCTGCTAACAGGAATATTAATGAACGGAATAAGAAACAGATCTCTGGTGCGGCTGAGCTACCTCCAGCCAATATGGGTATTGGCATGGACTGGAACAGGAAAACAAACGCCCCCTGAGGTTTACAGCCCTGCGTACGCTTGATAAAAAAGTCCCCAAAAATCAGCCTCCGTGTGAAATTTTAAATTTTGCCGCAGAGCCGCGGCTGGCGCCGAAGCAGGGTACCTGCCCCGCAGCTCCGACCCGCGCCGCCCCGCGCTGCCCTCTCGCTGGTTCTGCCCCTCCGCAAGATATTTGCCAAGGTTATTTTATAAACTCCTTCCTATTTATAGCGCAGCTCCTTCAGCTCTAATGAGATAATCTTCTGGCATTTCCCCATCACTAATATTTACTTTGATGTTTAAAATAACATGTTCTGAGGGATTGATCTTTTTCAAAAAAAAACCAAAAACCACCTTTAAAACATAATCAAAGCAAAGCACTAGACGACTAGCGCGAGGGGGCCAAATGCCGGGTGATGCCCACGAAGCTAATGACATTGCAACTTTTTCAGGGCAGACAGTTTATAATCCTCTGACCACATCGTGCAGGAGGGAAAGAGGCACTGGCAGCCCCTGAAGATGGAGAGAGACAGGGAAAGAGGGAGAAGTATGTGTTTATTCCCAGGAACGGAGACAGCGAGGAACGTATAATTCTGCACCAGGGATTATAGCTGTTGCTTTCCGTAATTGAGAGCTTCGCCCACGGCAGCTCCGCAGAAGAGAATTATATTTTAGAGCAGCAAACATGCGATCAGATGGCTTCATGCAATGAAAAAAAAAAAGCGGAGTGGTGTGGGGCTAGGGGGAGGCGAGGGAGACAGCGCGCGAGCGTGGATGCCTGACTCCTGCCGTCTGCAGACACTTTGAAACACAACCCTGCATTTTTATGGAAACTCTGAATGTTGGAGAAGGGTGAACATGGTTTTCATTCTCATAAATGTTTTTCCAGCGTGCAATGCTCTTCGGGCTCATTCCTTCTCCAGAGAGACAGTTCTGATTTCAAAGAACATTCGCATTCCCTCCACCCCAGACCACCCCACTCCAACCTCAAAGAGTCTTCTCTGGAAAAATTATTTTAAAGAGTGTTTTACCTTTTCTAGTGTTTTCCCTTCTTTCTTCTTTTTCCCCTTTTAATTCCTTGAGTTTCTTTTTTTCTTCTTCTTCTTTTTTTTTTTTTCTTTTTTCCCAGCAGCAGCCAAAAGCTTCTCTCTCCCCCTCAATCCTGCGCGTGTCAGAAAGTTTCCAGGCTGAGGGTTTATGTCGCCTTCCTCAATAACCTTCTTCTGTCAGACCCAGGCAGCGCTGGAGCAAGAGGCTTTGCTAAAAAGTCTCCTTTCAGGAAGTGAGCAGTAATAAGAGAGCGGCTCGGAGGCGGCATGTATAGGGGCTGCTCAAAAAAAAAAAAAAAAAAAAAAAAAAAAAAAAACAGAAAAAGAAAAAAAAAAATCTTTGCTCAGGAATTTTGCCAGGATTATCCAAAAAAAAAAAAAAGAAAAAAATCTCCAAACCCACAAGGCTGTAAAAGTCCCGCCCTGACTGCTGACATCAGTGCAGAAGGCAGGTCTTGCCTGCAACAGTATAAAACTAATGAGCTAAGCCGCCCTGCGAGGGAGCCGGCAGCGATCCCCCCCGGGCAGCCCCGCCGGCGATGCGGGCAGCTCCCCGGCCGATAAAACATCCCAATAAAAGCCATAAAGCACAGAGGTCATGCTGACGGTGGCAGACAGCAGACGAAACGGAGAAAGCAAGGGTTTTTTTTTTTCCCCCTCTTTTTTTTTTTTTACCCAACAACACTCCCATCCTTCATTTTAACCGTAGCTTTCAAAACGCTTTTAAAAAACCAGTGCATGCCTGATGAAATGGCCCTAACAAAGGCCGCTGCGCTATACAGCAACGTTAGGTATTGGCTTTAAAATTATAAAAGCCCGCAAGAATTTGCTAATGTTTTAAGAAGTCCCTTCCCTCCCGAGTTACATCATTTTCGCCCTGCTGGCTCGCGTGATGCCATGATTCCTCTTGTTCTGCTGCCACCGTGGAGTGCCCCGCAGAGGACAATACATTTCTAAAGTAAAGAATAAACATTGCAAATAGTAAAATACTGCTTGTTTAAAAACAAAGCCCTCTCAGGACACATAAAACAATAAGCCACGATAAAGGGCAGGAGCTCATTTCCTTCTTCCTTCTTGAAGTCGTCTTTGAGATTAGCAAGCTGAATAGATGAGCCTCGGTAAAGAGAGAATTACCTGGTGATTCTGCAAATCTTATAAAAATGGATCCTTCCGAATTGCTGCGTGCTGCCCTGCTTTTCCCTGGGAACAGAGAGGGGCCCTGGGGAAGGACACAGGGACGGGACAGGAGCACCAGGCAGCGGAGCTCCAGCCTGAGCCCATCAGTGGGGACAGAGGGACCCCAAACCCATCCCCAGGGAGCCGTTTAGTATAAAAGGATTTAAATGAAGAGTAAAGGGGGGAAAAATTGCCAGGAGAAGCTTTAAGCTAAGTTTTAGACCAAGCTCCCTGAACGTGAGACCCCTCTGCCAAGGAGCAGATTGCAAGGGGGGGCGTTTAGCAGAGGGTTTGCAGGCCTGAGACACGTGCCGTGGGTGCCGAGTCTACGGAGAGCCAGCCCCCCCAGACCGCGCGTCCTGCCGTGGCCCTTCCACGTACGGACATTGCCAAATCCCCAGGATCCGGCTCCTGGGGCAGGCCTGAGCAGCCAGGGCTCCTGGCGACGGTCCTGGGTGCCATCCAGGCTGACCCAGCACAACTCCGTAACCATCTGACCATTAGATGGGAACGGAGAAAGGAAAAGCCACAACTGCCTGGCCAGCCCTATGTCCTAACCGTACGCTGGCTATGGGATGCCGAAGAACAGGGATTAGGGAAAAAGCAAGGAGCTGCGGTAGTTTTTGCAGTATATCCTCCTACTTCCTCTGCTATCAGTAAACTAAGCGCAGGGCTGAACCTGAGCCAGAAGCTGGATCTTTGCATTTAACAGATATAATTCATTTTCTTCCATGAATTTGTGTAAACCCCTATTGAAGCCCTCTGAACCCCGCGCCTCGGGTGGAGCAGCAGCGTCACCTGAGCAGGAGAAGCCCCGGAGGGATCTCTGGAGCCTTCGCTGGTCTCGAAGTAGTTGGTATTACCTGGTAGGCGTGCTTGTCCTAACAGCCCTGAGGAAACAAGGGAAAACATCCTTTGCTGCCAGGAGGAGATGCCCGAAGGTGGGAGTTCACAGCCCCCAGCTCCACTCCGGGTGCTGCCCCGGCTCCCGGAGCATCCCAATGCAAGCGCCGCTCTCCCTTACAGGCGTTCGGACTGGAAAGGCCTGGCTCTCCGTTTAAAAACCGAGTTCAAAGGGACTGCAATTGCTGGGCTGGATTTTTGGCCGGTTCCCTGGCTGGGTGGAAAGAGCGGTTTCCTTCCTCCCCAGGCCGTGCTCGCCATTGTCTGAGCCCCCAAAGCACATACATAAAAGAGCAACTAAACAAAGTATTTGGGCTTTAATTGAATGGTGCCGCTTCTGGCCAGGGAAAAACTAATTGCTCAAAGCGTGGCCTGGTGCCATACCAGGGGCTTTCTGTCTGCTGAGGGCTGTCTCCAAACACACTCGGGCGGAGGGAAGAGGGACGGAGGCTGCAGACGACCATCTTCCCCGCTCGGCAACAGGCGGCTCTGGGCTGCCCGTCCCTCTCCCTTCCCAGGGAAATTTGCTTTTCCCTGATGTGCAGGGTCACCAGTCCCTCCTGGGTGGTAAATACTGTGTTAGAGAGTCCTGAAATACAAGAACACACAATCTGCGTGCCTGGGGCCAACCCTGCCCCAGCCCTGTACCCAAAACCAGTACGGCTCTGAGGTCCCTCTTGTACTTGTACCGCACCACGCAAACTCCTCAGCTCCAAAACCAGGTCTTACTCCAGCCTCGACCTGTCTCTGAGGGGGTGACAGTGCCACCTTAGAGCTGCACACACCTTTCCAAGGCCTCCATCACCTGCGCAAAAGCCCAGAAAATAGGGAAAGGTAAAGGCAGAAGGTATTGGACACTGTCTGGAAAAAAGCTTTCAGAGGCAACTGTCGGCCACTACAATTCACCTCCAACACCAAGCAGTGCCAACCGGTTGCTTCCTCTCTTTCTGGGATTGGGAGATGAGGATGCATTTCCAGAGGACGCTTAGGGATCCTCTCCCCCCGGCTCCTCGGTATCCCCCTCGCCCCCGGGATGGCGGACAGATGGCTGCTCAGCGCAGCACCAGGATCCGTCCCCCAGGCTCGGCAGCCCGGTGACACTGCACCCTCCTGTGGCTACGCGTGGCAGAGGCTGCGCGCCCGCGTCCCGCGAGGTCCAGGCTCGGCACCAGGCTGGCAGAAACCCTGCAGAGATGATGCACCCCACCCTGGGGAAGCACGAAGAGCGATGCTTCCAGGCAAAACCTGGCACCGTGGCTTCTCGGTGGCGCTGGGTGATGCCCAGCCGCATCCAGCGGGCCCAGCTGCGGCACCGGCTTGCACGACGCTCAGGCCAGTGCTCATTTTAAGGCTTGCGAGGCTGCAAACTCAGTCCCGGTTGCCATTAAAACACAGAGGGAATGATGCTGAGGCCTGACGGGGTAATTTTATACAACCATTTTGTACATAAAATAAAAATAAAAGAAACTCTCTCTTGCTATGTCTAAACTCCAGGGCCTGGGCAAAGTTCCCAGCTCTGGCTCTACATCACAGCCTGGCCCCAAGTCCATGTCGGGACTGGCTACTTAGCCACAGACTAACCCTTTTTATGGTTGTACGGGACCTAACGCAACAACGCTCCATTCAGTCTTTTAGCTACCGCTGTAATAAACAAACTGCTCCGCTTTGTTTGCAGCCCAAATACTGCAGGTCGAGAACCTGCAAGTGAAACCAGCTGTAAACAAATGGTTTTGGTTTTCCACCAGTGTAGAGACATGCAAACTAATTGCCCAACAGTAAAACGCAGTTTAATTAGTCCCAGGTGTTCGGTAAAATTGGGTTGGTGTCTCCCAAACTTGTAACTCCAGCTTGAAAGAGCCACCGCCAGCTTTGAAAGCGCAGCTGTCAGAGAGCGATTATCAAGGTCATTGTACCTTGCCGAAAGTTTGTGGGGATTTTGGGCAAAGGACAAACGTGCAGGTGAGCCTTGCTGAGGGCTCAGGGCTGAGAGCTCTCCCCTCGCCCTGCGAGGCTGGGTGTGTTGGGATGCTGTATTTTCATCGTTGTAAACTGCTTAAGTGACTCATCCCTTCTATCTCAGGATCTCACCTTCTCCTTGGAAAAATACGGGTTTCTGAGTAAACATCATGTACAGCTCCATGTCAAAATGTAAACAAAGGGCTCCTCAAGGGGGATTTGGCAATGAAATGCCATACAATTAAGTAATGCTGAAGGATAGCTTGCATTTTTGCATATCTAACTCTATTACTGTATGTTTTTATTCCAATCGGTCTTGAACATGGGCAAGCTCAGCCTGCCACGATCAGGGCCCCAGTCCCAAATTCTTCAGTGCAGAGTCTTCTGCCTGCAACAACGAGACGCTTGGGGATTCCCCATCCATCTCGTTGGGCGACTTCTTTGCATTCAGCAGAAAGAAGTCACGGCGCTGTAGCCCTTCTCAATGGTCACTGACCCTTTACCCATCTCTTCCAGGCTAAGGAGCTGTCAGGTGGCAGTGAGCCATTTACCACGGCTGGTGATGAAACATGCACAATTTTCTCTTCTGGAAAGGGAGACGTGCCCCTGAGGAGCAGCTGAAAACCCTGCCAAAAATAAGCATCGTTCGGTGAGACTTGTGTTGGCCCAGCTGGTTGTGTTATGGCCATTTTGGTACTACAGGCAGCTAATCAGAAAGCAGAGCAGGAAAAACAGGCTTCTTGGAGAAGCTTCTTGGGTTACTGAGCCTAGGTCTCGGCCATCACAACCGTCACTCCAAAGCAGCCCTACACAGAGGGCCTTTCTCAGTAGCCTCCTGCCTGGATGGGGAAAACCCAAAGAAACTAAGTTCTCCTTACCCACTTGTGACTTCCAAGGGACACACCATGGCACGGCAGAGAACCTTGTGCAAAAAGGCTCATTTCCCCATGAACATCTGTTCAATGGGCAGGAAGAGAGCTTTGCTCTCCAAGCAACACCCCAACACATCTGTTTAAGCAACGACAGCTTTTCACCGCCATCCTCCAATTTGTTTTCTTCCGTAAAAGACTCCTGTCCCGGCACTGAGAAGGTCTCAGAGCTCTGTCACTCTTCAGAGCTACACAGCTTTTATTTTCTCTTCTTTCCTTTCCTGTGCAACAAGGAAATAGGTCACATTTCAAAGAAACCAGAAAACGGAGGTTAGCGAATGCCAGACAGTTCACTGGATGGTGGTGCCTGTTCCCCTCTTCTCTTCCAAAATCGACACGTTTCTCACTCACCAAAGAACATTTTTCCCCTTCTTTCCTTCCTTTCTTCAAAATCGCTGCAACGAAGCCCCATCAAGACACC
Organism: Larus michahellis; assembly: GCF_964199755.1. Classification (NCBI taxonomy): domain Eukaryota; kingdom Metazoa; phylum Chordata; class Aves; order Charadriiformes; family Laridae; genus Larus; species Larus michahellis. Next base: position 2,375,224 of record NC_133918.1, on the reverse strand, counting down.
CTGCCCGTCCGCAAACCAGGTAAGAGGCACTTTTTGTGCCGTCGGTATCTTCGGTAGCTGTTACGCGACATGGCTGCTTTGTTCCTTGTCTCGTACTTTTCTGCACGCCCCGGTGGCATCGGGGCTTTAGTGACGGGAGGGGAGACCCTGTGAAACGCCGGTGTTAATAGGCCCAGATTGATTCATTGTGCGACCACTCTAGCTTTTCTACCGATTACTCCATTGGTTCAGGAAAATAACTGGTGTAAGTTAGGGAGCATCGTATTCTTTTTGAAGTTGGGGGGAGGGGGTATTTAGATCGGTCAGAAGATGCTGAAATGATGGCTTTTAGGCCAATATTCAGGGCCAGCCATTCTCTTCCCTTTACCTCTGGACGTGACATCAAAACTTGTCTCCTCTGGAAGTTTCTCTTTAAATTGCCTGCGAGCCTCCGTGGCAATGTAGGAAGACTTAGGATACCTGGCACCTACTGAATAATGCTCCAAATATTTGAGAAGGACTTCGGAGATTTCCTACTGACAAATATATATCCACATATATCCACACGCACACACGTACACTCAAAAACAGAGGCCTCCAGCAAACTCACATTTACTTCCTTCAATTCCTTTGTCATCTCGTCTGCTATTGCTCTGCACTTTTTCTGTGAAAACAGGCACAGTTCCAAGTCCCATCAATTCAACCACAGTTCGTGGTGTTACGGAATAAACTAGAACAAAGGAAAGTTGAGATTAAACCTCGGCAAACATTTCCTAATGGGCAGATCTATTAGACTGTGGAATAAACGCCGCAGGGACGCAAGGGAAACCCATCACATGGGCAGAACTGGAGAGGGGACTGGAGAAGGGATCAGGCAGAAGGCTCCTTCGCCGGCAGGGCAATGAACAAACTGATCTACGAGGTTACGTTTTCTGATATATTTATGATTTTTGTATTTTCAACGTTGTATCATCCTTTTTCCTCCTGAGAAGAGAAGGGACTCAAGTGTCTGAAAAGCTTGCTGATGCTCCCAGGAATAGGATTTCCTAAAGAAACAATGGAAGATGCCACAGCAGTATTTAGAATCCTTACATATATGCATGTGGGTGCTCAGTGACCTTTTAAAAAGTTAATTCCCATTAAGGCCTTAACCAGAGAGAGGGTTTCCTGAGAACTCTCAGATAGTGAGGATTCTGCTGCAGTCTCTCTACTGCCCGGCAAGGCAACTGGCTTCACAAGGCGCAGAAAACCTCGGAAGCACCAGTACCTGATCTAAGCCCACTCAACCAGCGGCACAAAACTTGGCTTGAGCAGCAAAGTCGGAGCGGGCCAAGGGGGTCGGAAAGGACACGAGATGTGTCCGTTAAGCCAAGCTTTGACCCGCGCGAACCCCGAGCGGGTGGGATCGCCAGCACAAAAGCAGAGATGCCAACAGCAAAGGATGCCACTGAGATTTTTTTAATTTTTTTTTTCCCTCTAACAATTGTGGGGTCTGAGTTGAGTAGCATGACTGGGAATGGGAAGATGCATGAAGCAGCTGTTTGTAGGGCAGGCGCTAGCAAGGAAGAATGCAGAAAACTAATCTGGAGGGTTGGAAATACACAAAAATACAGGTAATTTAAAGTAATTTAAAGCCCCACACACTTTGTTTATCACTCGCTTTCCCAGGAATCTCTGCTAACTCATACTGTAGCATTAGATGGGTGACATCAAACTGACTAGGTTAGCAATTAAAGTATACTAGCGTAATCCTTTCCTCGCTGGCGCAAAGACATGCATTTTTAAACACCGTTTCGTTCACTTAGTCTTGTAATATGCCCAGAGATGCCAGGAAAGGCCCTGCTGGGTCTGGAATTGAATGGGCACAGCAGGGATGGGGGGCCAGGCTGGAGAGAGCCCAGAAGATAAGAGAGATACCAAGGGCCGTGGAGAACGCGGGCGGCTTTCTATAAACTCCATACAGAGCCAGCAAACAAAGTCATAGCCACTGTAAGGGAGGTAGTAAGGATAAAGCACGAACTCTTAGACAGCTCTACTTCCCTAAATCCTGTTCAAATAATTGGAACAAAAAGACTTTACCGTTATGGTTTAAAATAAACATAACCCTGTGCAGATCTAGGCCATTCTTTCTCTGCGGCTCGGTTTTATGCTTGGAAAATAGAGCGAGCGAGCTGCCCGTGAGCGGTGCATTTCAACGCTCAGCACAGCCCTTTTCGCATAGGAAATGACTGACTGTGAACGCAAACTTCCATTACCACTGGCAAGTCACACGCTTTGCCCAAACGCTTGCTGGTCCCATGCAAACACATACGCACCCTCCAGAGCTAATAAGCGTTCGCAAGAAGAGCGGAGCTGGTGAAGTTCAAGCTTTTCCCTTCCCCTGCCTCCGGGTAGCGTTAATTTTCCTCTTCAGAATTTCCACCCCGTAATCCTGCGCAGTCTGAAGTTTATGTTTAATTCTCTTAACGTACATCAGTAAAGGAACAGTCTCGCTCTGCTTTGAAATAGCGTTCAAAGAAACCCTGAACAACAGCAAAGAGGCAAAGTTTGAGCTCCCACTCTGATGAAGACCTATCAAGGCCTCGATTGTCACTTACCATCAGGACAGTATTTTACACCTACAGTTTCGGAAGCTCAGCTGGATCCTCTCCTTGTTGCAGATGAGATTTCAAGCTCAGATTCATCTTTTGTCTTTTAAAACTCCAAACAGAACAACTGATGCGCAATACACTTTGCTGTCGAGTTGCAGGGGACTGTTTGAAGCTCTGAACTGGCTTTCGACTTTATTTGCCTAGTTGCTAACCTTAAAGCCAGGAGGTGCCATGTCTGCCAGCGCAGTGCCCTTGGCTCCAGTGAGGCACAGCGTAGCTTTACCACTGCTCTGGCCCTTTGCTAGAGAGCGGAGAAGGTACTTCTTGGGATGTTAAACATGCCCGTGGCAATACAAGAACCGTCTCCCGCTTCCCTGTGGCTTACTTTAGTGAGTAGCAAGTGCCAAAGAGCAAGTGTGGGGACCTTAAATTCATCACCTAACTGCATTTTCAAAAGGCCCGGGTGAAGCTTGACCTCAAACTGCTTCTGACTGTCGAAAGGAACAGAGTGGCTGACTGTCACCCTCCCCCGGTTCTTACCAGGGCAGCTTAGCCAAAGACCCAGCTTCTTAAGTCTCGCAGACTGAAGCCTCTTAAGCCAGCCTGCACAACAGCCTTTGGCTTCTAACGGCGTCGGGGTGCCTGATTTTCTGCAGTTCTGCTGATCAGTGCCCGCCACTGCTCTCTGTTCAGCGTGCAGAGATACCCGAGGCGGCTGAGGGCCTGGAAATGTCTGGCTGAGGTCACCCAGAGTGCAATACTAATACAGTAAATGCCATTTCTGGTGACCAAACTTTTCCAAAGATCACTGCCCCGCGCAATACAAACATGCCCTGCACGACAGAAGCTATCAGCACGCAGACCTCTCGCCGTCTTTGTGAGCAATAGGTCTTAAAGGCAGCCACAGCTACGAAACGCTTCTCCACGCCGTTAGCCAGACCCTGAATGAGCCGGGCAGCCGATTCACCCAGGACCTTCCGCAGGTTCATTGAGACACAGGGATCCTTTGCAGCTACCCAGTACTTCGACACTACTCCGAGCGTGCAAAAATAACACCCTCACGGGACTGATGCTGTTAGCAACTCCATGGAGAATCTGGACCTGAAGGGGTGGCAGGAGGGTTTATAAACTTCTCTCAGCAGATGAGAGAATTACTCTAGCAGGGACCGACGCACATAAGCCACACAGTGTGAATGCCATAGATGTCGAAACTTTAGGCAAGACCTGTCACCTGTACCTTGGGACATATACATAGCTCTTTTTATTCTGAATGATCCTTAAGTATATCAGAAAGCAATCATTTCATCCCCCGTGTGCCCCTGAGGGGAACGAGACAACACACAATTGTTGCAGGGAGTTAATAACTCAAAGAGATTTAGGGGTCTGGCACAGTAAATGGGGTAAGAGGCTTCAGATAATGCTGTATTTTTCCACAAATCCCACGGGATTTTAAAACAGCACAAAAAACTTCAGTTCTGAGCCTCGTTAGCCATAATAAAGCATGCATGAAGATGACAAACTGACTATTTTTCCAAGACCCATCACAGATCATCCAGAGATGCAATGCGCTTAGCGTGATAGGCAAAAGCAAGCGTGTTAGTTAGGAGGACTCCAGCACACGGCATTACAACGGCATGAGCTCTTCTGCCTCCCTGAACTTCCTCATCTGCAGGAGAGGGATCATCAACGTCACCCTCAGCTGCCTAGAAATATAGAATTGAAAGGTAGCACACGGACGCAGAGCACATTCAGCACTGGCACGTTTTCAAGGCCCAAAGTTCTCCTTACCCTGGGCAAAACCTGGGGTAAAGTCTGGGAAGGGTTAGAGAAAGGTCCTAGGTTTCAGGGGAATCACTCGGTACCTGTCGGGTTTTCCATCTGAGAGCGCTGAAGCCCAGCAAGGTTACAAAGCAGACGAGCAATTTTAAAGCCTTCCTGGAAACATACAGAGAAAATCCTCTGTCGCGAGAGTTAAAAGCCCGAAGCAGAACATTGAGCCTTGCAGTTCATCCGCCGCGAGCCTTGGCAAGGTTGCTCAGAGCTCCACCAGCGCTGCAGCGGGACGGAGCCGATGGGACGCGCTGGTTCTTCCCGGGGCTGCTGGAAGGGTCCTGAGCCGGGCGGTGCCGGGATAAGCCGTGAAACTGCAAAGCAGAAACGACCGAGCAGCAAAACAACCGAGCTGCCGTTTCTGGGGTTATGATATCCGCTAACTGGAAGGACGCACGCACCTGGACAATATTAGTGAATAACATCGTCTTAAACCTTATTTTATGAGCTGACCAAAAAAAGTGACCCTCTGCAAGCACCTAGAGCTGTCGTTGCAAGGCAACAATTAACTGGACAGAAAAGCAGACGACAGAGACAACACTGGAAAAGCCACCAGACCCATCATCTCTCGGTCACTGACTCAAATCCCAAGCTCAAATCTCAGAGAAGGTCCTTCTGCATCTGAGGGGCTGCGCACAACTGCATTTTGACCAGGTTCTCTCTCATTTTGGCCAAAAAGAACAGGAGACTGAAGCCAGCTGAGTATTTTAAAGCCTTAAAATCTGTTAAAAAAACCGTCTTATTTGCCCTTCTGAAAAGCTTCTAAATAATCCCTCAGCAGAAGTCTATTAAGTAACACAGTTATGATAGGTTAGGCCTAGTGAAGAACAGATTATTCAGTTTTTCTTTGCCCATCTGCTGTCCTGCTCCTACGTGCCTCTTCTCCAGCTCATCAGAAAACTCCCAGTGTGTGGCTCTGGAGCAGATCACAGGAATCTCAAAAGTTGTTGAGATCGGCAGGGCAGGTGGAAAGTTAGTAAGATTTTTTATTTTTTTTTTTATTTTCTTTTGAGTGAAAATCATAACCCTTTTCCCCGTCAGATGTTTGTGCAGGTCCTGGAGATTACTTGTGAAGATTTACACCTATGGTTTGCCCCTCATTTCTTATCAGAGGAGATTATAATCTTTCATGCGCAGAGCTAAGGCGGCAGAGGTAGGAGTTCCCAGCATAACTATTATATGACAACTCGAGCCTGATTTTATTAATTTAATACAGCCCTGGGCAAGAGCGTGAGACTATGCACATTTCTACAAGCCAGGGGGAGAAGCATCCTCCCAAAATCCAAAATGAGATGTTCAAGGTCCTGCAGCCGTTATCACATCAAGTGATTAAAAAAAAAAAAAAAAAAAAAAGATAGAGGGGTATCGGCGAGGGTCCTGCCAGAGTCAAACTGCGCAGACGGGTACAACAGCACAGACTGCAGGGCTGCTGCTGAGCTGGGAAAGGAGCCAGCAAACACTGCCCAAGGAACAAAATTTTGATGCGGGACCAGACAATAGTCTAGCGAAAAGCCCTACAGCCACAGCAAAATGTGGCGATAGGTGCCAGAGGCACAGGCAAAACCTTCAGCGGCGTTCGGGGCTGGCTGCTTCTCTCCGAAATCACGTTACAAGGGCAGGGTTAAACAGCACCGGGCACTTCTGGGAACTCAGCTGGGCCCACGCGGGGCAGGACATGCCCTGCACAGCTGCCAGTGCCCTGGCTTCCCCGGGACCTGGAAGGATTTCCACTCGGTCTCTGCTGAGACCGCCGAAGAAAAGCTTATTTGCAACTAATTGTTGGTGCCGAGACACACCCGCTATGAAGCGGGCTGCGAGAACAACAACAATTCTGCTCGCAGCGCCCGGGAACATCCAGCCTGGCCCACCACGGCTGGATGCGCTCCAGCAGCCGAGAGGGCTCCGCAGCACAAAGCCCCGTTCCTTGGACCACGACGTTCTCCTTGGAGAATTTGTTTTGATGGGTTATTGGCATCCCCCACACCCAGACGACAAGGGGAGGCTGCAGGAGGGTGAAGCGACCAGAAGGTTTTCTGCAAGACAGCGTTAACCCTCCGCCGCTCGCTGTAGTGTCTTGCATCCGAGAGGGAAAAGAGGATGGGTGCTTGCAACAGGATGTTCAGCTGCAAGGTTAGTTCAAAGTTAGTTCTGCTTGGTGGAAAAGTGAAGGGAGAACGTGCGTTTTGACCATGTAAGGGCAGACTGAGCACGGGTAGACACTGATTAATGCAACCTCCTGTTGACAACATAGAAAGGACAAAAGCTAAGAACTTGGCAGACCATGGAGAATGAGCTATTTTTTCACCTTAGGCATCACTTAGCTGATGGCTGAGCCACATTATTAAAACGTGCCGGAGAATATTTACTGCTGGGCATGGAACCCTAGTCTGCAAGCAAGTCGAGGACTCCATTCTCTTTTCAGACACTGATGTTGAACAAAAGACCACCAAAAAATGCCAACAGCGGAAGCAAAATGCTTCTGCATTCAATGTTTTTCAGTTTTCCACGGAACATTGGCTGAACTGGAAATTACATTGGCCAGAGAAAGAAACTGAAAGTATTATTTCCCTAATGGAACTCAGAATTGCAGAAATTAGATATGGGAAAGTCCTATTCGCTCATCCCAGTTTCTTTCTGCCTGTAGAGGATTGTTCCCTACAGTACATTTTCTGATCCACTGTTAAGTGACCAGCAGTGGGACTTCCACTATTCCCCCTGTTCCACATCCTGATGAACCTTCTCGTTAGGAAATGTTTCGTGATAACCAGACTTACTTTCCGCTGATTAACATCTTCTCCTTTATCCCCATATCATCTTATCGGCACATCCAAACCAGCTTTTCCTCTCTGAAAGACGATCGTGCTCTTTAGATACTTCTACCTTACTCTCAGTTTTTCCCCCATTACTCTTGCTCAAAATTAATGTGCGCGCTCCATCCCTAAGAGCTGCACTCATTAATCACTCCAGTCAGGCCCTTTCATTGCTCTCTCCTGAACTTGCAATGTTGCCAACGCTTTTTAGTATCAAATCACCTACTGAACTAAGTAATCTCAATAGCACCAAGGTGCGGGGATCACGTTCACCACTGGTAATGAAACACATGGGTGGTATTTTTTTTTTTTATTTTTTAAAACTTCAGGAACTGTTTTGGTCTGTTCCACGTAAACAAAACTCATCTTTGTAGGCCTGAGGAGCAATGAGTGCACCCAGCGCTCTGCCCGCCTCTTCCCCACCTGGCAGCAGCTTTTACCCTGTCTACTTACAGGGTAAGTTCATAAAAGCCAGCGCTATGGCTGCAGCGCCGGTGGCAAACACCAGATGCCCAGCACATTCGTTTTGTCATGCTTGGATCTGCTGCTAGCCCCCTTCGCCTGGGCTTTTAATGTGAGATTGAGAAACCCTGTGACTCATGACCATTAGAGCCCATGGCACTTACTGCAAGCACGAAGAAATTGCTTTGGTGTCTCAGCCAACTTCTGAGTTGGATATTTACACTCTGCCTGCCAAAATCCCCTCTAGCAGTGCTAGAGAAGGTTGTCTCCCTGTGTCAGGCACTCCTGGGCCGGCACTGCGGAGCACAAAAGCCACCATCTCCCATATTGGGGGTAACTGCATGGGAAGCTGAGGATGAACCATCTCTAACATCTGCTTCAGAGATGTTCAGAGAGCCACCGCAGTGATGCTGGCTCCGTATAGATGAGGTGTAACATTCTGCCCAAGCAGAAGCCCCTGTCCGGTGGCTGTGTAGAGTTTTGGGGCAGCTCAGGGCACATGGAAGCCTTTGTCCAGGCCGAAGCTCAGGTGACCAACACGTGGCACTGGTGCAGCACCAGGACAATATAGCTCAGCACTGGCTTGAATGGCCACTGCCTCCTTCCCTGTCCCCATCCTCCTCTCCAAGAGGGACTTGCAGAGCTCAGGGATGGCTTCTGAGGAAGACTATAAACCAGAAAAAAAAATCATGAAGTGCCACATCTGCATAGAGATATTGTCCAGAGTGAGAATACCTTAAAAATACATGTTGTGAAGTAGGCAGAGGAGAAGCCACCCGGTAGCTTTGAATGGAGCAATCGAGGTCTGAACCATATCTTCCGCATGAAACGGCGCAATGACCAAAGCAGAGGAGAGCCTGTGCTCAGCAGGGAGATGTTGCTGATGGAGACACAGTAACTGTGTCCTCTCAAGGCTAAATTAAGGCAGAATGATTAAAAGGACTGAAACCTGACGAGCAGCTCAGCACTAGGCTGCACCTCAGGTGCAAAGCATTTTAGCTGAATCAGGTTTTAATTCCCATGAAGCATTTAAGAGGAACTCTTAACTGAAGGTTGGCCAGCAGGGGGGTGAGCCCCCCAGTGTCACCTCCAGACAGCTTGTCCCCCTCACCCTCCCCGGTAGGGAGGGCGCCAGCACCCTACCAAGTACAGTACAAAAAGTCAGTGCCCCATCAGGACCGCAGAGCCCTGTGCACCGGGAGCCAAGGAACCACACTTCAGAGCTCTATACCTGACCCGATTGCAACTGCGCGCACAACAGTCCTCCCGTCCCCAATTCGCCTCTATCTCTTCCTCCCCCCGTCTTTTCTTCTTCCTGGACTTTTCAGGTCAAAGACTGAGCACTCCCGTGCAGTGCAGAGGGTGGCTGTGATCTTCCAGGGAGCCTCTAGGCATTGCAAAAAATAAATGCTGCTAAACTTTAAGCTCAGCTATTACATTTATTTTTAAATGGCAAAGGCAAAGCATAAATGCAGATGTTTATGTAACAAAAACACTGCCATTTTGTGGTTGGAAATAGATTTGTCAGCGACTTCATCACCCGGAGCAGGGAGGGGGGCAGACGCGAGAAGGGCACATTGTTCGGAGCAGCATTGGACCTGCTCAGCAGGTTTCAGTCCTTCCAGAGAAGGGACCTGCTCAGCACCATCAGAAGGACCCAAGGCAGTGCAGGACATGATAAACTGGAGGCGTTCAAGGCCAGGTCGGACAGGACTTTGAGCAGCCTGGTCTGGTGGAATGTGTCCATGCCCATGGCAGGGGGGTCGGAACTAGATGACCTTTAAGGTGCCTTCCAGCCATTCTGTGAAACTTATTTCCAGTAAGACGCATCACAGCCAGTGCTCTTGCACCGTTGCGGCTCAAAGCCCGTGGTGTCACCCTCCCTGCGCCCTGCTGAGGGCTGCGCTGCTCGCGGTAGTGCCAAAGAACAGACTCAAGCTGTGGGGTCACCACCAATCCCTCACATAAATATCCCATTGAATCCTTCTCCAGTTTGCCACTCCCCAAATACTCTGTACTGGCGGGATTCAACCTCTAGCCCCACGATGTTGTGTGCTAAGTTGTTATTTCAGCAAAAGCCCTTCACAAGGGAATGCAGGGAGACCAGGTAGAAGCAAGCAAAAAACCAGAGCCCTTCTCCTCCAACTTATGCATAAGTTACTGTAGTTTTCTGTCACTCTTTCCATAAAACCATCTGGTAGACCCAAACCCCAGAGGATCCTGCTGGAGTACCGACTCTTCTCTCTGGCGAGTTGTCAACACCAGCTCCACCTTGGTAGCAGGGACAAGCTCCGTGCTCACTCATCCCCAGGACAAACACCTTGACATCAGTTGTTTAGAGAGGATGACCCATAGCTGAGTTATCAGACCACAAGAGCACTTGGGGATACCAGGCAGGAAACTGCCTGTACTGTGTTTAACTACCTACGTTGGGCCCTAATTAAAAGCTGTTCAGGATCGATTGGTCTGGAGCCAGGAGTGTTTTCAGTGGCTCTACAAAGGATCAGCAGGGTGTTTTCACAGCTTTCCAAACTAAATCCACATGCGACAGATGAGCACAAGCTGCCTTAGGACAACACAGTGACTTTGCTTTACCCCATCACACGACAGTGCGTCACCCCGCTGACGGACCCCAGCGCCCCACCTATTCCTCAGCTGCCCCGAGAGGGAAGCTGCTCACCAGGGACGTTTGGCTTGTGAGAAGATACTACTACAAACCAGTAGCAAGGGCAGCTGCGTGTGGCATCAAAACTCAGGTTTCTGTTCCTGCGCTAACCCGGACAGTGAAGCCTACGGCAAAGCTCTCCTCTGTGCAGGACGCAGGGGTCAGGGTTCTTGGGCCTGTCTACAGCTCTGGATGTTCCTGAAATATTAACGCCAGCTTGAGTTTAAACAAGGAACCACGTTCAGTTAAGTTTTCTGTGCCCCTCATTGCAGCAGTTTAGGAAAAATGCGGTTCTTTACATTCTGATTTATCAGGGTCTGCCAGGATCCTCTCTAGGCTAAACACTTGCTCAGGGACCTTTTCACAGAAGAGAAGCGCTAGATAAAGAACCAATACCCCTTTTCCTTAGGAAAGAGCCAAGTACTTATCCCAAACTCCTATAATTAGTGGCAGAACTCGTCAGCTCTATGGCCAGTGATCACCCAGGGCACGGCAGACAAAGAGCAGGCGCTTGCGTTGCTCTGTGCTGCACTCCATGGGTGTCGGGGAGCGTACCGAGAGCTGCATGGTTGATGTGTTTTTCCATCCACACTCCTCAAGCAGCGTACAACCAGCCAACGAGGTTTTAGTAAGAGACAGGTGCACTCTGCGAGAAAGAGCATGTGATAGACCACAGGCACGACCACGTGTAAATAGGAAACACGTTGTATGCATGAACAATTACTCTGTGTTAATGCAGGAGTAGTAATGCACCATCTGCATGTTTCAGAGACCCACTGGTACGTCCTACTGCAATATTCTCACCGTGCTTTGGCTCAGGGGCCTGCGCTCCGCCTGCTTGACTCCCCTGCAGAAATATCTCCTGCGGGGAGGCACTGGGCCCTGCCTCATGCTACCCCTGAGGCAGCGGCATTGCAGGCTCACAACCATCAGTGGAAAAACTCAGAGGAAGCAGGGTAACACCAGAAAACTGCTTTCTGGGAACAAGGCAATCCCAGCCGTTAAAACAGCAGCTTGAACAAAAAAGGCAGATAGTTCTACCCACCAGGCCCCCATGCAGGTGGCCTTCTCCCTCCCCAGCCCCCTCCGTGTCTCCTGCTCTCAAAGCTAGAGGAGTAAATTGCTTCCGCTCATTAGCATTTGACAAATAACCACAGAAGGAAAACAAGTCCCCAGCAGGATATGAATGAGCTCAGGCCTTTATTGCCATCTGACTACACCAAACAAGCATGTCATCAATTTTCCATGCTCTGTTGCACCGTTTCTCCCTTTTGGAGAAGGATGAGCACCCTCGTCCACTCAGGCAGGTTCAGAGTGGCCAAGTCGAAACAGAACAGCAAGAAGGAACGATCTGAGAGCTGCAAGACAGGGGCAGAGGTGACACATGGCAACTTCTGAGCCTCTGGGCACAGATACAAGTGCCAGGGTGGCTCTGCAGGACGGGCTGTGAGCAGCGTGCTCATGCATTGACCCCTTAAATACTAACCGTAAGCAAGGGCACTGGCTCGTGGGAATAAATGAGGGGACCCGAGGCAGCCTGCCTAGCTCAGATCCTGGGTGGAAGGAGGCACAGAAAACCAGTCACCCATTACCCCTGCCACGGGGTCAGCACTGGCTGCTTCTACCATACATGCACCGTGAGACCAAGACCACAGGCATTTGAGCAGAACCATCCCCTCCATTTATTTTTCATCTGCAGTAATACTGTGATGGGCTGGCACTAGGTCTCTGGCCAGGGATTTAGAAGGGGGAAGAGGGGGAGTGAACTCCATGAACTCAGCTTTTCTCAAAGCCTGTGTCTGGCACGGTCCTGTCACTGTTGGGAGCTTTCACACCGAGTGCATCACAGGAGCACTAGGTCCCACTGTGGGCCTTGCAAGGGTTGCTGTGGAATTGAACATTTTTCCTTCCAAAAAGTACTGGGGACTGTCCCTGGGGCCAAATGGCTCCCGTGTTCTACTGCAAAGGAGCAGGAGGTACATGAAGCATTTCGGCACCTGGCCTGGGATCTGTGGGCCGTGGAAGGGCAGTTTGGACTTACCTGCTTGCTTCAAGGATGGCAAGAGCAGACAAGGTCCTTAGTGGAAATCAGGCAGGTTTTCCTGTTGAGTTTCTGTAAACACAATCATTTCAGGCAGGATTGAGTCAGTAATACTCACCGAGAAGCAGAAGAGATGATTATCTTCACAAGCAAGCAGAAGGCACACTGTTTATGAGTACAAACAGAAATAGGCTCACACTTTCATAAACTCCCACTCACGCATAATTCAAGTGTTAATAAATGGTTGGGTAGCTGAGGTTTTAATGAGTAGTCAGCAGGGAGGTTAGGAAAGCAGTTATAGCCAGGAATGTAAGTGCTCATGAGGAAATCTTGGGAAGAGCTGCCATGGAGCGCATAAATAAGAATTAAACATTAATCAGGAAGAATTCAGGCCAATCCAAAGTTAAGTTTTTCAGGTTTTTCTTTAAACTAAGAAGCATTTCATGTTGAATCAAAGTAATTTCAAGTCTTTTATTATTTAAGATTTAAAAAAACATGGGCCTGAGCTCCAGGAATCGGCTCTTCAGTTCATCCTCTTGCATTGTGCCAGCTACTCCTGGGAAGAATGACTTGGAAAGGGAACTTGTATGCTGTAGACATTTTTCAGCCATTCACATTTTCAACCAGACTCTCTGCTGTACATCTAGTTCTCAGATCAAATCCGGAACAACAGAAGGGAATCCAGGGAAAGGGATGGGGGATAGCTGCTTCTCTGCAGCCCCAGGGAAGCTGGAAGGTCCCTGTATGTGCTCATCACCTCTGCAGGTAGAGGGAAGCTGCCACTGCTTGAGACTCCCTCTGCTTTCTGCCATCCTCTCTGCACCTCACACCCTGCTCCCGCCTCTGAATCCTGCCTACACCTTCTGCTCATGAGGCTCAGCCCCGCTCCTCCAGCCAACTGCCCCTCCATGGGCACCAGCAGGGCTCCTGCAGCCGCTTCTGCGGAGCTCAGTAAACAGCAGGGTTCAGATAATCCTGGGTACAAACCCTTCCTCAGTGCTCTCCTAAAGCACTGCAAAGAAGGGGGTGTAAACAGCACCCTAAGAAAGCACATTTATCCTTGCATTAACTGCACCATGAGAAGCATCTTTCCTTCCCATGAGGTGGTCAAAGAGGCCAAGGAGGCAGCACAGGCCAGTTAGGAGCTCAGGACAGAAGGGATGCCCCGCACCCCCCCAGCTGCCTTCACCCACCCAGGGCTCCTGCCTGCAACCCTCCCTGCACCCCAGTAACCCACCCTCCACCCCAGTAACCCACCCACTGCCTGTGTCACAGCTGAACACCCCCCCCCCCCCGACACCCCCAGCCCTGCAGGGCAGCAGAAGTGACCCACAGAGGAGCTCGGAGACCCCAGCCCCATCAGACAGGCCGGCATCACCTTTCAGCAGTGCCACAGGCACGTTTACCCCGCCAGATCTTACTTTCAGCTACCTCTCCCCCAGTTAAACAGCTTGAAGAGAATTGTTAAAAACACCCCTCCCCACATTGCCAACACAAACCTCAGCAGCAGCTCTTGCCACCACCTCCAAAGCACACAACCTCCCCCCTGCCCGCCCCCCGAGTGCCTCTTTATACCCCTCCAGGCTGGTTCCTCATCACACCGTTCCCATCCTCCGGCTCTCCCGGGGCAGGTCCCTCCTCTGCCCCAGGCTGACCCAGCCACCTTAAAGGGACAGCCCAGCCAGCCAGGGCTGTGTTAGAAGGGGTTATTGCTGCCAGGACAATGATACAGAAAAATATGGTCCTAACAGGATGCTAAACTTTGCCAGTGCCTCCTCCGGTTTCATCAGTGCACCCCCACTGCTCTCGGGGACTGGCTCCGGCTTCACACAAAGTGGTTCTGCTGTTCTGAGAAATTATAAAAACAAACCAGTTCCTGATGTTTCTTGTCTGATCTAAGTAAAAGCAAGTGGCCAGCTATATATAGATCTGATTGACTGACATCTCAATAGCTTCCTGCCTGGCTTTCCTGTGTGTCATGGTGCACAGATCCGACTCCTTTTTACGTGGGTGTTGCTTTTTTCAGTGCATTTTCACGTCATAACGCCAACTTGCAAACACGGCCATCATCACAGGAGCCCTGGTTTTACCCACTTCTCCCTCAGTGCTGTTTCTAACCTGGGGGTAGCCCCCAAAGCCAAGAGGAACTCAGCATCTGGGTCACTGCAGCCCAAGGGACAGAGACAAAGCAGATGCTGGAAAAATCAGGTCCTGTTACTTGACTTTAATAGCGGTGGAGGGTCCCTTGCACAGCTTCTTCCAGGCACTAGTTTGTTATTTTCCTAAAAGCAACCCATGAAATTGGTTCTCATTTTCATCTGCATTTTACAGCGCAAGAAACCAAAGTTGTGTGAGGTTAGTGCAGGTCTGTTGAGGTTGTGTCAGGGCTGCTCAGGTCCACCCAGAGGCAGCGCTAAGGACCAGAGCTGTAGTTTGGAAGAGGAGCTGAGCTCTGCCCAGAAGACCCTGGGCTGGTGTACGGGCGATGGAAAGAGCCAGGACGGTAGGACAAACTTTTTTAAAGAAAAAGCTTTAGAGGGGCTATAAATCATCCTGTGCAAATCTGCTCTCAGACTTCAGAGGGTGACTTTCCTTCACAGCTGGGGACTTAGAAGATTTTTCTGTTAAGGGTAATTTTCTAATAGGGTTCATTTGCGTCAGCAAGGCTTGTATGAAATGGGTGGTGTAGCCTGAACCAACCTCTGATCCCTGGGTTCACTCTCACGTCTCCCTGAGGCTTTCTTGACTCGCAGCGCTGTGCTTGGAGAGGAAAACCAGTCTGTTTGTAACAGAACCACCTGTGTAGGCAGCTGGAAACTTCCTGTGAGCTCACTGGTGATCAATGGCTTCTGCCGTCTCATTTTCACCTGCCTGAGCAATTGTCAAACGTGTGATGTTCTGATCCTGGACTTTCCAGAAAAGGGAATCAATATGTTTGGGTGTAGCGTCCTTGTACCTAATCGCTGTTTATCCCAGGTAGCTGGTGGAAATTAGTAGCACGTGAAGAAAGCCATTGACCTTCCACTGCCCACTCAGCACTTCCTCTTCCTTGACTCGTGAACGTGACTCATGAGCTTGACTCTGCAGCTAAAACCAAGAGCTGCAATCCTTGCTCCTCACATCCTTCAACCCACTTTCCTGGGACCTGCCCTCCCCTGGGACCAGGCTGAGCTCGGGAAGACCTGGCAGTTGTCTCGTCCCAGGAGCTGAACCTGGGGGATTCTCCTGTCTGGTGTCTGGGACGCCTCAATGCCTGGAAGCATCAAAGGGTTAGGAGGTTTGCTTTGGTCCCAAGCACTGCCTCCAGTTAGGGTTTGATCTACGGGGTGTTTTCATTTGCCTTCTGTGTCCCAGGCTGGCAAGTCTGCCAAGACCCCACTTTGCTTCATTTGATGAAAGGGGCTTCACAACTCTGGCTTGTTTGTGCTGCGCCTGATACGGTTTACGCTGGTCCCGCACCCAAGCTGCAAACGCCACTGATGGCTTCCTGTTGTGGTTTCCTGCCTCGGCGGAGCCTGCTCTCCCTTCCTGTTCTCATCAGGGGGTTAATTCTGGGCTTAATGAAGACAGCAAATGAACAGATAGAGAAAGGTCTGGTTGCCATAAATCCAGCTCCCTGTGGAGAGCTGCCGCAGGCTGAGCAGAGCAGGGTGCACACAGCAGAATGGTTTCTGCTGAGCGGTCTCCTCCTGACCCCTCTCCCGTTCCTGCCCATACAAAGCACATATCCAGCCAATCCCTTCCCAGCTCCAGCATTCCCGAGGCTGGCAGGAGGCCGCCCTGTCGTTCTGCTGCTGAGTGGGCTGTGGCAAGCTGGGTGAGACAGAGCAGGGCCGACCACCAACCCAGGCACAGCCCCAGCCACTGCCGGCCAGCAGAGGCCACTTCTGGAATAGCGCAGTGGGCCCAACTCATCCGGCAATGACTTCTCCCATCATGCTCAGAAATGAGAGTTACGTTGGGAAGAATCAGGGCAAATACCCAGTGTGCCAGCCAAAGAGCTGGTGTTTCATTGGATCATAGACTTGTTAGGGTTGGAAGGGACCTTAAAGACCTTCTAGTTCCAACCCCCCTGCCATGGGCAGGGACACCTCCCACTAGATCAGGTTGCTCAGAGCCCCGTCCAGCCTGGCCTTAAAAACTTCCAGGAATGGGGCTTCCACCACCTCTCTGGGCAACCTGTTCCAGTGTCTCACCACCCTCATGGTGAAGAACTTCTCCCTAACATCCAGTCTGAATCGACCCATCTCTAGTTTTAATCCATCCCCTCTAGTCCTACCATTACCCGACATCCTAAAAAGTCCCTCCCCAGCTTTCTTGTAGGCCCCCTTAAGATACTGGTAGGCCACTATAAGGTCTCCTTGGAGGCTTCTTTTCTCCAGACTGAACAACCCCAACTCTCTCACTCTGTTTTCTTGATTCAGAATGCGAGTGACGCATTTGCGGGAAATGCGGATGGAGACAAACACTCTGATCTTTTTTGGGCTCAGCATCTGCGCAATGACAAAATCACAGATCAGGCTCCAGGGAACAAATAAGACCCTTCGAATATGATAGCATTTCCATTAATCACCGAAAACTGGCTTCTGGTTGTGGGTGGGATTTTAGATGATTCGATACAAGACCGATAGCTCTTTGGCAGAACGGGTTCTGCAGTGACTCAGTTAAGGAAGTGCCATTTCTCGTTGGATACCCACCGCAAGCTGGTGCTGCAGCAGCACGACGGTAGGTTTGTTTCTGGTTTTAGGCTGTTCTGAGCAGGGGGATTCAGTAACTCTCGCACGTTGCAGCTCGACAGAGACAGTGGGATTAAACTCACTTCGTGGTGATGGCTGGCCACGTCTGAGCTCCGGCCTTCTCTGGAGCATGTGCGCCATGTAGAAATAGGAACTGCCAAATAGGATCGGAGTATCGGCCAAATTCAGAAACCAGCCAGAGTCAGGTACTGTGGGAAAAAAACCATAAATTTTTCAAGAGACAATTAGAGGAAGGTTTCTTCTTGTTCTGCCAACTGATGGTTAATGTCTGCCCAGAAGCACTTGGGTTTATCTTTATCTTCTTTTGCTGTGTTTGGTGCCATTGTGTATTTAAATGTTTTTTAGACACTTAATTTCCATCTCATGTTTTAATCTTATTCCATTTAAGATTTTGACCTTATAGACCCACATGGAAAAACAAATTTATTCAGAGAGGCAAAAGAATTTCCTTTTATTGTGAACAGGGCTGGAGAGAAAATGGTAGGAAGTGAAAGCTAAAAACTTTGGTATGGATGTAAGAAGCACATTTTTAATAGTGAACGTAATTAACCATTGGAACAATTCGCTCTAGGATTGGGTGCATTCTGTATTGCTTGAAATTTTTAAATCAAGATCAGATGGATTTTTACTTACACTTTCTATCTGCATTCAGGGCGGGACAGAGGAATCACCGTGGGATTCTCTGGCTGGGGATATGAATGCACCCACTGCTACTCTCCATGTGCTGTTTGAAGCGACCCTACAGATAGTCAGCTGAGGGCTGAAGAACTTCTAGGCACACCAGCCTGAATTCCAGTTAACATTTTTGCAAAATTATGTGTCAGTGAAGAATTTTGTTTCTCTCTTCCAGATCGAGCACCAGCAGCGCGTGAGCCGACCCAAGCAGTCCCTGTAAGCGTGCAGAGATGCCAGATGCTGCTGCTCACCTGCCCTTTTACTACGGCAGCATTGCCAGGTCAGAAGCGGAGGAGTACCTGAAGCTGGCGGGCATGTCGGATGGCCTGTTCCTGCTGCGGCAATGCCTGCGCAGCCTGGGGGGGTACGTCCTCTCCATGGTCTGCAACCTGCAGTTTTACCATTACGCCATCGAGCGCCAGATGAACGGTACCTACGCCATTGCGGGGGGCAAAGCACACTGTGGGCCGGAGGAGCTCTGCGAGTTTTACTCCAAGGATGCCGACGGGCTCTGCTGCACCCTCCGCAAGCCCTGCAACCGCCCCAGTGGTGTGGAGCCCCAGCCCGGCGTCTTCGACAGCATGAGGGACAATATGGTGCGCGAATATGTCCGGCAGACGTGGAAACTAGAGGTACGGGCCATTGCCAAAGATGTGTGGGACTGTGCAAGGAGTGCTCCCCGGGGGCTTGCTGCCGCTTGCTGCCCTGACCTCCTCTGTCGTTGTTGTCCCCCTCCTACAGCACGGTAAAGCAAGGTCCTTGTCCTTGGAAGCTGCTGGCACTAAGAGCAGTCTTAAATCTCTCACTTTTCCAGTTTCTTCTTCTGAAACAGGTCTAAACATCTTCTCAAGCCTTCATACCCTTCCTCTGAACAGCTCGTGCTGCATCTGCTCTGCAGGGCGTTGTAGCTCTCTGCCCGCTTTGTGAGCACTTCCCCATGTACCATTTCCCCCCTGCAGCACATGGGACACTTGCTGCAGTCAGGCCATCGCGCTCCACATGAGATGTCTGTCTCCATGACATCGTGCTGAAGATGTAATGAAACCAGGCTTAAATTCTTGCTCAGGTTTTCCTCACTCTTTGAAGTCAGCGGAGGTTTTGCCTATGAGACAGAGGTATCGGTTAGTGGATCAGGTCTGTCTGTTATTTAAATTTAGAAATAGCTACAGACAGGTTCCTGCATTTTATTGCAGACTGGAATATATGTATTATATGTATAAGGCCAAACTCTGTAAATGGTCACACTGGCAGCCATGTAATTAATTTCCTTCTGCCTGCTGTCACCTCAAGAGTGTCTGCTCAGACACTTCCAAGTCCTCGCAGAAAGGTGGCTCAGGCATTCTCCTTACGGAGCCTTTCTACGAAAGATCTCTAAATTTGGCCTATTTTAGGCCAGTGGTGCTTGTCAGAATGAGGTATCCGTAGGGTTTCTCCATGAAGCTGATCTGCAGACACGGGTCGATAACACAAAGGACATTGCCACCTACTGGCAAGCGAAAAACTACAGTTGGTTATAAAACCTGTGGGGCCAGTAAAATTAATTGAGGGTCTCCCACATGGTTCCCAGACTACACTGCTCTACGGGTTGTAGTGCCTGGGGACAGCGAGCAGCCAGGAAGGCAGAGGGACCAGAAAGAAATCCTGCTGTCCCAGGAATGTGAGGCCCTGCGAGACTGATGTCGAGATCCCCCATACAAATATGATGCCTTCTCTCTTCCCTCACCAGCAAGTCAATGGACTTCAGCTGGATTCGAGGGTTGGGACCAATTTAAATAAGCACGGAATTCTGCTTTGCAGCAGCACAGAATTCAACCCACTATTGCTAAAGGCATGATTAAGGCCACAGGCACTTCAATTTTGAGGCCTTCCAAGTTTCCTGTGTCTTCTGCCCAAAAGGGTGCAAAATCAACTGTGCAGAAGCCACGCGGCAATGCAGCAGAGTGGCAGGAGGTCTCATTTCTCATTCTTTTCCAGGGTGATGCACTGGAACAGGCCATCATAAGCCAGGCTCCGCAGGTGGAGAAGCTCATTGCCACCACGGCCCACGAGAGGATGCCCTGGTACCATGGCAGCATCGCCCGGGATGAAGCTGAACGGAGGCTCTACTCAGGGGCACAACCTGATGGGAAATTCCTGTGAGTATGCAAAACCCTGGCAGATGCTGTGATCCCCGGGCTTTTCACCATTTCCCCACCTCCACGACCCTGTAGTTACATGTTTCCTGTGGCAGTTCCTGAGAGCAGGTTTAGCTGAATATGGTCAGACTGCAGTTACAGATCTTTCAAAGACAGGATTTGACACCTCAAAACTGTTACTGTCCAAAGTGTCTGACTTCCATGAAGAGCCAGTCTTGAGCTTTATTTGTTTCTCCTGTTCAGATATCTCTAGGAAGTATGCTTGTTAATGCACCAGATCATATGAGATATAGGGTTCAGTGGGTGAAGACATTTAACACTGACACGTAGACAACGTATGGCCAATAAAATACATGAGAAAGCATTTGCTCTTCATCTCTGCCCAGGGGAGACAGGCCTCCATTTAATTATCTCCTGTATGAGTTAGGGAAAGAGAGAATTAGCTGGAGAGGGTGGAGGAGAGGGGCAAGAGACTGAAGGTAAAGGGTCCCTCCTCAGCCTCGGCAGAGGGGTGTCAGGAAGGTGGCGTTTCCAACAGTGGGGTGCAGGGACACCTGACCAAGTGCCCACTCAGCGACCCACCACCGCTGCAGCCATGATAATTTGCAGGGCAAAATCTAGAGCTGCTTTTAATTGTTCTCCTTCCTACCAGGCTGAGAGAAAGGAAGGAGAATGGTACCTACGCCCTCTCCCTCGTCTACGGCAAAACAGTGTATCACTATCGGATAGATCAGGACAAGTCCGGCAAGTACTCCATCCCCGAGGGGACCAAGTTCGACACGCTCTGGCAGGTACGGTACCGCAGGATGCTGACCACCAGTGTCCTAACAAAGCGAAGGCACTTTCCCTTGTAAGAGCTGCCCATGCCTTGAGGGACAGGAAAGACCATGTGGAGCTTCAAAGGCTTTAAGACTGCACATGGGTCTTTGTAACCCTTCCAGAAAACCCTTACATTCCCTGGGTCTGGCTGTCTGTCCGCTCATTGCATTCATTTCTGTGCACTCCTAGAGAAACAGAGCTAAGTCTGGGATATCGCTGCAGCTCTGAAATAGTGGTGCCTCTACCTTTGCCTTCATGCCTTACACCAGTGTGGTGCCTCTCCAAGGAAACAAGAGGATTAGCGCTTTTAATTTCTAGCTTTAAGCCAGGGTAATTGAGATGGTTATATTAATTACACTTGCACCCCATCAGCAGACATCACACATGCAGCCACAGCGCACACCTCGGACCTCTTCCTGCAGCAAGCCCCGATGAGATTGCTCGTCCCAGGCTGTCCCTCCCTCCCATGTGTCCCCCACGCTGCTCCTGGAGTGGCATAACTGTTGCGTGCAGATTGCCACTTCATTTTCCAAGTGACTGACTTCTGTGCAAAGAGTAAGGGAGGCCAGAAGTCTTGAGCCAGTTGCCAAAATCTTTACATGACTGAAGATCCAACTGCTGGGAGACACATCCTATCACCCCTGAGAGTCAGGGGCTTTGGGAAGTGGAGAGGGCTGTAAGGTCCCGGCAGTCCTCCTGAGGCTGGGGCAGGGTTTTTAGGGAATGTGACACATGGCCTGGCAGCTCTTGGCACTGCTGGGGAGTCGCATGTTCTCCCCGGAGCCCGGCTCTGCCCCGTGGCACACACCTCGGGCCTGCTCCAGGGGACGGATAGCAGTGCTTCCTCCTGGGAAGGGCTGTCTGGGGGACAGTAACTCTGTTTTCCTGAATTTTTCAGATTCCCAGAACTGTTTTCACTCTGAATTTGATTGAAAACAAAGGCTTTGGGGCATTTTTATGGAAACAGAACCACGCCAGACTCCCAATTGCAGATGAAATACGAGCCAGACTGGAGGAGAGGAGAAAGCCTGGTCTCCCCTGCAGTCTGGTGGCCAGGGGCTGGGCTGGTCGTCTCCAGCCAGAGTCAAGTCCCCACTGTGCTTGAACCAGGGGTTGCTGCAGTGAAAAACTGCCTGGGATTCACAGGGCTAAGCCCAGGATTCCTTTGGGAAAGCAAAACTTTTCTCTCACGCTTTATCGAACACAACATGACTTAAAAACCCTTTCTGGCTGGGACAACAATAACATTACACTGAAAATGCCCTACCCAGCTCTCCTACTGGAGATTTTCCTTTAGTCTTTCTTCGGTCCTTATCTGACTTCCCAAGTTCTTCCCAGCTCTGGCAGATATCCAGGTATGCAAGCACATGCTCTAGGAGATCCCTGAGTGCATGGATAGGAGAGGAGAGAAAGAAATGGTCAAGTCCCCGTCTGCCATAAATCTTAGAGAAATCATTATCATAAGCCACACAAGTTGCCTGCAAAAAAAAACCAACAAAAAAAAAAGGATTATTTTCTCCTCTCAACAGTCGCTTTTTCTTCCAATTCCTTTCCCAGTTGGTGGAGTACCTAAAACTCAAACCGGATGGGCTGATTTTCTACCTGAGGGAAACCTGCCCCAACCCCAACATGCCAGGTGAGCCGACGTCTCCCAGTGCCATCCCTGGCCTCGTTTTACCACCCAGTGGGGCCAGTTTGAGCAGCACCAGCCCAAGATTCCTTTACCGTGTCCAACCTTGCTCAGACCCTGGTGGTGAGGGAACGATGATGTCTCTGCTCCTCTGGCAAACTGGGCAAGTCTCATGCCATGTTGTCTGCTGAAAAAGGCCGCTCTCCAGGCCTGGCCTAGGGTGTCCCAAAGATGGGAGCAGATGGGGGAATCAGTGCTCCAAATGGATTAGGGAACTTCTAGTGCCAAACAGATGGCTTCTGAAAAATTACCTGCTTTTTAGGCAGCAGGAAACAACACGTCCTGCAAGACTGGCTCCTGGTGGGTCCCTTGAGCTGAACGCTCAAAACCACGGGTCACTTTGTCCTGGCCCAAGTATCAAAAATGTCACTTCAGAGCCTGCCCATGGGATCCCCGCTCTCCCGGGCAGGGGACTCTGGGGTACAGCTCAGCCTGTCCCTGCTCTAGGACTGATGGAAACTGTAGGGTGCTCCAGTGGGTGTGCACCTCCCAAGGGCTGCTCTGGGAACAACACCCACATCCAGGCATGTTGCCACACCTTTTTTGGCTAAGGCTGTGGAAACCAGCCTTTGGCGGGTGAGTCTGGGGTCAGACCCAGGCATCCACACAGTTCTTCAAGGATGCTCTGATCCCGCTTGGGGCATAGGCAGATTCTTAATAACACCTTCTCTCTCCTGATTCACAGCGTCTGCAGCACCGGTTCCACCAACCCACCCCTCCGTGAGTGTAAGTTCCGAGGATGGTCTGTTTTATTGGTACCTCAGTGGTTTAATGTTATTGCATTTCAAGCTTGCTGATCAAACTCTGTTCTTCTCTAAAAGGCAATAACTCAAATGGAATATATTAAGCCCAGCTGCAAAGTCTTCCCCTTTCCAGCTTGGATGGGGACAAGAAATAGCTGGGCACAGCTACCATTAGAGCTGAAAATGGTTTCCATTCATACTGTGCTCCTTGCAACATGTGGGCCTGTCCTCAGGGAGCCCTCTCCCCCCTGCCCTCATGCCAGGCAGGAGCGAGGAAGATGCGGTTGGATTCTGGGAACGCTCAGCCTTGCTGCTGGCCGCTGGCCACCAGCCATGTCTTTGTGCTCCCTCTGTGTCCCTGGCCTCGGGGTACGTCTGTGCTCAGTCACCGCCCCGAGTGCCGAGCAGTGTTGAAACCAGCCAGTTTGGGCTATACCGGCAGCCCATCCCAGAGCCCAGCGGAGGCGAAATAAAGGCCTGAGCGTTCGCCCATCTCAGAGAGCTGTCACAATCTGTGGTGGGCTTCCATGTCGCAGTGACTCTACTGCGAGCAGCACTGGCGTTCAAAGCTGTGCTGGACAAATGTGTGCTGTACCGCTTTGTCGCTGTCTGCTTTTGGGCCAGTGGCTGTATACAGTGGTGGTGTGTGCTCCTGGGGGCCACCCTTCGGGCAGGTAGGTGTGCCAGCCACAAGCTGAGCTGCCTCCTGGCTTCCCTTCCCTCCCTGCCTCAAAACAAGCTGCAGAGACTTGGCTGGGATGACCCCTCCTGCTGCAGGAGACTTGTCTCTTTGGGATGGGGAAAGCAGAGGGGACAGAGAACAAAATGCAGCCCTGTGTGCGTGCCCCTCACTGCTTGGGTAAACCCTGAGCCCTCAGCACCTCACCCTGCACAGCCCACGGGCTGGGTTACTGGAGGGCGATCCTGCATTTGGGCTCCACGGCAGTGAATCCCCCCAGGGTCTGATCCCTGCTGTGCGGCTGCAGTCAGGGTACCTGCCAGCCGGGACTGGAAGGGAAAGGTTGGCTCCATACCATGCCAGTCTCTTGTGCCCAGCTCAGGGCATTTTAGAGGGAGTCACCAGCGGGGCTCTGTGCGCTGCAGAGTCTCGCCGTCCCTCTCCTCTCCCATCTCAAACTGAAGCAGTTTCCCCTGGTGCATTATCCACTTTATCCCTGTTTCTTTTCCAGAGAAACCTTGGGCCTCTCAATGCAGATGGATACACACCAGAGCCTGTAGGTGAGCATCTTTGAAAGCCCTCTCCTCCTAACAAGAGGAGACAGGACCTGGGGATGCCACAGGAACCATGGGAGTTCCCTGTCACATCTGTATCACTTTCTGGTCAAAGAGCTGTGCTACAAAGCCCCTTACCCAGGAGCATCCCACTCATTTCAGGGCCCGGAGACAAGATTCTCACAAAACTGTTTGCCCACACCTGGCACACAGTAAATCAAACCCCGTGCCATTCCCCGTCGTACCCAGTACATCAAGCCCTGTTTTATTCCCCATCTTCCATCCTGCCTACTACATCTCGGTGTATTCAGTTACGTTTCAGTGGGGTGAAGTCATGCACATGCCCAGGTCCTGCAGGGTCGGATAATATGGAGTGGGAATGCTCAGACGCCTCTCCCCATCCTGGCTCCTTCAGCAGCTGTAACTAGCAGAGGCCACGGGTTGTGAAAAGGAGGGAGATGCCCAGGAGGGAGGCTTGAATGCTGCTGCTTGAAGGAGAATTGCCCAAGAGTCTAGAGAAAACCTTCCCAACCAGTGAGGGAAAGAGGGATGGCGAAGGATATGTTGTTTACAGCTATAAAAACCTCTATCTCTCGGGAAGGTGCAGGAAAGTCGCGCCTGCTGCCCATGGACACCAGTGTCTACGAGAGTCCATACAGTGACCCTGAGGAACTGAAGGATAAGAAGCTTTTCCTGAAGAGGGACCACCTGATGATTGATGAAATGGAACTGGGGGCAGGAAACTTTGGCTGCGTCAAGAAAGGAGTCTACAAAATGAGAAAGTGAGTGTCGCCCTGAAGGATGCTGAGGAAACAGGAGGAGGGTGCTCCAGGCTGAGCTCAGAGGTGTCCCCAGCTATGCTGTTTCTAGCTAGATGGACCCTAAAGTGATAATGGGGTGGAGGTATAAGAGATACTCTGGAAGGTCAGTGATGACTTTCCACAGACTTTCAGTGACAGCCTCATTGTCCTGAGTGTAATCTGCACTGCACACTCCTGGGCATAGGACTGCCACTTCTGAAGGCTCAGAAGAGCAACTCCATGCTTCTGAGGTCATCTTTGTCCATGTCAGGGTGAAGGAGTGAGACTGAGGACATGTGCGATCCTTGCCTCTGTTGCTGGCTGTCTATGAGTCTACAAAGATGGCCCTTCCGCACTTTGTGCCTGAGTTTCCCCCTTGGAAAATGGCAATGCTGTTGCAGATCTCAGTGTGCGGGGTGATGTGCCTTCAGATCTACAGATGGCAAATACTGGCCTATGCTTATAAGCGTGAGGTGATCCTTTTCTCTTTGGCCTTCTAGCAGGCCTGGGATACCAGTGTTGCAAAGGGCTCCACCAAAACAGGCTTCTGAGAGTGCGGTTTAGAGACCAAACAGTATCATGTGAGGATTGGTTTGCATTCCTGACTGTGATACATGAGTCCAGCTGCTGTTTCATTCATCCCATGTGTGCTCCTCTTGCACCCTGTGCAGGAAGCAGATTGATGTGGCCATAAAGGTGCTGAAGAGCAACAACGAGAGAACAGTGAAGGACGAAATGATGAAGGAAGCCCAGATCATGCATCAGCTGGACAACCCCTACATAGTCCGCATGATTGGGGTCTGTGAGGCCGAGTCCCTGATGCTCGTGATGGAGATGGCTTCTGGAGGGCCCCTCAACAAATTCTTGGCTTCCAAGAAGTGAGTACTGAATAAAACATGGCTGGCTGATTTCTGCAGTTGTCATCGAACTCTCTGCTGCCAGGGGAGCCTGGCTTTGTGGGTGGAGGGAAGGTGATAACAACAGAAAGAGATGTCTTTTCATGTGATATAATAAGGACTGATGCTTCTGGAGCAGAGATGTCCATGTTTATTCTCCCTTGGAGCTAGAAAACTTGGAGGGGACCATGGTGTACAGACTAATAGCAAGTTCTTTATTACTGCATTGTCCTTCATCTTCCCCAGAGACGAGATTACAGTCAGCAATATTGTGGAGCTCATGCACCAAGTATCCATGGGGATGAAGTACTTGGAGGAAAAAAACTTTGTCCACAGGGACCTGGCAGCCAGAAATGTCCTGTTGGTCAACCAGCATTATGCCAAGATCAGTGACTTTGGACTCTCCAAGGCTCTTGGAGCTGATGACAGCTACTACAAGGTATGTGTAAGCACAGTGAAGGATCCAGATAGCTATCAGGAGCCTGCCTAACTGGGGGGCTGAGACCCCCGAATCAGGGCGTCTGGACTCTTCCCAGGAGCCCTGCTCCACGACCACATCACGCTCTGGCTGGTCTCACTGCTGTGACATTAAAAGGCGCTTTGCAAAGCTCCGCGTGGCAAGGAGAAAATTCAGATGGATGCAGAGGCAGTGAGGGGGATGCGGTGCAGTGGGATGACAGGAGAGAGGAGCCAGGAGAGGAGCCAGAGCAGAGAGCAGGGGAAAGAAGGTGATGAAGAGTGAGCCAGGGCTCATCTTCCCAGCAGTGTGCACCAGTGCATGACCACACCAAGCCCCAAGGCTGGGCTGTGGGAGGGGGGTGGCACCGCAGAACAGTGTTCTGCACCCAGGGATGGCTGAGCAGGGCCAGCACGACAGCAGGGCCTGGGCTTGGGCCAGGGCTTGGGGCTCAGGGCTCAGGGCCTTGAGCTCCCAGACCAGGGCAAGGGGTTTTTTTCCCATCAGCGTGGGATTGAATATGACACAAACATTTAGCAAAGCAGAATTCCAGTTTAGCTCAAAGCAATCTGTGTCTCAGTGGAAATATTCCTCTTTGCTTTGCTACAGGCCAGGACAGCGGGGAAGTGGCCCTTGAAATGGTATGCCCCCGAGTGCATCCTCTATCACAAGTTCTCCAGCAAGAGTGATGTATGGAGCTACGGCGTGACCATGTGGGAGGCCTTCAGCTACGGGCAGAAACCGTACAAGGTGAGGCAGAGCTGGGTCCATCACAGATGGATGCCACAGTCTAGTCTCCTGCTCTAGGAGCACAGTCTCCTATCTCCTGTAACAGGCGGACACACACTGAGAATACAATTTCTATTTCCTCGAGTGGGTGCTCTTCCCACTGTTGAACAGAGGGGAGAAGGAGGCGGGCTCACTTCCACTTTACAAAAGGCACAAATTAGATTGTTTGGATCCTGCAGCTTTGTGTTCGTTTAAGGGAGAAGAAAGAGAAAACAAAACTAATTAATCTGGGTTTGAATCAAAGCAGATCGTCTCTTTGATCCTTCTGCTCACTTGCAGAGCTGAAAAATGAGTTGCTCAGCCACTGCTCTGGGATGGGGGCTGCAGGCTGGGCTGGCCACAGCAGGAGACCCCGGGTGCCGATGTTGAAAACAGTGACTGTATGGGATGCGTGGTGCATGGATCCAAAGCATTACCCCAGGCCCAGCTCTAATCTGTCTCTTCTAATCCTGTTGCCAGCTCGAAAAAACATTAAAGCATTTTACCGCTTGATCCTATCCTAGAAAATGAAAGGCCCAGAGGTCATCAGCTTCATAGAGCAAGGGAAGCGCATGGACTGCCCCACGGACTGCCCGGCAGAGATGTACGCCCTCATGCAGCAATGCTGGACCTACAGGTAAGGCTTTTACTGTCTCAACCCTTTCCTGGGCGGCAGGTCCATCAGAACCGCACACGTTGTCTGGATGGTGGCAACACAAAGCAAATGGTGTCTCCTGCCTTGGTCTCATTCCCCAGTCCATGATGAATGATGCACCTATTTCTCTGTCTTCTTTACCGTGTCCCTCCATTTGCCTGTACCAGCCCTGTGTCTTTGCCCCTCTTCATCCCAGAAAAGTTTCAGCTGCCCTCCTAAGCCCTGGTACAAACAGGCTGCTGTTCTTCCCCAGGTTCTCCTGTGCTTTGTATCTTCTTGTTGCATCAGTCCACTTTTGTCCTTTCTGCTGAATCTATTTGTAACTTTCTGCCCTTGCAGATGGGAAGAGCGTCCAGGATTTTCTTCTGTGGAAACCATAATCCGCTCCTACTACTACAGTATTGCTACCAAGA
This sequence comes from Larus michahellis, assembly GCF_964199755.1. Taxonomy (NCBI): domain Eukaryota; kingdom Metazoa; phylum Chordata; class Aves; order Charadriiformes; family Laridae; genus Larus; species Larus michahellis. The sequence continues at coordinate 2,346,805 of NC_133918.1, read as the reverse complement.
CAGAAAACGGGCCAGAGACAGAGGACAAGTCAAAAGCAACTCTTCCCTGAGTTTCCTTCTCTGCTCCTGAACACACACCCTTCCTGCACGGGACCTGGAAAGACTATGAATTTTTGTTTTAATCTCTTATACACTGGTTTTATTTCTCAAGCAGCTCCAAAGGGCACTCAGCTGTGTCTCCAAAGAGACATCCATGATTTACATCTCCAGCCTGACCCGGCACAGGACAGTACAGACAGTGTTATAGTTCCTTCTTACCCACTTCCAAAGCTATCCCAGGACCTCAGAGCTTAAGGTCTACCAGGCTCACTAAGGATGAACTGTGTTGGCTCCAGCAGACACGGATTTTTCCAGATCCCTTAAAAAAAAATTATTTCACAGGAAACCATCAAGTACACGTTTCTGGGGGGATTTGCATGGGGTGTGACACAGGAGTGGGAGCCATCAAGTCCCCTTCCCCTTGGCTTAGGGCAAGAAGCAGCGGGTGTGCTGCTCGCTCCCAGCAGAGCCGGGGAGGAGCAGGCGGGCAGATTTGCACGGTGCCACCGCTTTGTCCTCCACGCACCCTGGCCCCGGGACACTGCCACGTGTCTATTCAGCACAGAGCCTGGGGTACAACCCCTGCCCTGCACTGCCACAGCCCTCCAAGCTGGTTATGGCTCCTGAAACAACTAACCTCCCAGGACCCATTGCTCACCTCCTGGATCCCATCTGGCCCCTCTGTGCTACTGAAATGAGCATTTTGCTTTCCAGGCCTGAAAATTGGTCACCCTGTAAATAAACTATTCTATATTTTTTAACATACCTATGGCTCAGGCTATTGAACTATCACAAATATTTGCAACTGCTTCAAGCTGACAAGAAAATAATTGTGATTTCCGTCCACTAGGCCAGGGTTTCCTTCCTTGATGCTCTCCATAACCCTGCAGAGTCACCAACCTGGTCACCCTTGGCCTGGCTTCACTGCAGAGCTGGAGCTTTCTGGCAGCTTTCTTGCAGCGAATGGCATATACAGCCGCTCAGCTGAGCTCACCTATTAAGGCTTGTACTGACCCACTCTTGCCCCCGGATGCCGTGGATTACCTGTGTTGGGGGGACTGTGGTCTGCGCTGTTGCAGAGAGCAGAGTGGCTGTGAAGGCTGGGGAAGTGGGGGAAGCAGAAGATCAGAGCCCTGAGATACAGTGAATAGAAAAGCTTATCTCTCACCATCATCTGGTACCCCGAAAGCAGTGCGAGCCACGCAGTAGCTCACACAGAGTACCTTGTCCTGGAGGTAAAATAAACAGCTACAGCCCAGGCCAGGGCACAGCCCTTATTTAAAACCTTAATGGGAGGTGGATTTGATCTGAAGATAACGGTTCCTGGGGAGCATTCAGGTATTGGGCCTAAATTAGCCTCTCGGTACAGCCTGTTCAAGCACTCGGAGAACCTCGGTCTGATGAAAAACAAGTCTTCTCCTCTCCTTGTTTAGACTGCAGACTCCAGTGATACCAACTATTTATGCACCAAAGCATCTTCTCTCTCTCAGTCCCGTGAGCTTGTCTTGTATGGTTGAGAACTACGGCCATATTATCCCTACCAGTAGAGGGGAAAATAGAGGTATCAGAGGAGAAAGTAGCTCGTTCCTGTTTGTTCAGTGAGTTAGTGGCAGACAGGAAAAAATTTATCATCTCCTGTGTCATGTTTTCCTCCCAAAGAAAGCAGATATTTTGCTGGAAAAGAGAAGGTTTGATGTGCTTTTTGCTTGAAAACCACTGCCAAGACATTTTGTTTAGGCTTTTCTTTCAAAACAAATCCATTTTCTGTTTTGAAATGATTTGTCATATTAAATTTTCATCTAACTGGTTGCTGGGATTTTTTCAAATGAGGAAGGAAAGTACCAGAGAAGTCATAACCCCAGAGGAGCTTCTGGTTTAGTTGGAGACAATGTCAAGGGAGTGTGTGTGCACACACCCCGACAGACAGAATGGAAATCCCTCGAGATCATGCCACAAGAATAAGGGGCAGGGGCTTCTCCTCTGGAAAGCCATCTAGGCTGTGGATGTTGCTCCGGCAGTTCCAAGAGCATCTCAAAATGTCGTGAGTTGCTGTGGGGGAAAAAGGGAGTGAGAAAACCAGGACCCAAAGTCTCAAGAGTCTGTGACTCATGCATCTCTGCGAGTCCTGCTTTTGGCATGTGCGAAGTCTGACAGCCACCCCCGGGGGGGAACTTCCTTTGACTTCAGGCACTGCCTCCCTCCTGGGCATCTCCAGTCTGCAACCACAGAAGGGGCTCAGCCCCCTCAGTAAGACACATCTCTGGGTCCCTCAGTGCAATGGCCATGCAGGCCGGGACAGCCTCTCTTCTTCCCCATCCACAGCATGGATATATTCAGCTCTGTCCTCTCTCCTTGCTCCCTGCTGGCAGGTCCAAATATTGAAACACTTTGCTGGACCTTTCAGTCCTTTCGCTGACTGGTCCCAGAGGCACTGGCTGTTCAAGCAAGAGCTGTGTCACTGATAAGATAAAGGCACAGGCTGTAGTGAGCCCAGACTCAGAGCTCAGTGCTCTATGGCTGCTTCTGCTCTCCCCTAAACTTCCCAGATCTTCTCTTTTCTTGCTGACCTCTGCTTCTCTCCTTTGCTCCATTTTCCTCTATTTTACATGAATCCTTAAAGTTCTTTTGATTCTTGCAACTCTCCATCTTGCAAGGAAGAAAGATGAACTTCATCTTCTAACTAAGCACCCGCAGTGATAATGCGAGACACGATAAAGTATTGGTAATCATGTCTGATCAACACTATGTAACACTCCGTCATATCACCAGTGCAGATCTATCACATTCCAACCTATCTTATCACCAATAAGCCTATCTTATCACCAGTACATGCCTATTTATCAATTGCACTGCGATATCACAAGCACATACTGACCCTTCTATCTCTTTCAGCTATCTAGGCACTTTCATTTTGTTCAGTAGCACAACAACTACGTGACTAACACAGCTCTGTGCTCACTGACCTTTGTATCATACCCCAAAGTAATTTACCGAACTAATGCAAAAGTATATTTTCAAAGCTAGCATTGGATATTTTCCCCTCTCTCCCCAAAAAGTGCTGCCTGTGAGGTTCCTCAGGGCATGGCTCGGTGCTGCCAGGGAGGTCCTGCTGGTGGGCTGTCCCCTCTCCCATGAGCCACGTCAGCAGTGAAGCTGCTCAGTTTTGGTTGCTTTCCGGGCCTTTGGTATTTCCATATAGCAAAGAAGGCAGAACTAGACGCGCTAGGCAGAGAGAGGGGACCAGCCTGAGGGAAGAGCACTGGATGCTCCACGGCAGCCCCTGCTGCCATGAGCTACTGCAGCACCCAGATCTGCTCCCTGGCTGGGCAAAGGGCAGCTTTGCATTGTCAAGATCTCTGTCCTGCTGGACGGCTCCGGCTGTTGGCAACTCGGAGACACTGCAAGGGCAGGGCACAGACCTCCTCACCCTTGTCACCCTTGTTATGGAATGTCTGGCAACCATGAAGTCACAGAATGCTTTGGTCCTGCCCTGATAAAAGACACCTCGAAATCACAGATTTCTTCATAAAAATCATGTGAATCTGCACTGCCCCTTTCTCTCCCTCCAAGAGAGATCAGCTTGTTTCTAATTACAGCAGGGGGAAGTGAGACAAAGGAAGGATATGACTTGTCAGTGGTTGCACAGGGGCCTGGAAGAAAAGCTCCCGTCCACCTTTGCCTGTTTTCATGCTTACTTCTCCAGATGATGTCTTCTTTTTCTGTTCAAAGGCCTTCATGATTCAGAGAAGCTGAACAAGCTAAATGATGCCCCACCACAACGAGTGCCATCACACACATCGATATACTCACTCAGCAGTGGCCCAGAAATAGCCAAGTCTTATTGTAGAGGCTTTTACCATCAACCCATTGCACGTGAAGAAAAAAAGATGTGCTAGGCACTGGAAGGTGCAAAATTAGATGTTCTTCACAGACAAGAGAAGTGCAAGTGATGGGGCTGGTTTAGGTGTTAACAGGTATCCGAGTCCTGAGGAACAGAAACTCTCTTTTCACAGCAGGATGAAATGACTTATTTTGCCACCAAGAAATCTGGTAGAGCAGGGGAGACTTGGACTGAGCCAACAGACCTTTTCTTCTTTTGTCTCTAGTTTTTTCAATGTTACCTTGGTTTTGCCTGGCAGATGAAAATCTCTGTGCTGGCAGAGGAAACTGTAAACATGACTTCACAAGTGGTTTTTTTGATCAGCAACAGAAATCTTGGAAAATAAGAGAGGTGCTCGTACTGGCTGAGAGGCTGTTGGGGAGCAGTAGGAATTCAGCATTGCTCATCTCTTCCCACCTCAAATGATCCCATCTGAGGACAGGAGCATGCCTGCGGTGTGAGGACAGGCACCGGGACTCTGCTCACCCGACCAGCCGGAGTCAGGCCCTGCAGGGAGCAAGGAGGCGCAGAGAGGCATCAGATACACACCATGTCACGAAGAGAAGCTATTTTTGTCCCTAACCGCCCTGTGTCGGTTTTCGTGGCCTTAAGCGCTCAGCCTTACTCGATGTAAGATGTTGCTTTGCATTTGCACACAGGCAGATCAGGGTACGGTGGCTGGTGTTCCCACTGCCTCTTCAAGCCCTCTGCTCTGGTAAGATGGCCATTTCAGAGCCTTGTTCATAAAGCCTGGAGGACTTGCAGGTAGACAGTGATTTGGGTCTTGATCTGAGGTCCCCTTACGTCCCGTCCTCCCTATTTCCTCAGCTCCCGGGCCCTCCCTGTCTGTGACCTCCAGCCCGTGCTTCCACTTGTGAAGCAGCCTCTCACCGAGAAAAGAAATCACAGTCCTGAGTAACTGCGTGTTGAAAGGTTAAATATCCAACTCCTTCAGTAAATATATTTTACTATTAAATTAATCTATTAAGTAACCAACCAGTTTGTTGTTGCTGTTGCTGTAAAGGGACTGCTTTTCTTCTTTTGTAGCCTGGCTGGGGCATTAGGCTGTCTGCTACATTGTCTGGGCAGCAAAAGAAAAAACAGCACCAGAAAGAATCTTTAAAACCTAGAATGGCATTTGATCAGAAATGTTGAAAGAGGGTAAAATATAGGGTTGTCCGGACACTCTCTGTAGGTACGTTCAGCACATCCCAGCTGTGCAGAGGCCAGTGAGGGCAGCAGTCCCCGGGAAGGACGATGGAGCTGGCGGAGAAATGAGAGCAGTTTCCTTCCACCGGCAAAGCACAGCCACAGAGAGCGCTGCGCGGCTGAAGGAACGTGTGTTCTGGCCTTTGTGGGCCGGAGGGCTCTTCATATGTGCTTCCCATCGCAGATCAAAGCCTGAGCGCATCCCCTGTAAGGTCCTACCCTCCAGCAGAGTCCCTCTGCACCTCGGTCCTCGAGGGACCTCAGCTTGTGCGGGGCTGTGCAGCAATTGCTTCTCCGGAACGAAACCACCCGCTGCGGGCCCAGCAGCTGCACTACTGCTATTACTCACACCATTCTTCCAATAAACTAATCAATGGGTTGTTTTCTGTCCTTCCAAATGCTCCCGTCATTCAGAGCTTGGCTGTGCTCCTCCCAAAGCATCCTAAAGACTTCCCAGCATTGTGGTGAGGTTCAAATATTTCTCCCCCTCAGGATGAGAAGCACCAACCCCCCTGTGCACGTCTGAACTTCCACTGACAACAAAGCAGAAGTATGGAGCGGGGTTATGCAGGAAGGACAGAAGGGACCAAAGCACCAGGGGACATACTGTAGGTGGCAGTTGTGAGCAGGCAGGGTGAAATGTCTTAAAAATCACACGCACATGCACACCCCCCGCTTTATTTTTAGAGCTTGCTCCTGGAGCTGGAAATCATGTTACCTACACGGATGAACGGACACCACCTAGGACATGCCCTACTGACAACTATGATAACAATAACTCTGAACTGAATGGCAAAATAAAACACGGACAATTTCAGTGGGATGAAAAATCATGACGAAGGAATCAAAAGAAACTTTAAAAATAAAATGTCCAACTCTGTGAGTCAGAGAGTATCTGGTCACAGAGCTGTCCCCATCCAGGGGCAGAGCTGTGAAACTGGTGTCTTGGCCTCCATGAGCCAGCCAGCCGGGAAAGCTTGTAGCCACAGAGCCAGAAAGTCCAGGGACATGAAGGCAGATGGGTGAGTTGGCAGGAGCGGAGGCAGGCTCGCCCATCAGACAGCCTGGCCAAGGCTTGCTTTGTTTCCACTGAAAGCTTTGACGGAATCAAAACCTTTCCACGGAACATTTCAATTCAGTCTAATCAGCACTTTCGGATGGAAAACTCTTCTATAGGAAAATTTCCATCCAACTCAAGTCATTTACTCCCGGGGCAAATGAGTATAATGTGGGTGTAAAGCACGGTCGTGTCAAAGATGTAGCAGTTGCCACATCCTTTGGCATGATGTAAATAGGGATGTGGTGTAACAGGCGACGGAGAAGCAGCTCCCTCCCCAGACCTACAGCATCAGCGTACCGTGTCATCCTGCACAAACTTAAGAAATCGATTTTGGCCACGCGTCAGTGAATTTAGGGAAACAGGCTGGAATGAGAAACTGTCAAGAGCCTTGGACTTAAAGCAAATAGGAAATCCCATCTAGGCATGGAGAAGTACGTGGACATCCATCTCTGCCTCTTAGGTATCTCTCTGCCTTTTTTGTTCTCCAGAGCAGTGCTTTCCAGAAATCCACAGTTAACCTAATCCTTTGTGAATGTGCTGCATTGTCACATGGCAATGCCCTACTCATTTGCAGTTTTAAGGCAGTATGTTCTACTGTAGCAAATCTCACAGAAAGGAAGGGTTCTGTTTGCGAGTGAGAAGCACAGCAAGTACCCACAAGGGAAACACCAGCAAGGGCAGGCTCTAATTTCCAGACTGAGAAGCACCAGTGTTGCTTTCTCCTCTAGAGCAAAGATTAATAAACAAACTGGCCGAACTTTAAAGCGCCGATCACAAACTTGGTCCTTTATCAACTCTGACACCAGGTTTAAGTGCAATATTTGCAACAGCGTCACTATTTGATTATGTTACAGTTTTCACCAGTGTGCTTCCAAATGTGTGCACAGCTACACGGTGTCAAGGTTTCGCATACCGGACATTTTAGTCCCACTTCTGTGCCGGTGCTTATATTACACAGATGCTATGCTGAAAACGATAAAGTGAAATTTTTCACACCTATGCAAGCTGTACCTTCAAAAAAAAACAAACCCCGCAAGACCTTTGTGGCAATAAATAAGGGAATTACAAAATACGCTGTCTTGCTCCAGCCATTTTAATAGAAAATTTAACCAGTAGATAATCAAAGACTTTAACAAAGCAAATGAAAAGTACCGATATGGAAAAAATTGCAATGATTAATAAAAGATAAACCATATCATACAATCAGTGGAAAAGGGGAAAGCGGATGTTTTGTGTGTTCCTGCTTCAACTGATATGAACAGAAACAAGGATGGAAAAAGTGTTTTATGGACTGTAAATGGGTTAAAAAACAGACAGAGGAAGAGAAGACAGATATTGAATCACGGTATAGTTCACCTAGTACAGCATCCTTTTTCCCAAATGTAAAGCAGCAAAGAATCAGCAAAGAGAAAGAAATTGTATGGAAGCCTAAGACTTGATATTTAGGGCAGCCTGTTTTAACACCTCCAGTGCTGTTTTGGTGTATTCGGAAAAATCACAAATAAATTTACACTGGGAGGAGCTGCAAAGATACAGCGAAGGTGAAGAATGGTCAGAGAAGTTACTAACTAGGAGCAGAAATAATTACATGGGCTCAGAAACAGAAAGGGGGAGGTAAGGAAGTTTTTTGCGATAGAATACAAAAAACTCGGAATAATCTACAGAGAGGAATTTAGCATTTAGGATTAAGACACTGTGACAGTGAAAATTTCAGATTATATTCTGAGGCAAGTATGGGCAATAGGAAGAACATTTGAAAGGTGATATTAAATTCTACTTTGCCATCTTTAATCCTCCATTTCATGTAAAATCATCTCTTTTGTCTCCTTTAATGTGACTTTAGAAATGAACAAAATTCTCCCCTCTAGGTTTTCTTAATTAGGTTTTCTAAATCAATTACCCTACTTGATTGTGGCTTCCCCTAATCAAGAACTCCTGCACTTTTCACTGTGATTTCACTGGGGATTTTTGACCTTGCTTCTGTGTATGCTGGCAGTAGAGCAAGCAAAGGCCATGCTCGCCAAAGGGGCACCATTTGCATTCCATACCCCACCTATTTTGCCTTCCTCCACGCAGGGTCAGAGCCCAGAAGAGGACGGAGAAAGCCAGCTCGACAAGATGGAAACGGGAGCTCATGCTGATGGAGAAGGACACAGCTTCCGCAGCTCTCCCTCTGTCACTGGGATCAGGATGCCTTAGCACAATCCCAGACTCTAGAATGCCCATGTAAGGGAAAACAGATTTCATAGGTAGAGTTCAAATGAAGAGGGAATTAAGTGATGGGAATTTCTGGAGGTCATTCTTCCCAGCGAGTCAATGGAAGGAGGATGTAAATGTTCCTCTTGAACACTTTCCAAAGGACAATATGACTTAGAGTCAGAACAAGTCTAATCTTCATTTTCCCTTTCTGCACTTTGGTTTTGACCCTTCGAACTGCAGAATAACATCTCTGTGGTACTTCATGCATGTGCAGAAATTGTCAGGCATGTTTATGCCCTGGCACGTGTAGAGAAGGTTTTGTGCGTGTGCCTATACACACACAAACACAAGGACACTCATGTGCAGGTCTGTGTTTTCAGGTACACAATAACAAAGATGATACTTTGTTTGCACTGTTTACAGACTAGTTAAAATCCACCCGAAGTGGAAACCTCTAGTCCTTTCCACCTTATAACTATAGTGGATGTGAACTCCGGGGCTCTCCCCCGTGCCTGTGATTTAATTTTTATGAGAAAGCCTATTTGTTTCCCCACACATACCCTTCCCTTCCACATCCTATTTGTATTTTAAAACCCTAGATACTTTATCGAGCTGCATGAACTGATTAGTAGACTGCCCTGATGCAAGTAATAAGTCTGTGTTTCCTGTTTATTGATACGCTCCACGGAATGGGGCAGTATATTTCAAATACAATCATTGGTGATGTGGCAGTAAAATATACAAGAGGATAAACTCAGCTGCTTAGCATTTAAAAGAATTGCTGAATGATACAAATCCCAGTTCAGAAGTGGACAAATGCTGGCACTTACTTGTGAACTTACATCAGGGATATTCACGCAGTCACCCACTGTGCTGAGAGAGCAGTCAGAGCTCCAGGTTCAGGTCCCCACTTTCCAATTAGCTCAAAATGTTGAGCAGATCTTAATTCTTTTTTGCTGCAAGTGGAAGCAGAATTTGGCTCCTGTGTTGTAGCACTAACATCCCAGCAATGTAGAAAAATAATCAAGAATTTCGATAGGCTATTTGAATGAGAAGTGCAGGAAAGATTTAAGTGAACCATGGGGAGATATCACTGGTTTGGAATAGTATTTATATGATTTTCATTTTTAAAAAACCCACAAAGTAACCATAAAAAAATCCTCTTATCCACCCAGATTCTTCTTTTATAGGCTCCAGTACTGTACTGTGTATGTGCCCGAACATCGGGCTGTGGGAGCTGTATTTCTCAAGGAACAGAACCAGTATACTTACTGCCTACAAGCTTATTGTTTTTATTTTTATTGTAGTTTCATTAATCTAAATACGCAAGGCAGCAGGTAGAGATTCTGAGAAATCGGGTTGATCAAACAATCGTAAGCCAGGAACTAAGTCAAACAGAGACCAAGTTACTTGATTTAGATCACAACGAAATTACTACATGCCAGGTTTCTACCTTCCCCACAGCAGCATCCTTTCTCCCATAAAGCTGTCTTATTGGAAGTGCTCGGGGCCAGCTTTTTGTACACTACCTCCTACACAGATGGGGCCAGTTTTCGGAATAGCAACGCTCTCAGCCACAAACACAGGGAAAAGGTTTGCAGAACAGCTCTCCACCCACACTCACAAGTTTTCTTTGTCACGAACAAAAAGTTTATGAATTTCATTTTGGCAGTTGGCTTCCTTTGAAAATCTAGCCTTTGCTATTAGAGAGAAAAGGAAGTCAAAGACTGGTTTACTCTGCAGTTGTTTTAATCCTGGTATGCGACCCTGAATAACTGCTTCCTCTGTCTGTGGTTTTTTCCCTGCCCCATTCTTGTTTAGTCTCATTTGTGCAGTTTTGAAGTATATGTATATCCCACATATATAGAGCTACTACAGCGAATGCCTGCCTTTATTTTCCCCTAGTAAGAAGTGTCACAAATACTGATGTTTGGATGTTTATCATCAAACTCCCTTGCCTAGGATCTTTGATCTTTCTCCATGCAGCCATTCTGATGGTTCTCATTTTTGCTGGCCATAAAGCACACAACGAAATTCCTACTCCATGTCAGCATGAGCACGCACATCTACAAATTTTGGTAATGATCAAATATGAGAAAAAACTTCTTTACGGTGAGGGTGACAGAGCACTGGAACAGGCTACCCAGGGAGGTTGTGGAGTCCCCTTCTCTGGAGACTTTCAAGACCCGCCTGGATGCAGCCCTGAGTAATGTGCTCTAGGCAATCCTGCTTTAGCAGGGGATTTGGACTAGATGATCTCTGAATGTCCCTTCCAACTCCGAAAAATTCCATGATTCTGTGATTCCATGACACAGAAATGCTAATTTATTTAGATGGGATGCTATAATTTCATGCTTTGACTTCAAGGGGAGAATTGCAGAACCATAAATGAAACTTCGGGCCTCGGCTCCCACATCAAGAAGATCTTAAAGTATCTGTTCCTTTAAACATCTACCCTTAAGCAGGTTTTTGAGATCGTGACTCTATCTCAGTAGATATCTGTACACGAAAGGAGTAGATTCTCAGTTCAGCCTCAGGTTACTACCGGAGCATAGAGTAATGAGTGCATTTCTGCTGAGCAGAAAGTGTGGTCTGCACCTGTGAAAGCCATGAAGGTGAGGACAGGTACAGGGGGGATGGAAGAAGAGAATAAGAAAAGGAAGAGTGCAATCTTTCTGATCAAGCTTGGGTTTGACACACAGCCCCCATATGAAGCAGCTACAGTTCCTCTCCCTCTAGTTTGCAAGCTTCACTCTTGTCTCACCAAGTCCACAAAATCCTCTCTGCTGGGAAATGGCGAAGGGGACTCTTTGGGTATCCTGTGGGTATGAATAATCCAGGGAAAAATCTTCCCTCTGCTCTGCCTCACTCCAAGAGCTGCCTGCTGCAGTCAGAAAACCACATGCCTCTTGTGCTGCCCCATTCCATCTTGAGTTGTTTGAATGGTATCGTCCTTTAGCCTAGCAACGAAATGGTAAAATGCCTGCACACCCTGGTCCCAGAGTGACAGCGCTGACACTGGAGATGTCAGAGTGTTTTAATACCAGAAGCTCCTGCCAACTCTTAAACAATGGCTCAGGCACGACAGAAGAGACCAAGGAGGTTTCCAGCCCCTCAGGCTAACTATTTCCCGGGGATGAGTCCAGCCAAAGTCTTTCACCAAACGCGCAGGACTGCAGTGATAGAAGCAAAATCCATCCCAATGCCAAAAACCGCCAAGATCAGAGCGGTGTTATCATCCTTGCAGTCCAAATCCAAATCGCCATCCATCTTTCTCCAGTTCTGACTGAGTTTCCTTATCTCACGTGGCTGCGAGTTCCAGAACTTACTACTCTTATTTGAGGGTTTTTACTTCATTTAGGCTAAAATGTCTAGTGTCTCTCTGTTAAGTCCCTGCAGTAATTAGCAGAATGGGATGGGGAGCTATAGACAGGGTCTGTCCTTCTTGGTAGCTGGGGTGAATGACCACTGAAGGCAGCTATCCCCTAAAAATGCTGTTGTGGCACTTTCTACTCCCCTCTCTGCTGCCAGCATGCAAGTAATTCCTCTTGAAGTCAGTAAAATATCCTTACAGGTAAAGCCCAGCTCAGCTGGAATAAAGGTGGTGGCAAAGCAGTGATTTGTTTGCTGGGGTTCAGGGGAAAAGTGCAAAGAAGCCAGAAGGGAGGTGAGGCCACGGTCTTGAGAGCAAAGGAGGAACACTCTGTGGTTGCTCATGTGGGTACATGGGCGAGGTGAGGTTTTGAAGATGAGGTTCAGATACAGCATCTCACCAGGAAAGGTGAGACATTTGCAGGTTTCCTGCTATTCTGGTACCAGCACTAAGTGTGCTCAGCTCTACCTTGACTTAGGAAGAGAAACAGAGAGGAACAGCCTGTCTGGGAGCCCCAAAAGAGCCCCCAGGGAAGCTGGGCAGATGTTGTCCTTGCAGCAAAAAGACTGGCAGTCCCATGACTATGTATTTAGAGCTGTTTATAAATTTCCTGTTCCTGGCAATGATTTTGACAACAGAAAAAGGTTTTTGGATTTTTTGAGAAGTTTTTCTTTGCAACCTTTGGAGTCATTCTTAAAAGTACATGTCTGAAAAGTAAAAACTATTTGGGGATCTTTTGGCTGCAATGTTTTGATTGTCCAAGCTGAAAACTGCTGGGGAGAGGGAGAAGAAATAAAAGAAAATTGATTTTTGCTGTGGAAAACTTCCATTTGATGAAAACATACATCTCTCTGGAAAACATGGTTTGAACAAAACACTTCTCACAGTTTTTTTCATGCTCACAATGCACAACAGACTGCGACAGAGAAGCCATAGGATGAAATTACCTGATGTCTAAAAATATGAAATGTAGGTGACCAGCTAGAAAAACGCTGCCTGCTTTTACAACCTGATGTGATGGGCTAATCCCTGTTCACTATACATTTCCCTAAAAATGGTATCTCTTTTCATAACTAACAATCTGCTTTAAACCATGTAGCATTTTGACTCTAACTTCTAGGGATAGTAATGATCTTTATGTCAGAATCTCATTCTTCATAGATAAAAAAAAGAGGTCTTGCAAAATCAGCATTTTCTGAGGGAATGTTTCTATCTTGCCAGACAAAAAAACCCAACCCCACAGGATTATTTCCCAGTGGAAAAAATGAAGCAAAATATTTTATTCTGAGCATGGTTAAAATTAATATTGTTTGGTCTGTCAAGCCTGACTGAAGTATTAATTTTCAATTCCACTCTGCTTTGAACTACATCCACATGCAGCAGCCACTGCTCATTAATAAGTCCTGGTGCAGATGTCTTGTACCCTCGTTCCCCTTTTGGCAGAGCTCCCTGGTGGGCCAGCAGTCCTGTCCCTGTGGTGTTTTCTGCCTGGACCACCACAGCACATCACATTGCACAATGAAGAACGAAGCCTGCTGGGGAACCCAGCCCACCGGGGAGAACAGGGATGGGAGGGCACCAGATTCCCACGACGGGCTATTGCAGGAAAACCTGTTTATGAACGGGATGTTGCCTTGGGAACTGCACAGTAAAATTCATCTGCAATAGTTACGTTTAAAAGAAGTGACATGATACATGTTACATACCCAGCAGTGCAGGAGGGAGCATTCAGCACCTACACTGGTTCATGCTTGGGTTGAATGTGTGTGGCTGCTACATACTATCAATGATTTGAGGCACGCTCGTGTATTGTTGCAATTAAAAAAAAAAAAAAAAGAAAAGAATTGGAGGTGATCACTGATCTGTGATCAGGTTCATGGTTTTGTCACAAGAATACATGCTCTTGAATACTGAAAGGGGGGGTGTCAGGAGGATGGGGCCAGGCTCTTCTCAGTGGTGCCCGGCGACAGAACAAGAGGTAATGGGCACAAACTTGACCATGGGAAGCTCCATCTCAACATGAGGAGGAACTTCTTTGCTGTGAGGGTGGCAGAGCCCTAGCACAGGCTGCCCAGAGAGGTGGGGGAGTCTCTGTCTCTGGAGACATTCCAACCCCGCCTGGATGCGTTCCTGTGCCACCTGCTGTGGGTGACCCTGCTCTGGCAGGGGGTTGGAGGAGATGATCTCCAGAGGTCCCTTCCAACCCCTATCATTCTGTGATTCTGTGAAGCATTCTCTTATAGTGTTGAAAAAAATCTGTGAAGGTTGATCACAATTTAGAGGGTATGGGCAAAGAAGAGTTTTGTGAGTGATAACAGAACAGCAATGGATACAGCCTACATCATCAGACCCTACAAATTACCTCCTTGCAAGTGCTGAGAGTCCTGGGTTTATTTTCATGTTCTAGGGCAATCTGAGGAGTTTCACATCCGTAACAGCCTGCTCACAAAAGGTATTATGCTGTTTCTGACTGGCACTCCTAGCTCTAGTCTTACAGCAGAAGCACAGACCGATCTGGTAGCACTGTAGCTCTCCTCCAGACTACTTGCCTTACCCCGCCTTTCTGCCCATGCAGAGAAAGATGCTAAGCTGTTTTTTTTTTATTCTCAAGATAATAATCTAAAATAGGTCAGATATTACTCACACCCTGCAAAAGTCTCTTTCTCTCCATTCACTATAGGAGGAATCTTAGAGTCCATATGTAGAAACCCTGCTTTTGCAGATATCTAAAGCTAAATGAGATCAATAGTAACCTGATTCCCACTTCTGGGAGCAATGAGGGAGAAGAGTGACCTCTACAGCTCAGCCCCTTCCCAGGCCTGCTGTCCTGGGAGGGAGCATTCGTTCTCTCCCTTGCTCACACTAATCCTGTCAGAACCAGAAAAAAAAGAAAAAAGGAGAAAAAAGATTTAAGCCAAACTTATGGAGACAGGCCTTGTCCCTTCAGTGTTACCAATGGTCACTTCAGATATACAAATGCCTGTGTCTCTCAGTTTGAAATTTTACTGCTGAAGGCTAAAGGAAAGTCAGTTTGAAAAAAAAAAAAAAAAAAAAAGCCAAACATCCAGACAGACTTTAAAATATGTTACCCACAAGACTAAGACCTAGGTTCCTTGGTTCCTTCAATGCTTTTGCAAATTTTAATTCATATTGGTTAAAAAGGCAAACAAGCCTGGCAATTTTAACTTCTTCGACTGAAAAGCAAGATTCTGTAAAAGATAACACCCACGGCTATGAATGAAACCAGAAAGAATAAAAATTTTCCCTGCAAGTGGGATGGTTCAAACCCAGTCATACAAAACAGGACTCCTGGTAAGACTCCGGTCCCTTCCTGTACTTGGAGGACTTTGGTAGCTGCACAGACTTGCGCATACAGCCAGGCACGTTTGCCCGGGAAGAAGCACGTTGATTTTTACTACAAAACAGTTCACCCTGACAGCATACGGGGCCACCCTCTCCACACTGCTACTTTTAAAAGTTCATACCAGCATGTCCCCAATCCCATTCGTAGCCCTCCATGTGGGAGGTTCAGCCCTCGCTGCTCTTACACCCTGTCTCAAAGGATCAGAGCGGATTTGGTTAGACACCTGGGACCCAGGGCAGTATTTGTGCTTTCAGCAAACATTCATTTCACATCAGTGCTGCTCCGTGTTTCCTCCGGGGTGTCCACCAGGTGGCACAGACTCCTGGCAAGTTTACAAACAGGTAATGGGGCAGCAGACCACAAAGTTGATTTCTGCTTTCCTGGACTGCGCTGAGTCCTCAGCAGAGCTAGTTCCTTGTTTTTCTGTCCTCAGGGTATGCACACCAAGTTTCACGCCAGCATCAACAGAGTTTCATCACTGTATTACAACAGAACATAAAAGCACAAATAAAATCCTAGCACTGCCAAGGCACATGCAGCACATACCATATGTGCACTATAAAATCTGCCATCTAAAAAATGATTATCCCCACTTTATTGATCTGGAATTTCATTCTATAGAGAGATACCATTGACTTGCCTGAAATCCCAGTCCTGCGCCCATCATGTACACCTTCTATTGTGATACACATTACAGGGTGAGTCTTGATCCAAAGCAAAAAGCAAACTATGGTCTGCTTTGTATCTGGATTTCCTCACCAAGGGAAGAAGCTGGTTCATTCTAAACTACCACCCAGAAGCAAACCTCCCGTGAGCTGTAGCGCACCTGCTTAAAACAGTAAAAAAACATCAGTGAAGGATGCTGCAATATGTTATTTTGAAGAATTCAGAGGGAGAATTTAATTTATTAGAATTAATTAATTAACTGTGGCTGTCTTTAGCACAGTGTTTTGCTGTGTGCTAATAGTTCACTCATCAATAATGAAATATGTCCAGTAAGATCTATGCAGGAGAGCCATGGAGGGAGACAAGGAATCAATGTCACATCCCATATGAAACAGCAATCTCCAGCATTAGCCACAGGTCCGTCACACCGACTGCTGCCCCCAAATAACAGGTTTTCCTTATATTCTCCACAAGGATTTTAAGAGTTCCTGCACAAAACCTAGTTAAGTTGTTCCAGCATGTGGAAGGGTAACAATTTCTAGGTCTTACAGATCAGCTCCTGGAGGATTTTACATGGCACGTAAGTATGTAGCAGCTCCCGTATCACAGATCAGGCACAAAAAGCATCAGTAAGTGCCACAACAACAGCTCCACCTTCCCCTCAGGATGGAAGCCCGTCCCCTGAAGCTGACCCCAGCTCAGCCCTACCGCCATCCCTGTGCCTGCAGGGCCTCCCGCCAGGCCCCGCGACCCTGGCACCGCCTCCTCGGCTGCCGCCTTTCCGTCGTGCAAACTTGTGCTTAACGTGAGGGAAGGGGAGCGCCATAAATACTCCAACATGCTCTAAAAACGGTATATTCAAGCTTTTCGCATACCTTGAGGGCGCAGCTGCCTCAGCGGGGGAGCCCCTCTTCCCCCGGGCGGGCTGACAGGGCCGGCAGCAGCCGGGTGCAGCCCACGGGGTGAGCAGCAGGAGGCTCCAGCGCAGCGGATTTTATCAGATTTAAAGGCGAATCCCAGCCCCCGGCTCCTGACAGAAAATGACAAGACGGGCCCAGGAAGCTGGGTCACCATCTTCAGTTCCCAAGGAGCCGGACAGTGCCGCAAGCGTGGCTGTGTCAGGACGTCAAACAGGTCTCCCCTGAGGGAAGGCGCCTCGCTGAGGCCTCCATGGAGCTGAGGCCTCGGTGGAGCTGAGGCCTTCATGGAGCCGCGGCGCCCCAGGAGCCCCGGGGGGGTGAAGGCGGCGGGGTGAGCAGCACTTGAAGCGGGGAGAGCCCCTTCTCTAGGGCTCCTTGTCGCCACAGGCCGGGTGGGCAAACATGGGAGGTGGGCGAGGATGGAGGAAGGGGTGAGGCGGTGGGAGAGGGCAGCTCCTGTGTGCACGGGCCTGGCGGGGAGATGGTGGTGTGTTTTGAGGAACCCACAACAATTTATTGTCATTTAGACAATTATTCTCTCACTCGATGACCTCTCCCCACCCGGGAGGGGGAATTGGGAAAACCAAGGAAACCGGAGGGTTGAAATATAAACAGATTTAAGAGTAAGACTAAATAACTAACATTAATAATACTGAAGAATCAATATTGACCTTGATACCAATATGAAATGTACAAGGATTATACTCAGCCCATTCTATCAGCCGTGCACTCCCAGCAGGGACGGCCAACGTGGGACCCTGCAGTGTTGCGGCTTTGGGAGGAAGGGAAGGGCTCGGGGCACCGGCACCGGGGCAAGGAGTGCTCAGGGTGGCAGCCATCAAGGGAGAGAGAGAACTCCTCAGCAAACTTTCTGATTTATGTTGAACATGACATTGATGGTACAAAATAATCCTGTTGGCAGCTTGGGTCAATGGCCCATGTCTCGCTTCTCCTCATCCCCATACCTGGCTAACTTGAAAACACTGAGACCTTGAAACCCACATAGCACAGCTGGCTATGAAGTAAATATTTTCACAAATTCAGACACTAGAGTCTTCTAAAAATGCACTTTTCCCTAGCATTAGAAGAGACCTTACCAGAAAGTAAAACTACTGAAAGATAAATTAATCCTGTGTTGCTCAAACCGGGACAGGAGGGCTCTGCCAGGGGTGCCTTGAGGCAGAGGGGACAAAGCCCTGAATCTCCATATTTGTGCCATACTGACTTCCCGTGCCTGCCTCTATTTTAAGTGAGATTCATCTGGCTGCGTCCATCGAGTCCTGTTCCTCCTCCTCCCCATAATGCACAGGTGCCCATGGGGCTCCCCCGTGCCACCTTCGGCTGCTGTGCCCTCCTTCCTCTTCTCGGCTGGGCACGGCACTCATTGCCTGGCTCTCTGAGTGACTCAACACCTACAACAGCTTTTTAAACATCAGGCTCGGCAGGGAGGCCACCCCCCTCACTGCCACCGCTGGGGCTGACGTGCTTTTTTGGTGTAAATGCTAACGGGAAGCTCGAAAGCAGCTGTGTCGCTGGTGGGAGCCACCTGACTCCCGGTGGTGCTGCCTGCTCTGCCACCGTGTGTCACCGCCTCTTGCGTCATCACTACATGACTCCAGCTTTCCTGGGACCTGGTTATGCAAAAAAGCCAAAAAAAAAAAAAAAGTGAAAAAAAGAATCCTCACTGACCCACTGACATGTTTCTCAGTGCAGGGCTGTGGCAAGTGGGCGTGCAGTGAGGCAGCGTTCAGAAGAGGAGCTCATCGTCCCCCTCTTGCCTGGCCTGAGTGGCTCTTGGGTGAGGAGCTGATGGCAGATGACTCTGGGTGTCTCATCTGATCGACAAGGTGAGTCCTGGCCAAGTTTGTGCCAGGGAGGTCACGGTGTTGGGGTTTTTCTGGGTGATGTGGGGCAAAGAAGGCAGAGAAACCCTACAGAAAACCATTACTATGCTTGTCCCTAGACCCCTGTTAGCTTTCCTGAAAAGCAAATGACTTTCAGCATGAAAATTGCTGGCTTTTTAAATTTTTCATCTTTTTTTCTTCTTTCTTTTTTAAGTTTTTTTTGGTCTTTTTTCTTTTTTTAATGTTTTTCACCTTTTTATCTTTTTTCACCTTTTTATCTTTTTTATCTATCTTTTTTCATCTTTTTATCTTTTTTCATCTCTTTAATTTTTCTTTTTCCTTTTAAATCTTTTTTCTTCTCCATTATTTCTTTTTTCTTTCCCTTTTTCCTTTTCTCCTTTTCCTCCTTCCTTCCTTTCTCTCACTCTCCCCTACATGTTATTTCTGTTCACTCTATGCTTCCCCGCATTTGTCCCTGAATTTCTCTCTTTCTCTAAACTTCTGACATTCAGCGCTCCTCCCTGCTGTGACTGCCAACACACCGATGCCTGTGTGCGCACACACAGAGATGCACACACACTCACCATATTGCAGTGCCTGATATCTTCCTCCCCAATTTCTCTTCTCATCCTCAGAGGGAGTGACGGAGGTGGTTATATTTGTAGATTTTGTTGTACACTTCTACTATGGTTGCCTAGTTGTCGAAGTTGGACATTTTTTTGCCTGTTCTTTCCTATGTGCTTATTTTGGTTCAGTTCTCTTCACATCAGAAACACCAACATTCATGCGCTTGCATATGCCTGGCTGGGAGACTAAGGAAGAATTTATTTTTGTTGTGTCTAGACCATCACTTGGTGTCTATGGCAGCCAGCACAGCAGTAGAGCTTGGTGATAACATAGTGAATGTAAGGTGCTGGATCTCCAGCCCAAAAGAAAGGGGTCGGCACCATCTCCTTGGAGAAGCCACAGTGGAAAAGTGGCTTCCTTGGAGAGAACCTTCTGCTGGTGGCTCCCACCCTGGCAGAAGTACCCACCTCTCAGTGGATGGAGCCCTTCGCGTGTCTCTACGCAAAGCTTTGCTTGCAGAGGTGGCGAGGCCAGGAAAGGCAGTTGGCCTTAGTGTGGTACCAGTGGTGAGTGAATGATTGCCTAGGCCAAGAACAGCTCCTGTCACGGAGGTCCCGGTATGGTTTTGGCGTTTGCTCAACTTTATGTTTTAACCACTGCAAACTGTTGTGAATTTCCTACACTAGTGAGCTTGCACTGAAAGCGCAAACTTTTTTGTTCTAGCAGGTCTGTGTGTGCTTGAAAATTGAAAATTGTTAAAAAATTATTAACACCGTGCAGGACTGTTTCTTTCTATCATTGCTCAGCTTGTTATGTGGTTTCTTCAGTTCACAAAGCTTCTGGGGACAAGCCTTTTCCTCTCGTGCTTTGAAAAACCTTTTGCATCTTATTTCAAAGACGGGGAGGGGTTGTTGTAATTTCCCCCTCTCCCTCTCAGACTTCCCCTTCTGTAGCAAGTTTGAGAGAGATAGGCAGAAAGAAAACTATTCTGAAGGCATGCAGACTTTATATAAAGGCAGGTGATACGTATTCATTATACCTGGAGGAAGGTTTAAAATTATTGTGTGTTTTTTCTGAAGCTTGTGGCGAAATCATTCTTGTTTTGAATTTTAAAGCTGACAGCTATAATGAAATTTTTATACAAAGAAAAGGTGTATTTAATCCCCCTTTTTCTGCCCAAGGCTCATTGACCTTATTTTGTTTCAGCAGAACAGTGAATTTTACAGTGAAGAAAATAACACATTAAATATTTTAATGATATTAATTGAGGAGAATGATTAACATCACAGTCATGAACTTAGAGAATTCATGAAGCTCTCCTTCAGAGGCAGCCTTTGGTGTTAGAAGCATTTTTAACGTGGCATGGAAATCTGTAGCCAGGACTGAACACTACTGCATGGTCTGGAAGCACAAAACCAAAGGCTGTGCCTTGAAGCCACATTTCCTGCTGGCTTTCAGTGAACTCCAAAACACAGCATTTCCTCCCTTGTGGGCAACAGTATCCCCAGAGTTTCTGGTTAATGTTGTTACCATTAATTAGAGTGTAGGAGAATTGGGAATGTGCTGTCAACAGGCCTTGAGAATTACTCATGAAAGGGTGTCCAGCTGCCTTGGAGTAATTGACTCCCCCGGGCACACTGTGCATCCCTTACCACACAAAAGTCATGGTACATTCAACTCTTTCAGGTCGCTGTGGTAGCAATGGCCCTTTCTTTGCTCTTTGTCTAATGTTAAACCCAACATTCTTTGTATATTTCATAGTCATTGCAAGTAATATGCAGTAGAGGAAACTCCAGAGAGAAAAGCTGTTACGCAAAAGAAAATGAAACTGCCATCCTTAATTCTGTGGAATTAACCAAATTTCCCCTTCAACATAAGTGTCAAGATTGTAGATATAAAATGCAAGTTAATGACACAGTTGAAAAAGCTACTGAGTCTCATATGGCAGAGATGCATATCTATCTGGATGTTGCAAATCTGCCAAACCTCAATCTGCTGTTCATAATCACTTGGTTATTTATATAAGCAACATAAAATGCAGTTCCAGCTACAGAATCTTGTTATTGCTAGCAGACAGATAGTAACAGTAAACTAAATACCAAACGCATGCTAAAAAAAATTTTTCTGAAGAATCTTAATGAAATTCTCTGAAAAGTTATGTCATTAGATAAATAAATGAAGACTGTGGGAGGAACTTTCACATTCACTGACTTTCAATGGCATGTACTTACTTAGCTGAGAAATGAAAAGATCTGGTTTTTTTCCTTAAGAGTCAAATTTGTAAGATCTCCTTACGTTTAACCATTTAGCGGGGCTCTTGGATGAGGTTCACAAAAGGATTTCACCAGCTCTAACTTTTTCTAGTTTTCCTTAATAATTTGTGCTATTGCCTCCAAACCCTTTGATGTCCATTCCTCTCCCCAGGCACCCAGCCCTTATACCTGATACTCCAGCTCACCTTCATTCCCATTTGGCTCTGGGATTTCTTACATCAGAAGACAGTTCACATTTTCTGCGGATCACCGGAATTAGAGGGCTCATTAATTTTCAGTGCTGTTTAGATACGCACATCTCTAAATAGCTTTAGAAAACAGATTGTAGATACCTGAAATTGGCACCGCTACAATGCCACATCCCATTTACATTCTTTGTAGATTTTGCTCCTGAATTTCACAGGTTGTTTTTGAGAATGGGAGTAAGATTGTTTCAATTGCTTTTACAAGTTGTATTTTTTGTCTTTGCACATTTTAGGCAGCAGATTGGTGTAGCAGAAGCAACCAGTTCATAGGGCATACTCTTTATTTAAGCAAATTTAAATTAACATAACGTATATGATAATGCGCATCCATATGTTTGACAGTGTATTAAGAAATACAAAGACAGAAAAGGAAATCAGCCCTTGGGTATTTTTAGACCCCACAGATTACAACTGAGTGAATTTTTGCAAGAGACTGCATTCAAAAACCAACAACATATTAGTGAGTCTGAAACTGTTTTTCTAAG
Source organism: Larus michahellis (assembly GCF_964199755.1). Taxonomy (NCBI): domain Eukaryota; kingdom Metazoa; phylum Chordata; class Aves; order Charadriiformes; family Laridae; genus Larus; species Larus michahellis. The sequence goes on along the minus strand of NC_133918.1, from coordinate 2,324,681 downwards.
AGTTTCACTGGCAAATTATTTTGCCTAAAAAAACACGGAAGCTGTTTCTAGGAAGACTCAAAATGCTTCTAAATGACTACTTCAAATTTATTAAGAAAAATACCATTTCAAAAAGGCATTTTCATGCTAAAATTGATCAATCCCTTACGAGATAAAATGGTTCACAATCCTGAAACATTTAATTTGAGACAAACCCAAAATGTTTTCTCTTGATTCCATAGAAACAGTTTTGCAAATGTTCAATTCAGCCACGGCAAGAACTCTTGCAGGGCATTCATACATGAGCTGCGCTTTGCACCTGTAGAGGGAACTCAGGTATTTAAATAAATAGAGGAGAAGAGCCATGCAGATAGTAAAAATGAGATCAAAACTGCGACTTCGGAGAGAGATACACAATTTTGTATGTTTTTTACATTCCCAGCAAAACTGTTTCTTCTGCTCTGTATAGCTAATACCTACATAGCCGAATTTGGACGCGGGCGGCAGATTTGCTTCTCCTATTGAAAGATAAAGATGATGCCTGAGAGCGGGTTTTGCACCCCACATACAAAATGTAGTATATTGTGAGTATAGGGGTCTGAGCAGTATAAAATGTGAAATTCCAGTTTGCTGCATTCTTTCTGGTGGGGTGGGAGAGAATGAAGCTTTGAATGATGGACACTGGTCTTGTCATGTCGGTGGAGCTGAAACATTCAAGTAGCCACTCTCCAAAACTACTTTATATATGAGGTGTGGACATTTTGAACAAGATGATTTTTTTAAATCCCTTCCATGTATAATTTTGAAAGTAATTAGTAGCCAGCATTGCTTTTGATTTAAAGAGGATGTGACAGTAAATAACTATTCTGTTGATTAAAAAAACCTAAGAAGGACATTTCTCAAGTCCTAGACCAAGAAGGGAGAACTGGGAGCCCACCTGAAGGTTGAAACCTCCTATTTCTACATGCAACAAATACCCTTGCTGTATCATACAGAATACAACACTTAAAATTTTTGAAATATCTTGTTATGGTAAATTTTTACCATTCTAAATTTGAAGTTCGCTGTGCTGTGGCTTATGACAGGCTAAATTTCTTGGGGACATTCAAAGATTTGTTGGGAGAAGGGAAGTGCTGTTAAGAAGTGTACTACGTGCCAGTTATCCCATATCTAGCATCTCTGCTTATCAGAAATAATTATTGCAATAATTAACTGCAGGATGACTTCTGTGCCAGTATGAGTGGAATAATCTGCAGACATCAGGCAGTATTTCAGAAAAGGCTAATGACTGCAGACTCTGACATTTCTGATGGCCAAACCTAACAGGCTTCATTAAAAAAGACCGCCTTTTAAATTCAGGCATCCTTTAAGATGTCTCAGAACTGCAGTCCTCTAATAAAGAGGCTCTAAATCGTAAACTATTTTAAGAGAAGATTCCAGCTCTAACTTTAAAAGATGTCTTCTTTGCAGCATGTTTGTAAAAGGTAAATTCAAGTGATGTCAAGAGTTAAAATGTGAAGAACTTTTGGGTTTGTTTAGGTTTGTTTGTGGGGTTGTTTTGTTGTTGTTGAAGGGAAGCTTTCTATTTGTCTTGTTTTTGAGACTCCTGGATGTTACGTTTTTAATCCTCTGCTTCCACCAGAGCTAAACACATTTTTCTTTAATCGAAAGCGGAGACTCTACCTAACGAGGTAACTTCAGCTGGCAGAGGCTTTCAGGAAGACAGTAAATATTAGGAAAGTCTTATTAAGCTTCAGCATTTTTTGCCTGAGAGACTCCAAAACATCTGTCTACCTGCAAGAAATGACCCAAGGACCCGGCCTCATCCTTGTGATTCCTTCCCTGACTTTTTCCCTGAAACACAAGCCTTTGGAGCACAATCCAGCTTTTGCTGTTTAGCCTTTCTCACTCCTTGTGATTTGTCTTGCAGTTTCCCCTGGCTGCAGTGTTGTTCTCTGCTTCCTGGCTAGGGTGTTGTGTATATTGGGTTGACGTGACGTGTGATCTTACTGCGCTACCATGTCAATGTGGCCGCGGCAGCTGGGGGAGTGAAGCGTCCCCTGAGTTTCGGTCTTCGGGGAGTCGAGGACTGGTCCCATGCTCCTGGGCATCTTTCAGACCTAAGAGCTCTGGCAGGTGAAAATGCTTTGGTGAGTATTCTGAACATGTGTCTAGCTGAAATCTGTGCCGAGGTCACAGCTCCCTCCTTTTTCAAACCTGTGCAGTCAGATAAGATGCCGTTAACAGCAGAATTCGGCTTTGTGTTTTGAGAAGGAAGAGTGTCTTTATTTTCTTGTGGAGTCAAGCAGTTTAGGCAGAAGTTCCCACTGCTTCCGTCTAGTGCAAGAGTACTGTGAATATTAATATTGCAAGGAATAACCCAAGGGTTGGAAGAGATAGTTCATTGTCCTTTGCTGGTTTGTGTGAGAACTATTATAGTCTGGCTGCTGATTTCTGCTGCTTTGGCAGAAATCTGGAATGAGTCGTACAGCATTGGTGGAGGCACTCCAGATTTGACTCTGGTATAGTTTCAGACAAAACCCAAGTCCTAATTTAGTGCCTTATCTCCTTTTTTGATGATTTAAAAAGGAAACTGCAGCAATCAGTTTGAATCTGGAAAAAATATTTCTAGGACTGGACCATGTGAATTTATATAAGCGTTTCACTTTAGTTACCCAGAAGTAAGTATTTTGAATCTGATAAAGCACTGATAAGCAGCCTGTTGCTTTGGGCACGGAGAAACTCAATGATTTGGGACTGAAATTAGGAGTTTCATCTTTAGTACAAGCGGGTTGTCACCAGTTTTATGTACTATAGAAACTCAGGCAGAAGTAGCCAATGCATGACTCTGCCTTGCAAAATCTTCAAAAGTTTCATTTATTTCCTGTGATAGCAGAGTGAAAGGGAAACCTCTGACAGAAAATCTTGATATTAACAATTAATGAATGAGAGATGTGGTCACGGTCTGCAGCGAGTGCCCTTTGCACGCGCGTATGAGTGGAGGAGGCCTGGCAGCCTTCAAGACAAGCCAGTAGCTATGGCTTACTTCCTTTAAGAAGAAAAAGAAAAGCTTTTAGAGAGCATCAGATCCTTTGACAAGACTTCTTCAAAAGAACACAAGGATGGGAGTCTTCCTGCCAGAAGACAATGAAAAAGGCGCCGTGCACAGAAATTTGTGGTCCTTCATATGCTCTGCTCCTGCTCTGCTAAATATTTCTGCGCATCTTGGTGTGAATGGTTTCTATTTTGTGATCATCAGTTTCTCGTTCTGAAACAGGAGGGTAAGCAATGAGATGGGTTTTATTTAGGGTCTGCAAAAACTTTTGTGTACAGGATGCTGTGATCCATCCTGCATTCTGGAAGTGCTTGTGCTGGAGCTAGGAGCAGGAAAAGACTGGGAGAAAGGGTGGGAGAGCTTGGCTTTGGTTTGTCTACTTAAAGGAAAATAATTTCTTAGGGCCAGAATCTGGATGATGGCACTGCTGAGTTAGCAAAACCCCGTGAGGCTCTGCTGTGTATGTGTGTTGCCCTCAGCGATGTGCTGAGGGCCTAATTCAGTTTTCTAAATAAGGAATAATTTGCAACTGCTCATGTAAGTGACCACACAATGAGCAGGAGAATAGGGAATGAAGCAGGTCCTGGAAGTTTTCCTGGCTGAACAAAATATTTTGGGTTGAGCATTTTGAAACAGGTACGTGAAAAGATGAAGAAAGGAATCTGGAATATTAGATATAGGAGAAGGCTCTCTTTCCTGCTGACTGGTGTTTGCTGGGGAATGGATTTTGAAAATGGGGGGGAACGCCTTGTTTTTATCAGGATTTGTTCTGCTTTTCCTCTTAAAGTATTGTTACAAACTTTGTGACAGTGGTATCTTTGCAGCTTCTACAGGAGGGAATTTTGTCATTTGCAAATGATTCCATCTGTTTTTAAAAATAGGGATTTCGTGTGTCCTCAAGACCCACTAACTGTGGATGGTTGCACCTAGGAAACATTAGAAATGTGTTCACTTCTTTCCTGGTGGTTCTTGACTTCTGATTCCCAAGACAGAAAGCCACTGACTTGCTAACACCAGTGGCAGCCCTGCTTAAGCCAGCATTTCTGGCTTTGTCTCAGAAAAAGCTCGTAGCCTCTGCTTAATTTTAAATACACGCTTAGATCTCATTGATTTCATAGTCTGCAATGACATTCGTGTGGTACAGAGAGGAAGGGACTTACCTTTGGGTCTAGACCGCCTCTCACTTCTTCCTCATGATGAGGCATCACCATAACATCTGGGGTAACCTTCAGATAATTATAAGCTTTATCTTCGTGAATTGATCTTCACTTTTTTAAAAAAAAGTATTGTGACAGCAGTTTTTGTCAGATTCAGTATGAACCAGATGGAATTTTCCATCCCTCTGGGTAGGCAGAGGTGGAGAGCGGATGCAGCGCTGCACGTATTGCAGCATGTACGAGCATCCATCTGCTTGGTCAACCGCAGCCAGTCGTGTGAGTTCCTGGGCTAGTTCTCTTCTTCTCCCATCAGTCATGTGAGGGAAGATCTAGTGGCTGGAGGGCTGCTGAGTTACACCAAGGTAAATACAGCCACACCTTGCTGGTTCCTGTTAGCACGGGAGACCAAAAGCTGCCACTTAAAATATCCACGCACAAGAATTAACGGCTTCATACCTGCCATCTATGCCGCAGCGTAGCATAATGTGTTATTTACTGCTTTTCTACAAACGATGAGACACAGACCTGATACAGTATGGTCTGGTCCTGCAAATTTGTGCACTGTGATTGTGCTTAAGCGTGCTCTCAGTAAACCAGCTTCAGTAGTAAATATAATGTGGTGATGGTAGCGTTGCTAAATTGAGCTTGTTGGCATTAGTTGGCTTGGGGGAATTCCAGTCTGTCTCGGCACTGTTGCATCCGAATGAAATAGCTCAGATATCTCTGTGCTCCCCTGCCTTGTGCAGTGAAGAAATGGCAAGGGGAAAAAGAGCAATTCAGTTATTCATGGTTTATGTGTTCCTGGAGCAGGGTCCACCAAGTAGGTGCTGAAACTGAAGGAACAAGACAACTAAAAATGTTTGTAAAATACTCAGTACTATTCAGTTTTTCAGACACAGTCAGATTTCCAATGAAATTTTTATTTGTTTAAAAAAAATCAGCAAAAATGATCTGAAAATACTAAGATCTTAATTGTTTTGCATTTTCATCTGAAACACTTGAGTTTCAGAATTCAACTAAATTATCCATGCCAAGCATAAACTGCTGAAAAGTCAATATTTTTGACCCAAACTATGAAATAAAGCGGAGGAAGAAAAAAGATTTCTTTAAAGTCCTTTACCAGAGAAAAAAAACCCCAAACATTTATGAAGTATCTTACATTGAGCCATGGTGTGACGGGGTCAGCTTTCTTGGTCATAGAGGCAAGCCACATGGAGCAAATACCGTGAAGACTTTGTTATTCATCAGTAGCATGCACTGAGGCATTTGCAGACCAAGAAATGCAAAACTGCGTCACTTGCAAAGAATCATTAGTAACTTAGGGGTTTTAAGGGTTTGGCAGCACATTTCCATTTTTACGGTCTGTTGTAGACCCACAGTAAAATTTAGAGGTCAGTTTGCTCCCAATAGAGTAACACCTGAGCTGGTTTTGAGGCTAGTTGCCATGAGCAATGCAGCCTCAGCGGTGTGGGCTTTGACCACGAGGGCTTGAGGAATCAAGGAAGGCTTCCACAGCTCACAAGCTGTAACACCCAGCAGTTCTGCTGCAGGTGGTTTGGTAATTTTGGGTAGGTTCACATGGTTTGAACTCTCATACCTCAAGACCAAAAGACAAAATTAATTCTACCAAGCCCCTAACAAATAACCTGTTGTGATTAAGCTGCAGAGACAGTGATTTAATATCTTTGAGCCTAGAATTTTAGTACACCAGAAAGTTCGGTGTATCCTTCAGACTCTGAATCTGTAGAGAAAAACTTGATTTTCAAGAGTTCAGCATCTGTGGTTGTGTCCAGGTTTCAGAAATGGCCCACTCCAGAGAATCCTTGTGGAGTCTTGGAATCTGATTTCTAAACAAGTGCCCAAAGGAGTGCAGAGCTTCAGTGGAAAGCAGACTTTAGAAAACCTGGCCCGATGGTAAAAATGCTGGATTTTGAAAATTTGTCTGTGAAGGCACTGCAATACATTGACAGACTTGCAGCAACATTTGGCGCTCTGAGCTGACAATCCTTTGTGTGTTTTCAAAATTGACGTGCAGAAGAATTGTGACTTTGGCATACTGTAGTTGTTTCTGAGTCAGTATTGCTTTGAATTTGAGTTTAAAGCTTCACCAGTAATAGCGATTCTTCCATCAGTAGCAGCCGCAGAAGTAGTTGTGCCGGGGTTCAGGCATACAGGTCGTTAGGGGCTGCTCTGGTTTCTCCTTCTCTGCTGTAGTCAATAGATCATGCTATTTCCCATTGAGATACAAAAAATGAGTAATACCTGTTCCTCAATAGCACCTGTTAACCACTGCTTTAGCATGAATGTGAAATACTCAGGAATATGAGTAATTAGAATGATGTCCTTTTATCTTAAATAGGCCAGTAAGATACTACCAAACCACAGATTTTTATTTTTTTTTCTTATTACTAAGGCGAAGAAGCAGCAGCGAGGATTGAAACTTATTTACTAAGGTGCTTGCAGTGCAGTGTTTGTACCGCGCAGTGTTCCTGGTAGCAGTTTTCAGAGATTTCTGTTGTCAATCATGCCATGCTCACTGGGGCCTATTTATTATCTCATTTTATCAGTGTAAATTCTGAATAACTCCTGTGGGTTAGATACTGATGTACTAGAGTGGCTTGAGATTAACAGCGGGGTTCTGATTTAGTTTAGGATGATTTAAGATTGAAAAAATAGGCAGTTATCAAGCTCCTTTGTGTTAGCCTAAAGCAAAGATAGCTTGGCTCAAAATTTGTGCTGATTTAAACTCCTTAAATCCTAAATTCCGTTCTCAGTTTAATTAAGGTCGGTAAACTCCAGTGATGTTTCCATGGATTGGCTCTTAAGTAAGTGGGTGCTGAATCAAGTGTGATAAGAAAGCTGTGAATCGAAGCTTGATCCAAAAATTGTCTGTAGGGTGGTTAATTTCATAATGGAATTTTGGTTTTATGAAAAATAATTGGAAGATTTCTTCCCTTTGCTAGTTTAAAATTATATTGAATATCATGTATACAGTATGTGCTGAAATCTGTGCATGTCACATGGCGTGATTTTAGGCAGTCCTGCAAGGAGAAGGGAGTTGGACTCGATGATCTTTATGGGTCCCTTCCAACTTGAGATATTCTATGATTCTATGTCATGGGAATACTGCAGCAAATCAACAGTTTTTACTTCAGAGATAATAAAAGAAATCTCTAACAGAGAAAATGTGCCAAGTCACTCTATGCTCTTCTATATGACATGGATATTTCCTGTTTAATCAAAATATATGTAGATTTATGCTTGGGTTTTCGTTCTTGTGGTTATAGTTAAGGATACTCCTCTCAACTGTGTTTTTAAATGAGACTTCAAACTCAAAAACGTTGGTAATTGTAGATATAAATTTGTGATATAAAAAGGGGGAAATAATATGCAAAAATATAAGTAAAAGGGGGAATAATATGCAAAAATATAAGTAAAAGATTGCAACTTATAGAAAGGGAATTCATACTGACAGGCAGTAAAATTTAGATTCATACATTAAAAATTAGTAAATTGAGATGAATAAAATATATTCACCATATTAAAATGATTGAATTTTGTATGTATTCCACTTCATGCTCTCTTCTAATCCAAAGAAAAGGCAAGACCCATGGCCGTGGTTCAGTTCTACAGCATCTATAAGCCACTTGTTGGTAGTTTATTTAGTACTCAAATTCACACAGTATTTTAGGACATAGGAATGGTCAGAGTGAGTCAGCTTAGAGGTCCACCTGGCCCGATTTTTGGCCTAATATTTTTGTGATTCTCTCTTTATTTTTGATGACTACATTATCCCAAGGCAACGAACTTAAAATTTTAATTTTATGTTGTATGAAGATGTGCTTCCTTTTGTTTCTTTGAAATCCACTGCCCGATAATACCAGTAGGTGTTCTTTATTCTTGAGAAATAATGAGTTAGCATTTTTCATCAACTGTTCTGAATCTATGGCTGTTCTGGTTGCCCTTTACAGGATCTATTCTAATTTTACTACATCCTTGGGAAAAGGGATCTGAGGGTTGAGGGCCTGATTTACGATCACAGAAAATTGAGATTCAACAGCTGTTTTATGAGGCAATGTGTTTTGACTAAAGAAAAGTGTATATCATCGCGTAGATCTGCAGTGAATCAGTTCCTGTTAGATATAAGTTTTTCCTGGAGGGCTTTGTACAACCTGCTGGAAAGTACAATGCATCAGAGTCTGCTCTCATCTGCTGCTCAGGGTGGAGATAAGAGAAAGAAGGGGAGATAGGTCTGAACCAAATCTCTGAAGCCTGAGCCCTAACATGGTCTTCTGTTAGTGGAAGGAAAGCAGTTTTACCAGAAACGAAGATCTTCCGACCAGGTAGATAGACTGCATGTAAAAAAAAAAAACCTCAATACAACATGTCCTCATTTTCACAGAGGTGTAAATAGTTTAGCATCGACATTAAACTAGGACAATACACATTTAGCCCTTCACAGCTGATCAGATGCATTGTAGAAGCGGCAAGGATAGTTTTTATTGGATATCTCCATGTATTATCAGTCTTTACATAAAAATGTGGCTTGCTTTCTGCCTGCTCAGAAAGGTAAGAGACTGGAAAAGTTCAAAGTCTCTAGAGAAGAAGGGCTTTGGAAATATGCTCTGAACAGAACTAGCAGCTTTAGTGCAAATCGAAGGTGAAAAATAAAGGAATGTCACCATTTTACAATGGTTTTGGTGCTTTCTCTTCTGTTGAGGATGCAGACAATACAGAAGATGTCTGAAGTTTTGGCAAAACATTAGTAATTTTCTTCCACATTTATAGCTGCAGAAACAACAGATGCCAATGCACCTTAGGAAATATTGGTTGCATAATGTACTTGACCAAAACGTTTTTACCAATGTTACTAATATTAATGTTTCTACTCGTTCTTGCGGGTACAAGCTCTGTGTCACCTTGTGCTCTTGATTGCTAGAGTCTGCACTTGTGAAGAGTCCCAAGGCAAACGTCTTGTGGGTTTATGTGCAACTTTGTGGGCTGCAGATATAAATAACAGGTAGAGTTTAGACTCTGTGGCCTAAAACTTGATGCTTTCACATATTGGCCCAGCTAAATCTTCATTCCTTGCCCTTAAAAGGCCAGATCCTGCCTTCGATAAGGACTTTTGCTGCCTCCCACTTCACACCCAACCTCCTTCCAAACCTTCCCCACCTCCAAGTGAGTGTAGGTGTCCCCTCCCTCTGGTTTGACTCCTGCCTCTTCTCACGGACTCAACCCTCACTTCTCGCTATTTCACTTCTGCCTGCTTCAATTCATGCAGCATTAAGTTGGGGTCTGAAGGAAATTCCCACCGTGGCACGATGGATTAGAGTGTGAGGGATTGAACAAACGTGGGAAAGGTTAAACAAACGTGCTGAAATGAGTTTGCTGGAAGAAAGAGTTCGGGTCCGTGACTTTTCTGTTCTGTGTCACAAATGCCTCTTTTGGGGCGCTTTTATTTCACATGCTTCCCAGCTCTGTTGGACATTGAATGGTGGTTACAGTAATCTTGAAACTTCTTATAGGATCTCCTTATGACAGGCACCAGGAGCAAGAGAAGGACAGGGAGAAAGCTAACTATTTCGCCTGGTGCGGGTGATGAGTTTACACAGTGAAAAAGCCACCTGTTGATCTTTGACTCATTCAACAAAGAAGTCACGTCAAATACTAACCTGAAAAATTCCTGGTAAGTGATTAAGCCCTGAAACAATAGCGTATTTCTGCCTCTTGACGCTGTCAGAAACCACAGGTACACTCACTGAAATTCTCCCTTTGATGCTTTGAGATCAGAAGTAATTTTGATCGAAAGCCGGAGGAATTACCCCAAACACATTCATGCTAAAGGACATTCTTTGTTTTGGTCTTACTCTCAGAGTTACTCTCAGAAGTAACTCTCAGAACCTTTGCGTACTGTTTGAGATCTCAAAGACTTATGGCTAAATTAAAATAAAGGCATTTCAAATGTATTTAATTACAAAATCATGCTGATTTGGACAGAGAATACTTTCATGGAACTTGTCCCAGTTTAAACCAGAACAAAATTCTGGTCACGCTGAGCACACTCGGATAGCAAATAGATGTGGATTTGTCTATTTTGCGTTGTGCAGAGATCCTAGTTGCTGACAACCTGCCAATAGTGAAGGTCTAAATCCATAAAAATAAATAGCTGATATTTTATCTGCAAGCAGCAAAATATTTAAGGAAATAGCTCCTACAGAAGATTAGTGTTTCTAGGCTCGTGTTCACATTTCTGCTGTAGGATATGTATGTAACTGGGTATATGATGGAACTCCTTTACATGCATTCACATGTTGTTTTGATTTTAAAAATCCTCTTTTATGCCTCATTTGTTGAGTGATAGCTTGAGATACCTTAAGAAGGGATCTGATTTTCAGAAAAAGTTATACAAGAAAACAAGGAGAGTACTTTACTTGTAAAACATCGTCCTCTTTATGATTTATGAGTTGGATTCTTAAGAAATCACTAGTCACTCTTGGAAAACTAGACCATTCAAATGTGGTCTTTTACATGAAACTTGGGAAGTGAAGAACACTGGAAATTTTCAAAACTTCTAGACACAAATTACAACAGGACAATGTTTAGGAATTGTTTTTTTCCCGCAGATGTGTGAGCTCTTTTGATTCGTGTTGATGTGAACGCTCATGAAGAGCAAGCAGAGCATCCAAACATGGTCCTTCATCATTTCTGTTTCTGTATGTCCTTCATTTAACTAATGCCCTGCTGTGTTCAGAGGGGCATACAGCCCCCGCCCAAAGTGATGTCCTGAATGATTCTGAATTATGTCTTACCCTTTTGCTTGTAGATGGCTGTGAGTCATCAAGAAGAGTGTAATTCATGTCACTCATGCAATAAATTGATTTAGCAAGAATGTTGGCTATTAGTCATGCCGATCATTAGCTGTGATGATTTTCAGAAAGGCCACAAGCCAGATTTTCACAAGCTCACGGCATCTGACTGCACGAATGTGTACGGCCCAGGCTTTCTAAAGGAGTTTGACTTCTCACTTCACCTGTAGTTCCGAATATGTCCATTTACTTTGATTCCTAAATAACTGTTTGAAAGCCAAAAATGTTCAAACTGAATGTTTCTGGCAAAAAAATGAATAATGTTTGACTTTTGCATGTTACGTTGAGTTTATTGCTTTTGAGTTTGGACAATTTTCAGCCTGAAACATTTTTTTCTTGGGGAGGAAGGGAGGGATGTTTTCAGCTGAAAATGTCAGGCAGCCCTCCTCCCCCCGTCATTCTGACCAGCCCTGCCAGGAACCTTGGTGATATTGTCCCCATGACTCAGAAAAGCACTTTGCAGTTACATAAACAGGTATTATTATTATTCTAGCTACGTGGTGACCCAGGAGTGCACTGCAGTGCTAGTAAAGCGTACTGCAACCCACCAGACAGTGTGGAGGGCACCTTGACCACGATTTGTGCCTTGGTCTTTGTGGGTCCCAACAGTCACATAGTCATGAGACTAAAACGAAGGGCCTCATGCAGGGGTTTGGACACGTGACACATGGCAAACACCGAAGCTTCAGTGCATTAGGTGCTAATCAAAGTGAAACAATCATGCCCTTCTTTACCATTTTAGGGTAATCCTGTAGAGGTGGCGGTTTATCAGGCTCAGTGCTGGCTGGTCCCTCTGGCCCAGCTTTCTCTTAGGTGGGACCTAGTTCCTGAGCAGTCTGGCAGTGAAGCTTTTCTGACTGGGGTCCTTTCTCTGCTCCTTCCCTATCCATCCTGTAGAGCTCTCATAACAATCTGTCTCCGCGTGACTCTACAAAGTAGTTTCTCAAAACTGAAGTTAGGCTCTCAAGACGCAATTCCTCTCACCGGACCTAAGGTGCCTGCAAGGTTTAAATCAGAACTAGTCACTGTGGGCTTTCTTACAGGCAACAGACAGCAGTCCAGGGAGCTCAGCTTTTTAAATATAAGTGGCTACTTCAGGGTAAGATATATGTCATGCTAAGCTCCCTCACTAGGTCTCTGTGAAGTATAGGGGGTGTCTGAGGTGACCACATGCAGGTGCCTGCTTCTAGACACTCACACTTGATCAGCACAATCCCAGACTGCCCAGAGGCAGGAGGGCTGATGTGGTTTTCCTGGAAGATCACCATGTTTCAGGAAGTTTGTAGCTTGGATGTGGATGTCTGGAGTATGATCTCTTAATTCACAATGTAGACTGTATCACTGGTCTTCTCTGCCAGCTTCTTGCCATAGTCAGGAATGTACCACTGTCATTGTCTTCAGATGGCCACTTCTGTGCCAGCACTTGGTGCCATGCTGCTGCTCCACACCTGCCGGGCAAGTAACTTGCAAGCTCCTAGAGGGCATTTTCATAGTGTTCATCCACATTTGCTTGCAGACCTTTCAAAATCACAAGCTTCATCAAATCCAGCTTTCCAGGGTGGGACCAGGTTTTGGGGAAAAATGGGGACTGAGTAGATGCAATAGGTTTGTAATGCTGCTTCAGCTGCTAACTAAGGTCTGTGACTGAGGTAAATCAGTTCTCCCTGTGCCCTCCTTATCTGTAAAACAGGGTCAATGAGACTTATTTCCTTTGTACGGCAGTTTGAGATCAGTGGGAGATAAGTAGTATGTGAGAGCAATTGTTATTATCCTGATTGAAGTTTGTTAGGCAAAGTGTTTGTGATTGTTCACTGAGTCGGCAAAATATGTCCTTTGAAGCTCTGCTCAGTCATACGCATTGTTTTGGTACCCCTTGATGGACTTTGCAGACACGGGTGAGATGTGAATGCATTGATGTGCTGACAGTATTTTGAAAATGTGGCTCCAAAATGACAGAAGTAGCGGAGGGAAGCTGTCCTTGGGTTACGTGTGTGTACTGTGCTGTACCCAGTGTTCCTGGTGTGACTGCAAGAGAGCTAAAACAATCACATGGCTGTATTAATTTGTTCATTGGTATTAATTAATAGCGCCTTTAGTGTTGATAGTTTTATGTTCTAATTCTGGCAGACCCCTGGCTGCATTCACGACCATGGAAAACTTCATGGCACCGCTGAGCACCGTCAGTGAGTTGGCGCTTCAGCAGAGCAAGGCCAAGCTCCTCCACCGCAAGGTGAGCGGTCCCTCCCGGCGCAAGCGGGAGTTCATGCCAGATGAGAAGAAGGACAATATGTACTGGGAGAAGAGGCGCAAGAACAACGAGGCGGCCAAGCGCTCACGGGAGAAGAGGCGCCTCAATGACTTCGCCATGGAGAGCCAGTTGGCTGCTCTCAGTGAGGAGAACGCCATCCTCAGGACAGAGCTGCTGTCCCTGAAGCTGCGCTTTGGGCTCATCAGCCCAGATGCTAGCACCTACCAAGGTCACTCTCTCCAAGACTTTCTGGGAGTTTTTTTCAGAGGGCACAGAGCAGCCTCTCCACTCCTGGAAGCTGAGCCCTTTGCTGGGGAGTCCTGCTTCTTCAGAACCAAAAGCTTTGTGCCAAAGGTGCTGGAGCCAGCTGATTTTTCTTGCAAAACCTTTGGCCCATCCAGAAACGTCCTTGGCTGTGACTCAAAACCAACTCCCATGGACACACCTGGCCTTCAGCAGCCAAAGAGGCTTGATGCAGGCTTCGGACCCACAGTTTGCCCTCCATTCCTCAATTACCACTGCCCGGACAAATACGCTTTCCATTTGCCCTTCTCAGGCAGTGCCTGCTTCTTGTGCCCTTCCCCCTGTTCAGCTGAGGCGAGCAAAGAAAACACCACAACTGTCTCAGATGAAGATGATGAGCAACAAGTGCCCAAAACTTCTCCTCTGCCCCCATGCAGCCTGCCCTGTCCTTCAGAAGATCATTCGAAGGGCCGAAGCTATGCTGCCCTACCTCACAAGCTCCGGATTAAGACCAAAGCCCTCAGCAGCTTGGAGGAATGTGGCCTGGACTCCCACTGAGGGAGCAGAGGAAGGGCCCTCAGTGGGGCCAGTGTAAGACCTTCCAAAGACATGAAGGGTTTGGAAGGAGGGTGTGTGGGGGGAATGTCTTATACTTCAAAGAGGGAAGTCATTTTCTCTGCTTTGCATAAATAATAAGGGAGTTTATAGGGCTGGGCTGCGTCACTACAGCACAACTGCAGCTGGCCATAATGTTCGTCTTACTGGGTGAGACCTGCCAGACCCTGCGGTCTGAGTTTTACCTGTCTGCTCTGCTCATGAAACCACGCTAAAATTTGAGGTGTGAAGGGACCAGAGGCAGGAAGAGGCTAAGAGAGTGGAGGTGGTGGCCACACCACGTAACACAACTACAGCTGCTTGGGGTGACAACCATTTTAATTACCTTTGCTTCATCATCACGTTCATCCTCACAAATGTGCCTGAAGTCTTAATTGTTTGACATGGGAAACTGTTGATGGAAACAGTCTGAGACCCTCATTTGTCTGAAGCAAGAAAAAGGGATAGTCGTAAAAAGGCGGCGAATTTACACTGTCGTGAAATGACAGAAGAACCTAGTCCGTTTTATTCCCAGTTTATCATAATTTATCTTCCGAGAGAATGAACTCTTTGACCAGACACAGTGTGGTCCAGAAGATAGTTTCATCAACCTTTGCAATTATTATTTTGGAGGACTAAATGTTTGTTTTTTACTGAAATGCAAAACCTATTTTAGTTTTACTTCGTTACTTTTAAATAAGGCATTTTCAAAAATGCTATTTCTATATTTGGAAATTGCCTTTACAAAACATTCTCTCACCTTTAGCTGAGTTGGCTGATCCATTTCTTTTTGTGGAAATTAATTGCTTATAAAAGAAAAAAATAAACAAAAAAAGACAATTTTAATGAAAATTGTTAATTAATTGAGCAAAAAGCATTTCAACATTTTAGATTTTTTAATATGATTTTAAAATTATTTTACCAGCTTTAAATCAAGTGAGCAACTCAGTTAGCATCTGGCTGGTTAGATTAATCAAGGTAAATCTCAACTGGCCCAAGGCTGGACTCACATTGGATGTACTCATCGATTATTTCAATTTATCAAACTGTGCAAACTGGAGACACTGAACTGGAGACCTAGCACTGATGTTTTCTCTTGCGTTTCAGTGCCTGGCGTATTTGCAACACTCAGAAATAATGGAGGAATCTAATACTCATAACTGTAGCCTTTTGGGTCCCTGCTGTCACCAAGTGTGCAGCACCACTGGATGAACTGCAGATGTGGAACAGAATGGGCTGAACGTTGCAGAAACAGTGAAGGCCACATTGCTCCTTCAGAGATCTGGACATGGAGGCACTGGTTTCCATCCTTCTGTGAAGGAGGGAGGACAATTAGAAGTATACAGTGTCCAGGCAGGGAGAGAGATGTCCCAGCACGTTCTGCGGGTGGGTCCCCTTTGCAGATATAATGCTACCAGCTCACCCCCCTCCCATGTCAGCTGATCTGCAGGAAATCCTCCCTCCCAGACAAATTTCTGCGGTGAGATGCATTGGGAAGCTTCAGCAAAGCATTGTTGTTGGAAACCTGCTTTCAGGCTGGGCAAGCTGTTACTTGGTTCTCACGTGGTGCTTCTGCTCCATCCCCAAGCATTCAAGGAGCGTCCATGCTAAAGCATCGTCTCCACATTGGTTTTAGCAGTTCCTGGTGACAGGGGTTCCCATCCTATGTCTCAAGAGACTGCCCTGTTGCAGATCTCCAGACTTTCTTTGATTTTATCTAATGAATTTGGGTTCAGACCCTTTCCCCTTTTACAGCATTTTGCTCCCTTTTACAGCATTTTGCTCCCTTTTACCTATGCACATGCTGCATATAGTTTATATATTCTTTGGAGTACCTGCTTGCACACTTTCCCTGTCCATCCTGGCATCCAACTGCTTAGCCTTTGGCAAGCTGCTCTTAAAGGCAGGAGGCATCTTGAGCTACGGCTACGTTGAGCTGAAAGCCAGCTGAGCCTCATGAGCAGTAGCCTCATGGAGGTCTCTAAAGCCTACTTTATGCTGTTCCTCAGTCACCTCAGTTTACAAGCCAAAGACAGATCTCAGAGATGTATTCCAGGTATACCTGTAACTCCTTGTCCTCAGTTCTCCTCTCACGTTTTGTCTTTCTTCCTGAGGGAAGAAGGCTAATGCAGTTCTCATGTTTCTGTGTCTGTCTGTCAGCCCTAAACATTTTTTGACATGTTGGACAAGTACAGCCCGATACAATGGAAGAAGACAGATCTCAAAGGGAATAAGCAGCTTCAAATTGTTCTCTTCTGCCCCAGCTATATATTTTCATGCAATCTACCATGTCCCTACTGGTAGTAAAAACTGCATTGCCTGCTCAGCCCTACTGGAAACCAGAGATGACAGTGGGAGCTAAACCTCCCAGCTCAGGTCCCTGGGGGTCTCCGCTTCGCCAGTACTGCCGCTCAGAGGAATGCCCTGTTCCTTTTCCTCTTACGCTGTTCTCACTAAAATTTCAGGCTCTGGAGAATAAGGACAATTCAAGAGTATTTTTCTAGAAATCATTTTAAAGCTAATAAAAAACCACACCAATAATAAGACTGTATAAAAGGACAAACCATGCTCTCTGACATCCCTCAAGTCAGTTTGGAAAAGAGGGCCCTTAATGTGAGCTGTACACAGGGTCATCTGAACTGTGGAGGTGTATCAACATGTGCCTAATAAAACTGTTTCCAGAAGCTGTGAAAGATGTATTTGCCTGTCTGTTGGGACCGTATCTGCACTGAACTTTCCTCCTTGGGAACAGCCAGCCTGATAAATACATCCCATGGAGACAAGTCCTGCTCGGCAGCAGCGCAGGTCGCTGAATGACAGGCTGTGGGGCACATACCTTCCTGATTCCTCTGTCCATAAATGTGTTTTTTCCCTGTCTCTCTCTACGTGCTCGCAGCAGGACCGTCAATTCTCCTCCGTGGAGCCCTCCTGCAGCTACTGCACCACCGGCGTGCTGCCAGAGGGGCTGGTGGAATGGGGCTCAGCAGCTCACTGCCGTTTTCGTGATGCCCCGAAAAGGTCAGCCCCGCTGACTGCCCATCTCTGGCGCCTTTGTGCTGCGATCAGTGCAGAGAAATGGGCAGAGACCTTCGTGCTCGCAGCTGCGGAGGCCGGAGCCCTCAGGCTGCAGTGCGAGGGGGGCAGCTCTACTGTACTCAGTGGCACGAAGGGAAACCAGAGTGCTGCAACTGCTCTTCAGGTGTGAAACTTGACGCAGCGATGCTTTCAGATTAAAAGAAACCACAAGTGGTTCAATTTCCTGGCCTATTCCCCCTGTCCTCTTTTGCCCTCAGAACAGGTAGGGGACAGTCCGTAGCAAGAAGGCAGCTTAGAAATTATTTTCCTAGAAGAAATTGCCTCCCCCCGACTCCTGCCCTTCCCCATCACTCCTGGACCAGCTTTTCTCGTGGCTGTGCAGAGCCCTTCTCTGGCTCCATGCGCCTGCAGCCGTTTCGGGATGCAGCAGGCAGCCGTGAGTGAGCGGTGTGGGGTGCAGGCAGCACCACGGCAAAGCTGGGGGGAGGTCAGCTCACTCTGCCATGGAGGATTTTTATTTTTTAATTAGTATTTTCATTGAAGTAGTTTAGTTCCTTCTGAACTCATGAATCTCTTTATCTCTCTTTATCTCTTTCCCTCCTCTCCTAGGAGAGAGAGGTGGGGGAGAGCATCTGTCATTCATTTCGGCGGCCAGTCCGGCCCAAACGTTGACAGATGGGTTTGGGGCTCACAGGGAGGGAGGCAGCCCCCAGGACCTGCCTTCGCTCCCAGCCCCGCTGCCCAGGGCCCAGGGAGAGACAACCCTGAGAGGTTTAAACCTGCAGGTGCCCAGAGGCGGCCTTTTGCGGGGAGGAGGCAGGGTTCATCTGAGGAGGATGAAGAAATGAATAATGCTTCCTGTTTGCTGTGTCCCTGCTGTTGCACAAACCAGGGGCCAAACCTGGAGCCGGGGTTCACGGCGGTGTAAGCTGCCAGGCCCCCGCGCAGGCAGCAGAAGGGTGCAAGAGCAGTAGGAAAAGCAGCAGGAGAGCAGGAAAGGGCATGAAGTAAAGCAGCCCTGGCCCCACAGCTGGCTCTTCCCACACTTTCTTACACCCCCTTTGCCACTGTTCCTCTTTCTCCAGGTTTTGTTATTCCTCCCCTCTGGGGCCGCTCGCCTGGAGGGGATGGAGAAGGGGAGGGTGTTTCACCTCCCTCCACGTTCTCATTTCTCCTTTGCTGCCGTGTCCTAGAGAGGTTCCTGTCGGTACCCAGGGGAGGTCCAGCCCTCTCTATCAATTATCCCATTCCCAAGTTGCACATTTAATAACATCTTCAAATAAGAGCCATTATTGTACTAATCGTTTCAGATGATGGTAGCTGCAGGGCTTGCCTGGAAGGGAACTGACCTATTTCTGCTCCTGCACAGGCTTAGAAGTTAATTCAGTCTTTGTTCCAAAGTAACCTCACGTAGTTTTCAAGCTGTTTAATTACCGGGGTGAGTGATGTATAATAAAAAAACCTGTGTGTGTGTCCTAAGAGGGGCAGGAGCGAAAGATACTTCTTGCCTGTATCTCTTTGGAAACCTGTTCTGGTATTTTTTTGTCTGTCTACCAGAATGGAAAGTTCAAAAGTAACAGCCTAATTCAGTACCGAGTGGCATTTAAGATTGTACTGTTGATTCAACCCATGGTAAAACATGTAAACCAATGCCACAGATTTATCATCATTATTTATAGTGGCAAATACAGGCCTGTGTTTATCAGTGATGTTTATTCTTAGGGCAGAGCTGAAATTTAGAAATTACACGGGGCAGGACATTTGAAGGCAGAAGCTGCTAAATCCGGCTCTGCACTGCACACTTCCACCGTTTTGCAGCTCCCTCGGGCAGAGGTGTTTCATTTATAAAATCAAAAATGTAGTTTTTCTCGCTGTGATGGCTGACAGGAGAATGGCCCCCTGCCTGCAGCCGCTCACTCCACACCTCCGTGTGTGAGGGTTTTGTCATTACTGAGTCCCAGGTGCAGGCTGGCAGCGTTTTGGGGCAGGAATAGGGTTAAGATGCAGAGCTTCTCCTTTGTCTTCTGCATCCGTAACTGAGCCTGAGAGCATCACACCCCTACACACACAATGAGCCTGATATCCCGTGGGAGCCGAGCCCAGCCCCTGCCGCAGCTCTCCCTTCACCTCCACCGGGGTCAGGAGCAAGACCGTGGTCCCAACATGGACCTTCTCCGTCGAGCAAGTTCTGGTGCATGTGGCCAGCCTGGACTCCCCCGAAGCACAACCACCACTAACATTTTCATTCGAAAGCACAACCAGGGCAGGAAGAAATGGCGTATAAATATCAGCCTTTTGCTTTGCACAGGAGCTTGTGGTGTCAGCACTTCCCCAGGAAACGAGAGACTTCACTTTGATTCCCTTCTCCAGCTGCAGGGATTCAAAACTGCTTCCCAAGGGAGGGAAAACTGCCTGGGCGGGCAGCTGGAGCAGAGCGGGGCAAACTCATCCCTCTGCCGGGACCAGCGCGGCCCCATGGCCGGGAACTTGGAGTGCCGAGGGCTGGAATGGGAAAGGAGAGGGAGCCAGGGACGGTGGCATTCCCCGCCTTGCAGCGGAGGGGGAGCGTGTTGCGGCATTTCAACATTCCACCACACTTCTTTTGCATTCAGAGCTTAATGTTTTCTTCAGCCACAAGTGGGTCCGGCTTTCTGACTCCTCATTTTATTTCAATGTGCGTTTTTAAAGCAGGCTTTCCCCCTCTGCACACCTCCGCCCTTCACAATCAATACCTTTTTCTCAAATTAAAAAATATAGCCATTTTGCTATTTCAGGTGACAATTTTGTTTCCATTTTTGTAATGGAAAGTGCTCAAAAGCCCCAGACAGATTCCAGGAAAGACACCTTAGGTTTAAATTTGAGAGGTGCCGTGGTGGCATCTGTTTTCTAGTCATCACGTTTAGTAAGCGGTTGAGAAAAAAGCGGTAAATAGTGAAATGAAAAGGTGCTGGCATTATAAAGTTATTCAGGCTGGCACGGGCTGGAAGTGATGGTGACGAGTTGAGGAAGATCTCACCGTGCTCAAAGACTACAGAAGAAAATGCAGGGGCAATTCAGTGATGATAAATATAAATTAATGCACAAAGGAGCAAGCCATGGCCATAACAAATCACTTCGGAACTCTAAGTAGGAGCCAGCCCTCTCCCAGGCAGCTCTGCCATCCTGCCCAGCTCCCATCCCCATCCCCTTGCCATCCCGCTCCTCCTGCCTGCGAGAAGAGGCAGCGGAGAGAGGCAATGAGAGCAACAGGGGCTCTGGTATGGAGCCTGAAATTCTGAGTTGGGAAGAGACGCACGTGCTACAGGCATCTAAACATACATCGTGGGAGACCTGCAGAATTTGAACAGGGAAGAATCGCTCGCTGGTTTCTGTAACGCAGAACGAGCTGGCACTGAGTGAAAGTGGGCAGAAATTGGGCACTGAGTGAAAAGGAAGTGCTTTTTCGGGCAGCACCTGGCTAAACCACGCAACTTGTGTCCAGAGGGTGAGGTGGATATAAATGAGGTCGAAAAGCAATGAGACAATTTCAGGGAGGACTAGTTTTTCAGGAGCAATTGGACACTGAGTGGTAGTGAGACTCCGGCTCAGGACGTCCCTGGAGCTCAGCCAGGGGAGCCGGGAGGGCAGGCAATGCTGCCGCTGCTCTCATGGGTTTTTGCAAACCATCCAGTGGCTATAGAGACAAGCTGCGAGGCTGGACGGAGCTGAAGGCTGATCCGAATGCCTCTGCATCCCTGAGCCTCGGAAAAGAAAACTTCTCTGCTGCCAGACACTGTGCACTCCAAAAATACCCAAGTCTCACACGTCAGGCACTATTTTTCACACCTCTGTTGTGCTACGCAGAGAGATGACTACAGAGTCTTCGTTTAAGAACATGAGTTAATTCTGACCTTTAGCTTAGGCTAAGGACCAAAACTGAATCATTGCCGATGTAGGAAAAGTTAGCAATGCCTTCTGGAAATGGATGCTGCGTTCAGAGCACCCCGCTGTCTCACGGGCTGTGGAGCCCCTGGGTGTATCTGTAAGGGCAATGCCATTTCAAAAATATCTTTTAAATTTAATCTTGGCTAGATTTCCATCATTATAAAATAATTTGAAGGGAAATTTCCACCCCATACACAACTAGCAGTATTAATCATCTGCGAAGTGAACTGTTGCCCGCATTGCGTGGTGTCCCCCACTCACGTAGGAGACCAGACGCTGCCACGGGCAGCTCAGACTCAGGCTCAAGCGGAATTCCCCCATTCCCATCCTATAGGATCCTTCTAATTTAATCTTGCGTCAACCCTAAAAGATTATTTGTAGATAAGTGGGCGGTTGGGTTTTTTTGTGGAAAAGAAAATAATCATCATGTTTCTGGTTGGTGTTTCCACCATCAGGAATCCCAGGTGACATTGGCAGTGTCAGTGCTTGCATCTCCAGATTGCACAGGTATAGAATCGTAGAATCATAGAGTGGTTAGAATTGAAAGGGAGCTTAAAGGCCACCCAGTGCCACCCCCTGCTCTGGGCAGGGACACCTCCCACCAGCCCAGGCTGCTCCAAGCCCCGGCCAACCTGGCCTTGAACCCCTCCAGGGATGGGGCAGCCACAGCTTCTCTGGGCAACCTGGGCCAGGGGCTCACCGCCCTCACAGCAAACAATTTCTTCCTCACATCTCATCTAAATCCCCCCTCTTCCAGTTTAAAAACCCTTCTCTTCTCATCCCGTTGCTCCACTCCCTGGTTTGCAATGCCCCGAGGGCTCCGTTTCTTTACCCATACCAGCCAGGGCTGTTTGCAGAGGAAGGTGCTGGCGTCCAGTTTAGCAGTGGTCAGCTGGGCAGGAGTCGGGGAAGGAGGCTGCGACATCACTTCTCTGTGTTCATAGAGATGCTCTGACTCTTGTGGTGAGTTGCAGGTTCCGGACACTGGAGTTAAGGCTGGTTTTTATTGTTTCCTATGCAGAGAGATTGCGTGGGGCGATTGAGCGACCGCAGGCAGCAAGAACATTTCTGACCCTTATCTCTCGATGGCCTTATCAGCTGCGCAGGGGCTGCTCCTCACGTGATCCGCCCGCTGTGCTCCGAGCTGCCTGGACTGCACCCCTGTTTCTTTCCTGCTGAACCTTGCCCTTATCTTTGTATCCAGGTGCCGTCTTTACACGCTCTCCTGTGGTGCTCTGTCTCTGCGCTTTCTGGCAGCAGCCCGGGGTGTAAATCCCCTGACCCTGCTTTGCACGTTGTGCAAACTGGTCCCAGTTCTCTTCCTAGCTTAGATACCTCTCTGCTGTTTGGGCACTATCTGTGCAAACATGGAAAAGTATTTTGAACAGCTGGATTTAACAGGAAGGGTATTCGAGATTGTTTATGAAATACCACCAGCAAAAAAACATGCCGTTTTTTTCATGTCCACCTGCAGCACTTTTAGTAGGAATAGGCTGACACTGACGCTCAGTAACAGTTCAGCGCACAGTAAGTTGGACAACACAGTGCCTTGGTGCCTGTGAGCTTGGGCTTTCAGGGGGATAAGTCCTATGGAGACGATGTACATGACCGTGGGCTTCTTGACCTGATTTATCCTATGGGGATTTAGGGACGATAACCTTTAAAATGTCTCTCACACGTGTCCATCCTTCCACAGCAAGCTCAGGCTGAAATACAGCTGGAGAAATGGTCTTGAGATAGCCCCTGGCCATCATCTGGGGCAGTCTTCAGCCTCCTGTGTCACCTTAACTGGAGCTTCAACCTGCGGCTTGCAAAAGGAAGGTTGTGCAATCTTTAGTGCAAAACACTGGGAGGTGCTGTCTAAATTCCTAATGCCACCAAATATCCTTGTTTATGTGCAATAATGCTCAGCAGTCTGTTAAGATTAAGTGATTATTAGAAGTATCTTGGGTGCGTGGGAGTCAGTATTTGTGTAGCTGCCTTCCAGCTTATATCTTTCTCTTATCAGATACTCAGTCTTTTAAATTCGTGCTCAACCATGCAGAAAAAAAAAAAAAGAAGAGAAAAAGAAAGTATGCGCTCTTACATTAGCCTGTAAATATGATGTAGTAAAAGCAACTGAAGAAGTGTGAATGCAGTGAGCTATTCATCTTTAAGCTGGCTTTCTGATATCGGTTCTTCTGAAGACCACAATCTTTCATTTCTCGCACGTAGAGTTACTCATACTTGATAAGTGTGCTAAAACATCAGAGGGAACTGGGGAGGTTTGACAACTCCTTGACCTCAAACAAACGACTCAAACAGCAACACTCCAGGATGAATAAAGCCTGCTTCGTTCTTATTTTTATTTTTTTCAGGCATTAAAGGTCTTTGCAGTTGTGATGTGTTGGGCAGGGTGTGGATAAAATAGCAGCTAACCAAATCCTGTTCTCAAACCCAACCTCAGTCCCCAAACCTCTAGCAAGAAGTGGACCAGGTGCCTCCACCCCGACTTCTCCGGGCCCCTGGTGCAGCCCTGGCTCGCTGGTGCCCGGACGGTCCCAGCGCCATGGTGAGGAGGGGTGGATCTTATGGGGAGCGGCTGAGGGAGCTGGGGGTGTTCAGCCTGGAGAAGAGGAGGCTGAGGGGAGACCTTCTCGCTCTCTGCAACTCCCTGAAAGGAGGGGGTAGCCAGGGGGGGTCGGGCTCTTCTCCCAAGGAACAGGCGATGGGACAAGAGGAAACGGCCTCAAGTTGCCCCAGGGGAGGCTTAAGATGGGTATTAGGAAAATATTCTTCACCGAAAGGGTTGGCAAGCATTGGGACAGGCTGCCCAGGGCAGGGGTGGAGGCACCATCCCTGCTGTATGTAGAAGACGGGTGGACGTAGTGCTTAGAGATACGGTTTAGTGGTGGTTTTGGGCAGAGTGAGGTTGATGGTTGGACTCGATGATCTGAAAGGTCCCTTCCAACCTGGGCAATTCTATGATTCCATGATTTTTTTTCTGGATTCCCCACCTCGTGCAGGAAGGCTGCGGCAGAGCACGGAGCTGAGCTCCACTTCCCAGGAGCTGTGTTGTATTGTCTCTCTTTTTTGCTTCTTTCTGCCCAAACCCCTTCGCTTAGTGATGGCTGCATCAATTCGCTTGGACTAAAGTGTGAACCAAGCCTTCACAGAACCTCCTGAAATGCCATTTTTCTGAGTGAAATCCCCCAGATCTCCCCAGAACTCAAGTCTTACTGGGTTGAGTTAAACCTGGAAATTGTCTGCTATTTCTGTGCTGCTTTTCAACCCCTCTCTTCGCACAGATCCAGAGCTCTGGGGCTGGCTCAGCACTGCTGCCCGCAGAGATCAATACCCTCTATCACATCTGCTGCACAGCTGGAATGGTTATAAGGGGGTGGAGGACAATATTGGACATGCAAGTGCTGCTTTGGTCCAACAAAACTTCCCTTTTTTGATGTCCAGCAGTATTGATGTGCTGCCCAGGTGGAGGAAAAGCCCGACAGAGGATTTCTTGCTTGCAGATGAACAAGTTGCATCGTGGCAAGAGGTGTGAGGAGCACTATGATGTGTGTCCCTATCCCTCAGAATGGGAGGAAACACCCGTGTTAACCACATCGCTGCACGACAGCACCAAAGGTGGGATGCCGAGCACACGAGAGGAGGTTCCGCTTCTTAGAAATCAGGGACCCTGTTACATCTTCGGGTTTACCCCTTCCCCTGCTTGTTTTTTGCCCGGCCGGGTGGGATGAAGCCGCCGTTGGGCCGTGGGCTGGGGAGCGGCTCCCCCCGCTGCGAGGGCTGCCCCGAGCCTCCCTCCAGTCTAACGCCTACGTCTGGTTTCCAGGGCCGTAACTCTGAATATTAAGTGGTGAGAAGCAAAAGCGCAGAAGTGGTTGCGTCGGCTGCCAGAGGTTAGGGATGGAAGAAGGGATGGAAGGGGTGAGAAGAAAAAAATCAGGGTTTTGTCAATCCCACTTGATTTCTTACATGATTTACATTTCTTACATCATACTTACATTTCTTACAGCCACAAGATGCCAACCCGGCAATCCAGATGTGGCTTCTTGGGCACCCCAAGCTCCAGATGTGCCCAGAACAAAAGACAGTGTCCAGGTGGGATCAGGCTCAAACCCCCCGCCCTCGGCAGCATCAGCCCCTTTCCTTCCAATGCTCCGTTTTCGTCAGCACCGGTGGCAGCTGCGCAGGGACCCCATGGCGGGGACAGACAGGGAGGGGACGGGCCATGGGGGCCATGATCGGCTGGGTGTACGCAGGACCAGGATGCGCGACGGTGCTGCCATCGTCAGTCCTCGGCCATGCCACCCCCGCGCCCCTCCAGCTAAAGGACAGGGAAATCCCTCCTGGGCAGCTTTCCCGCACATCAGCAATTAGAGATGGTTAGAGAATGACGTTTTCCTCCCTTGCACACAAAAAACGCATGATCTGATAATGGTTTTCATTTTGTCAGCTTTTCCCTCCACCCCACCACACCACACCCTCCCTCCCCCCCCCCCCCGGCCAAATGTCAAAGCTTTAAATTTTAAGTCGCACCTATTTGCTTCTTGTTTCTTTAAGCAAGGCAAAAGAGATGGATCTCCATATTGCAATTTGTTTGACAAAAAGTTGGCGTTTTGGTGGGAAAAAAATAACCTTTCCTAGGACATGTTTTGTCAGGCACACCCTGGCAGCCAGGAGCTGACTGGGATTATTTTATTTATTCCCTAATTCCCATTTGGGTAATCTCTCCTTGGACCAAACAGGGGAGATAAGGCCGAGGGGCACCAGGGCCTTGTCCCCTGTCTGACCTGTTTGTGTTAATTTTCCTCATTGTTTCACTTTTTTCCAGCTGGCATGAATGTAGATAGTCTTCCCGAATTGCTCGGCATTTGTACATAATGGGAATGAGAAAGCTTGAAAATGAGGAGAAAAAGGAACAGCAATACACAAAATCCGGAAGGGAACAGAAGACGCTGTTGCATTATTTATTTCACGCCTTGCAGAAACGGGGAGGGGGGGGGGGGCAGGGGGGGAGGGAGGGTGGGGGGAAACCTTTTTGGTGAACGCTACTGTGAAATTTAAGCATGATCTGGTCTGCCCACAGGTCGCGCCCCGGGCTGCTGGGAAAGCGAAGTGGGGGACCTGTGTTTTAACCCCACTGTGGCTCTGAAATTCTGAATAACCACACAGTAACAGAAAAGCAGCTACAGAGTCCCAGGTGGCCACACATTTATTACCAGATGATTAATTACGTGTGTAGCACAACCGCAGGAAAAATCCACTGGATTCAAAGCTCCTGAACCCCTAACTGTGGTAGCAAGGACTCTTTCTACAAAACTGGGTAGAATTTGTGAGCTTGCGTTTCAAATCTGTCATTTGCCTCGGTGGTTGGAGGATGCTGTTGATGTTCCGGGGATGCAGAGATGGGAGATGGGGGGAAGGCAACTGGTGCCCACGGCATCTCACTCGGACCGTGTACCCACAGCTTGGGCATCGCCTGGGAAATTGGGGAATCCACCTCCAGTAAACACACAGGGGGTTGGTTTTTATTTATTACTCTAAACCCAAGCCCATGTCCCCCCCACGGAGCTTTGCTGTTTAGCCTTTGCTGCAAAAGCTAAAGAAGCTGAGCTGGATTTGGGGGGCAAATATTAATGCTCTGTCCTCTTTGGGGCTAGGAAATGCACATGCAGTAAGTTGTAAGGCTTAAGTTATTTAGGGAATGAGCTTCGTTGCTCCGGTGGGTGGGACATGAGCATCTCTGGGGACTTTTGGTGACGAGTCGCTCCAGCACGGGCAGCTTCCTCTCCGATTCCCTGACGGTGCTGGGCACTAGAGCAGCAGTCGAAGACTCTCAATGAGTCAGAGTCGCTTTTATCAGAAAAAAAGCTATTTCTGTTCTTAACACCTTTGAAGCAGTGACGGCAACTTGAGAAGTTAAAAGGCGATTTGATAAAAACAGCCTCTTTAATTATTTTTTTTGAGGTGAGGAAACAGGTGTCCAGGGCGGGGAAGTCAGAGGACAGAGGAGCCGCAGCGCTGCGATGCCTCCCCACCTGGGGGGCTTGGTCAGCCCCCTCCCAACACACCCGGCCTCCCTCCGTGCTTTCTGCACCTCCCCACGGCACCTGCCCTCCCTCCCCTGGGGCTCAGCCCCTCATTGTAGCCTCCTGCCATGAGCCTGCCTGGCCCCAAGGGGCTTCCCGGGTGCAGGACGAGGCACAGCCGGAGGAGCTGCACTCGCGGCTCAGCCTCATCCCGCTTTTCTTTAAATTGCTGTGGATCGGGTAAAGGCTTTGCAAAGACACATTCATTTCATCTGGGCTGGAGCCCCTCTGCTG
This sequence comes from Larus michahellis, assembly GCF_964199755.1. Taxonomy (NCBI): domain Eukaryota; kingdom Metazoa; phylum Chordata; class Aves; order Charadriiformes; family Laridae; genus Larus; species Larus michahellis. The sequence goes on along the minus strand of NC_133918.1, from coordinate 2,297,253 downwards.
GGAGGACAGGCTGAGAGAGCTGGGGGGGTTCAGCCTGGAGAAGAGAAGGCTCTGGGGAGACCTTCCAGCCCCTTCCAGTCCCTAAAGGGGCTCCGGGAAAACTGGGGAGGGACTCTGGAGCAGGGAGGGGAGCCATGGGGCCAGGGGAAAGGGTTTTACACTGAAAGAGGGGAGAATGAGATGAGATGTGAGGCAGAAATTGTTTGGTGTGAGGGGGGTGAGCCCCTGGCCCAGGTTGCCCCGAGAAGCTGTGGCTGCCCCATCCCTGGAGGGGTTCAAGGCCAGGTTGGCCGGGGCTTGGAGCAACCTGGGCTGGTGGGAGGTGTCCCTGCCCAGGGCAGGGGGTGCCACTGGGTGGGCTTTAAGGTCCCTTCCAACCCAAACCAGTCTGTGATTCTATGTTTCTATGATCGCAGTGCTCCAGGGGGATGCAGGGATGGGGTGAGGGCTGTGGTGCTCCCAGCAGCCATCCCCAACTGGTGCCAGACCCCGACTGGGAGGTGCACTCCGACACTGTGAGGGACTGCATGCTGCACAGTCCTCATTCTCCAAACTGGGACCTTCCTCTGCCCCAGCCTTGTCACCCTGAATGCCAAACGCTGGGGAGTGCAGAATAAGGGCAAAGATGTGAAGTGGGGGACATTATAGCAAGTTACAGCACTTCACAGAATCACAGAACGTCGGGGTTGGCAGGGACCTCTGGAGATCATCTCCTCCAACCCCCGGCCACAGCAGGGTCACCCACAGCAGGTGGCACAGGAATGCGTCCAGGCGGGGTTGGAATGTCTCCAGAGACGGAGACTCCCCCACCTCTCTGGGCAGCCTGTGCCAGGGCTCTGCCACCCTCACAGCAAAGAAGTTCCTCCTTGTCTTGAGATGGAGCTTCCCATGGTCAAGTTTGTGCCCGTTACCCCTTGTCCTGTCCCCGGGCACCACTGAGAAGAGCCTGGCCCCATCCTCCTGACACCCCCCCTTTCAGTATTTCTAAGCGTTGATAAGGTCCCCCCTCAGCCGTCTTTTTTCCAGACTGAAGAGACCCAAATCCCTCAACCTTTCCTCATCAGAGAGGTGTTCCAGTGCCCTCAGCATCTTTATAGCCCTTTTCCTGGCAAGGCCACTTCCACTCGCTGCCGATGAGCATGAGATGCTCTCTGGAAGGCAGAGAGCTGCATTTCCCTGGTCGGCTCTTGCGCAAGGCTCCCACGTCACCACTCGAGCTCTTGTCGCTCTCGCCCTCGCAGCCGGGGCAGGAAGCGACGGCGCGGACGGGAGCCGCTCTCCTTCAAGAAACCTCGCCCCGGGCTCGGCGCCAGGACCACCACACCGGCCAGGCTCTCCCGCAGCCGGGAAAAACCTTCCCAAGCAGGGAGGCAGCTCCGTGTGTGTCGGAGCCCATAACAGCGGGGCAGCCGCCTGCAGCACAACCCGGGGCGATGCTCCTGCCCAGCTCCCTGTTAGCACCAGCGCTGGGGAAGTTCACCTCTAACCGCCTCCCTGGGAGAGCTGGCTCAGGAACGATGAGAAAAGAGGCTTTTGTCCAAGCCCCAGCTGTGCGCAGATCACACACGGGGAGATTTTGCTGCTGGAAAAAGGTTTATACCGAATAACGCCTCAAAGCCCGTGGCCACGCGGGGATGGGGTGGTGGCGGCTGGGGACGGAGCAGCTCCTGGCACGGTGCATCGCGGCACAGCCGCATGCGAGAGCTGTGGGCTCTCGATGGGGAAACACGAGCGGTTTTGGCAAGCGGGGAGCAGGTGGAGGAGAAAACCTGTGAGTGAAAGGGAAGGGAGCGGAAAGGCTGTGTTTAAAGGTTAACACTTGCCCCGGGAGAGAGGAGGCGAATGTCTGTGCTCTTAAATAGCATTTGCTGACAAGATTGTCTCACAGCTATTTGGTTTGGGTTTTTCTTAAAAGACCAATTATGTCCCTTTTTTTCCACTGCACTTGCCCACACCCCTGTTGAGTAGGGGGTCTGAGGAACATCACTGTGAGATCTCAGGTCGTCACCACCTTCCCAGTGCGGTACCATTAGTTCACACCTCCCACGCCCGTTGCGTTTCTTTAACACAGCAAGAAAAACCTGGCACGGCGTGAAAAGATTAGTGCAGAAAAACACTTTCCGCTAAATTACCACCGTGTTTTGACTGACCTCAAAATTGTACCGTCCCTTTCTTCCTGGTCCCCTGAGACGTGCGGAGGAGGGGTTTTTGCATCCCGGTGAAACACGGGTGTGGAGCCCCGGCGCGTTGCTGCGGCAGAGGAGCGCAGGGTTCCAGCACCGAGAGCGTAGGGTTGCCCTGTCCCTTTCAGGCCCTGAGCCCGTGACATGCTGAAAGGCCACTCTTTCGTGGCATATTTGCTTTATACCACCAAAAAGGCCTCGGGAGGTAACCTGGGAGCTACGGCCAGCTCTGAGCTGCGCCGACCCCTTCGGCACAAAGAAGCCGCCTCTGTTGCTGCCCGGATGAGGAGGCCCCCAATTCCAACCAGCCGGTACCTCGGAGCTGAGCACCAGTCCTTGGCATCCCGCTGGGCTGTGCCGATCTCCCAGGCACCCCCTGAATTCACCAGTAACTGCGTCCATCTGCAGCCATGTCACCCTGGGCCTCACCGAGCATCCAGGGGAGGGTGTTTCTGCGGGGCTGTGGAAGGCGGATTTTAACACGGGAGCTTCCCCCGCGCTGGTGCAGAGCGGGCAGGGTGGATGTGGTCCAGGAGGGCTCTGACAGTGCTTTCATTCACACCCTCACCAAAAGTCCCCGTGCAACCCCTGGACCCCCTTCCCCAACACTCGAGCCGATGAAAGGAGCCGTCCTCCTGCGTGGAGAAAAACTGATGAGTGGCAGAAAGTACCTCTGGGAGAATAAAAGGTTGGATTAACTGCCAAGCAATTTCTTCCCTGTGCGGTGGCTGTGCTCCGTGCCAGCAGGAGCGAGGTGGCGGGCAGCGGTGGCAGTGCCCGCAGGGGACATAGGAGCAGCCAGAGGAGCTGCCTCTGAGAGCTCTGGCTCTGGAATCCTGTGTCCGGTTCTGGGCTTCCAAGTTCAAGGAGACAAGGAACTGCTGGAGAGAGTCCAGCGGAGGCTACGGAGGTGCCCAGGGGCCTGGAGCACCTCTGTGCTGAGGAAAGGCTGAGAGCCCTGGGGCTGTTCAGCTGGAGAAGAGCAGACTGAGAGGGGATCTCATCAATGCTCAGCAATATCTAAACGGAGGATGTCAGGAGGATGGGGCCAGGCTCTTCTCAGTGGTGCCCAGTGACAGGACAAGGGGTAACGGGCACAAACTTGACCATGGGAAGCTCCATCTCAACATGAGGAGGAACTTCTTTGCTGTGAGGGTGGCAGAGCCCTGGCACAGGCTGCCCAGAGAGGTGGGGGAGTCTCCGTCTCTGGAGACATCCCAACCCCGCCTGCACGCGTTCCTGTGCCACCTGCTGTGGGTGACCCTGCTGTGGCCGGGGGTTGGAGGAGATGATCTCCAGAGGTCCCTGCCAACCCCGACATTCTGTGATTCCGTGATTTCACCGTGCGGGCAGAGGCAGGGGAGGGGAGCTGATCTCTGCCTTTCTGCTCTCCATCACTCCGAGCGTGAATCGGGAGGGAGAGACGCTGTTGCTCCGCCTTTTTGCTGAGCAGAAACTGGAGGAGGGGGAATTCACTGGGCTCTAAACGCTGCAGATGTGCCAGCTGTTCTGTGGGCCGCAGCAGTACCCGCTCAGAGGGCCGCGCTCACCGCAGAGTTAACCAAAGTAAGAATTAGAGTCCAGTCCCTCTGTTAAGCCTGTCACAGAAAAAGGGACAGGCTGAAAGCCAAGTGTCTGACATTTCAGCTGACACCAGGGATGCAGAATGACACCTCTGGGTTCCACCTGGTCCCCCTGTGTTTCCCCTTTCAGCTCACAGGAAACAAATTTGCAGCTCTTTGCTCTGCAGGACACGGGACTGTGGTTTGCAGCTGCACCGGGCATATGGTGCCAGCACCGCAGCCCCACAGCTGCCACCCCGTCCTCGAGTGCATCCCTGGGGAGCAGCCAGCAGTTCTCCGAGGCTGGGAGTGCCGCTGTCGGCTTACAAGAGCTGTTTGTTCCTCCCAGGCAGCCCAGCATCTGCGGCCTGGGTTTCTAGTGAGATAAGAACTTGTTTTCTCCGGAAAGTTTCAGGGGAAGTGAAGTGGCTAGTTTGAGTCAATTTGAGAGCCAAACACTCTCTGCTTGTCAGAGAGCCGTGGGAAAGTGTCCTGCAAGATGCCTCCTGCATCCCTGCAACATCCCCCCTGCATCCCTGCAGCATTTCTGCAGCATTTCTGTAGCATCTCTGCAGCACCCTTGCAGCATCTGCGCAGCATCCCTGCAACATGCCTGCAGCATCCCTGCAGCATCCTCCCTGTATCCCTGCAGCATCCCTGCAGCATCCCTGCATCCCTGCAGCATCTTCCCTGTATCCCTGCACCATCCCTGCAGCATCCTCCCTGTATCCCTGCAGCATCCCTGCAGCATCCTCCCTGTATCCCTGCAGCATCCCTGCAGCATCCCTGCAGCATCCTCCCTGTATCCCTGCAGCATCCTCCCTGTATCCCTGCACCATCCCTGCAGCATCCCTACAGCATCCCTACAGCATCCTCCCTGTATCCCTGCAGCATCCCTGCAGCATCCCTGTATCCCTGCAGCATCCTCCCTGTATCCCTGCAGCATCCCTGCAGCATCCCTGCAGCATCCTCCCTGAATCCCTGCAGCATCCCTACAGCATCCTCCCTGTATCCCTGCAGCATCCCTGCAGCATCCCTGCAGCATCCTCCCTGAATCCCTGCAGCATCCCTACAGCATCCCTGCAGCATTCTCCCTGTATCCCTGCAGCATCCCTGCAGCATCCTCCCTGCATCCCTGCAGCATCCTCCCTGCATCCCTGCAGCATCCCTGCAGCACCTCCCTGTATCCCTGGAGCATCCCTGCAGCATTCTCCCTGTATCCCTGCAGCATCCTCCCTGCATCCCTGCAGCATCCCTGCAGCACCTCCCTCTATCCCTGCAGCATCCCTGCAGCATCCCTACAGCATCCTCCCTGTATCCCTGCAGCATCCCTGCAGCATCCTCCCTGTATCCCTGCAGCATCCCTGCACCATCCCTGCAGCATCCCTGCAGCATCCTCCCTGTATCCCTGCAGCATCCTCCCTGTATCCCTGCAGCATCCCTGCACCACCCCTACAGCATCCCTACAGCATCCTCCCTGTATCCCTGCAGCATCCCAGCATCCTCCCTGTATCCCTGCACCATCCCTGCAGCATCCTCCCTGTATCCCTGCAGCATCCCTGCAGCATCCCTGCAGCATCCCTACAGCATCCTCCCTGTATCCCTGCAGCATCCCAGCATCCTCCCTGTATCCCTGCAGCATCCTCCCTGTATCCTTGCAGCATCCTCCCTGTATCCTTGCAGCATCCCTGCAGCATCCCCGCAGCATCCCTACAGCATCCTCCCTGGATCCCTGCAGCATCCCTACAGCATCCTCCCCGTATCCCTGCAGCATCCCTGCAGCATCCCTGCAGCATCCTCCCTGAATCCCTGCAGCATCCCTGCAGCATCCTCCCTGTATCCCTGCACCATCCCTGCACCATCCCTGCAGCATTCTCCCTGTATCCCTGGAGCATCCCTGCAGCATTCTCCCTGTATCCCTGCAGCATCCTCCCTGCATCCCTGCAGCATCCCTGCAGCACCTCCCTGTATCCCTGCAGCATCCCTGCAGCATATTCCCTGCATTCCTGCAGCATCCCTACACCATCCTCCCTGCATCCCTGCAGCATCCCTCCTGCATCCCTCCCACATTCCTGCACCATCCCTGCAGCATCTGCTCTGCATCATTGCAGTGTTCCTCTAATATTCCTCCCGCATCCCTGCAGCGTCCCACATCCCTCCCACATCCCTTCCACCAGACCCTGTGTCAGCTTCAAAAGGTCAGGGGGAGTTTCTCAAAAGTTTATTAAATGTGGCATGATTCTGTTGGGGATCGTCTGAGTGGGGGTTTGGTGCTGAGCTTGACACTGTTTGTGGTATTTCCGGGGGCTCTCGCTCCTCTCTGGAGTAAGTCGCTCGTGTGCAGGCGTTGGTGCCCGTGGTGCTGGGGTGGGCAGCAGACACCTCCGCTGCATTAAAAGTAAATTAAATCTGCTGTGTTGCTGTTCAAGATCAGTGATTAAACCTGCCGCAGTACCTTTAACTCTGCCCTTTAAAACACTCTGGAGGGTATTAGATAAAGGGTGTTCACGGGACATAGAGATCTTGGGGCTGAGCAGAGAAGAACGAGGACTGGGAGAGGATGACAAGCGTGGGCGCAGGTCCTCCATGCCCAGCAGGAGACGAGGAACTCCTGTCCTTGACCCAAAGTGCAGCTGGGGGGGATTTGGCCTCTCCCACCTCAGAGCTGACGCCAAGCCCCCGGTGCTGGGGGATGCTCCTGGTTCCCTCCTGAGGATCACAGCTGAGGGTGATGGAGCCCCGAGGAGCGGTGCCAGGTGGTTGGAGGGGCTGCAGCTGCAGCTTGTAAACCCTCCGCCCTATAAAGCCCAGTGGGGTGGGAGGGGGTCTCCTCCCTAGAAGAGAGCACTAAGGTTGGGAATCAGCGCCTTTCCTCTGCGTTGGGCAGTATGTGGCTTTTGGCGGTCCCTTTCCTGGTCCAGGTTTGAAAATCCTTTATGTGGTTTGGGAGAGGTCTCCTAATGTTGTGGGTTTCTGCTTTGTTTTCTCTCCTGTACCTTGGCAGGCTGCTCTGAGTACCTGGTTTTTACTTGAATATAAGTGTTTGTGGCCCGTCTTCTGTGTCTGGGGGTGACTGCGAGGGCTGGTTGCCCAATGGGAGCCCCATGGGGTTGTGTGTGGGGAGCGAAGGACCTTTGCTGGGTACATGGGCTGCAGCCCCAGGGGAATGGCCTTTCTGCAAACCAGGGCATGAATTTTTGGTGCTGGCTGAGCTGAGCCTGGGCTGCTGTGGGACCCTGGCATCCATTCCTGCATTTTGGCGAGCCCCTGGCGTGGGTGGCAATGTCACCTTGGTGCTGTTGCGTTGGCCCCAGTAGGGGACACTGTCAGCTTGGTCACTGTGGGGTTACATGAGGGGTTTTGGGGCCAGGGGGAAGTGGCCATGTGCACCCGGGGCCATAAGGGTGGCAGAGCGTGCCAGGGGCCTGGGTAACTTAGGGCAGGGCTTCAGCATCACCTCTGAGCCTTTGCCCTGGGCTGCTGGTGGTTTCGGCCTCTTCCCGATTGATGATGCCGCTGTTCTGCATCAGTGCAATAATTTCAGAGGGGGGCTAAGTCAAGGCTTCCTTTCCAATGAAAAAACCCGTCTTCTCCTGATCTTAGGGGCCATGCCATGAGGCAGCCCAGCAGGGTGGTGATTTTTGGCTCTGGGTGCCTGTTGTCTGGCGAGCCCCCCTTTTACAGCTCCTCGTGCCCATATCGACCACCGCTGCTCCTGTTCTCGACTCCAGTTCCTCATTTGAGGAGGAGCTGGTGCTCACGGACCCCAGGTCTTCGTGGTCCTGGTGGTGTCTCAAATCCGGCTTCTTTTGCCATGGGAATATGCAAGGAGCTGGTAGAGAGAGAGGTGAGATACCTGTTTTGTTTCTGTGCGGAGGTGGGTGCCAGGTGCTTCATGCACAAAGCCAGCATGCCTCAGGCTGGCACGCAGTAAGCATTTCTACATTTTCAAGCAAAAGCAGCCGTTATCAGTAGTTTCCAGTTACACTTAGCCATCCTCATTCCCGTCGGCTCTTGCTGTGCCTTGGCTCTGCTTGAAGTCACTGTGTCCTCTCTTTTCAGGGGGGGCTTTTGTTAGCAGGGGGCTTTCCCTACCCGAGGGTGGGTTTTTTACTGTGTTAATGAGGATCGTTCACTCATGGTTCAAGTGACTTCTTTGGCTGCGTTAGCAGCTCTGTTCCCCTTGAGCTTATCTTGGTATTCCCTTATTTTGGCTAATGTACGGTATTGCCCTGTTCTTTCCCCAGGGCCACATCTCGTTACCCATTTACAGGGGTTAATTGTACCCTTTACTTCTGCTGTTTCTCCAACACTGGTGACATTCAGCGGGGGGTGGGGGGGAGCCCTGTTCCTAGAAGGCCCTGCTCTCCACTTTGGGGAGCCCCCACCCCGTGGTCCCTGCAGAGCTGGGCAGCAGCACGCTCCCCCCAGGGGAAACCCAGCCTGTGGGCATCCCCCCCCACGACCACCCCCCGAGTGGGTTTGGGCGGAATCGTTGACAAAGGGAACTGACGCCATGAGGGGTGAGGTGGTGGCAGTGGGTCCCTGCTGGCTACTGTGTGCCCCGGGGGCTCACCAGACCACCCCCCCTGATTTCTGCCCCAAAAAGGACAGAGACCCTGAGCGAATCTCCCCCCTCCCCGCCCTTTACAAACAGGGCCGAATCGCTCAGGTTTTGTCCTGTGAAACCTCCAGAGTGTTTTATCCCAGTGAAACGGGGCCTTTCCCAAAACGGGTGGGTGGCAGACCCCGGAGCGGTGCCACGGACACGGGGGCGTCCCTGGGACCAGGGGCTGCATTTGCAGCACGAGGCGTCGGGCTGTTGGCTCAGTCTCGCGTGAAAACCTGGACTTTAGCGGTGCTGGGTCGCGGTCCTGGGCTGCAGCAAGGCTCTTCGGAGCCGCTAAGAGCAACTGGAAAATGGTGGTTAAAGGGAGCGGGGAGGCACCTCTGGCCCCTGCGACAGGGTTTTTTGCCTCTGTGTCCTGAGAAAGTTTAGTAACGCCACGGTGCTTGATGGTGTCGTCTGCTTTTTGGCAGGAGTTCGGTGGAAAAGCGAATGGCGCTGCCCAGCTCTGGCTCGTGTGTCCTGCGTTGGGGGTGGTGGTGGGGGGGCGGCTGTTTTGTGGTCTGGTTTTGGGCTGTTTTTATTATTGTTTCTTGTAATGCTGTTTGGCCAGAAGCCAGCGCCCCAGGAGATCCTTCATGGGGTGCGGTGTGCCCAGAGCGGCTCCTTCGTGGCTGTGGTTACACATGCCCAAGAAAAACAGCGCCTCGGTTCCTGCAGGGCTCATCACTTGTCAAATCCTGTGTAATGGGCCAGCTGGAGGTGACGGCCCCGCCGCGGGCCAGCTGGCACCACGCAGCCTCTGCCCCTGGGGCTTCACCTCCGCTGGCGATGGGCATTGCTGGGCTGCTGTGACTGAGCGTGGGGGGGTTTCCCTCGGGGCTGTTTAAGGTGTGGGTGACACCACGCAGCGGGAGGGGACGGGACGCTGCGGGCCGGCGGTTGGCAGGGTGGCTCTGGCCTGCGTTGGCAACGGGGAGAAACGTTGCATCTTCCTCAGTGCTCCGTCTTGCACTGATGCATTGGGCAAGCTGTAAGCTGAAGCATAAAAATATAATTTCTCAATTTTCTTTCTCCCGCTGCCCCTAAATCGGGCGCTTTTTGCTGGAGAGGAGCAGGAGTGCTTGTGCGGAGGAAAGGGCAGCCGTCAGGCCCGGCTCAGGGGCAAATCTGTCTTTGCTTCTTGTGGCCTGGGGAGGGGGGAAGCGGGTGGGACATGACAAAATTCAGCAATCGTGGCGCTGACAAAGTGAAGTTTTTGCTCCTGATAAAGTAACCATTTCACAAATTAAATTCCCGGTTGGGCGCAGTGTGGGTCTCCTGCTGGCTGCCCTGGGCTCAGGTCCCCAGGGGACCGAGGCAGGAGAAAGGCTGATGAGGCGTAATTAGTGACGAGGCAAGGAGGGGGGCGAGCAGGAAGGATGTGCCCTCGCCTGTGGAGCTGTAAATCCCAGCAGCGAAGCCGGGGCCGGGCGCTATCGGTGCCTGTGTGTGGGGTGGGTGGTCTGGGTCCTGCTCTGGACAAGGCAGCTCGGGGTCGTCAGGTTCTCCTCCCTCAGCAGTGGAACAGGATGGGGTTCTGCCCTTGGGAGGTGGTCCTGGGTCGATGCTGAGAACAGGAGGCTAAAGAGGTCTGAACGTGTGCCCTTGCCGCGCAAAGGGCTTTTTGATGACTGTTTCCAAAGCAGACGGGGCATTTTTCTATCTAAGAGCCAAATCGAACAGCAATTGCTGGGGAGAATGATGAGAAGCAGCTGAATCTTTTATCGCTGCAGTTCAGACTTGTTTCCAGTGTTTGGCACAAAATGTTTAAAGAGCTGAAAAGGAGACCGACAAACTCGCTCTTGCTGAGCAGCAACCACCAAGGTGTAGCGCCGAGCTGGGAGAAGAGGGGCCCAGGTGCTGCTGGATGCCAGTTTGCACACTGGTATCAGCGGGGGCCAGGGGAGAGCATGAAGACAAGTGGAAGGACGGATGCTGGGGAACAGCCCCGATGTGTCTGCAGTGCACCGGGGGGAGTAGAGGCAGCGGGAGGCCAAAGATTTTCAGTGGTGCCCAGCAACAGGCACAAAGTGAAACATGGGAAGCTCCATCTCAAGACGAGGAGGAACTTCTTTGCTGTGAGGGTGGCAGAGCCCTGGCACAGGCTGCCCAGAGAGGTGGGGGAGTCTCCGTCTCTGGAGACATTCCAACCCTGCCTGGATGCGTTCCTGTGCCACCTGCTGTGGGTGACCCTGCTGTGGCCGGGGCTTGGACACAATGATCTCCAGAGGTCCTTTCCAACCCCAGAATTCTGTGATTCTGTGGCTGGTGCTGTGGGAAGCGGCCATGGAGGGTGCTGCTGCAGGCGTTGGTGGAACCGAGTCCAGGACAGATGCCTGAGGTCAAGCTGAGCCTCTTCATCTGCTTACTCTGCCCTTCCCCAATCCCAGCCCGGGGCCAGGTCACCGTGCCAGAGGCTGAGCCACCTGCGTCACTGCCGAGCTGGCCTGGCCCCCGCTTGGAAACAGCGGCTCCATAGCAAACGCAGGCGGGTGTCCAACCATAACATGGAGCGCATTGCGACACGGCATAGGGGACGCTGAGAAGTGCTGTGGTATGTGAGGGCTCCTTCCTCTTGGAAAGCAGCCCCGTGGGGAGGCTTGTGGGCACCAACCACCCCATAGTGTGCTCGAGCTCGGCCTTTTCTCCCTGCAAGCTGCTGCTGCTTTCTCGGCTCCTCAGCCCCTTTTCCCCTCTCTGCTCTCTTGGTGCCCCTTCCTCGGTGTGTTTCAGCTTTAGTTTTGGGAGACCAGCTGCTGGGGCTGGGGCTTGACTCCCCTGCCTGTGGTGGCAAAGGTGTGTGTGGTCGGATGCTCCCAGCGCATCCCGGTCTGGCAGCGAGCGCCGGTGGCTGTGCCAGGGAGAGGGGGATGCTCGGCCTGGGCGGCTGCAGAAAGTCACGTTTGCAACAGCCCCTTCAGAAACGGGGCCTCCTGGTGTTGCTGGGAAGGTTCTCTGGGCTCTGTGGAGCCCCCGCGAGCAGGTCGGGCAGAGCTGGGTGCTGCTGTGCTGCTTCTAAGCTGAAGCTTTTCTAAATTAATTAGACCAGCCACGTGTGCCCTTCTGTTGTGCAGATGCAAGTTTGTCCCAGCTGCTCCCAGTTTGTCCTGGGGCTTGTGGTGGTGCCTGGAGCTCCCCTGGGAAACCGCTGTCCCTTCTGCCTTCCCTTTTGTCCCCAGGGCTGCAGAGGGCAGCGGTGCCAGCCCAGGGGCTGCCGGTCTGTGCTGTGCCATGTGCGGAGGGGCTTCTGTTCCCAGCAAACCCGTGGGGAGGAGGAGGTGGTGGTGGTGGAGGCTCGTGGCGCTGAGAGGCAGCTCTTCTGTGGCCATGGTGTAAAAATGGAAATTCGAAGCCTTTAGAAAACAGCTCTGTAAAATAGCACCTTCCTCTCCCAGCGTGTTCTGGCTGACACGTCTCCCCGTCCTGCGCTGTTATTGCCATCAGTTGTGTTTTGGAGAGGATGGTGAAGGGGGAGCAGGGCAGGATGAAGGTAAGGGTGGCGCAGCAGGGACAGTCGCCTGAAGATCCGGGGCTTTGCCCAGCGCTGACAAGTCAGGAGCTGGTGCTCCAATGGCCAGACCCCCCCCAGCTCGCTCTGCCGAGCAGCTTTTCTGGAGTGCCTGCGGCAAAGCCCGGGCTGGGAAGTCATTTCTGCTCTCAGCTCCTCTGTCCCGCAGGGGCTGCTGCAGCCAGGGCGTGCGGGGTGGGATGGAAACCTGCAAAGGTCTCTTGCAAGCAGCCGTGAAAGCTTTTAATCTGATGTCACTGACATAATATTGGGTGCTTGAGAACCTTTGTTTGATGGAGCAAACAGGTTTCTAATCCTCTGCATAGGAAACTCCGCTCTACCGAGGAACCTGGCCTGGGGCATGAACCGGTCCAACCTGCCATGGAGGAGCTTTACTGTGACAGTAAAAAGACAGTTTGATTGCTGGTGGAAACGTTGCCTACAGTGGAAGGATTAATGACTAATCGTGGTTTCATTAATTCTAGAGCTTTCACTTTCAGCAAGGAGTTCATCTAATGATAGCATCAACTAATTACCTAGAGAGGTATCAACTAATTACCCGAGAGATCAGCACCATCTCCTGTGCTCGGCGGAAAATTGAGGCTCTTGGGCAAGTCTGGAGGGGCAGGAAAAGGTCCTGATCCCTGTAAGGTCAGACCCTGCGCTATGGGATGCCCGGGAGAAGGGAGGAGCCAGCGCTCAGGGGTTGCAGTAGGGCGAAAGTAGTTTCTGATTTGGGATGGAAAGTCTCACTGCAGAGGAAAGAGAAGGAAATGCAGTTTCATGGCAATAAACACGGCATTTATTCAGCTGAAATCAGCATCAATCTGAGAAGACGCAGGGCGGCTGTGTCGCGCTCAGGTTTAGCAATCTGCCTTTACAGAATCTGTTGACGTAATTTTAAACATATGAAATGTTTTAATCAGGGTAAGATGTTTACATTTTAGAAGACAAATGGGGGGGGGGAAGCTAAAATCTAGATGAAGTTTACAGTAGCCAGTCCCCCAAAATCTATAAATTAGTATAATTTTAAGCCTTTTCCGGAGAACTGACACTAACACTGAAGAGCCCTGCAAACTGCAGTTCCTGGTAGTCTTTATTTTCTGTTGGTTGTGTAATATTTGTATAAAATACTGCAGTGCTTTAAAAAAAAATATTTTCCTCAACGTCTGCATCGTTGGCAGCTGCCCAGCGCATGGAAGTGGTTGTGGTAATAGTGCAAAGATTTGCCTCCAGACAAGAGAAAATGCCAAACATAATTTATTAAAGAAACATTTTTTCTAGTACATGTAAACATTTTTCCTTCATCAGTGGACAAACAGGTCCGAAGACAGACGTCACCTGTCGTGTTAATGCACTTTTCTGGTGTTCAGGTGTGGGAAGTACACCCCGTACATGCCTTGTTGAACCTGGTATAGATGCGACTTTCTTCTTAGGCAAAAGATGATCTGGTGGGAAAAAGAACAATGTTAATGGCAATAAATAAATAAAAGTCTTTACCCTTCCTTAGATGCCCTCAAACCATGTTGCCAGGTGGGGATGAATAAATCCCTCTGATTAAATACTTGCCTAAAGCTGCCTAGGCAGAGACTAGCACAACCCCCAGTTCTGAATCCGAGGTTTTTCCTCTTCTAAATCTTGCTGACTGTAACTTTCACTCCCGAACCTCTAAGGACAGTATCCCGTGTTCCCTGTGGATTTAGCTGTTCTCTTCTAGCTGGTGCCGAGCAAACGCAGCTGCTCTTGAAACAGTGCTGTTAAGGTGCTGTCCCCTGTCAAATGCCCAGCAGAGAGCAGACGCGGGCCTGCTCCTGCGTGCAGCCGGAGCCCTGCGAGGCTGCTGCGCTCTGTTAAAAGCATTGAATACGACATTCTGAATGCGGTTCCTGCGGGCTATTAGAAACGTAGTTTTCTGCACTCCCTTATCTACAACCTGATCCTTCTGCAGTCATTTGGACAGGGAAAAGGTTTAAATGCTGCAGGAGATCCCCCCCCAATTCAACCTGCTCGTCCCCTTGGCCTTACCTTTGGTTTTCTATTTTTCTCTCTCATTCATGATCCTGTGCTTCCCTTCCTAGAAATCTACTTTTAGGTGACTATAAATACCCTTCCCCAGCCTCCTGTGCACAAGTCCTAGCTTTCAAGCCGGCAGCAGCTGGAGGTGGCTTTGGCATGACCATGCGTGTCAGGTGCTGCTCCCGCTGGGCTGCTGGCGGATGTGGCCGAGTGTCCCTCCTGCAGGTCCCCGGGTGGCTCAGCCCTGCTGGAGCCAAGTTAGAAGTAGGGCAGCGAAGGGGCCACTTACCAGGAAGCATAACAAGAGGAGGAGAATGAAACCAATCAGGGTGAAAACGCAGATGAGGATAATTGCCCAGAACTGAAGCTCTGCAAAGGCAAAATAAGAGCACGTCAGTGTTTTTGGACTCCTGTATGTGGGACAGAGAGAGGGAGATCTTGCCCCGGTGAAGTTCGAAAGCGCTGCATAGGTGAGGCAAAACTGCTGAAAGGAAACGTGCCCCGGCAATGGGAAGACAGGCGGGATGTACAGAAACTTTGGTAAAATGGAGCGAGGGTCCAAGGATCTACAGCTTTAAATGCCACCTCGGTGAGCGTCAGAGCCCTCCTGTGGTTTCAGGGATGTTCAGAGAGACAAAGTTCAGGTTTTTTGGAGAAGGGGACAGGGCTAAGGGTGTCAGTAAAAGCTGTAGTTACTTTTGCCAGCATGTTTGTGGTGCTTGGAAAAGCAACAGTTCAGACTAATGATTTTTTTTTTTCCTCCTGTTTACTGTCAGTTCTGGGGTTGTGGCTAGTGCTGACAACACTGTAGCTGGATTTTTTGGTAAATACTGCAGTTATCAAAGTTTAGTGGTGCCAGAGCTCCAAAAAAGCTTTCCAAATTGTATTGCTTTTGCCTGTCCTTCACTTCCATTTGCCTCAGGGTGGCTGGCTCTGATGGTACTTGTTCTTTGCTGCCAGGCTACCAAGAGCCCTGGATTTCTGGGCTGTTGCACGGGTCTAGTCGCCGTTTCGAGGTATGTGATGTTAATTTGCTACAGTTCAAGTATTCAGTGGCTGTGGGGTCAATCCCTCCCTAAAAGCACTTACCAGATCTTCCGGACTCCTGTTCATCTGTCTCGACTGGAGAGTAACCTGGAAATAAAGGGTGGGACAGGTGAGAAAGAACGCTCTAGAGGTGACTAAAACACAACTAACAAACACGATAGACTCATGGAATGGTTGGCGTTGGAAGGGACCTTAAAGATGATGGAGTTCCAACCCCCCTGCCCTGGGCAGGGACACCTCCCACCAGCCCAGGCTGCTCCGAGCCCCATCCAACCTGGCCTTGAACCCCTCCAGGGATGGGGCAGCCGCGACCTCCCGCAGAGTCAGGGCAGGAGCTCTCACCTTCAACAACCAGGCTCTGCTCTTCCAGCTCGTAGCTGGGGCCCAGCTTGGTGAACCCGTGCGTCAGGCGTTTCAGCTCCTCGTACACCTCTTGCTTTTGTAAAATCCTCAAGAAGGGGTCCAGTGTGAATTTGCAGGTGGAGGTGACACTTGTGTAAGCTTTCCCACGGACAGGCCTGGGGGACGACAGCCAGAATCATCATTATGGGAGAAGGAGAGGAGCCGGGGGGGGAAAGGTAGAGCTGAACAGAGGCAGGGAGAGGGATTCAGAATCAGGCTCGGGTTTTGCAGATGTCTAAGCGATGGGATCAGGGGTTTTTTTTATTAGCATGGGATCAGTTTTTTGCAGTTTATGCTAGATGAAACCGGAACTCATGCAGCCTTGTGAAATCCATCCCCTGATTTAATCCCAGGCAAGGCATTTCTACGAGGTAAATCAGCTCAGCTTCTTGTGTTCCTCCAAAGAAGTGTTGGAGAAGGACACACGGAAGTAGATTTTGTTCTCAGGCTGGTCAGTTTGGATGAGTTTTAGCTCCTTCGGTATTTGTTTTACTCTGGAGTTGTTTATGCACGAAAACAGCTTTGCTAGCATGGAAACGAAACCACCTCTCATTTGGACAGAAACCTTTTGTGGCGAAGGCAAAACTGAGAGTGAATGAAGGTGCCTATGTGTCATCCTGAGCACAAAGGCTGGCAATGAGGCATAAACGCCATCCTGCGGCTTCGAATGCCTTCTCTGCTAACTGCTCTTTTGGGGACGCAAGAAAAAACACTTTTGGAGCAGGACTTACCCAAAGCTCTCAACAGTACACCCAGCGAAGTAGTCCTTCAGGCTGCTAGTTCGGAATACGTCAAGCTAGTGGGAAGAGACAAAATAGTGGAAAACTGAGTAAATTTCATACATCTTTGATCTGGACAGGGAAATCAAGTTATTGCTGTTTTGTTTTACCCCTTTCTCAATTTTCTCTTTGTGTTCTCGGTACATCGGTGACCCGGAGTCCTGCAGCTCTGGGGAGTAGGGCAGGTTGGAGATTCTGAAGTTTAATCTGAAGTTTTCTTTCCCAGACTTGAGGGGTGTTTTGTGAGTTGCTGCCTCAATCGCTAGTTCCAAGCCTGGAAATTTAGAGGAAAAGTCAGTACAAATTCCAGCAGAGAGAAACAGAGGCTCTTCTGCCAAGCAGCACTGATCTGCAGGCTTTTAGCTGGGGAAACTTGAAGTCTTAACAGATTAACAGAACTTGCATTTGGGTTTGACGACAAATTCCCAGTCTTCCCTTTGAATCAGTCCTTCAGCAATGTACTAGGCCACTTATTTCTTTGGGAAGCTGTACATTTGAAAAAAGCTAAAAGCCTGTTTAAATGCTTGAAGTTGTGCTGAATAGTTACCCTTTCATTTTCTTATTATTGAACATCAAGACCTTAAGCCATTGAGGACTAAAGAGCTACACTGAGCCAGGCTGAATGTGGCAAAGGACTTGTCCAACTCTGACCTGAGTTCAGTGATTCGACTTGATGACGTCGCTGTATTTCCACACACCCACAAGGCCCCCAAACACAGCCTCTGATAGAGCAGAAGTTGGGGAATTCTGTGGATGCCATGGCCGAGCGGGTTGGTCTGGGTGGAAACCGGGCAGCTGTGGTTTGAGCTCTACGTACCGTCTACTGCGAATCCTTGCAGCTGGTAACTGCTTCCCAGCCATAGTCCCGTTGCATTCGAAGTCCCATCCTGAAAAGTCCTTTCAACCACAGCCCTGTTGATGCTGGGCTCTGGCTGGAAGAAGCAGTTGCAGTCGACCACTATGGATCCCGTCCTGTGGACAGAGAAACAGAGGTTCTGAGATAAATAGGCTGATGATAATAAAAATTCTTCGTGTGGGAAAGGGTTTCCTGAAGGGTTCCTGCTATTCTGTTAAGAGTTTTAAGCTAAGGTGATGCTATTCAGAGACGTGGAACAGGCTGCTTTGCGCGCTTCCTTTGGCCAGGGACAGCAAATGCAATACCACGAGCTCTTCTCTCTGCAAACTTCAGTTTTACTGCACACATACAAAGAACGATCAGCACTTTTTTAAAAAGCTTTCACCCTGTGTGAGGGTCCCTTGCCCAAGGCTCTTCGCATCTAGAGAGGGACACTCCAGCTATGCCTGGAGCCCACTTTTCAAACCTCGTGGAGCCCAAGTGGGGAGGAGGAGAGTGGAGGTTGCAGGATCACCATTTGGTCCTCATTAAGAGCTAAGATTGCTGATGGTAATTACCGGGATATTCAGAGACCTAAGAGTGCCTTGCAGAAATCCTGACTGAGCCTTAGAGAAATGTCAGTCCCTACGAAGTCAGGAAAAATTCAAACATGAATTCTGGGAAGCCTGGAAAGGGCTTCTCAGGGCATGAAGCAAATAATTCCCAACGTGAGAATGGAGGGGAGGAATTCTGCAGAGGACAGTGGCACTTGGCCGTTAGGGAATGGTGCCAGGGTGTGGCAACCTTTCAAACAAAATCAGGTTGTGTCACAGACCTCAGCCCGGTGATACTGCAGTTCAGGAACTGGTCTCGCAGGTTGCTCTGACGGTACAGTTGATTCATCTGAAATAAAAATGTCATGTTAAATATTAATGAGCTCTGGGCCTCGTGGTAGATGCTTTAGGGCAGCAGAAGGGCCTCTAACTTTGGACGTAGACCAGATTATTTTGGGGGGGCTAGGTGGATTTCGTGGGAGTTGGTTTTCACTTCAGAATATGCCTTCTGGTGGTGGAGTCTGACTTCCAGCGTGGCAAGCCTTTCTGTCTTATCTGAGCAAGCTGCCCGCGTTAAACAGCACGATCTGCTGACTGACGGCTGTCGCCTTCAGCCACAGGGCAGCCTCGGAACTCCAAGTACGGAATGTTATGGCTTCATCTAAAAAGCAAAGCCTACCTAATTAGGGCTTTATTGGGTTGATATGTTGGCAGACTGGCGCTGAAGATTCTCGGCAATGAATTGTGTATGTGCTGACCTCTCAGCTGGCAGAGGTTTGTCTGCACCTCTGGAGATGGGACTGAAGTGCTGAGTGAGTGTGCATTTAACGGATGACCTAAACCTCTTTCGTGTTTAAAATGTGTTTAAAACCCCCCACGTTTTTGTAGTGCACATCTTTGGAAATAATTTCTTAAGATCACATGTAAAATAACAAAACCAAAAGTGATTCAAAGGCCAGTCTCATCTTTTTAGATTCTAGAACTTTTTGTTCTCAAATGCTGATTATTTTTTTTTAATTAAAAAGCCTGTGGCAAGTAGATCAGCAAAATTCACCTGGTGCGGACGTGACGGTATTGGAGCTGCATCTCCTTACCTTGTTACCGATGCTTTCCACTGCTGCTTTGTACTCCGGAGACTGTGGGTCTGGGTTAGTTAGATTTTCATTGACTATCCTAAAGCTCAGTCTGTAGCCCAGTTTGGCTGGAGCTTCAGTCACAACAGGCTTTCTGGTGTTAGCTGTGTCTGTGAGGGGGAAACCTAAACGAAAAAGGTAGAGTGCATTGATTTTTTTACATCACATCTTTCTGTACCCCAAAAGTAATATAGGAACCGAATCCCTGTTCAGCTTATATATGGTTTAAGGGACGGAAATGCTTCTAGAATGGCAATATCATGCTGGATTGGTTTTGTTATAGTATCAAACCCTACAGAATACGAGCAAGCCAAAGGTGAAGTTCATTGGTGCTCAAGCCCTGCTGCAGTGGAAGAATGAGAAGTGATCTCCGGGTGATCCCAAAATTACATCTTGATACTGGTCACGGATGCTTACCGTTGACGTACAGGCTGTTCCTCTCCAGGCTGTAGTGCCCTAGTTTGGTGACACCGTTTGTCATGGTGCTCAGCTCCTGATGAACCTTTTCTCTGTCAAACGTGGCAAGGCTGTCATTGGTTTTGTAGCTGCAGACAGCGTCTACGCCTGTGTTATCCCTGTCTCTCCCAGACCTAAGGAAAAATGTCAGACGTGTTCTTCAGGCCGCTGCTGACGCTTACAGAACAAACACCCTCTGTAACTTGTATGCCCAGGAACAACAGGCACTGAAAGCTGTCGGTGCAATTGGGCACTGACACGTCTTTCAGCAGATTCTCAAGAATATTGTGGCAATGACATTTAGATACGGAAAGGATACCATTTAGATACCAGCAAGAAAATCATGAACGCACAGGGAGGTGTCACTGGCTTCTGTTTTCTGACATCAGAACATCTATTGTGACTTACCCAAATTTAAGGTGTATAAAAGCAGATAAAGAAACAGTTCATTCAGGAATCTTACCGAAATCTCATCACTTTGCATCCTGTGTAGGCAGAGCTTATGCTGCTGTTTTTGAAAAGAGGGTCAATCTATCAGAAAAAAAAAAAGTACAACTGAGAACTTGAAAGCATGTCCTGAGTTTAATGTGGGCAGATTAAGATCCCCACCGTAACACAAACCGGGCAGAATCAAAGCCAGACTTACGTAATGGTTGATAATTTTCACTGTGGAAATGAATTTGCGGGAACTTGGTGTCTCCAGATCCGCAGTGTAGCGGAGGTTGGTCAAGGTGAAATTCAGTGTGAAATGCCTGGATGTTGGGCTTGGTGCGGTAGTTATGCTCAGAGCTATAAGCAAAGGGGAGAAGGATTAGGATCTTGCGATACAAAAAGCTATCCTCACTTTCAAAGCCATTCCCAATGCCAGCACACTTCAAGGCTACTCTGGAGAATCTCTTCCCCTCTTGTTTTTTTTGGAGTGTACCACTCCTTTGATAGCTTTCTCTGGAATGAGTTTGGCAAAACACTTACATGATCTCTCAAGTGGTTCGTTGTAACCTGGAAAGGAAAGGCAAGAGAAACCTTACGTAAGAGAACTGTGCACTTAAGAGAATGAAAGAGAAGAGGGGATGATTACATGGATGGCTTGGGAATGAATCACCAGAACCTGTCCCCAAGGGTGCGAATCTATTAAACAAACAACCTACTGCTTAAGCACAACAAGGCGCTTTCATAATAGCGAAGGCTACAGTGAGAAAATAGATGTGCTGCTGTTTAAATTAAATACTGGTGGGATAGAAATCAGGTGAAATGCTCATATGCAGGCGAGTGACTGAGGTCAAGGCTAAAGTTAAGTCATTCTTCCTTGTAATAGAGAAATTAAAATCTTCAAAAATGTCTATGTGAAGATGTTCTTGGAAGCATAGGCTGCATCTTATGCACATAAGTTATGCAGTAAACTTCAGTGGGACCACCTTTTTCTTAAGGTCAATATTTTTTTTTTTTCTACGTTGACATGCTCCCTGATGCCCAAGGTAGCCCCAAACTGCCCTAGTGCCTGGAGGAATGAGCAAATCAAGCACTTGCCATTGATATAGAGGCTCTTGTTGTCCAGGTCATAGATTCCTAACTGGGTGATGCCGTTTGTCATGCTCCTTAGCTCTTGGTAAACCTCAGCTTGGTCAAACTTGGGCACTTGGGAGCCGTTTCCATAGTTGCAGATGGCGTCTACTCCTGTGTTATCCCCGTTCCTCACTGACCTGAGGAATTGAATATCATGAAGGTTCTGTTAGTTATTCCAAAAATCTGTGGTGGGTGGTTTTTTTTTTTTCTGATGTGATTAAAAAAAAAAAAAAAAAAAAAAAAAAAAAACAAACCCAAAACCAACACAACCCAAAACATTGCGAATCTGCCCATAGTTCTCAGAGATGAACTGCAGAAACTACTGAGATATGGTACTACAAAGAAAAAGGCTTTGTAAGACAAGGACCATACAAAAGCGCATGGAACCTTTATTATAATGATACTGACTTCTTGAAAAAGGAACTCGTATTAGTTGTTTAAGTGTCAGTGAAACATAAGGAAACCCATATGCTAAAGTTCAAAGTTAATCTTTCAGCTACGTCGCTCACCTGAATCCTATCACTTTGCAGCCAGTGAAACGGGGGCCGATGCTGCTCTTCTGAAGGAGGGGCTGAATCTGGCAAGGAAAGGTCTTTGTGAGTATGGGGAAACCCAAAATATGGGGTGATTTCAGTGAAAAACAATGTGACTGTGGCTTACGTAATGTTGCATTATTTTCTTAGTAGAATTGAATCTAGCAGAACTTGGTGTCCCCAGGTCTGTCGTGAACCTGAGGTTGGTTATTGTGAAGTTGAGTGTGAATTGCTCTGGTTTTGGTCCTGGGCTTTGGGTGGGGGTTGACTTCCCTGCTGTGAGACAGGACAAAAGTTACACCCATAAAGTAAGAACAGGATCTTCATATGACACGGTATTGTTACTGTTTTACCTTTGTTTAGAGCAGGAAAACACATGAACATGCTGGCGCATTTCGGATACTTTGTAATCTTATGAGCGTTTCCAAATCAGGGAAACAAAATCAACTTCTGCCTTTGAGTAGCTTTAATGTGTATCTGTTTTTAAATACACTTACCTGACAGACTGCGTGGTTCGTTGTAATCTGAAAAAGAAAGGAACAAATATTAGGAAAATAATCCAAGAAGGTCTTGGGAGGACTAGGCACATGTTTTGTTTTGTTTTCTTAATAACAAAAGATTCAGGATCATGATCACTAAATTGTAATTTAGTAACCTAAATTAAATCTAAACTAAATTACACGACTGTGTTAACTTAGTGACTCCGATTTTTTTGCCCTCTATTTTTTGTTATCTGTTTTAAGAGGTGTGCTTGATCCTCTTCTCATTCCAAAAGACTCTGTGTCAACATAAGGAGTGGTGCCTTGAGGCGGTCTCGGTACCGTTAATGTAGAGGCTCTGGCTGTTAAGGCTGTAGTGTCCCAGCTCGGTGATGCCATTTGTCATATTGCTCAGCTCGCGGTAAATTGTCTCTCTGCTGAACTTGGGATCTGAAGGCTCATCTCTGTAGCTGCAGATGGCATCTACTCCCGTATCATCCCGGTCCTTCTTTGACCTAGGGAATGAGGCATCGTTTTAGGATGTTTTGGTCATTATTGAGAAGTCTGTCTTCACTTTTAGAAGATCAAAGACACATATAGGAAAAGGACGAAGTGACATTACATTAATGTGTTGGATGCTGGGAAATGGGAAACAACTTCTTAAGAAGAAAGTAATGCAGACTTTTCCCAGACATGACTCTTACCTGAATGCCATTACTTTGCAGCCAAGATAAGCGGGGCCAATGCTGCTTTTTTGCAGTAAAGGATCAACCTAGAAATTTAATAATAACACTTAAGTAAAATGTCATGGCAAAGGTAAGAGATTAGAGATATTAAAAGAACTGTGCCCAAGCAGGGCATCATTTTGCCGGACTCACATAATGGTACATGACTTTTTCTGTTGACTTGAATCTTTTAGAATTTGGCATCGCCAGATCTGCAGTGAACTGGAGGTTGGTTATAGTGAAATTCAGTGTGAAGTTCCTCACTGCTGGTGCCAGAGGTTCTGTTCCTTGACCAACAGCTGTAATGAACAAGGCAAATTATTGCTTGAAAATACAGTTTATGATCGTCATCCCTAGAGGAAACGCTAAAAGAAAATACTCGGGTATTCTAGCTGGCTTCAGGGTCATAGCAGTTGCGGTTCCCTAACAGGCTCCCAGTTCCTTTTAACATTGTTTTATAAGTCTAGTAGTGCTCTTGGTTGGTTAGTCAACCTTCTTTTTTGGCTATTGCTAACTAGAAAATCTTCTTGCCCTTTCAATTGCTCTTTAAAGGTACTTACCTAGTCCAGGCTGCAGTTCATTATAACCTGTGAGGGGAAGAAAAAGGACAGTATTTGAGAAACTGGCTTACAATTTGGAAGGTCTGGCACACAGTGGAATGCAGAACTTGAATCACTTTTGTCTGAGAGATCCTGTGTAAACGTTTACCAAGAAGGACTGATTTGATGGCTGTCTAGGCATAAACGTACATTCATACCGCTGTATGTTGTTGGCAAGGTGCTGCTTTTCTTAGATAGTAGCGCACAGAATTCTCCCTTCCTTAGGGATGTTGAGAGGGAATTTACCTATGCTCTAAATCCAATTTAACTTCTGCACGGACAATTTAAGTATGACTTTGTCAGGTGGTGTCCAGTTCTAGTGCTGTTCCTCTGCAGGGGAACGCATTCCATAGTGCACCGGGAGTGGTCAATCCTTGTATTTTGTGGGGAATGACCTATGGTTTATTATATATTGTATTTGGCAAAGCTAGTTCAAAAGAATAACAAGGTGCGAAGGCTATGAGTGACAGTGCCTCCCCTGCTTCACTGACCATTTGCTCTTGCGCGCTCTCCAGATTTTATTGCTTCTGTGGTTATGTAGTAACTCAGTTCCTCCTAATATATCAGCAGTCAGGAGAGGATTCCCTCCTGACGCCAGCTCAGACACTTACCACTAACATAAAAACTCGCTGCATCCAGCCTGTAGGGTCCTAGCTCAGTGCAGCTGGCTGTCATCTTGCTGACTTGGCGATAAACCTCGATTCGGTCGAATTCCGGAGTGGTAGCATTGGCTCCGTAGGTGCAGACGGCATCCATGGCAGTGCCCTCTCCGCTCTTCACAGACCTGAAAAATCACACATGTGTTTGCAGGCCTGAATGACGCTTCTGTGCATTTGAGTTTGCTTGCACACTACCATGGAATTGGATTTCCCCTTCAAATAATGTAAAACAATGTAATTAAATGAAAGAATGCCCTCGAATTCTGGAAATTTAGTACTATGCTGGTTTATACAATTGGAACAGCACTTTTCTGATCTAACTGAAATGCATTTAAAATTAGTCAGATTACCCTCTTTAGTGCAAAATTGGTGTGAAATCAATGCAGGCATGATCAGAAGAGATTAAGCAATAACCACCTCATCACAAGGGATCATAAATGAGCTGTGATTCTACTTGTCGCTCTCTAGAACTTAACAGGCTCTACCAGGCCAGGAAGAAACAAAATCAGGAAGGAATTATATGTGAAGGAAAGATTTCTGCATAATCCTATTGTCAGCCCAAATTTGGATTGCTCTTGTCTTCTATAACACTTCCAGGATGTACCTACCTTAGTGCCACCACTGTGCATCCAGTGTAAGCAGGGCTAATGCTGCTGTTCTTGAGCACGCGATCAAGCTGCCAAGAAAAGAAGCCATTAATAAGTCACAGTGAATAAACACGAAAACCAACAAGAACATAGCCGCAGGAGGAACCTGACTGACGCTCACCAGGTAGCCCAGAGTTTTTCTGGTAGCAATGAATTTTTTAGAATTCGGATTTCCGAAGGCTGATGTGTAGAGGAGGTTGGTCACAGTGAAGTTCACTGTGAACTGGTCCTCTCTTGCAAGAGGAGGAGGTGGAGATGTTGCTGCAAGAAAAGCAGAAAATTTGTGGCGATGAGAGAGGGGGAAAAAAAAAAATACTCATGAACCTGCTAAAGCCAAGGATAAGGAAGTTCTTGTCAGCTGAAATGGATGGGCACTACACTGAACAGCTCGGTATGGAATGATGATGGCAGCAGCAGCGCAGGGCATAGATCTGTGGAGCAGAGGAGGGCTCTCCAGCTCATCCAGAGCCCTCCAGGAGGCCAGTCATAGCAGGCTGTAAACAGGTACCCGACCACTTCAGGTGAGGAGCTGAGGTTAACTCCAGCTCCCCTTTTATCCTGCTGGGTACAAACCCTCCTGTCCTTTAACCACACTGGCCTGACGGTCTAGCTTTTTCAACCTCGGATTCTTTTTACACGTAGTGTTGCTGTTGGGAAAGACTGAACTGCGTGTCACCGTCAGTAACCCTCCAGCCTCCCAAGAGTGTAACTGTGTGTTCCTGCAGACAGGTCTCCTCACACAGTTCCTGCTGACCTGATCTAATTCAAATGCTTCGTGAGACAATTGATACCGATGGTGCTTAGTAGATAATTCCTCTGACTGTTAAATGTTTGCATTTTTACTTCTAGTTGCATTAAAAGGCTAAAAAAGACAAGATACCTGCACAGCCATTCATCTCTTTCTTGTATATTGACACTTAGGGCATTATGGCTTTTTAATTACTTAGAAGTACTTACGAGGCATGAGATGAGCTTCGTGGTAATCTAGAAGGAGAAAGGACAAAGTAATAATGAATTATGCTACTAATGAGAGACGGTTGAGTCAGATTATTGTACAGGTGAACAATGCCACAGAAGGACAATAGATTTGCTGTTTCCAACCAGTCACTTAAACTATTTATGATAGTGCAGCAAGGTGTTATTTTGAAGAAGACTCCTAACTACTAGTGGAAGAAGGTTTCCAATTCATGCTGAAATCAGTTGCCTTTACTTTTAAGATTTATATGCTGCTTAGCATGTTTTGGTCGTTTATCAGATGTTGTTTAAAATTTTTTAAAAAAAAAAAGCTGCAACCGACAATGCAACACCTCTGAAGGTGAATGATGGTAGTTCAAGAAGAATTTGTGTAGGTGACAGCTTTGGGAATTCTGTAGCACGTGCATTGAGCCCAAGCATACGTGACGCAAATGCTGTTCCATCTGCACACTAGTCATGACTGTGCGTTAACTACAAGACAGCTGTGGACTATTAGCCAACGAATATCCCCACACCAACACTGTACCATTGATATACAGGCTTTCCTGGTCCAGGCTGTATATTCCCAAGGTGGTGATGCCGTATGTTTTGTTGCTCACTTCGTGGTAAAGAATCACTCGATCAAATTGGGAAGCAGCAGAATCTGGTTCGTAGGTACATACAGCATCTACTCCAGTGCCTTCAATTTTTTGTGCAGGTCTAGGGAAATTAGGATAATCCTGTTTTGTTCCAGAAGTCAATATTCATGACACATCATTGCCAGGTAGAAAAGAAAATATTACCCCCCCCCACCCCGATGATTCTTTCAAGTGTGTTATCAAAATGTTGAGAACATACTTGACCTTTCAGATGCTGCAAGCCTGAATTCAAGTAAGTTTATAAAGACATAGTTGACAAAAAGGTTAAAGATTTCTTGGCTTGCTTGACTCAGGTGATAAATTAAACGATGTAAAAGTGAATTAAGGGATTTGCGTATCACACTATGTCATGAAAAGGAAAAAATATATTTTCTAAATCTACATAATTATGCTTACCTGAAAGCCATCATTCTGCAGCCTGTATACACAGAATGAATACTAGTTGTCTTGAACAGCTGATCAAGCTGAAAAAGAATGCGTTTTTAAAGTTAACCATATTTAGATGAGCAACATAGCATATCACAAAGGGGAAAAAAAAAAAAACCAAAACCCAGGAATATATTGCACTAACCAGAGCAGTCAGGACTCTTGCTGTAGCACTAAACTTGGTGGAATACGGATTTCTGAGATGACTAGAGTACTGCAGATTGGTTATGGTGAAGTTCATTGTGAACTGCCCAGTTGTTGGAGATACAGCTGTAGCAGGAAGAAAAACACAAGGAAAAGCAAATGACAAATTGATTTTCATTTTTCTTCTACAGTTAAGGAGTAGGATAATCATATAAAAAAATTAACATAGCTATTTAACATACACCACGTCAGTGGAAACACAGTGTCACTGCTAGGAAAAGGTATGACAAATGCTGAAATCTACATGCCACCGAACCAGTTCATATATGGATCATGAATATTTCATAAATTTACCTGGCAAAAGATAGGCTTCATGGAACTCTGAAAGGGAAAGACAAGTTCATTAAAGGAAAATGAAAACAAAACAAAGGGGGTCAGAGGCAAAAACAAACCCCACAAAAAATGGAGGGGGGAAAAAAAAATTGACAGATAAAATAAGTGTAAGAAAAGATAGGTATAATGCAACAAGGTCAAATTTCCTGTATCAATGCTAAAACATCTATTGAGGAATATCGAATACTAAAACAGTAGGTGACACCTACCTAGTAACACCTACCAGAGAAAACTAAAGATACTGCGGACTCAAAGAAAAATAAAACCATATAGGTAAAAACACAAGTCCTTAATGATTAGAGGAAGAAATGAAAAAAATTATCTGCATAAGAAAACAGGAAAAAAAGATACTCACCGTTGACGTAGAGGCTGTCCTTGTCCAGGCTGTAGGGGCCCAGCTGCGTGATGCCTCTGGTCTTGTTGCTCACTTCGTGGTAAAGGCCCACCCTGTCCAAGGGCAGGGCGGAAGGCTCCTGCCTGTAGCTGCAGACGGCGTCCACCCCCGTGTTGTCCCCTTGCCTCACTGGCCTGGAAAACATAGCGCCGTGCCTGAGCACCCCTCCCCTGTGCCGTCCCGCTTTCAGGCCAGGCCTTGGGGCACCCGCAGCCATCTCGGCAGAGGATCGCAAGCCCGGCACTGCCAGCCCGTGTGTGCGTGGTGGCCGGCCACTGCTCTCCTGCCTGCAGTAATGCCCTGGGGGTGCTGAGGAAGCGCGGGGCCAGGCAGGGCTTTAGAGTCGTCTTGGGGCTGTGCTGTCACTGTCCCGAGCCGAGAGGGCAAGAGCGAGGGGAGGCCCTAAGGCAGGAGGGAACCAGGGAAAAGGTCCAGAGAGAATGGGACATCAGGGAGAAGGTGCTAAGGTAGGAGGGCATCAGGGAGAAGGTCCTAAGGCAGGAGGGCATCAGGGAGAAGGTGCTAAGGCAGGAGGGCATCAGGGAGAATGTGCAGCAGGAACGGGGCATCAAGGAGATGGTCTTAAGGCAGGACGGAATCAAAGAGAAGGTGCTAAGGCAGGAGGGTATCAGGGAGAATGTCCAGAGGGAATGGGGCATCAAGGAGAATGTCCAGAGGGAATGGGGCATCAAGGAGAATGTCCAGAGGGAATGGGGCATCAAGGAGAAGGTGCTGAGGCAGGAGGGGATCAGGGAGAAGGTCCAGAGGGAATGGGGCATTAAGGAGAAGGTCGAGAGGGAATGGGGCATCAAGGAGACTGTCTTAGGGCAGGAGACTATCAGGGAGAAGGTCCAGAGGGAATAGGCAGGAGGGCATCAGGGAGAAGCTCCTAAGGCAGGAGGGCATCAGGGAGAAGGTCCTAAGGCAGGAGGGCATCAAGGAGAAGGTGCTAAGGAAGGAGGGCAGGAGGGAGAAGGTCCTGCCTCCGTAGGCTAGGTGGCCACCTAGTGTGATGGGCCCCCTGATCTGCTTGTGGCACCTGCAACGGGAGACTCACGCGCAACCCATACCTGAAGGCTGTGGTTTCACATCCAAGGAAAGCGGGGCCAATGCTGCTTTCCTTCAGAAGGCGGTCCAGCTGCCGAGGAGAGAGGTTTCACAGTTAAGTCCTGGCCATCCCCGTGCGCTCCCACCAAGTTTATGGGGCCAGCGGGGGCACTGCCATGGCCCTGTGGTGGGCCACATACCATGGTAGTTAGGACCCTCCTCGTAGTGCTGAACTTTGCCGAGTCAGGATTTTCCAGGTCGGAGTTGTAGGGGAGATTGGTGATGATGAAGTTGATGGTGAAATGCTGGAGGGGTCCAGGCGTGGTTGGTGGCTGGCTGGGAGCTGCAAGAAGCACAGATGGGGAGTGAGGAGGTGCAAGAGCCAGGGTGTGAAGGCTCGGGGTGGAGAAACACAGAGGTCTTGTGCCAGCCACCCCTCCTTGGAGGCCCTGGTCGCAACGGGGAAGGCTTTCAGGCTGCCCGCTTCTCGCAGGGAGCACGAGCCCTGTCCCCCAGCAAGCTGTGCCCAGGAGAAGACCCCCGCAAGGCACTTGCTGCCTTCTGAGCACAGCCTGCTCCTGCAAGGTACTCACCGGGCAGGACTGGCTGTTCGTTGTAACCTGGGAAGAGAGAGAAAGAGAGAGGGGTGATGAGCTGGAGGTGGGGACAGGGAGGGAGCAGGGCTGGGGAAGGCTGCCAGGGGAGAGCAGAGGAGGCAGAGAGAGGAGCATGGGTCACCGTTGACGTAGAGGCTGTCCTTGTCCAGGCTGTAGGGGCCCAGCTGCGTGATGCCTCTGGTCTTGTTGCTCACTTCGTGGTAAAGGCCCACCCTGTCCAAGGGCAGGGCGGAAGGCTCCTGCCTGTAGCTGCAGACGGCGTCCACCCCCGTGTTGTCCCCTTGCCTCACTGGCCTGGAAAACATAGCGCCGTGCCTGAGCACCCCTCCCCTGTGCCGTCCCGCTTTCAGGCCAGGCCTTGGGGCACCCGCAGCCATCTCGGCAGAGGATCGCAAGCCCGGCACTGCCAGCCCGTGTGTGCGTGGTGGCCGGCCACTGCTCTCCTGCCTGCAGTAATGCCCTGGGGGTGCTGAGGAAGCGCGGGGCCAGGCAGGGCTTTAGAGTCGTCTTGGGGCTGTGCTGTAACTGTCCCGAGGCGAGAGGGCAAGAGCGAGGGGAGGCCCTAAGGCAGGAGGGAATCAGGGAAAAGGGCCAGAGGGAATGGGACATCACGGAGAAGGTCCAGAGGGAATGGGACATCAGGGAGAAGGTCCAGAGGGATTGGGGCATCAAGGAGAAGGTGCTAAGGCAGGAGGGTATCAGGGAGAATGTGCAGAGGGAATGGGGCATCAAGCAGAAGGTCCAGAGGGATTGGGGCATCAAGGAGAAGGTCCAGAGGGAATGGGGCATCAAGGAGAAGGTCCAGAGGGATTGGGGCATCAAGGAGATGGTCTTAAGGCAGGAGGGTATCAGGGAGAATATCCAGAGGGAACGGGGCATCAAGGAGAATGTCCAGAGGGAATGGGGCATCAAGGAGATAGTCTTAACGCAGGAGGGAATCAGGGAGAAAGTCCTAAGGCAGGAGAGCATCATGGAGAAGGTGCTAAGGAAGGAGGGCAGGAGGGAGAAGGTCCTGCCTCCGTAGGCTAGGTGGCCACCTAGTGTGATGGGCCCCCTGATCTGCTTGTGGCACCTGGAAAGGGAGACTCACGCGCAACCCATACCTGAAGGCTGTGGTTTCACATCCAAGGAAAGCGGGGCCAATGCTGCTTTCCTTCAGAAGGCGGTCCAGCTGCCGAGGAGAGAGGTTTCACAGTTAAGTCCTGGCCATCCCCGTGCGCTCCCACCAAGTTTATGGGGCCAGCGGGGGCACTGCCATGGCCCTGTGGTGGGCCACATACCATGGTAGTTAGGACCCTCCTCGTAGTGCTGAACTTTGCCGAGTCAGGATTTTCCAGGTCGGAGTTGTAGGGGAGATTGGTGATGGTGAAGTTGATGGTGAAATGCTGGAGGGGTCCAGGCGTGGTTGGTGGCTGGCTGGGAGCTGCAAGAAGCACAGATGGGAAGTGAGGAGGTGCAAGAGCCAGGGTGTGAAGGCTCGGGGTGGAGAAACGCAGAGGTCTTGTGCCAGCCACCCCTCCTTGGAGGCCCTGGTCGCAATGGGGAAGGCTTTCAGGCTGCCCGCTTCTCGCAGGGAGCACGAGCCCTGTCCCCCAGCAAGCTGTGCCCAGGAGAAGACCCCCGCAAGGCACTTGCTGCCTTCTGAGCACAGCCTGCTCCTGCAAGGTACTCACCGGGCAGGACTGGCTGTTCGTTGTAACCTGGGAAGAGAGAGAAAGAGAGAGGGGTGATGAGCTGGAGGTGGGGACAGGGAGGGAGCAGGGCTGGGGAAGGCTGCCAGGGGAGAGCAGAGGAGGCAGAGAGAGGAGCATGGGTCACCGTTGACGTAGAGGCTGTCCTTGTCCAGGCTGTAGGGGCCCAGCTGCGTGATGCCTCTGGTCTTGTTGCTCACTTCGTGGTAAAGGCCCACCCTGTCCAAGGGCAGGGCGGAAGGCTCCTGCCTGTAGCTGCAGACGGCGTCCACCCCCGTGTTGTCCCCTTGCCTCACTGGCCTGGAAAACATAGCGCCGTGCCTGAGCACCCCTCCCCTGTGCCGTCCCGCTTTCAGGCCAGGCCTTGGGGCACCCGCAGCCATCTCGGCAGAGGATCGCAAGCCCGGCACTGCCAGCCCGTGTGTGCGTGGTGGCCGGCCACTGCTCTCCTGCCTGCAGTAATGCCCTGGGGGTGCTGAGGAGGCACGGGGCCAGGCAGGGCTTTAGAGTCGTCTTGGGGCTGTGCTGTCACTGTCCCGAGGCGAGAGGGCAGGAGCGAGGGGAGGCCCTAAGGCAGGAGGGAATCAGGGAAAAGGTCCAGAGGGAATGGGGCATCAAGGAGAAGGTCCAGAGGGATTGGGGCATCGAGGAGAAGGTCCGGAGGGATTGGGGCATCGAGGAGAAGGTCCAGAGGGAATGGGGCATCAAGGAGACGGTCCAGAGGGAATGGGGCATAAAGGAGAAGGTCTAGAGGGATTGGGGCATCAAGGAGAAGGTCCAGAGGGATTGGGGTATCAAGGAGAAGGTCCAGAGGGATTGGGGCATAAAGGAGAAGGTTCTAAGGTAGGAGGGCACAAGGGAGAAGGTCCAGAGGGACTGGGGCATCAAGGAGAAGGTCCAGAGGGACTGGGGCATCAAGGAGAAGGTCCAGAGGGAATGGGGCATCAAGGAGATGGTCTTAAGGCAGGAGGGAATCAAAGAGAAGGTCCTAAGGCAGGAGGGTATCAGGGAGAATGTCCAGAGGGAATGGGGCATCAAGGACATAGTCTTAAGGCAGGAGGGAATCAGGGAGAAGGTCCAGAGGGAATGGGGCATCAAGGAGATGGTCTTAAGGCAAGAGGGCATCAAGGAGAAGGTCCAGAGGGAATGGGGCATCAAGGAGATAGTCTTAACGCAGGAGGGAATCAGGGAGAAAGTCCTAAGGCAGGAGAGCATCATGGAGAAGGTGCTAAGGAAGGAGGGCATCAAGGAGAAGGTGCTAAGGAAGGAGGGCAGGAGGGAGAAGGTCCTGCCTCTGTAGGCTAGGTGGCCACCTAGTGTGATGGGCCCCCTGATCTGCTTGTGGCACCTGGAAAGGGAGACTCACGCGCAACCCATACCTGAAGGCTGTGGTTTCACATCCAAGGAAAGCGGGGCCAATGCTGCTTTCCTTCAGAAGGCGGTCCAGCTGCCGAGGAGAGAGGTTTCACAGTTAAGTCCTGGCCATCCCCGTGCGCTCCCACCAAGTTTATGGGGCCAGCGGGGGCACTGCCATGGCCCTGTGGTGGGCCACATACCATGGTAGTTAGGACCCTCCTCGTAGTGCTGAACTTTGCCGAGTCAGGATTTTCCAGGTCGGAGTTGTAGGGGAGATTGGTGATGGTGAAGTTGATGGTGAAATGCTGGAGGGGTCCAGGTGTGGTTGGTGGCTGGCTGGGAGCTGCAAGAAGCACAGATGGGGAGTGAGGAGGTGCAAGAGCCAGGGTGTGAAGGCTCGGGGTGGAGAAACGCAGAGGTCTTGTGCCAGCCACCCCTCCTTGGAGGCCCTGGTCGCAATGGGGAAGGCTTTCAGGCTGCCCGCTTCTCGCAGGGAGCACGAGCCCTGTCCCCCAGCAAGCTGTGCCCAGGAGAAGACCCCCGCAAGGCACTTGCTGCCTTCTGAGCACAGCCTGCTCCTGCAAGGTACTCACCGGGCAGGACTGGCTGTTCGTTGTAACCTGGGAAGAGAGAGAAAGAGAGAGGGGTGATGAGCTGGAGGTGGGGACAGGGAGGGAGCAGGGCTGGGGAAGGCTGCCAGGGGAGAGCAGAGGAGGCAGAGAGAGGAGCATGGGTCACCGTTGACGTAGAGGCTGTCCTTGTCCAGGCTGTAGGGGCCCAGCTGCGTGATGCCTCTGGTCTTGTTGCTCACTTCGTGGTAAAGGCCCACCCTGTCCAAGGGCAGGGCGGAAGGCTCCTGCCTGTAGCTGCAGACGGCGTCCACCCCCGTGTTGTCCCCTTGCCTCACTGGCCTGGAAAACATAGCGCCGTGCCTGAGCACCCCTCCCCTGTGCCGTCCCGCTTTCAGGCCAGGCCTTGGGGCACCCGCAGCCATCTCGGCAGAGGATCGCAAGCCCGGCACTGCCAGCCCGTGTGTGCGTGGTGGCCGGCCACTGCTCTCCTGCCTGCAGTAATGCCCTGGGGGTGCTGAGGAGGCACGGGGCCAGGCAGGGCTTTAGAGTCGTCTTGGGGCTGTGCTGTCACTGTCCCGAGGCGAGAGGGCAGGAGCGAGGGGAGGCCCTAAGGCAGGAGGGAATCAGGGAAAAGGTCCAGAGGGAATGGGGCATCAAGGAGAAGGTCCAGAGGGATTGGGGCATCGAGGAGAAGGTCCGGAGGGATTGGGGCATCGAGGAGAAGGTCCAGAGGGAATGGGGCATCAAGGAGACGGTCCAGAGGGAATGGGGCATAAAGGAGAAGGTCTAGAGGGATTGGGGCATCAAGGAGAAGGTCCAGAGGGATTGGGGTATCAAGGAGAAGGTCCAGAGGGATTGGGGCATAAAGGAGAAGGTTCTAAGGTAGGAGGGCACAAGGGAGAAGGTCCAGAGGGACTGGGGCATCAAGGAGAAGGTCCAGAGGGACTGGGGCATCAAGGAGAAGGTCCAGAGGGAATGGGGCATCAAGGAGATGGTCTTAAGGCAGGAGGGAATCAAAGAGAAGGTCCTAAGGCAGGAGGGTATCAGGGAGAATGTCCAGAGGGAATGGGGCATCAAGGACATAGTCTTAAGGCAGGAGGGAATCAGGGAGAAGGTCCAGAGGGAATGGGGCATCAAGGAGATGGTCTTAAGGCAAGAGGGCATCAAGGAGAAGGTCCAGAGGGAATGGGGCATCAAGGAGATAGTCTTAACGCAGGAGGGAATCAGGGAGAAAGTCCTAAGGCAGGAGAGCATCATGGAGAAGGTGCTAAGGAAGGAGGGCATCAAGGAGAAGGTGCTAAGGAAGGAGGGCAGGAGGGAGAAGGTCCTGCCTCTGTAGGCTAGGTGGCCACCTAGTGTGATGGGCCCCCTGATCTGCTTGTGGCACCTGGAAAGGGAGACTCACGCGCAACCCATACCTGAAGGCTGTGGTTTCACATCCAAGGAAAGCGGGGCCAATGCTGCTTTCCTTCAGAAGGCGGTCCAGCTGCCGAGGAGAGAGGTTTCACAGTTAAGTCCTGGCCATCCCCGTGCGCTCCCACCAAGTTTATGGGGCCAGCGGGGGCACTGCCATGGCCCTGTGGTGGGCCACATACCATGGTAGTTAGGACCCTCCTCGTAGTGCTGAACTTTGCCGAGTCAGGATTTTCCAGGTCGGAGTTGTAGGGGAGATTGGTGATGGTGAAGTTGATGGTGAAATGCTGGAGGGGTCCAGGTGTGGTTGGTGGCTGGCTGGGAGCTGCAAGAAGCACAGATGGGGAGTGAGGAGGTGCAAGAGCCAGGGTGTGAAGGCTCGGGGTGGAGAAACGCAGAGGTCTTGTGCCAGCCACCCCTCCTTGGAGGCCCTGGTCGCAATGGGGAAGGCTTTCAGGCTGCCCGCTTCTCGCAGGGAGCACGAGCCCTGTCCCCCAGCAAGCTGTGCCCAGGAGAAGACCCCCGCAAGGCACTTGCTGCCTTCTGAGCACAGCCTGCTCCTGCAAGGTACTCACCGGGCAGGACTGGCTGTTCGTTGTAACCTGGGAAGAGAGAGAAAGAGAGAGGGGTGATGAGCTGGAGGTGGGGACAGGGAGGGAGCAGGGCTGGGGAAGGCTGCCAGGGGAGAGCAGAGGAGGCAGAGAGAGGAGCATGGGTCACCGTTGACGTAGAGGCTGTCCTTGTCCAGGCTGTAGGGGCCCAGCTGCGTGATGCCTCTGGTCTTGTTGCTCACTTCGTGGTAAAGGCCCACCCTGTCCAAGGGCAGGGCGGAAGGCTCCTGCCTGTAGCTGCAGACGGCGTCCACCCCCGTGTTGTCCCCTTGCCTCACTGGCCTGGAAAACATAGCGCCGTGCCTGAGCACCCCTCCCCTGTGCTGTCCCGCTTTCAGGCCAGGCCTTGGGGCACCCGCAGCCATCTCGGCAGAGGATCGCAAGCCCGGCACTGCCAGCCCGTGTGTGCGTGGTGGCCGGCCACTGCTCTCCTGCCTGCAGTAACACCCTGGGGGTGCTGAGGAACCGCGGGGCCAGGCAGGGCTTTAGAGTCGTCTTGGGGCTGTGCCGTCACTGTCCCGAGCCGAGAGGGCAGGAGCGAGGGGAGGCCCTAAGGCAGGAGGGAATCAGGGAAAAGGTCCAGAGGGAAAGGGGCATCAAGGAGAAGGTGCTAAGGCAGGAGGGGATCAGGGAGGAGGTCTAGAGGTAATGGGGCATCAAGGAGAAGGTCCAGAGGGATTGGGGCATCAAGGAGAAGGTCCGGAGGGATTGGGGCATCAAGGAGACGGCCCAGAGGGAATGGGGCATCAAGGAGAAGGTCCGGAGGGATTGGGGCATCGAGGAGAAGGTCCAGAGGGATTGGGGCATCAAGGAGAAGGTCTAGAGGGATTGGGGCATCAAGGAGAAGGTCTAGAGGGAATGGGGCATAAAGGAGAAGGTGCTAAGGTAGGAGGGCACAAGGGAGAAGGTCCAGAGGGAATGGGGCATCAAGGAGAAGGTCCAGAGGGATTGGGGCATCAAGGAGAACGTCCAGAGGGAATGGGGCATCAAGGAGATGGTCTTAAGGCAGGAGGGAATCAAAGAGAAGGTCGTAAGGCAGGAGGGTATCAGGGAGAAGGTCCAGAGGGAATGGGGCATCAAGGAGATAGTCTTAACGCAGGAGGGAATCAGGGAGAAAGTCCTAAGGCAGGAGAGCATCATGGAGAAGGTGCTAAGAAAGGAGGGCATCAAGGAGAAGGTGCTAAGGAAGGAGGGCAGGAGGGAGAAGGTCCTGCCTCTGTAGGCTAGGTGGCCACCTAGTGTGATGGGCCCCCTGATCTGCTTGTGGCACCTGCAACGGGAGACTCACGCGCAACCCATACCTGAAGGCTGTGGTTTCACATCCAAGGAAAGCGGGGCCAATGCTGCTTTCCTTCAGAAGGCGGTCCAGCTGCCGAGGAGAGAGGTTTCACAGTTAAGTCCTGGCCATCCCTGTGCGCTCCCACCAAGTTTATGGGGCCAGCGGGGGCACTGCCATGGCCCTGTGGTGGGCCACATACCATGGTAGTTAGGACCCTCCTCGTAGTGCTGAACTTTGCCGAGTCAGGATTTTCCAGGTCGGAGTTGTAGGGGAGATTGGTGATGGTGAAGTTGATGGTGAAATGCTGGAGGGGTCCAGGTGTGGTTGGTGGCTGGCTGGGAGCTGCAAGAAGCACAGATGGGGAGTGAGGAGGTGCAAGAGCCAGGGTGTGAAGGCTCGGGGTGGAGAAAAGCAGAGGTCTTGTGCCAGCCACCCCTCCTTGGAGGCCCTGGTCGCAGTGGGGAAGGCTTTCAGGCTGCCCGCTTCTCGCAGGGAGCACGAGCCCTGTCCCCCAGCAAGCTGTGCCCAGGAGAAGACCCCCGCAAGGCACTTGCTGCCTTCTGAGCACAGCCTGCTCCTGCAAGGTACTCACCGGGCAGGACTGGCTGTTCGTTGTAACCTGGGAAGAGAGAGAAAGAGAGAGGGGTGATGAGCTGGAGGTGGGGACAGGGAGGGAGCAGGGCTGGGGAAGGCTGCCAGGGGAGAGCAGAGGAGGCAGAGAGAGGAGCATGGGTCACCGTTGACGTAGAGGCTGTCCTTGTCCAGGCTGTAGGGGCCCAGCTGCGTGATGCCTCTGGTCTTGTTGCTCACTTCGTGGTAAAGGCCCACCCTGTCCAAGGGCAGGGCGGAAGGCTCCTGCCTGTAGCTGCAGACGGCGTCCACCCCCGTGTTGTCCCCTTGCCTCACTGGCCTGGAAAACACAGCGCCGTGCCTGAGCACCCCTCCCCTGTGCCGTCTCGCTTTCAGGCCAAGCCTTGGGGCACCCGCAGCCATCTCGGCAGAGGATCGCAAGCCCGGCACTGCCAGCCCATGTGGGCGTGGTAGCCGGCCACTGCTCTCCTGCCTGCAGTAACACCCTGGGGGTGCTGAGGAGGCACGGGGCCAGGCAGGGCTTTAGAGTCGTCTTGGGGCTGTGCCGTCACTGTCCCGAGCCGAGAGGGCAGGAGCGAGGGGAGGCCCTAAGGCAGGAGGGAATCAGGGAAAAGGTCCAGAGGGAATGGGGCATCAAGGAGACGGTCCAGAGGGAATGGGGCGTAAAGGAGAAGGTCTAGAGGGATTGGGGCATCAAGGAGAAGGTCCAGAGGGATTGGGGTATCAAGGAGAATGTCCAGAGGGATTGGGGCATAAAGGAGAAGGTGCTAAGGTAGGAGGGCATAAGGGAGAAGGTCCAGAGGGAATGGGGCATCAAGGAGAAGGTCCAGAGGGACTGGGGCATCAAGGAGAAGGTCCAGAGGGAATGGGGCATCAAGGAGATGGTCTTAAGGCAGGAGGGAATCAAAGAGAAGGTCCTAAGGCAGGAGGGTATCAGGGAGAATGTCCAGAGGGAATGGGGCATCAAGGACATAGTCTTAAGGCAGGAGGGAATCAGGGAGAAGGTCCAGAGGGAATGGGGCATCAAGGAGATGGTCTTAAGGCAAGAGGGCATCAAGGAGAAGGTCCAGAGGGAATGGGGCATCAAGGAGATGGTCTTAAGGCAGGACGGAATCAAAGAGAAGGTCCTAAGGCAGGAGGGTATCAGGGAGAATGTCCAGAGGGAATGGGGCATCAAGGACATAGTCTTAAGGCAGGAGGGAATCAGGGAGAAGGTCCAGAGGGAATGGGGCATCAAGGAGATGGTCTTAAGGCAAGAGGGCATCAAGGAGAAGGTCCAGAGGGAATGGGGCATCAAGGAGATGGTCTTAAGGCAGGACGGAATCAAAGAGAAGGTCCTAAGGCAGGAGGGTATCAGGGAGAATGTCCAGAGGGAATGGGGCATCAAGGACATAGTCTTAAGGCAGGAGGGAATCAGGGAGAAGGTCCAGAGGGAATGGGGCATCAAGGAGATGGTCTTAAGGCAAGAGGGCATCAAGGAGAAGGTCCAGAGGGAATGGGGCATCAAGGAGATAGTCTTAACGCAGGAGGGAATCAGGGAGAAAGTCCTTAGGCAGGAGAGCATCATGGAGAAGGTGCTAAGGAAGGAGGGCATCAAGGAGAAGGTGCTAAGGAAGGAGGGCAGGAGGGAGAAGGTCCTGCCTCTGTAGGCTAGGTGGCCACCTAGTGTGATGGGCCCCCTGATCTGCTTGTGGCACCTGGAAAGGGAGACTCACGCGCAACCCATACCTGAAGGCTGTGGTTTCACATCCAAGGAAAGCGGGGCCAATGCTGCTTTCCTTCAGAAGGCGGTCCAGCTGCCGAGGAGAGAGGTTTCACAGTTAAGTCCTGGCCATCCCCGTGCGCTCCCACCAAGTTTATGGGGCCA
This sequence comes from Larus michahellis, assembly GCF_964199755.1. Classification (NCBI taxonomy): domain Eukaryota; kingdom Metazoa; phylum Chordata; class Aves; order Charadriiformes; family Laridae; genus Larus; species Larus michahellis. The sequence goes on along the minus strand of NC_133918.1, from coordinate 2,258,950 downwards.
GCGGGGGCACTGCCATGGCCCTGTGGTGGGCCACATACCATGGTAGTTAGGACCCTCCTCGTAGTGCTGAACTTTGCCGAGTCAGGATTTTCCAGGTCGGAGTTGTAGGGGAGATTGGTGATGGTGAAGTTGATGGTGAAATGCTGGAGGGGTCCAGGTGTGGTTGGTGGCTGGCTGGGAGCTGCAAGAAGCACAGATGGGGAGTGAGGAGGTGCAAGAGCCAGGGTGTGAAGGCTCGGGGTGGAGAAACGCAGAGGTCTTGTGCCAGCCACCCCTCCTTGGAGGCCCTGGTCGCAATGGGGAAGGCTTTCAGGCTGCCCGCTTCTCGCAGGGAGCACGAGCCCTGTCCCCCAGCAAGCTGTGCCCAGGAGAAGACCCCCGCAAGGCACTTGCTGCCTTCTGAGCACAGCCTGCTCCTGCAAGGTACTCACCGGGCAGGACTGGCTGTTCGTTGTAACCTGGGAAGAGAGAGAAAGAGAGAGGGGTGATGAGCTGGAGGTGGGGACAGGGAGGGAGCAGGGCTGGGGAAGGCTGCCAGGGGAGAGCAGAGGAGGCAGAGAGAGGAGCATGGGTCACCGTTGACGTAGAGGCTGTCCTTGTCCAGGCTGTAGGGGCCCAGCTGCGTGATGCCTCTGGTCTTGTTGCTCACTTCGTGGTAAAGGCCCACCCTGTCCAAGGGCAGGGCGGAAGGCTCCTGCCTGTAGCTGCAGACGGCGTCCACCCCCGTGTTGTCCCCTTGCCTCACTGGCCTGGAAAACATAGCGCCGTGCCTGAGCACCCCTCCCCTGTGCCGTCCCGCTTTCAGGCCAGGCCTTGGGGCACCCGCAGCCATCTCGGCAGAGGATCGCAAGCCCGGCACTGCCAGCCCGTGTGTGCGTGGTGGCCGGCCACTGCTCTCCTGCCTGCAGTAACACCCTGGGGGTGCTGAGGAACCGCGGGGCCAGGCAGGGCTTTAGAGTCATCTTGGGGCTGTGCCGTCACTGTCCCGAGCCGAGAGGGCAGGAGCGAGGGGAGGCCCTAAGGCAGGAGGGAATCAGGGAAAAGGTCCAGAGGGAAAGGGGCATCAAGGAGAAGGTGCTAAGGCAGGAGGGGATCAGGGAGGAGGTCTAGAGGTAATGGGGCATCAAGGAGAAGGTCCAGAGGGATTGGGGCATCAAGGAGAAGGTCCGGAGGGATTGGGGCATCAAGGAGACGGTCCAGAGGGAATGGGGCATCAAGGAGAAGGTCCGGAGGGATTGGGGCATCGAGGAGAAGGTCCAGAGGGATTGGGGCATCAAGGAGAAGGTCTAGAGGGATTGGGGCATCAAGGAGAAGGTCTAGAGGGAATGGGGCATAAAGGAGAAGGTGCTAAGGTAGGAGGGCACAAGGGAGAAGGTCCAGAGGGAATGGGGCATCAAGGAGAAGGTCCAGAGGGATTGGGGCATCAAGGAGAACGTCCAGAGGGAATGGGGCATCAAGGAGATGGTCTTAAGGCAGGAGGGAATCAAAGAGAAGGTCGTAAGGCAGGAGGGTATCAGGGAGAAGGTCCAGAGGGAATGGGGCATCAAGGAGATAGTCTTAACGCAGGAGGGAATCAGGGAGAAAGTCCTAAGGCAGGAGAGCATCATGGAGAAGGTGCTAAGAAAGGAGGGCATCAAGGAGAAGGTGCTAAGGAAGGAGGGCAGGAGGGAGAAGGTCCTGCCTCTGTAGGCTAGGTGGCCACCTAGTGTGATGGGCCCCCTGATCTGCTTGTGGCACCTGGAAAGGGAGACTCACGCGCAACCCATACCTGAAGGCTGTGGTTTCACATCCAAGGAAAGCGGGGCCAATGCTGCTTTCCTTCAGAAGGCGGTCCAGCTGCCGAGGAGAGAGGTTTCACAGTTAAGTCCTGGCCATCCCCGTGCGCTCCCACCAAGTTTATGGGGCCAGCGGGGGCACTGCCATGGCCCTGTGGTGGGCCACATACCATGGTAGTTAGGACCCTCCTCGTAGTGCTGAACTTTGCCGAGTCAGGATTTTCCAGGTCGGAGTTGTAGGGGAGATTGGTGATGGTGAAGTTGATGGTGAAATGCTGGAGGGGTCCAGGTGTGGTTGGTGGCTGGCTGGGAGCTGCAAGAAGCACAGATGGGGAGTGAGGAGGTGCAAGAGCCAGGGTGTGAAGGCTCGGGGTGGAGAAAAGCAGAGGTCTTGTGCCAGCCACCCCTCCTTGGAGGCCCTGGTCGCAGTGGGGAAGGCTTTCAGGCTGCCCGCTTCTCGCAGGGAGCACGAGCCCTGTCCCCCAGCAAGCTGTGCCCAGGAGAAGACCCCCGCAAGGCACTTGCTGCCTTCTGAGCACAGCCTGCTCCTGCAAGGTACTCACCGGGCAGGACTGGCTGTTCGTTGTAACCTGGGAAGAGAGAGAAAGAGAGAGGGGTGATGAGCTGGAGGTGGGGACAGGGAGGGAGCAGGGCTGGGGAAGGCTGCCAGGGGAGAGCAGAGGAGGCAGAGAGAGGAGCATGGGTCACCGTTGACGTAGAGGCTGTCCTTGTCCAGGCTGTAGGGGCCCAGCTGCGTGATGCCTCTGGTCTTGTTGCTCACTTCGTGGTAAAGGCCCACCCTGTCCAAGGGCAGGGCGGAAGGCTCCTGCCTGTAGCTGCAGACGGCGTCCACCCCCGTGTTGTCCCCTTGCCTCACTGGCCTGGAAAACATAGCGCCGTGCCTGAGCACCCCTCCCCTGTGCCGTCCCGCTTTCAGGCCAGGCCTTGGGGCACCCGCAGCCATCTCGGCAGAGGATCGCAAGCCCGGCACTGCCAGCCCGTGTGTGCGTGGTGGCCAGCCACTGCTCTCCTGCCTGCAGTAACACCCTGGGGCTGCTGAGGAAGCGCGGGGCCAGGCAGGGCTTTAGAGTCGTCTTGGGGCTGTGCCGTCACTGTCCCGAGCCGAGAGGGCAGGAGCGAGGGGAGGCCCTAAGGCAGGAGGGAATCAGGGAAAAGGTCCAGAGGGAATGGGGCATCAAGGAGACGGTCCAGAGGGAATGGGGCGTAAAGGAGAAGGTCTAGAGGGATTGGGGCATCAAGGAGAAGGTCCAGAGGGATTGGGGTATCAAGGAGAATGTCCAGAGGGATTGGGGCATAAAGGAGAAGGTGCTAAGGTAGGAGGGCATAAGGGAGAAGGTCCAGAGGGAATGGGGCATCAAGGAGAAGGTCCAGAGGGACTGGGGCATCAAGGAGAAGGTCCAGAGGGAATGGGGCATCAAGGAGATGGTCTTAAGGCAGGAGGGAATCAAAGAGAAGGTCCTAAGGCAGGAGGGTATCAGGGAGAATGTCCAGAGGGAATGGGGCATCAAGGACATAGTCTTAAGGCAGGAGGGAATCAGGGAGAAGGTCCAGAGGGAATGGGGCATCAAGGAGATGGTCTTAAGGCAAGAGGGCATCAAGGAGAAGGTCCAGAGGGAATGGGGCATCAAGGAGATGGTCTTAAGGCAGGACGGAATCAAAGAGAAGGTCCTAAGGCAGGAGGGTATCAGGGAGAATGTCCAGAGGGAATGGGGCATCAAGGACATAGTCTTAAGGCAGGAGGGAATCAGGGAGAAGGTCCAGAGGGAATGGGGCATCAAGGAGATGGTCTTAAGGCAAGAGGGCATCAAGGAGAAGGTCCAGAGGGAATGGGGCATCAAGGAGATGGTCTTAAGGCAGGACGGAATCAAAGAGAAGGTCCTAAGGCAGGAGGGTATCAGGGAGAATGTCCAGAGGGAATGGGGCATCAAGGACATAGTCTTAAGGCAGGAGGGAATCAGGGAGAAGGTCCAGAGGGAATGGGGCATCAAGGAGATGGTCTTAAGGCAAGAGGGCATCAAGGAGAAGGTCCAGAGGGAATGGGGCATCAAGGAGATAGTCTTAACGCAGGGGGGAATCAGGGAGAAAGTCCTAAGGCAGGAGAGCATCATGGAGAAGGTGCTAAGGAAGGAGGGCATCAAGGAGAAGGTGCTAAGGAAGGAGGGCAGGAGGGAGAAGGTCCTGCCTCTGTAGGCTAGGTGGCCACCTAGTGTGATGGGCCCCCTGATCTGCTTGTGGCACCTGGAAAGGGAGACTCACGCGCAACCCATACCTGAAGGCTGTGGTTTCACATCCAAGGAAAGCGGGGCCAATGCTGCTTTCCTTCAGAAGGCGGTCCAGCTGCCGAGGAGAGAGGTTTCACAGTTAAGTCCTGGCCATCCCCGTGCGCTCCCACCAAGTTTATGGGGCCAGCGGGGGCACTGCCATGGCCCTGTGGTGGGCCACATACCATGGTAGTTAGGACCCTCCTCGTAGTGCTGAACTTTGCCGAGTCAGGATTTTCCAGGTCGGAGTTGTAGGGGAGATTGGTGATGGTGAAGTTGATGGTGAAATGCTGGAGGGGTCCAGGTGTGGTTGGTGGCTGGCTGGGAGCTGCAAGAAGCACAGATGGGGAGTGAGGAGGTGCAAGAGCCAGGGTGTGAAGGCTCGGGGTGGAGAAACGCAGAGGTCTTGTGCCAGCCACCCCTCCTTGGAGGCCCTGGTCGCAATGGGGAAGGCTTTCAGGCTGCCCGCTTCTCGCAGGGAGCACGAGCCCTGTCCCCCAGCAAGCTGTGCCCAGGAGAAGACCCCCGCAAGGCACTTGCTGCCTTCTGAGCACAGCCTGCTCCTGCAAGGTACTCACCGGGCAGGACTGGCTGTTCGTTGTAACCTGGGAAGAGAGAGAAAGAGAGAGGGGTGATGAGCTGGAGGTGGGGACAGGGAGGGAGCAGGGCTGGGGAAGGCTGCCAGGGGAGAGCAGAGGAGGCAGAGAGAGGAGCATGGGTCACCGTTGACGTAGAGGCTGTCCTTGTCCAGGCTGTAGGGGCCCAGCTGCGTGATGCCTCTGGTCTTGTTGCTCACTTCGTGGTAAAGGCCCACCCTGTCCAAGGGCAGGGCGGAAGGCTCCTGCCTGTAGCTGCAGACGGCGTCCACCCCCGTGTTGTCCCCTTGCCTCACTGGCCTGGAAAACATAGCGCCGTGCCTGAGCACCCCTCCCCTGTGCCGTCCCGCTTTCAGGCCAGGCCTTGGGGCACCCGCAGCCATCTCGGCAGAGGATCGCAAGCCCGGCACTGCCAGCCCGTGTGTGCGTGGTGGCCGGCCACTGCTCTCCTGCCTGCAGTAACACCCTGGGGGTGCTGAGGAACCGCGGGGCCAGGCAGGGCTTTAGAGTCGTCTTGGGGCTGTGCCGTCACTGTCCCGAGCCGAGAGGGCAGGAGCGAGGGGAGGCCCTAAGGCAGGAGGGAATCAGGGAAAAGGTCCAGAGGGAAAGGGGCATCAAGGAGAAGGTGCTAAGGCAGGAGGGGATCAGGGAGGAGGTCTAGAGGTAATGGGGCATCAAGGAGAAGGTCCAGAGGGATTGGGGCATCAAGGAGAAGGTCCGGAGGGATTGGGGCATCAAGGAGACGGTCCAGAGGGAATGGGGCATCAAGGAGAAGGTCCGGAGGGATTGGGGCATCGAGGAGAAGGTCCAGAGGGATTGGGGCATCAAGGAGAAGGTCTAGAGGGATTGGGGCATCAAGGAGAAGGTCTAGAGGGAATGGGGCATAAAGGAGAAGGTGCTAAGGTAGGAGGGCACAAGGGAGAAGGTCCAGAGGGAATGGGGCATCAAGGAGAAGGTGTTAAGGCAGGAGGGTATCAGGGAGAATGTGCAGAGGGAATGGGGCATCAAGGAGAAGGTCCAGAGGGATTGGGGCATCAAGGAGAAGGTCCAGAGGGATTGGGGCATCAAGAATCATAGAATCATAGAATTGTTGAGGTTGGAAGGGACCTTTAAGATCATCGAGTCCAACCTTTAGCCTACCCTGACAAGAGCCACTTCTAAACCATGTCCCTCAGTGCCCCATCTACCCTTTTTTTAAACACCTCCAGAGATGGTGAATCCACCACCTCCCTGGGCAGCCTATTCCAATGTTTAATAACCCTTTCAGTGAAAAAATGTCTCCTAATATCTAATCTAAACCTCCCCTGACGTAACTTGAACCCGTTTCCCCTCGTCCTATCACTTGTCACCAGGGAGAAGAGGTCAGCCCCCATCTCTCTACAACCTCCTTTCAGGTAGTTGTAGAGGGTGATAAGGTCTCCCCTCAGCCTCCTCTTCTCCAGGCTAAACAACCCCAGCTCCCTCAGTTGTTCCTCATAAGGTTTGTCCTCCAGGCCCCTCAACAGCTTTGTAGCCCTAAAGGCTTTTGTAGCCCTAAAGGAGATGGTCTTAAGGCAGGAGGGTATCAGGGAGAATATCCAGAGGGAATGGGGCATCAAGGAGATAGTCTTAAGGCAGGAGCACATCAGGGAGAAGGTCCTACGGCAAGAGGGCATCAAGGAGAAGGTCCAGAGGGAATGGGGCATCAAGGAGAATGTCCAGAGGGAATGGGGCATCAAGGAGATAGTCTTAACGCAGGAGGGAATCAGGGAGAAAGTCCTAAGGCAGGAGAGCATCATGGAGAAGGTGCTAAGGAAGGAGGGCAGGAGGGAGAAGGTCCTGCCTCTGTAGGCTAGGTGGCCACCTAGTGTGATGGGCCCCCTGATCTGCTTGTGGCACCTGCAACGGGAGACTCACGCGCAACCCATACCTGAAGGCTGTGGTTTCACATCCAAGGAAAGCGGGGCCAATGCTGCTTTCCTTCAGAAGGCGGTCCAGCTGCCGAGGAGAGAGGTTTCACAGTTAAGTCCTGGCCATCCCCGTGCGCTCCCACCAAGTTTATGGGGCCAGCGGGGGCACTGCCATGGCCCTGTGGTGGGCCACATACCATGGTAGTTAGGACCCTCCTCGTAGTGCTGAACTTTGCCGAGTCAGGATTTTCCAGGTCGGAGTTGTAGGGGAGATTGGTGATGGTGAAGTTGATGGTGAAATGCTGGAGGGGTCCAGGTGTGGTTGGTGGGTGGCTGGGAGCTGCAAGAAGCACAGATGGGGAGTGAGGAGGTGCAAGAGCCAGGGTGTGAAGGCTCGGGGTGGAGAAAAGCAGAGGTCTTGTGCCAGCCACCCCTCCTTGGAGGCCCTGGTCGCAACGGGGAAGGCTTTCAGGCTGCCCGCTTCTCGCAGGGAGCACGAGCCCTGTCCCCCAGCAAGCTGTGCCCAGGAGAAGACCCCCGCAAGGCACTTGCTGCCTTCTGAGCACAGCCTGCTCCTGCAAGGTACTCACCGGGCAGGACTGGCTGTTCGTTGTAACCTGGGAAGAGAGAGAAAGAGAGAGGGGTGATGAGCTGGAGGTGGGGACAGGGAGGGAGCAGGGCTGGGGAAGGCTGCCAGGGGAGAGCAGAGGAGGCAGAGAGAGGAGCATGGGTCACCGTTGACGTAGAGGCTGTCCTTGTCCAGGCTGTAGGGGCCCAGCTGCGTGATGCCTCTGGTCTTGTTGCTCACTTCGTGGTAAAGGCCCACCCTGTCCAAGGGCAGGGCGGAAGGCTCCTGCCTGTAGCTGCAGACGGCGTCCACCCCCGTGTTGTCCCCTTGCCTCACTGGCCTGGAAAACATAGCGCCGTGCCTGAGCACCCCTCCCCTGTGCCGTCCCGCTTTCAGGCCAGGCCTTGGGGCACCCGCAGCCATCTCGGCAGAGGATCGCAAGCCCGGCACTGCCAGCCCGTGTGTGCGTGGTGGCCGGCCACTGCTCTCCTGCCTGCAGTAACACCCTGGGGGTGCTGAGGAAGCGCGGGGCCAGGCAGGGCTTTAGAGTCGTCTTGGGGCTGTGCCGTCACTGTCCCGAGGCGAGAGGGCAGGAGCGAGGGGAGGCCCTAAGGCAGGAGGGGATCAGGGAAAAGGGCCAGAGGTAATGGGGCATCAAGCAGAAGGTCCAGAGGGAATGGGGCATCAAGGAGATGGTCCTAAGGCAGGAGGACATCAGGGAGAAGGTGCTAAGGAAGGAGGGCAGGAGGGAGAAGGTCCTGCCTCCGTAGGCTAGGTGGCCACCTAGTGTGATGGGCCCCCTGATCTGCTTGTGGCACCTGGAAAGGGAGACTCACGCGCAACCCATACCTGAAGGCTGTGGTTTCACATCCAAGGAAAGCGGGGCCAATGCTGCTTTCCTTCAGAAGGCGGTCCAGCTGCCGAGGAGAGAGGTTTCACAGTTAAGTCCTGGCCATCCCCGTGCGCTCCCACCAAGTTTATGGGGCCAGCGGGGGCACTGCCATGGCCCTGTGGTGGGCCACTTACCATGGTAGTTAGGACCCTCCTCGTAGTGCTGAACTTTGCCGAGTCAGGATTTTCCAGGTCGGAGTTGTAGGGGAGATTGGTGATGGTGAAGTTGATGGTGAAATGCTGGAGGGGTCCAGGTGTGGTTGGTGGCTGGCTGGGAGCTGCAAGAAGCACAGATGGGGAGTGAGGAGGTGCAAGAGCCAGGGTGTGAAGGCTCGGGGTGGAGAAACGCAGAGGTCTTGTGCCAGCCACCCCTCCTTGGAGGCCCTGGTCGCAATGGGGAAGGCTTTCAGGCTGCCCGCTTCTCGCAGGGAGCACGAGCCCTGTCCCCCAGCAAGCTGTGCCCAGGAGAAGACCCCCGCAAGGCACTTGCTGCCTTCTGAGCACAGCCTGCTCCTGCAAGGTACTCACCGGGCAGGACTGGCTGTTCGTTGTAACCTGGGAAGAGAGAGAAAGAGAGAGGGGTGATGAGCTGGAGGTGGGGACAGGGAGGGAGCAGGGCTGGGGAAGGCTGCCAGGGGAGAGCAGAGGAGGCAGAGAGAGGAGCATGGGTCACCGTTGACGTAGAGGCTGTCCTTGTCCAGGCTGTAGGGGCCCAGCTGCGTGATGCCTCTGGTCTTGTTGCTCACTTCGTGGTAAAGGCCCACCCTGTCCAAGGGCAGGGCGGAAGGCTCCTGCCTGTAGCTGCAGACGGCGTCCACCCCCGTGTTGTCCCCTTGCCTCACTGGCCTGGAAAACACAGCGCCGTGCCTGAGCACCCCTCCCCTGTGCCGTCTCGCTTTCAGGCCAAGCCTTGGGGCACCCGCAGCCATCTCGGCAGAGGATCGCAAGCCCGGCACTGCCAGCCCATGTGGGCGTGGTAGCCGGCCACTGCTCTCCTGCCTGCAGTAACACCCTGGGGGTGCTGAGGAGGCACGGGGCCAGGCAGGGCTTTAGAGTCGTCTTGGGGCTGTGCCGTCACTGTCCCGAGCCGAGAGGGCAGGAGCGAGGGGAGGCCCTAAGGCAGGAGGGAATCAGGGAAAAGGTCCAGAGGGAATGGGGCATCAAGGAGACGGTCCAGAGGGAATGGGGCGTAAAGGAGAAGGTCTAGAGGGATTGGGGCATCAAGGAGAAGGTCCAGAGGGATTGGGGTATCAAGGAGAATGTCCAGAGGGATTGGGGCATAAAGGAGAAGGTGCTAAGGTAGGAGGGCATAAGGGAGAAGGTCCAGAGGGAATGGGGCATCAAGGAGAAGGTCCAGAGGGACTGGGGCATCAAGGAGAAGGTCCAGAGGGAATGGGGCATCAAGGAGATGGTCTTAAGGCAGGAGGGAATCAAAGAGAAGGTCCTAAGGCAGGAGGGTATCAGGGAGAATGTCCAGAGGGAATGGGGCATCAAGGACATAGTCTTAAGGCAGGAGGGAATCAGGGAGAAGGTCCAGAGGGAATGGGGCATCAAGGAGATGGTCTTAAGGCAAGAGGGCATCAAGGAGAAGGTCCAGAGGGAATGGGGCATCAAGGAGATGGTCTTAAGGCAGGACGGAATCAAAGAGAAGGTCCTAAGGCAGGAGGGTATCAGGGAGAATGTCCAGAGGGAATGGGGCATCAAGGACATAGTCTTAAGGCAGGAGGGAATCAGGGAGAAGGTCCAGAGGGAATGGGGCATCAAGGAGATGGTCTTAAGGCAAGAGGGCATCAAGGAGAAGGTCCAGAGGGAATGGGGCATCAAGGAGATGGTCTTAAGGCAGGACGGAATCAAAGAGAAGGTCCTAAGGCAGGAGGGTATCAGGGAGAATGTCCAGAGGGAATGGGGCATCAAGGACATAGTCTTAAGGCAGGAGGGAATCAGGGAGAAGGTCCAGAGGGAATGGGGCATCAAGGAGATGGTCTTAAGGCAAGAGGGCATCAAGGAGAAGGTCCAGAGGGAATGGGGCATCAAGGAGATAGTCTTAACGCAGGAGGGAATCAGGGAGAAAGTCCTAAGGCAGGAGAGCATCATGGAGAAGGTGCTAAGAAAGGAGGGCATCAAGGAGAAGGTGCTAAGGAAGGAGGGCAGGAGGGAGAAGGTCCTGCCTCTGTAGGCTAGGTGGCCACCTAGTGTGATGGGCCCCCTGATCTGCTTGTGGCACCTGGAAAGGGAGACTCACGCGCAACCCATACCTGAAGGCTGTGGTTTCACATCCAAGGAAAGCGGGGCCAATGCTGCTTTCCTTCAGAAGGCGGTCCAGCTGCCGAGGAGAGAGGTTTCACAGTTAAGTCCTGGCCATCCCCGTGCGCTCCCACCAAGTTTATGGGGCCAGCGGGGGCACTGCCATGGCCCTGTGGTGGGCCACATACCATGGTAGTTAGGACCCTCCTCGTAGTGCTGAACTTTGCCGAGTCAGGATTTTCCAGGTCGGAGTTGTAGGGGAGATTGGTGATGGTGAAGTTGATGGTGAAATGCTGGAGGGGTCCAGGTGTGGTTGGTGGCTGGCTGGGAGCTGCAAGAAGCACAGATGGGGAGTGAGGAGGTGCAAGAGCCAGGGTGTGAAGGCTCGGGGTGGAGAAACGCAGAGGTCTTGTGCCAGCCACCCCTCCTTGGAGGCCCTGGTCGCAATGGGGAAGGCTGTCAGGCTGCCCGCTTCTCGCAGGGAGCACGAGCCCTGTCCCCCAGCAAGCTGTGCCCAGGAGAAGACCCCCGCAAGGCACTTGCTGCCTTCTGAGCACAGCCTGCTCCTGCAAGGTACTCACCGGGCAGGACTGGCTGTTCGTTGTAACCTGGGAAGAGAGAGAAAGAGAGAATGGTGATGAGCTGGAGGTGGGGACAGGGAGGGAGCAGGGCTGGGGAAGGCTGCCAGGGGAGAGCAGAGGAGGCAGAGAGAGGAGCATGGGTCACCGTTGACGTAGAGGCTGTCCTTGTCCAGGCTGTAGGGGCCCAGCTGCGTGATGCCTCTGGTCTTGTTGCTCACTTCGTGGTAAAGGCCCACCCTGTCCAAGGGCAGGGCGGAAGGCTCCTGCCTGTAGCTGCAGACGGCGTCCACCCCCGTGTTGTCCCCTTGCCTCACTGGCCTGGAAAACATAGCGCCGTGCCTGAGCACCCCTCCCCTGTGCCGTCCCGCTTTCAGGCCAGGCCTTGGGGCACCCGCAGCCATCTCGGCAGAGGATCGCAAGCCCGGCACTGCCAGCCCGTGTGTGCGTGGTGGCCGGCCACTGCTCTCCTGCCTGCAGTAATGCCCTGGGGGTGCTGAGGAACCGCGGGGCCAGGCAGGGCTTTAGAGTCGTCTTGGGGCTGTGCTGTCACTTTCCCGAGGCGAGAGGGCAAGAGCGAGGGGAGGCCCTAAGGCAGGAGGGGTTCAGGGAAAAGGTCCAGAGGGAAAGGGGCATCAAGGAGAAGGTGCTAAGGCAGGAGGGGATCAGGGAGGAGGTCTAGAGGTAATGGGGCATCAAGGAGAAGGTCCAGAGGGATTGGGGCATCAAGGAGAAGGTCCGGAGGGATTGGGGCATCGAGGAGAAGGTCCAGAGGGAATGGGGCATCAAGGAGAAGGTCCAGAGGGAATGGGGCATCAAGGAGAAGGTGCTAAGGTAGGAGGGCACAAGGGAGAAGGTCCAGAGGGATTGGGGCATCAAGGAGAAGGTCCAGAGGGATTGGGGCATCAAGGAGTAGGTCCAGACGGAATGGGGCATCAAGGAGATGGTCTTAAGGCAGGAGGGAATCAAAGAGAAGGTCGTAAGGCAGGAGGGTATCAGGGAGAATGTCCAGAGGGAATGGGGCATCAAGGACATAGTCTTAAGGCAGGAGGGAATCAGGGAGAAGGTCCAGAGGGAATGGGGCATCAAGGAGATGGTCTAAAGGCAAGAGGGCATCAAGGAGAAGGTCCAGAGGGAATGGGGCATCAAGGAGATGGTCTTAAGGCAGGAGGGAATCAGGGAGAAGGTGCTAAGGAAGGAGGGCAGGAGGGAGAAGGTCCTGCCTCCGTAGGCTAGGTGGCCACCTAGTGTGATGGGCCCCCTGATCTGCTTGTGGCACCTGGAAAGGGAGACTCACGCGCAACCCATACCTGAAGGCTGTGGTTTCACATCCAAGGAAAGCGGGGCCAATGCTGCTTTCCTTCAGAAGGCGGTCCAGCTGCCGAGGAGAGAGGTTTCACAGTTAAGTCCTGGCCATCCCCGTGCGCTCCCACCAAGTTTATGGGGCCAGCGGGGGCACTGCCATGGCCCTGTGGTGGGCCACATACCATGGTAGTTAGGACCCTCCTCGTAGTGCTGAACTTTGCCGAGTCAGGATTTTCCAGGTCGGAGTTGTAGGGGAGATTGGTGATGGTGAAGTTGATGGTGAAATGCTGGAGGGGTCCAGGTGTGGTTGGTGGCTGGCTGGGAGCTGCAAGAAGCACAGATGGGGAGTGAGGAGGTGCAAGAGCCAGGGTGTGAAGGCTCGGGGTGGAGAAACGCAGAGGTCTTGTGCCAGCCACCCCTCCTTGGAGGCCCTGGTCACAATGGGGAAGGCTTTCAGGCTGCCCGCTTCTCGCAGGGAGCACGAGCCCTGTCCCCCAGCAAGCTGTGCCCAGGAGAAGACCCCCGCAAGGCACTTGCTGCCTTCTGAGCACAGCCTGCTCCTGCAAGGTACTCACCGGGCAGGACTGGCTGTTCGTTGTAACCTGGGAAGAGAGAGAAAGAGAGAGGGGTGATGAGCTGGAGGTGGGGACAGGGAGGGAGCAGGGCTGGGGAAGGCTGCCAGGGGAGAGCAGAGGAGGCAGAGAGAGGAGCATGGGTCACCGTTGACGTAGAGGCTGTCCTTGTCCAGGCTGTAGGGGCCCAGCTGCGTGATGCCTCTGGTCTTGTTGCTCACTTCGTGGTAAAGGCCCACCCTGTCCAAGGGCAGGGCGGAAGGCTCCTGCCTGTAGCTGCAGACGGCGTCCACCCCCGTGTTGTCCCCTTGCCTCACTGGCCTGGAAAACATAGTGCCGTGCCTGAGCACCCCTCCCCTGTGCCGTCCCGCTTTCAGGCCAGGCCTTGGGGCACCCGCAGCCATCTCGGCAGAGGATCGCAAGCCCAGCACTGCCAGCCCGTGTGTGCGTGGTGGCCGGCCACTGCTCTCCTGCCTGCAGTAACGCCCTGGGGGTGCTGAGGAAGCGCGGGGCCAGGCAGGGCTTTAGAGTCGTCTTGGGGCTGTGCCGTCACTGTCCCGAGGCGAGAGGGCAGGAGCGAGGGGAGGCCCTAAGGCAGGAGGGGTTCAGGGAAAAGGTCCAGAGGGAAAGGGGCATCAAGGAGAAGGTGCTAAGGCAGGAGGGGATCAGGGAGGAGGTCTAGAGGTAATGGGGCATCAAGGAGAAGGTCCAGAGGGATTGGGGCATCAAGGAGAAGGTCCGGAGGGATTGGGGCATCGAGGAGAAGGTCCAGAGGGAATGGGGCATCAAGGAGAAGGTGCTAAGGTAGGAGGGCACAAGGGAGAAGGTCCAGAGGGATTGGGGCATCAAGGAGAAGGTCCAGAGGGATTGGGGCATCAAGGAGTAGGTCCAGACGGAATGGGGCATCAAGGAGATGGTCTTAAGGCAGGAGGGAATCAAAGAGAAGGTCGTAAGGCAGGAGGGTATCAGGGAGAATGTCCAGAGGGAATGGGGCATCAAGGACATAGTCTTAAGGCAGGAGGGAATCAGGGAGAAGGTCCAGAGGGAATGGGGCATCAAGGAGATGGTCTAAAGGCAAGAGGGCATCAAGGAGAAGGTCCAGAGGGAATGGGGCATCAAGGAGATGGTCTTAAGGCAGGAGGGAATCAGGGAGAAGGTGCTAAGGAAGGAGGGCAGGAGGGAGAAGGTCCTGCCTCCGTAGGCTAGGTGGCCACCTAGTGTGATGGGCCCCCTGATCTGCTTGTGGCACCTGGAAAGGGAGACTCACGCGCAACCCATACCTGAAGGCTGTGGTTTCACATCCAAGGAAAGCGGGGCCAATGCTGCTTTCCTTCAGAAGGCGGTCCAGCTGCCGAGGAGAGAGGTTTCACAGTTAAGTCCTGGCCATCCCCGTGCGCTCCCACCAAGTTTATGGGGCCAGCGGGGGCACTGCCATGGCCCTGTGGTGGGCCACATACCATGGTAGTTAGGACCCTCCTCGTAGTGCTGAACTTTGCCGAGTCAGGATTTTCCAGGTCGGAGTTGTAGGGGAGATTGGTGATGGTGAAGTTGATGGTGAAATGCTGGAGGGGTCCAGGTGTGGTTGGTGGCTGGCTGGGAGCTGCAAGAAGCACAGATGGGGAGTGAGGAGGTGCAAGAGCCAGGGTGTGAAGGCTCGGGGTGGAGAAACGCAGAGGTCTTGTGCCAGCCACCCCTCCTTGGAGGCCCTGGTCGCAATGGGGAAGGCTTTCAGGCTGCCCGCTTCTCGCAGGGAGCACGAGCCCTGTCCCCCAGCAAGCTGTGCCCAGGAGAAGACCCCCGCAAGGCACTTGCTGCCTTCTGAGCACAGCCTGCTCCTGCAAGGTACTCACCGGGCAGGACTGGCTGTTCGTTGTAACCTGGGAAGAGAGAGAAAGAGAGAGGGGTGATGAGCTGGAGGTGGGGACAGGGAGGGAGCAGGGCTGGGGAAGGCTGCCAGGGGAGAGCAGAGGAGGCAGAGAGAGGAGCATGGGTCACCGTTGACGTAGAGGCTGTCCTTGTCCAGGCTGTAGGGGCCCAGCTGCGTGATGCCTCTGGTCTTGTTGCTCACTTCGTGGTAAAGGCCCACCCTGTCCAAGGGCAGGGCGGAAGGCTCCTGCCTGTAGCTGCAGACGGCGTCCACCCCCGTGTTGTCCCCTTGCCTCACTGGCCTGGAAAACATAGCGCCGTGCCTGAGCACCCCTCCCCTGTGCCGTCCCGCTTTCAGGCCAGGCCTTGGGGCACCCGCAGCCATCTCGGCAGAGGATCGCAAGCCCGGCACTGCCAGCCCGTGTGTGCGTGGTGGCCGGCCACTGCTCTCCTGCCTGCAGTAACGCCCTGGGGGTGCTGAGGAAGCGCGGGGCCAGGCAGGGCTTTAGAGTCATCTTGGGGCTGTGCCGTCACTGTCCCGAGGCGAGAGGGCAGGAGCGAGGGGAGGCCCTAAGGCAGGAGGGGATCAGGGAAAAGGCCAGAGGTAATGGGGCATCAAGCAGAAGGTCCAGAGGGAATGGGACATCAAGGAGAATGTCCTAGGGCGGGAGGGCATCAGGGAGAAGGTCCAGAGGGATTGGGGCATAAAGGAGAAGGTGCTAAGGCAGGAGGGTATCATGGAGAATGTCCAGAGGGATTGGGGCATCAAGGAGCAGGTTCAGAGGGAATGGGGTATCAAGGAGAAAGTCCAGAGGGATTGGGGCATAAAGGAGAAGGTCCAGAGGGAATGGGGCATCAAGGAGATGGTCTAGATGGAATGGCGCATCAAGGAGAAGGTGCTAATGCAGGAGGGCATCAAGGAGAAGGTGCTAAGGAAGGAGGGCAGGAGGGAGAAGGTCCTGCCTCCGTAGGCTAGATGGCCACCTAGTGTGATGGGCCCCCTGATCTGCTTGTGGCACCTGGAAAGGGAGACTCACGCGCAACCCATACCTGAAGGCTGTGGTTTCACATCCAAGGAAAGCGGGGCCAATGCTGCTTTCCTTCAGAAGGCGGTCCAGCTGCCGAGGAGAGAGGTTTCACATTTAAGTCCTGGCCATCCCCGTGCGCTCCCACCAAGTTTATGGGGCCAGCGGGGGCACTGCCATGGCCCTGTGGTGGGCTGCTTACCAAGGTGGCCATGACCCTCCTCGTAGTGCTGAACTTTGCCGAGTCAGGATTTTCCAGGTCGGAGTTGTAGGGGAGATTGGTGATGGTGAAGTTGATGGTGAAATGCTGGAGGGGTCCAGGTGTGGTTGGTGGCTGGCTGGGAGCTGCAAGAAGCACAGATGGGGAGTGAGGAGGTGCAAGAGCCAGGGTGTGAAGGCTCGGGGTGGAGAAACGCAGAGGTCTTGTGCCAGCCACCCCTCCTTGGAGGCCCTGGTCGCAATGGGGAAGGCTTTCAGGCTGCCCGCTTCTCGCAGGGAGCACGAGCCCTGTCCCCCAGCAAGCTGTGCCCAGGAGAAGCCCCCCGCAAGGCACTTGCTGCCTTCTGAGCACAGCCTGCTCCTGCAAGGTACTCACCGGGCAGGACTGGCTGTTCGTTGTAACCTGGGAAGAGAGAGAAAGAGAGGGGGTGATGAGCTGGAGGTGGGGACAGGGAGGGAGCAGGGCTGGGGAAGGCTGCCAGGGGAGAGCAGAGGAGGCAGAGAGAGGAGCATGGGTCACCGTTGACGTAGAGGCTGTCCTTGTCCAGGCTGTAGGGGCCCAGCTGCGTGATGCCTCTGGTCTTGTTGCTCACTTCGTGGTAAAGGCCCACCCTGTCCAAGGGCAGGGCGGAAGGCTCCTGCCTGTAGCTGCAGACGGCGTCCACCCCCGTGTTGTCCCCTTGCCCCACTGGCCTGGAAAACATAGCGCCGTGCCTGAGCACCCCTCCCCTGTGCCGTCCCGCTTTCAGGCCAGGCCTTGGGGCACCCGCAGCCATCTCGGCAGAGGATCGCAAGCCCGGCACTGCCAGCCCGTGTGTGCGTGGTGGCCGGCCACTGCTCTCCTGCCTGCAGTAACGCCCTGGGGGTGCTGAGGAAGCGCGGGGCCAGGCAGGGCTTTAGAGTCGTCTTGGGGCTGTGCCGTCACTGTCCCGAGGCGAGAGGGCAGGAGCGAGGGGAGGCCCTAAGGCAGGAGGGGATCAGGGAAAAGGTCCAGAGGGAAAGGGGCATCAAGGAGAAGGTGCTAAGGCAGGAGGGGATCAGGGAGGAGGTCTAGAGGTAATGGGGCATCAAGGAGAAGGTCCAGAGGGATTGGGGCATCAAGGAGAAGGTCCGGAGGGATTGGGGCATCGAGGAGAAGGTCCAGAGGGAATGGGGCATCAAGGAGAAGGTGCTAAGGTAGGAGGGCACAAGGGAGAAGGTCCAGAGGGATTGGGGCATCAAGGAGAAGGTCCAGAGGGATTGGGGCATGAAGGAGTAGGTCCAGACGGAATGGGGCATCAAGGAGATGGTCTTAAGGCAGGAGGGAATCAAAGAGAAGGTCGTAAGGCAGGAGGGTATCAGGGAGAATGTCCAGAGGGAATGGGGCATCAAGGACATAGTCTTAAGGCAGGAGGGAATCAGGGAGAAGGTCCAGAGGGAATGGGGCATCAAGGAGATGGTCTAAAGGCAAGAGGGCATCAAGGAGAAGGTCCAGAGGGAATGGGGCATCAAGGAGATGGTCTTAAGGCAGGAGGGAATCAGGGAGAAGGTGCTAAGGAAGGAGGGCAGGAGGGAGAAGGTCCTGCCTCCGTAGGCTAGGTGGCCACCTAGTGTGATGGGCCCCCTGATCTGCTTGTGGCACCTGGAAAGGGAGACTCACGCGCAACCCATACCTGAAGGCTGTGGTTTCACATCCAAGGAAAGCGGGGCCAATGCTGCTTTCCTTCAGAAGGCGGTCCAGCTGCCGAGGAGAGAGGTTTCACAGTTAAGTCCTGGCCATCCCCGTGCGCTCCCACCAAGTTTATGGGGCCAGCGGGGGCACTGCCATGGCCCTGTGGTGGGCCACATACCATGGTAGTTAGGACCCTCCTCGTAGTGCTGAACTTTGCCGAGTCAGGATTTTCCAGGTCGGAGTTGTAGGGGAGATTGGTGATGGTGAAGTTGATGGTGAAATGCTGGAGGGGTCCAGGTGTGGTTGGTGGCTGGCTGGGAGCTGCAAGAAGCACAGATGGGGAGTGAGGAGGTGCAAGAGCCAGGGTGTGAAGGCTCGGGGTGGAGAAACGCAGAGGTCTTGTGCCAGCCACCCCTCCTTGGAGGCCCTGGTCGCAACGGGGAAGGCTTTCAGGCTGCCCGCTTCTCGCAGGGAGCACGAGCCCTGTCCCCCAGCAAGCTGTGCCCAGGAGAAGCCCCCCGCAAGGCACTTGCTGCCTTCTGAGCACAGCCTGCTCCTGCAAGGTACTCACCGGGCAGGACTGGCTGTTCGTTGTAACCTGGGAAGAGAGAGAAAGAGAGAGGGGTGATGAGCTGGAGGTGGGGACAGGGAGGGAGCAGGGCTGGGGAAGGCTGCCAGGGGAGAGCAGAGGAGGCAGAGAGAGGAGCATGGGTCACCGTTGACGTAGAGGCTGTCCTTGTCCAGGCTGTAGGGGCCCAGCTGCGTGATGCCTCTGGTCTTGTTGCTCACTTCGTGGTAAAGGCCCACCCTGTCCAAGGGCAGGGCGGAAGGCTCCTGCCTGTAGCTGCAGACGGCGTCCACCCCCGTGTTGTCCCCTTGCCCCACTGGCCTGGAAAACATAGCGCCGTGCCTGAGCACCCCTCCCCTGTGCCGTCCCGCTTTCAGGCCAGGCCTTGGGGCACCCGCAGCCATCTCGGCAGAGGATCGCAAGCCCAGCACTGCCAGCCCGTGTGTGCGTGGTGGCCGGCCACTGCTCTCCTGCCTGCAGTAACACCCTGGGGATGCTGAGGAAGCGCGGGGCCAGGCAGGGCTTTAGAGTCGTCTTGGGGCTGTGCCGTCACTGTCCCGAGGCGAGAGGGCAGGAGCGAGGGGAGGCCCTAAGGCAGGAGGGGATCAGGGAAAAGGGCCAGAGGTAATGGGGCATCAAGCAGAAGGTCCAGAGGGAATGGGGCATCAAGGAGAATGTCCTAAGGCGGGAGGGCATCAGGGAGAAGGTGCAGAGGGAATGGGGCATCAAGGAGAAGGCCCAGAGGGAATGGGGCATCAAGGAGATGGTCCTAAGTCAGGAGGACATCAGGGAGAAGGTGCTAAGGAAGGAGGGCAGGAGGGAGAAGGTCCTGCCTCCGTAGGCTAGGTGGCCACCTAGTGTGATGGGCCCCCTGATCTGCTTTTGGCACCTGGAAAGGGAGACTCACGCGCAACCCATACCTGAAGGCTGTGGTTTCACATCCAAGGAAAGCGGGGCCAATGCTGCTTTCCTTCAGAAGGCGGTCCAGCTGCCGAGGAGAGAGGTTTCACAGTTAAGTCCTGGCCATCCCCGTGCGCTCCCACCAAGTTTATGGGGCCAGCGGGGGCACTGCCATGGCCCTGTGGTGGGCCACATACCATGGTAGTTAGGACCCTCCTCGTAGTGCTGAACTTTGCCGAGTCAGGATTTTCCAGGTCGGAGTTGTAGGGGAGATTGGTGATGGTGAAGTTGATGGTGAAATGCTGGAGGGGTCCAGGTGTGGTTGGTGGCTGGCTGGGAGCTGCAAGAAGCACAGATGGGGAGTGAGGAGGTGCAAGAGCCAGGGTGTGAAGGCTCGGGGTGGAGAAACGCAGAGGTCTTGTGCCAGCCACCCCTCCTTGGAGGCCCTGGTCACAATGGGGAAGGCTTTCAGGCTGCCCGCTTCTCGCAGGGAGCACGAGCCCTGTCCCCCAGCAAGCTGTGCCCAGGAGAAGACCCCCGCAAGGCACTTGCTGCCTTCTGAGCACAGCCTGCTCCTGCAAGGTACTCACTGGGCAGGACTGGCTGTTCGTTGTAACCTGGGAAGAGAGAGAAAGAGAGAGGGGTGATGAGCTGGAGGTGGGGACAGGGAGGGAGCAGGGCTGGGGAAGGCTGCCAGGGGAGAGCAGAGGAGGCAGAGAGAGGAGCATGGGTCACCGTTGACGTAGAGGCTGGCCTTGTCCAGGCTGTAGGGGCCCAGCTGCGTGATGCCTCTGGTCTTGTTGCTCACTTCATGGTAAAGGCCCACCCTGTCCAAGGGCAGGGCGGAAGGCTCCTGCCTGTAGCTGCAGACGGCGTCCACCCCCGTGTTGTCCCCTTGCCTCACTGGCCTGGAAAACATAGCGCCGTGCCTGAGCACCCCTCCCCTGTGCCGTCCCGCTTTCAGGCCAGGCCTTGGGGCACCCGCAGCCATCTCGGCAGAGGATCGCAAGCCCGGCACTGCCAGCCCGTGTGTGCGTGGTGGCCGGCCACTGCTCTCCTGCCTGCAGTAACGCCCTGGGGGTGCTGAGGAAGCGCGGGGCCAGGCAGGGCTTTAGAGTCATCTTGGGGCTGTGCCGTCACTGTCCCGAGGCGAGAGGGCAGGAGCGAGGGGAGGCCCTAAGGCAGGAGGGGATCAGGGAAAAGGCCAGAGGTAATGGGGCATCAAGCAGAAGGTCCAGAGGGAATGGGACATCAAGGAGAATGTCCTAGGGCGGGAGGGCATCAGGGAGAAGGTCCAGAGGGATTGGGGCATAAAGGAGAAGGTGCTAAGGCAGGAGGGTATCATGGAGAATGTCCAGAGGGATTGGGGCATCAAGGAGCAGGTTCAGAGGGAATGGGGTATCAAGGAGAAAGTCCAGAGGGATTGGGGCATAAAGGAGAAGGTCCAGAGGGAATGGGGCATCAAGGAGATGGTCTAGATGGAATGGCGCATCAAGGAGAAGGTGCTAATGCAGGAGGGCATCAAGGAGAAGGTGCTAAGGAAGGAGGGCAGGAGGGAGAAGGTCCTGCCTCCGTAGGCTAGATGGCCACCTAGTGTGATGGGCCCCCTGATCTGCTTGTGGCACCTGGAAAGGGAGACTCACGCGCAACCCATACCTGAAGGCTGTGGTTTCACATCCAAGGAAAGCGGGGCCAATGCTGCTTTCCTTCAGAAGGCGGTCCAGCTGCCGAGGAGAGAGGTTTCACAGTTAAGTCCTGGCCATCCCCGTGCGCTCCCACCAAGTTTATGGGGCCAGCGGGGGCACTGCCATGGCCCTGTGGTGGGCCACATACCATGGTAGTTAGGACCCTCCTCGTAGTGCTGAACTTTGCCGAGTCAGGATTTTCCAGGTCGGAGTTGTAGGGGAGATTGGTGATGGTGAAGTTGATGGTGAAATGCTGGAGGGGTCCAGGTGTGGTTGGTGGCTGGCTGGGAGCTGCAAGAAGCACAGATGGGGAGTGAGGAGGTGCAAGAGCCAGGGTGTGAAGGCTCGGGGTGGAGAAACGCAGAGGTCTTGTGCCAGCCACCCCTCCTTGGAGGCCCTGGTCGCAACGGGGAAGGCTTTCAGGCTGCCCGCTTCTCGCAGGGAGCACGAGCCCTGTCCCCCAGCAAGCTGTGCCCAGGAGAAGACCCCCGCAAGGCACTTGCTGCCTTCTGAGCACAGCCTGCTCCTGCAAGGTACTCACCGGGCAGGACTGGCTGTTCGTTGTAACCTGGGAAGAGAGAGAAAGAGAGAGGGGTGATGAGCTGGAGGTGGGGACAGGGAGGGAGCAGGGCTGGGGAAGGCTGCCAGGGGAGAGCAGAGGAGGCAGAGAGAGGAGCATGGGTCACCGTTGACGTAGAGGCTGTCCTTGTCCAGGCTGTAGGGGCCCAGCTGCGTGATGCCTCTGGTCTTGTTGCTCACTTCGTGGTAAAGGCCCACCCTGTCCAAGGGCAGGGCGGAAGGCTCCTGCCTGTAGCTGCAGACGGCGTCCACCCCCGTGTTGTCCCCTTGCCTCACTGGCCTGGAAAACATAGCGCCGTGCCTGAGCACCCCTCCCCTGTGCCGTCCCGCTTTCAGGCCAGGCCTTGGGGCACCCGCAGCCATCTCGGCAGAGGATCGCAAGCCCGGCACTGCCAGCCCGTGTGTGCGTGGTGGCCGGCCACTGCTCTCCTGCCTGCAGTAACGCCCTGGGGGTGCTGAGGAAGCGCGGGGCCAGGCAGGGCTTTAGAGTCATCTTGGGGCTGTGCCGTCACTGTCCCGAGGCGAGAAGGCAAGAGCGAGGGGAGGCCCTAAGGCAGGAGGGGATCAGGGAAAAGGTCCAGAGGGAATGGGACATCAGGGAGAAGGTCCAGAGGGAATGGGTCATCAAGGAGAAGGTGCTAAGGCAGGAGTGCATCAGGGAGAAGGTCCAGAGGGATTGGGGCATAAAGGAGAAGGTGCTAAGGCAGGAGGGTATCAGGGAGAATGTGCAGAGGGAATGGGACATCAAGGAGAAGGTCCAGAGGGATTGGGGCATCAAGGAGAAGGTGTTAAGGCAGGAGGGCATCAGGGAGAAGGTCCAGAGGGATTGGGGCATAAAGGAGAAGGTGCTAAGGCAGGAGGGTATCAGGGAGAATGTCCAGAGGGAATGGGTCATCAAGGAGAAGGTCCAGAGGGATTGGGGCATCAAGGAGAAGGTTCTAAGGCAGGAGGGCATCAGGGAGAAGGTCCAGAGGGAATGGGGCATCAAGGAGAAGGTCCATAGGGAATGGGGCATCAGGGAGAAGGTCCTAAGGCAGGAGGAGATCAGGGAGAAGGTCCAGAGGGATTGGGGCATGAAGGAGAAGGTGCTAAGGCAGGAGGGGATCAGGGAGAAGGTCCAGAGGGAATGGGACATCAGGGAGAAGGTCCAGAGGGAATGGGACATCAGGGAGAATGTCCAGAGGGAATGTGGCATCAGGGAGAAGGTCCTAAGGCAGGAGGGCATCAAGGAGAAGGTGCTAAGGAAGGAGGGCAGGAGGGAGAAGGTCCTGCCTCCGTAGGCTAGGTGGCCACCTAGTGTGATGGGCCCCCTGATCTGCTTGTGGCACCTGGAATGGGAGACTCACGCGCAACCCATACCTGAAGGCTGTGGTTTCACATCCAAGGAAAGCGGGGCCAATGCTGCTTTCCTTCAGAAGGCGGTCCAGCTGCCGAGGAGAGAGGTTTCACAGTTAAGTCCTGGCCATCCCCGTGCGCTCCCACCAAGTTTATGGGGCCAGCGGGGGCACTGCCATGGCCCTGTGGTGGGCTGCTTACCAAGGTGGCCATGACCCTCCTCGTAGTGCTGAACTTTGTCGAGTCAGGATTTTCCAGGTCGGAGTTGTAGGGGAGATTGGTGATGGTGAAGTTGATGGTGAAATGCTGGAGGGGTCCAGGTGTGGTTGGTGGGTGGCTGGGAGCTGCAAGAAGCACAGATGGGAAGTGAGGAGGTGCAAGAGCCAGGGAGTGAAGGCACGGTGTGGATAAACACTGAAGTCTCCTACCATCCTATGCTTTCGCCCTGTTCTGACTTATTTGATGTTGTGTAGCATCTTTTCTTAATCACAATTTTAATTTTGACTTTTCGCATTTTCAGAAATGATGTGATTGCTTTTTTTCATGTCATACATTTTAACAGCATGGGTATAATTTCACATTTATATAGTGAATTATGTATTTCTTTAACCTTGATCTTGATTGTCCTTTGTCTTCTTCTGCCTTTCAACATGGGGATTTTGTTTAAATTACGATATTACGGATACGGCCTTAATAAAAAGGCCATGAAGCTACAGTCCCTTCATAAGATGCAGTAACTGTTGACGACATTCTCAATAAGAATGTTTGATTTACATGTATGAAATGATACTGCTTTCTCAAAGAATGAGAGCTGCCTGAAGAAAAATCATAAAGCACCATTCAGTATATAGACCACGTTAAAAAAAGTGATAGAAATGGAAATATTTAAAATCGATTTCACTGTAAATTTAACAAAAACTGGTCTTCTTACTGAAGTAAACTTACTGAAAGAACACTTACTTGTTTTTCCAAAATTACTAGAGATAATTAGAGTTGTGGTTTCACTGTAAACTGAATTCGTAAACTGAGAAAAACTAAAGTGCGACGTCTGAGTTCTATCATGAGATGTAGTGGTGACAGGAGCAGCAGTGGATGTTCCAGCTGTGCTGGAAGTGGCTGCAGTGGTGGTTTCTTCAGCTGTGGTGGAGGTTTCTGCTGTGGTGGAGAGGAGTGTGGAGGTTGTCTGAAGAAGAGACGTCTGTGCTGGAGTGGAAGTGGGTGCAGCAGTAGTTTGAGGAGTAGATGTGGACTGGGGAGCCGTGCTGGAGGTTTCCACCGTGGTGGAAGTGCCCACAGTGGTTGCCTCTGGGGTTGACGTGCTTGTAATGGTAGCAGTGGAGGTTGTCCCCAGAGTCGAGGTGGGTGTAGGTGTGCTCAGATTTGGGGACGTGTTGCCAGTAGCAGTTCTCCCAGTATCAGCCGAGGTGGTGACAGGAGGCGAGGTTGTCCCAGGAGCAGAGGTGGTGGTCCCCATAGCTGTGGTGGTGACAGGAGCAGCAGTGGATGTTCCAGCTGTGCTGGAAGTGGCTGCAGTGGTGGTTTCTCCAGCTGTGGTGGAGGTTTCTGCTGTGGTGGAGAGGAGTGTGGAGGTTGTCTGAAGAAGAGACGTCTGTGCTGGAGTGGAAGTGGGTGCAGCTGTTGTCACAGGAGTAGATGTGGACTGGGGAGCCGTGCTGGAGGTTTCCACCGTGGTGGAGGTGCCCGCAGTGGTTGCCTCTGGGGTTGACGTTCTGGTACTGGTAGCAGTGGAGGTTGTCCCCAGAGTTGAGGTGGGTGTAGGTGTGCTCAGATTTGGGGACGTGTTGTCAGTAGCAGTTCTCCCAGTATCAGCCGAGGTGGTGACAGGAGGCGAGGTTGTCCCAGGAGCAGAGGTGGTGGTCCCCATAGCTATGGTGGTGACAGGAGCAGCAGTGGATGTTCCAGCTGTGCTGGAAGTGGCTGCAGTGGTGGTTTCTTCAGCTGTGGTGGAGGTTTCTGCTGTGGTGGAGAGGAGTGTGGAGGTTGTCTGAAGAAGAGACGTCTGTGCTGGAGTGGAAGTGGGTGCAGCAGTAGTTTCAGGAGGAGATGTGGACTGGGGAGCCATGCTGGAGGTTTCCACCGTGGTGGAGGTGCCCACAGTGGTTGCCTCTGGGGTTGACGTGCTTGTAATGGTAGCAGTGGAGGTTGTCCCCAGAGTCGAGGTGGGTGTAGGTGTGCTCAGATTTGGGGACGTGTTGTCAGTAGCAGTTCTCCCAGTATCAGCCGAGGTGGTGACAGGAGGCGAGGTTGTCCCAGGAGCAGAGGTGGTGGTCCCCATAGCTGTGGTGGTGACAGGAGCAGCAGTGGATGTTCCAGCTGTGCTGGAAGTGGCTGCAGTGGTGGTTTCTTCAGCTGTGGTGGAGGTTTCTGCTGTGGTGGAGAGGAGTGTGGAGGTTGTCTGAAGAAGAGACGTCTGTGCTGGAGTGGAAGTGGGTGCAGCTGTTGTCACAGGAGTAGATGTGGACTGGGGAGCCGTGCTGGAGGTTTCCACCGTGGTGGAAGTGCCCACAGTGGTTGCCTCTGGGGTTGACGTGCTTGTAATGGTAGCAGTGGAGGTTGTCGCCAGAGTCGAGGTGGGTGTAGGTGTGCTCAGATTTGGGGACGTGTTGTCAGTAGCAGTTCTCCCAGTATCAGCCGAGGTGGTGACAGGAGGCGAGGTTGTCCCAGGAGCAGAGGTGGTGGTCCCCATAGCTGTGGTGGTGACAGGAGCAGCAGTGGATGTTCCAGCTGTGCTGGAAGTGGCTGCAGTGGTGGATTCTTCAGCTGTGGTGGAGGTTTCTGCTGTGGTGGAGAGGAGTGTGGAGGTTGTCTGAAGAAGAGACGTCTGTGCTGGAGTGGAAGTGGGTGCAGCTGTTGTCACAGGAGTAGATGTGGACTGGGGAGCCGTGCTGGAGGTTTCCACCGTGGTGGAGGTGCCCGCAGTGGTTGCCTCTGGGGTTGACGTTCTGGTACTGGTAGCAGAGGAGGTTGTCCCCAGAGTCGAGGTGGGTGTAGGTGTGCTCAGATTTGGGGACGTGTTGTCAGTAGCAGTTCTCCCAGTATCAGCTGAGGTGGTGACAGGAGGCGAGGTTGTCCCAGGAGCAGAGGTGGTGGTCCCCATAGCTGTGGTGGTGACAGGAGCAGCAGTGGATGTTCCAGCTGTGCTGGAAGTGGCTGCAGTGGTGGTTTCTTCAGCTGTGGTGGAGGTTTCTGCTGTGGTGGAGAGGAGTGTGGAGGTTGTCTGAAGAAGAGACGTCTGTGCTGGAGTGGAAGTGGGTGCAGCAGTAGTTTCAGGAGGAGATGTGGACTGGGGAGCCATGCTGGAGGTTTCCACCGTGGTGGAGGTGCCCACAGTGGTTGCCTCTGGGGTTGACGTGCTTGTAATGGTAGCAGTGGAGGTTGTCGCCAGAGTCGAGGTGGGTGTAGGTGTGCTCAGATTTGGGGACGTGTTGTCAGTAGCAGTTCTCCCAGTATCAGCCGAGGTGGTGACAGGAGGCGAGGTTGTCCCAGGAGCAGAGGTGGTGGTCCCCATAGCTGTGGTGGTGACAGGAGCAGCAGTGGATGTTCCAGCTGTGCTGGAAGTGGCTGCAGTGGTGGTTTCTTCAGCTGTGGTGGAGGTTTCTGCTGTGGTGGAGAGGAGTGTGGAGGTTGTCTGAAGAAGAGACGTCTGTGCTGGAGTGGAAGTGGGTGCAGCTGTTGTCACAGGAGTAGATGTGGACTGGGGAGCCGTGCTGGAGGTTTCCACCGTGGTGGAGGTGCCCACAGTGGTTGCCTCTGGGGTTGACGTGCTTGTAATGGTAGCAGTGGAGGTTGTCGCCAGAGTCGAGGTGGGTGTAGGTGTGCTCACATTTGGGGACGTGTTGTCAGTAGCAGTTCTCCCAGTATCAGCCGAGGTGGTGACAGGAGGCGAGGTTGTCCCAGGAGCAGAGGTGGTGGTCCCCATAGCTGTGGTGGTGACAGGAGCAGCAGTGGATGTTCCAGCTGTGCTGGAAGTGGCTGCAGTGGTGGTTTCTTCAGCTGTGGTGGAGGTTTCTGCTGTGGTGGAGAGGAGTGTGGAGGTTGTCTGAAGAAGAGACGTCTGCGCTGGAGTGGAAGTGGGTGCAGCTGTTGTCACAGGAGTAGATGTGGACTGGGGAGCCGTGCTGGAGGTTTCCACCGTGGTGGAGGTGCCCACAGTGGTTGCCTCTGGGGTTGACGTGCTTGTAATGGTAGCAGTGGAGGTTGTCGCCAGAGTCGAGGTGGGTGTAGGTGTGCTCAGATTTGGGGACGTGTTGTCAGTAGCAGTTCTCCCAGTATCAGCCGAGGTGGTGACAGGAGGCGAGGTTGTCCCAGGAGCAGAGGTGGTGGTCCCCATAGCTGTGGTGGTGACAGGAGCAGCAGTGGATGTTCCAGCTGTGCTGGAAGTGGCTGCAGTGGTGGATTCTTCAGCTGTGGTGGAGGTTTCTGCTGTGGTGGAGAGGAGTGTGGAGGTTGTCTGAAGAAGAGACGTCTGTGCTGGAGTGGAAGTGGGTGCAGCTGTTGTCACAGGAGTAGATGTGGACTGGGGAGCCGTGCTGGAGGTTTCCACCGTGGTGGAGGTGCCCGCAGTGGTTGCCTCTGGGGTTGACGTTCTGGTACTGGTAGCAGTGGAGGTTGTCCCCAGAGTCGAGGTGGGTGTAGGTGTGCTCAGATTTGGGGACGTGTTGTCAGTAGCAGTTCTCCCAGTATCAGCTGAGGTGGTGACAGGAGGCGAGGTTGTCCCAGGAGCAGAGGTGGTGGTCCCCATAGCTGTGGTGGTGACAGGAGCAGCAGTGGATGTTCCAGCTGTGCTGGAAGTGGCTGCAGTGGTGGTTTCTTCAGCTGTGGTGGAGGTTTCTGCTGTGGTGGAGAGGAGTGTGGAGGTTGTCTGAAGAAGAGACGTCTGTGCTGGAGTGGAAGTGGGTGCAGCAGTAGTTTCAGGAGGAGATGTGGACTGGGGAGCCATGCTGGAGGTTTCCACCGTGGTGGAGGTGCCCACAGTGGTTGCCTCTGGGGTTGACGTGCTTGTAATGGTAGCAGTGGAGGTTGTCGCCAGAGTCGAGGTGGGTGTAGGTGTGCTCAGATTTGGGGACGTGTTGTCAGTAGCAGTTCTCCCAGTATCAGCCGAGGTGGTGACAGGAGGCGAGGTTGTCCCAGGAGCAGAGGTGGTGGTCCCCATAGCTGTGGTGGTGACAGGAGCAGCAGTGGATGTTCCAGCTGTGCTGGAAGTGGCTGCAGTGGTGGTTTCTTCAGCTGTGGTGGAGGTTTCTGCTGTGGTGGAGAGGAGTGTGGAGGTTGTCTGAAGAAGAGACGTCTGTGCTGGAGTGGAAGTGGGTGCAGCTGTTGTCACAGGAGTAGATGTGGACTGGGGAGCCGTGCTGGAGGTTTCCACCGTGGTGGAGGTGCCCGCAGTGGTTGCCTCTGGGGTTGACATTCTGGTACTGGTAGCAGTGGAGGTTGTCCCCAGAGTCGAGGTGGGTGTAGGTGTGCTCAGATTTGGGGACGTGTTGTCAGTAGCAGTTCTCCCAGTATCAGCCGAGGTGGTGACAGGAGGCGAGGTTGTCCCAGGAGCAGAGGTGGTGGTCCCCATAGCTGTGGTGGTGACAGGAGCAGCAGTGGATGTTCCAGCTGTGCTGGAAGTGGCTGCAGTGGTGGTTTCTTCAGCTGTGGTGGAGGTTTCTGCTGTGGTGGAGAGGAGTGTGGAGGTTGTCTGAAGAAGAGACGTCTGTGCTGGAGTGGAAGTGGGTGTAGCTGTTGTCACAGGAGTAGATGTGGACTGCGGAGCCGTGCTGGAGGTTTCCACCGTGGTGGAGGTGCCCACAGTGGTTGCCTCTGGGGTTGACGTTCTGGTACTGGTAGCAGAGGAGGTTGTCCCCAGAGTCGAGGTGGGTGTAGGTGTGCTCAGATTTGGGGACGTGTTGTCAGTAGCAGTTCTCCCAGTATCAGCCGAGGTGGTGACAGGAGGCGAGGTTGTCCCAGGAGCAGAGGTGGTGGTCCCCATAGCTGTGGTGGTGACAGGAGCAGCAGTGGATGTTCCAGCTGTGCTGGAAGTGGCTGCAGTGGTGGTTTCTTCAGCTGTGGTGGAGGTTTCTGCTGTGGTGGAGAGGAGTGTGGAGGTTGTCTGAAGAAGAGACGTCTGTGCTGGAGTGGAAGCGGGTGCAGCAGTAGTTTCAGGAGGAGATGTGGACTGGGGAGCCATGCTGGAGGTTTCCACCGTGGTGGAGGTGCCCACAGTGGTTGCCTCTGGGGTTGACGTGCTTGTAATGGTAGCAGTGGAGGTTGTCGCCAGAGTCGAGGTGGGTGTAGGTGTGCTCACATTTGGGGACGTGTTGTCAGTAGCAGTTCTCCCAGTATCAGCCGAGGTGGTGACAGGAGGCGAGGTTGTCCCAGGAGCAGAGGTGGTGGTCCCCATAGCTGTGGTGGTGACAGGAGCAGCAGTGGATGTTCCAGCTGTGCTGGAAGTGGCTGCAGTGGTGGTTTCTTCAGCTGTGGTGGAGGTTTCTGCTGTGGTGGAGAGGAGTGTGGAGGTTGTCTGAAGAAGAGACGTCTGTGCTGGAGTGGAAGTGGGTGCAGCTGTTGTCACAGGAGTAGATGTGGACTGGGGAGCCGTGCTGGAGGTTTCCACCGTGGTGGAGGTGCCCGCAGTGGTTGCCTCTGGGGTTGACATTCTGGTACTGGTAGCAGTGGAGGTTGTCCCCAGAGTCGAGGTGGGTGTAGGTGTGCTCAGATTTGGGGACGTGTTGTCAGTAGCAGTTCTCCCAGTATCAGCCGAGGTGGTGACAGGAGGCGAGGTTGTCCCAGGAGCAGAGGTGGTGGTCCCCATAGCTGTGGTGGTGACAGGAGCAGCAGTGGATGTTCCAGCTGTGCTGGAAGTGGCTGCAGTGGTGGTTTCTTCAGCTGTGGTGGAGGTTTCTGCTGTGGTGGAGAGGAGTGTGGAGGTTGTCTGAAGAAGAGACGTCTGTGCTGGAGTGGAAGTGGGTGTAGCTGTTGTCACAGGAGTAGATGTGGACTGGGGAGCCGTGCTGGAGGTTTCCACCGTGGTGGAGGTGCCCACAGTGGTTGCCTCTGGGGTTGACGTTCTGGTACTGGTAGCAGAGGAGGTTGTCCCCAGAGTCGAGGTGGGTGTAGGTGTGCTCAGATTTGGGGACGTGTTGTCAGTAGCAGTTCTCCCAGTATCAGCCGAGGTGGTGACAGGAGGCGAGGTTGTCCCAGGAGCAGAGGTGGTGGTCCCCATAGCTATGGTGGTGACAGGAGCAGCAGTGGATGTTCCAGCTGTGCTGGAAGTGGCTGCAGTGGTGGTTTCTTCAGCTGTGGTGGAGGTTTCTGCTGTGGTGGAGAGGAGTGTGGAGGTTGTCTGAAGAAGAGACGTCTGTGCTGGAGTGGAAGCGGGTGCAGCAGTAGTTTCAGGAGGAGATGTGGACTGGGGAGCCGTGCTGGAGGTTTCCACCGTGGTGGAGGTGCCCGCAGTGGTTGCCTCTGGGGTTGACGTGCTTGTAATGGTAGCAGTGGAGGTTGTCCCCAGAGTCGAGGTGGGTGTAGGTGTGCTCAGGTTTGGGGACGTGTTGTCAGTAGCAGTTCTCCCAGTATCAGCCGAGGTGGTGACAGGAGGCGAGGTTGTCCCAGGAGCAGAGGTGGTGGTCCCCATAGCTGTGGTGGTGACAGGAGCAGCAGTGGATGTTCCAGCTGTGCTGGAAGTGGCTGCAGTGGTGGTTTCTTCAGCTGTGGTGGAGGTTTCTGCTGTGGTGGAGAGGAGTGTGGAGGTTGTCTGAAGAAGAGACGTCT
Source organism: Larus michahellis (assembly GCF_964199755.1). Classification (NCBI taxonomy): domain Eukaryota; kingdom Metazoa; phylum Chordata; class Aves; order Charadriiformes; family Laridae; genus Larus; species Larus michahellis. The sequence continues at coordinate 2,228,646 of NC_133918.1, read as the reverse complement.
GTGCTGGAGTGGAAGCGGGTGCAGCAGTAGTTTCAGGAGGAGATGTGGACTGGGGAGCCATGCTGGAGGTTTCCACCGTGGTGGAGGTGCCCACAGTGGTTGCCTCTGGGGTTGACGTGCTTGTAATGGTAGCAGTGGAGGTTGTCGCCAGAGTCGAGGTGGGTGTAGGTGTGCTCACATTTGGGGACGTGTTGTCAGTAGCAGTTCTCCCAGTATCAGCCGAGGTGGTGACAGGAGGCGAGGTTGTCCCAGGAGCAGAGGTGGTGGTCCCCATAGCTGTGGTGGTGACAGGAGCAGCAGTGGATGTTCCAGCTGTGCTGGAAGTGGCTGCAGTGGTGGTTTCTTCAGCTGTGGTGGAGGTTTCTGCTGTGGTGGAGAGGAGTGTGGAGGTTGTCTGAAGAAGAGACGTCTGTGCTGGAGTGGAAGTGGGTGCAGCTGTTGTCACAGGAGTAGATGTGGACTGGGGAGCCGTGCTGGAGGTTTCCACCGTGGTGGAGGTGCCCGCAGTGGTTGCCTCTGGGGTTGACATTCTGGTACTGGTAGCAGTGGAGGTTGTCCCCAGAGTCGAGGTGGGTGTAGGTGTGCTCAGATTTGGGGACGTGTTGTCAGTAGCAGTTCTCCCAGTATCAGCCGAGGTGGTGACAGGAGGCGAGGTTGTCCCAGGAGCAGAGGTGGTGGTCCCCATAGCTGTGGTGGTGACAGGAGCAGCAGTGGATGTTCCAGCTGTGCTGGAAGTGGCTGCAGTGGTGGTTTCTTCAGCTGTGGTGGAGGTTTCTGCTGTGGTGGAGAGGAGTGTGGAGGTTGTCTGAAGAAGAGACGTCTGTGCTGGAGTGGAAGTGGGTGTAGCTGTTGTCACAGGAGTAGATGTGGACTGGGGAGCCGTGCTGGAGGTTTCCACCGTGGTGGAGGTGCCCACAGTGGTTGCCTCTGGGGTTGACCTTCTGGTACTGGTAGCAGAGGAGGTTGTCGCCAGAGTCGAGGTGGGTGTAGGTGTGCTCAGATTTGGGGACGTGTTGTCAGTAGCAGTTCTCCCAGTATCAGCCGAGGTGGTGACAGGAGGCGAGGTTGTCCCAGGAGCAGAGGTGGTGGTCCCCATAGCTATGGTGGTGACAGGAGCAGCAGTGGATGTTCCAGCTGTGCTGGAAGTGGCTGCAGTGGTGGTTTCTTCAGCTGTGGTGGAGGTTTCTGCTGTGGTGGAGAGGAGTGTGGAGGTTGTCTGAAGAAGAGACGTCTGTGCTGGAGTGGAAGCGGGTGCAGCAGTAGTTTCAGGAGGAGATGTGGACTGGGGAGCCGTGCTGGAGGTTTCCACCGTGGTGGAGGTGCCCGCAGTGGTTGCCTCTGGGGTTGACGTGCTTGTAATGGTAGCAGTGGAGGTTGTCCCCAGAGTCGAGGTGGGTGTAGGTGTGCTCAGGTTTGGGGACGTGTTGTCAGTAGCAGTTCTCCCAGTATCAGCCGAGGTGGTGATAGGAGGCGAGGTTGTCCCAGGAGCAGAGGTGGTGGTCCCCATAGCTGTGGTGGTGACAGGAGCAGCAGTGGATGTTCCAGCTGTGCTGGAAGTGGCTGCAGTGGTGGTTTCTTCAGCTGTGGTGGAGGTTTCTGCTGTGGTGGAGAGGAGTGTGGAGGTTGTCTGAAGAAGAGACGTCTGTGCTGGAGTGGAAGTGGGTGCAGCAGTAGTTTCAGGAGTAGATGTGGACTGGGGAGCCATGCTGGAGGTTTCCACCGTGGTGGAGGTGCCCACAGTGGTTGCCTCTGGGGTTGACGTGCTTGTAATGGTAGCAGTGGAGGTTGTCGCCAGAGTCGAGGTGGGTGTAGGTGTGCTCACATTTGGGGACGTGTTGTCAGTAGCAGTTCTCCCAGTATCAGCCGAGGTGGTGACAGGAGGCGAGGTTGTCCCAGGAGCAGAGGTGGTGGTCCCCATAGCTGTGGTGGTGACAGGAGCAGCAGTGGATGTTCCAGCTGTGCTGGAAGTGGCTGCAGTGGTGGTTTCTTCAGCTGTGGTGGAGGTTTCTGCTGTGGTGGAGAGGAGTGTGGAGGTTGTCTGAAGAAGAGACGTCTGTGCTGGAGTGGAAGTGGGTGCAGCTGTTGTCACAGGAGTAGATGTGGACTGGGGAGCCGTGCTGGAGGTTTCCACCGTGGTGGAGGTGCCCGCAGTGGTTGCCTCTGGGGTTGACGTGCTTGTAATGGTAGCAGTGGAGGTTGTCGCCAGAGTCGAGGTGGGTGTAGGTGTGCTCAGATTTGGGGACGTGTTGTCAGTAGCAGTTCTCCCAGTATCAGCCGAGGTGGTGACAGGAGGCGAGGTTGTCCCAGGAGCAGAGGTGGTGGTCCCCATAGCTGTGGTGGTGACAGGAGCAGCAGTGGATGTTCCAGCTGTGCTGGAAGTGGCTGCAGTGGTGGTTTCTTCAGCTGTGGTGGAGGTTTCTGCTGTGGTGGAGAGGAGTGTGGAGGCTGTCTGAAGAAGAGACGTCTGTGCTGGAGTGGAAGTGGGTGTAGCTGTTGTCACAGGAGTAGATGTGGACTGCGGAGCCGTGCTGGAGGTTTCCACCGTGGTGGAGGTGCCCACAGTGGTTGCCTCTGGGGTTGACGTTCTGGTACTGGTAGCAGAGGAGGTTGTCCCCAGAGTCGAGGTGGGTGTAGGTGTGCTCAGATTTGGGGACGTGTTGTCAGTAGCAGTTCTCCCAGTATCAGCCGAGGTGGTGACAGGAGGCGAGGTTGTCCCAGGAGCAGAGGTGGTGGTCCCCATAGCTGTGGTGGTGACAGGAGCAGCAGTGGATGTTCCAGCTGTGCTGGAAGTGGCTGCAGTGGTGGTTTCTTCAGCTGTGGTGGAGGTTTCTGCTGTGGTGGAGAGGAGTGTGGAGGTTGTCTGAAGAAGAGACGTCTGTGCTGGAGTGGAAGCGGGTGCAGCAGTAGTTTCAGGAGGAGATGTGGACTGGGGAGCCATGCTGGAGGTTTCCACCGTGGTGGAGGTGCCCACAGTGGTTGCCTCTGGGGTTGACGTGCTTGTAATGGTAGCAGTGGAGGTTGTCGCCAGAGTCGAGGTGGGTGTAGGTGTGCTCACATTTGGGGACGTGTTGTCAGTAGCAGTTCTCCCAGTATCAGCCGAGGTGGTGACAGGAGGCGAGGTTGTCCCAGGAGCAGAGGTGGTGGTCCCCATAGCTGTGGTGGTGACAGGAGCAGCAGTGGATGTTCCAGCTGTGCTGGAAGTGGCTGCAGTGGTGGTTTCTTCAGCTGTGGTGGAGGTTTCTGCTGTGGTGGAGAGGAGTGTGGAGGTTGTCTGAAGAAGAGACGTCTGTGCTGGAGTGGAAGTGGGTGTAGCTGTTGTCACAGGAGTAGATGTGGACTGCGGAGCCGTGCTGGAGGTTTCCACCGTGGTGGACGAGCCCACAGTGGTTGCCTCTGGGGTTGACGTTCTGGTACTGGTAGCAGTGGAGGTTGTCGCCAGAGTCGAGGTGGGTGTAGGTGTGCTCAGATTTGGGGACGTGTTGTCAGTAGCAGTTCTCCCAGTATCAGCCGAGGTGGTGACAGGAGGCGAGGTTGTCCCAGGAGCAGAGGTGGTGGTCCCCATAGCTATGGTGGTGACAGGAGCAGCAGTGGATGTTCCAGCTGTGCTGGAAGTGGCTGCAGTGGTGGATTCTTCAGCTGTGGTGGAGGTTTCTGCTGTGGTGGAGAGGAGTGTGGAGGTTGTCTGAAGAAGAGACGTCTGTGCTGGAGTGGAAGCGGGTGCAGCAGTAGTTTCAGGAGGAGATGTGGACTGGGGAGCCGTGCTGGAGGTTTCCACCGTGGTGGAGGTGCCCGCAGTGGTTGCCTCTGGGGTTGACGTGCTTGTAATGGTAGCAGTGGAGGTTGTCCCCAGAGTCGAGGTGGGTGTAGGTGTGCTCAGGTTTGGGGACGTGTTGTCAGTAGCAGTTCTCCCAGTATCAGCCGAGGTGGTGATAGGAGGCGAGGTTGTCCCAGGAGCAGAGGTGGTGGTCCCCATAGCTGTGGTGGTGACAGGAGCAGCAGTGGATGTTCCAGCTGTGCTGGAAGTGGCTGCAGTGGTGGTTTCTTCAGCTGTGGTGGAGGTTTCTGCTGTGGTGGAGAGGAGTGTGGAGGTTGTCTGAAGAAGAGACGTCTGTGCTGGAGTGGAAGTGGGTGCAGCTGTTGTCACAGGAGTAGATGTGGACTGGGGAGCCGTGCTGGAGGTTTCCACCGTGGTGGAGGTGCCCGCAGTGGTTGCCTCTGGGGTTGACATGCTTGTAATGGTAGCAGTGGAGGTTGTCCCCAGAGTCGAGGTGGGTGTAGGTGTGCTCAGGTTTGGGGACGTGTTGTCAGTAGCAGTTCTCCCAGTATCAGCCGAGGTGGTGACAGGAGGCGAGGTTGTCCCAGGAGCAGAGGTGGTGGTCCCCATAGCTGTGGTGGTGACAGGAGCAGCAGTGGATGTTCCAGCTGTGCTGGAAGTGGCTGCAGTGGTGGTTTCTTCAGCTGTGGTGGAGGTTTCTGCTGTGGTGGAGAGGAGTGTGGAGGTTGTCTGAAGAAGAGACGTCTGTGCTGGAGTGGAAGTGGGTGCAGCTGTTGTCACAGGAGTAGATGTGGACTGGGGAGCCGTGCTGGAGGTTTCCACCGTGGTGGAGGTGCCCGCAGTGGTTGCCTCTGGGGTTGACATTCTGGTACTGGTAGCAGTGGAGGTTGTCCCCAGAGTCGAGGTGGGTGTAGGTGTGCTCAGATTTGGGGACGTGTTGTCAGTAGCAGTTCTCCCAGTATCAGCCGAGGTGGTGACAGGAGGCGAGGTTGTCCCAGGAGCAGAGGTGGTGGTCCCCATAGCTGTGGTGGTGACAGGAGCAGCAGTGGATGTTCCAGCTGTGCTGGAAGTGGCTGCAGTGGTGGTTTCTTCAGCTGTGGTGGAGGTTTCTGCTGTGGTGGAGAGGAGTGTGGAGGTTGTCTGAAGAAGAGACGTCTGTGCTGGAGTGGAAGTGGGTGCAGCTGTTGTCACAGGAGTAGATGTGGACTGGGGAGCCGTGCTGGAGGTTTCCACCGTGGTGGAGGTGCCCACAGTGGTTGCCTCTGGGGTTGACATGCTTGTAATGGTAGCAGTGGAGGTTGTCCCCAGAGTCGAGGTGGGTGTAGGTGTGCTCAGATTTGGGGACGTGTTGTCAGTAGCAGTTCTCCCAGTATCAGCCGAGGTGGTGACAGGAGGCGAGGTTGTCCCAGGAGCAGAGGTGGTGGTCCCCATAGCTATGGTGGTGACAGGAGCAGCAGTGGATGTTCCAGCTGTGCTGGAAGTGGCTGCAGTGGTGGTTTCTTCAGCTGTGGTGGAGGTTTCTGCTGTGGTGGAGAGGAGTGTGGAGGTTGTCTGAAGAAGAGACATCTCTGCTGGAGTGGAAGTGGGTGCAGCTGTTGTCACAGGAGTAGATGTGGACTGGGGAGCCGTGCTGGAGGTTTCCACCGTGGTGGAGGTGCCCACAGTGGTTGCCTCTGGGGTTGACATGCTTGTAATGGTAGCAGTGGAGGTTGTCCCCAGAGTCGAGGTGGGTGTAGGTGTGCTCAGATTTGGGGACGTGTTGTCAGTAGCAGTTCTCCCATTATCAGCCGAGGTGGTGACAGGAGGCGAGGTTGTCCCAGGAGCAGAGGTGGTGGTCCCCATAGCTGTGGTGGTGACAGGAGCAGCAGTGGATGTTCCAGCTGTGCTGGAAGTGGCTGCAGTGGTGGTTTCTTCAGCTGTGGTGGAGGTTTCTGCTGTGGTGGAGAGGAGTGTGGAGGTTGTCTGAAGAAGAGACGTCTGTGCTGGAGTGGAAGTGGGTGCAGCAGTAGTTTCAGGAGGAGGTGTGGACTGGGGAGCCATGCTGGAGGTTTCCACCGTGGTGGAGGTGCCCGCAGTGGTTGCCTCTGGGGTTGTCGTGCTTGTAATGGTAGCAGTGGAGGTTGTCCCCAGAGTCGAGGTGGGTGTAGGTGTGCTCAGGTTTGGGGACGTGTTGTCAGTAGCAGTTCTCCCAGTATCAGCCGAGGTGGTGACAGGAGGCGAGGTTGTCCCAGGAGCAGAGGTGGTGGTCCCCATAGCTGTGGTGGTGACAGGAGCAGCAGTGGATGTTCCAGCTGTGCTGGAAGTGGCTGCAGTGGTGGTTTCTTCAGCTGTGGTGGAGGTTTCTGCTGTGGTGGAGAGGAGTGTGGAGGTTGTCTGAAGAAGAGACGTCTGTGCTGGAGTGGAAGTGGGTGCAGCAGTAGTTTCAGGAGGAGATGTGGACTGGGGAGCCATGCTGGAGGTTTCCACCGTGGTGGAGGTGCCCGCAGTGGTTGCCTCTGGGGTTGACGTGCTTGTAATGGTAGCAGTGGAGGTTGTCCCCAGAGTCGAGGTGGGTGTAGGTGTGCTCAGATTTGGGGACGTGTTGTCAGTAGCAGTTCTCCCAGTATCAGCCGAGGTGGTGACAGGAGGCGAGGTTGTCCCAGGAGCAGAGGTGGTGGTCCCCATAGCTGTGGTGGTGACAGGAGCAGCAGTGGATGTTCCATCTGTGCTGGAAGTGGCTGCAGTGGTGGTTTCTTCAGCTGTGGTGGAGGTTTCTGCTGTGGTGGAGAGGAGTGTGGAGGTTGTCTGAAGAAGAGACGTCTGTGCTGGAGTGGAAGTGGGTGCAGCTGTTGTCACAGGAGTAGATGTGGACTGGGGAGCCGTGCTGGAGGTTTCCACCGTGGTGGAGGTGCCCGCAGTGGTTGCCTCTGGGGTTGTCGTGCTTGTAATGGTAGCAGTGGAGGTTGTCCCCAGAGTCGAGGTGGGTGTAGGTGTGCTCAGGTTTGGGGACGTGTTGTCAGTAGCAGTTCTCCCAGTATCAGCCGAGGTGGTGACAGGAGGCGAGGTTGTCCCAGGAGCAGAGGTGGTGGTCCCCATAGCTGTGGTGGTGACAGGAGCAGCAGTGGATGTTCCAGCTGTGCTGGAAGTGGCTGCAGTGGTGGTTTCTTCAGCTGTGGTGGAGGTTTCTGCTGTGGTGGAGAGGAGTGTGGAGGTTGTCTGAAGAAGAGACGTCTGTGCTGGAGTGGAAGTGGGTGCAGCAGTAGTTTCAGGAGTAGATGTGGACTGGGGAGCCATGCTGGAGGTTTCCACCGTGGTGGAGGTGCCCGCAGTGGTTGCCTCTGGGGTTGACGTGCTTGTAATGGTAGCAGTGGAGGTTGTCCCCAGAGTCGAGGTGGGTGTAGGTGTGCTCAGGTTTGGGGACGTGTTGTCAGTAGCAGTTCTCCCAGTATCAGCCGAGGTGGTGATAGGAGGCGAGGTTGTCCCAGGAGCAGAGGTGGTGGTCCCCATAGCTGTGGTGGTGACAGGAGCAGCAGTGGATGTTCCAGCTGTGCTGGAAGTGGCTGCAGTGGTGGTTTCTTCAGCTGTGGTGGAGGTTTCTGCTGTGGTGGAGAGGAGTGTGGAGGTTGTCTGAAGAAGAGACGTCTGTGCTGGAGTGGAAGTGGGTGCAGCTGTTGTCACAGGAGTAGATGTGGACTGGGGAGCCGTGCTGGAGGTTTCCACCGTGGTGGAGGTGCCCGCAGTGGTTGCCTCTGGGGTTGACATGCTTGTAATGGTAGCAGTGGAGGTTGTCCCCAGAGTCGAGGTGGGTGTAGGTGTGCTCAGATTTGGGGACGTGTTGTCAGTAGCAGTTCTCCCAGTATCAGCCGAGGTGGTGACAGGAGGCGAGGTTGTCCCAGGAGCAGAGGTGGTGGTCCCCATAGCTGTGGTGGTGACAGGAGCAGCAGTGGATGTTCCAGCTGTGCTGGAAGTGGCTGCAGTGGTGGTTTCTTCAGCTGTGGTGGAGGTTTCTGCTGTGGTGGAGAGGAGTGTGGAGGTTGTCTGAAGAAGAGACGTCTGTGCTGGAGTGGAAGTGGGTGCAGCTGTTGTCACAGGAGTAGATGTGGACTGGGGAGCCGTGCTGGAGGTTTCCACCGTGGTGGAGGTGCCCGCAGTGGTTGCCTCTGGGGTTGACATTCTGGTACTGGTAGCAGTGGAGGTTGTCCCCAGAGTCGAGGTGGGTGTAGGTGTGCTCAGATTTGGGGACGTGTTGTCAGTAGCAGTTCTCCCAGTATCAGCCGAGGTGGTGACAGGAGGCAAGGTTGTCCCAGGAGCAGAGGTGGTGGTCCCCATAGCTGTGGTGGTGACAGGAGCAGCAGTGGATGTTCCAGCTGTGCTGGAAGTGGCTGCAGTGGTGGTTTCTTCAGCTGTGGTGGAGGTTTCTGCTGTGGTGGAGAGGAGTGTGGAGGTTGTCTGAAGAAGAGACGTCTGTGCTGGAGTGGAAGTGGGTGCAGCTGTTGTCACAGGAGTAGATGTGGACTGGGGAGCCGTGCTGGAGGTTTCCACCGTGGTGGAGGTGCCCACAGTGGTTGCCTCTGGGGTTGACATGCTTGTAATGGTAGCAGTGGAGGTTGTCGCCAGAGTCGAGGTGGGTGTAGGTGTGCTCAGATTTGGGGACGTGTTGTCAGTAGCAGTTCTCCCAGTATCAGCCGAGGTGGTGACAGGAGGCGAGGTTGTCCCAGGAGCAGAGGTGGTGGTCCCCATAGCTGTGGTGGTGACAGGAGCAGCAGTGGATGTTCCAGCTGTGCTGGAAGTGGCTGCAGTGGTGGTTTCTTCAGCTGTGGTGGAGGTTTCTGCTGTGGTGGAGAGGAGTGTGGAGGTTGTCTGAAGAAGAGACATCTCTGCTGGAGTGGAAGTGGGTGCAGCTGTTGTCACAGGAGTAGATGTGGACTGGGGAGCCGTGCTGGAGGTTTCCACCGTGGTGGAGGTGCCCGCAGTGGTTGCCTCTGGGGTTGACGTTCTGGTACTGGTAGCAGAGGAGGTTGTCCCCAGAGTCGAGGTGGGTGTAGGTGTGCTCAGATTTGGGGACGTGTTGTCAGTAGCAGTTCTCCCATTATCAGCCGAGGTGGTGACAGGAGGCGAGGTTGTCCCAGGAGCAGAGGTGGTGGTCCCCATAGCTGTGGTGGTGACAGGAGCAGCAGTGGATGTTCCAGCTGTGCTGGAAGTGGCTGCAGTGGTGGTTTCTTCAGCTGTGGTGGAGGTTTCTGCTGTGGTGGAGAGGAGTGTGGAGGTTGTCTGAAGAAGAGACGTCTGTGCTGGAGTGGAAGTGGGTGCAGCAGTAGTTTCAGGAGGAGGTGTGGACTGGGGAGCCGTGCTGGAGGTTTCCACCGTGGTGGAGGTGCCCGCAGTGGTTGCCTCTGGGGTTGTCGTGCTTGTAATGGTAGCAGTGGAGGTTGTCCCCAGAGTCGAGGTGGGTGTAGGTGTGCTCAGGTTTGGGGACGTGTTGTCAGTAGCAGTTCTCCCAGTATCAGCCGAGGTGGTGACAGGAGGCGAGGTTGTCCCAGGAGCAGAGGTGGTGGTCCCCATAGCTATGGTGGTGACAGGAGCAGCAGTGGATGTTCCAGCTGTGCTGGAAGTGGCTGCAGTGGTGGTTTCTTCAGCTGTGGTGGAGGTTTCTGCTGTGGTGGAGAGGAGTGTGGAGGTTGTCTGAAGAAGAGACGTCTGTGCTGGAGTGGAAGTGGGTGCAGCAGTAGTTTCAGGAGGAGATGTGGACTGGGGAGCCATGCTGGAGGTTTCCACCGTGGTGGAGGTGCCCACAGTGGTTGCCTCTGGGGTTGACGTGCTTGTAATGGTAGCAGTGGAGGTTGTCCCCAGAGTCGAGGTGGGTGTAGGTGTGCTCAGGTTTGGGGACGTGTTGTCAGTAGCAGTTCTCCCAGTATCAGCCGAGGTGGTGACAGGAGGCGAGGTTGTCCCAGGAGCAGAGGTGGTGGTCCCCATAGCTGTGGTGGTGACAGGAGCAGCAGTGGATGTTCCAGCTGTGCTGGAAGTGGCTGCAGTGGTGGTTTCTTCAGCTGTGGTGGAGGTTTCTGCTGTGGTGGAGAGGAGTGTGGAGGTTGTCTGAAGAAGAGACGTCTGTGCTGGAGTGGAAGTGGGTGCAGCAGTAGTTTCAGGAGGAGATGTGGACTGGGGAGCCATGCTGGAGGTTTCCACCGTGGTGGAGGTGCCCGCAGTGGTTGCCTCTGGGGTTGACGTGCTTGTAATGGTAGCAGTGGAGGTTGTCGCCAGAGTCGAGGTGGGTGTAGGTGTGCTTAGGTTTGGGGACGTGTTGTCAGTAGCAGTTCTCCCAGTATCAGCCGAGGTGGTGACAGGAGGCGAGGTTGTCCCAGGAGCAGAGGTGGTGGTCCCCATAGCTGTGGTGGTGACAGGAGCAGCAGTGGATGTTCCAGCTGTGCTGGAAGTGGCTGCAGTGGTGGTTTCTTCAGCTGTGGTGGAGGTTTCTGCTGTGGTGGAGAGGAGTGTGGAGGTTGTCTGAAGAAGAGACGTCTGTGCTGGAGTGGAAGTGGGTGCAGCAGTAGTTTCAGGAGGAGATGTGGACTGGGGAGCCATGCTGGAGGTTTCCACCGTGGTGGAGGTGCCCACAGTGGTTGCCTCTGGGGTTGACGTGCTTGTAATGGTAGCAGTGGAGGTTGTCCCCAGAGTCGAGGTGGGTGTAGGTGTGCTCAGGTTTGGGGACGTGTTGTCAGTAGCAGTTCTCCCAGTATCAGCCGAGGTGGTGACAGGAGGCGAGGTTGTCCCAGGAGCAGAGGTGGTGGTCCCCATAGCTGTGGTGGTGACAGGAGCAGCAGTGGATGTTCCAGCTGTGCTGGAGGTGGCTGCAGTGGTGGTTTCTTCAGCTGTGGTGGAGGTTTCTGCTGTGGTGGAGAGGAGTGTGGAGGTTGTCTGAAGAAGAGACGTCTGTGCTGGAGTGGAAGTGGGTGCAGCTGTTGTCACAGGAGTAGATGTGGACTGGGGAGCCGTGCTGGAGGTTTCCACCGTGGTGGAGGTGCCCACAGTGGTTGCCTCTGGGGTTGACGTGCTTGTAATGGTAGCAGTGGAGGTTGTCCCCAGAGTCGAGGTCGGTGTAGGTGTGCTCAGATTTGGGGACGTGTTGTCAGTAGCAGTTCTCCCAGTATCAGCCGAGGTGGTGACAGGAGGCGAGGTTGTCCCAGGAGCAGAGGTGGTGGTCCCCATAGCTGTGGTGGTGACAGGAGCAGCAGTGGATGTTCCAGCTGTGCTGGAAGTGGCTGCAGTGGTGGTTTCTTCAGCTGTGGTGGAGGTTTCTGCTGTGGTGGAGAGGAGTGTGGAGGTTGTCTGAAGAAGAGACGTCTGTGCTGGAGTGGAAGTGGGTGCAGCAGTAGTTTCAGGAGGAGATGTGGACTGGGGAGCCATGCTGGAGGTTTCCACCGTGGTGGAGGTGCCCGCAGTGGTTGCCTCTGGGGTTGACGTGCTTGTAATGGTAGCAGTGGAGGTTGTCGCCAGAGTCGAGGTGGGTGTAGGTGTGCTCAGGTTTGGGGACGTGTTGTCAGTAGCAGTTCTCCCAGTATCAGCCGAGGTGGTGACAGGAGGCGAGGTTGTCCCAGGAGCAGAGGTGGTGGTCCCCATAGCTGTGGTGGTGACAGGAGCAGCAGTGGATGTTCCAGCTGTGCTGGAAGTGGCTGCAGTGGTGGTTTCTTCAGCTGTGGTGGAGGTTTCTGCTGTGGTGGAGAGGAGTGTGGAGGTTGTCTGAAGAAGAGACGTCTGTGCTGGAGTGGAAGTGGGTGCAGCAGTAGTTTCAGGAGGAGATGTGGACTGGGGAGCCATGCTGGAGGTTTCCACCGTGGTGGAGGTGCCCACAGTGGTTGCCTCTGGGGTTGACGTGCTTGTAATGGTAGCAGTGGAGGTTGTCCCCAGAGTCGAGGTGGGTGTAGGTGTGCTCAGGTTTGGGGACGTGTTGTCAGTAGCAGTTCTCCCAGTATCAGCCGAGGTGGTGACAGGAGGCGAGGTTGTCCCAGGAGCAGAGGTGGTGGTCCCCATAGCTGTGGTGGTGACAGGAGCAGCAGTGGATGTTCCAGCTGTGCTGGAAGTGGCTGCAGTGGTGGTTTCTTCAGCTGTGGTGGAGGTTTCTGCTGTGGTGGAGAGGAGTGTGGAGGTTGTCTGAAGAAGAGACGTCTGTGCTGGAGTGGAAGTGGGTGCAGCTGTTGTCACAGGAGTAGATGTGGACTGGGGAGCCGTGCTGGAGGTTTCCACCGTGGTGGAGGTGCCCGCAGTGGTTGCCTCTGGGGTTGACGTGCTTGTAATGGTAGCAGTGGAGGTTGTCCCCAGAGTCGAGGTGGGTGTAGGTGTGCTCAGATTTGGGGACGTGTTGTCAGTAGCAGTTCTCCCAGTATCAGCCGAGGTGGTGACAGGAGGCGAGGTTGTCCCAGGAGCAGAGGTGGTGGTCCCCATAGCTGTGGTGGTGACAGGAGCAGCAGTGGATGTTCCAGCTGTGCTGGAAGTGGCTGCAGTGGTGGTTTCTTCAGCTGTGGTGGAGGTTTCTGCTGTGGTGGAGAGGAGTGTGGAGGTTGTCTGAAGAAGAGACGTCTGTGCTGGAGTGGAAGTGGGTGCAGCTGTTGTCACAGGAGTAGATGTGGACTGGGGAGCCGTGCTGGAGGTTTCCACCGTGGTGGAGGTGCCCACAGTGGTTGCCTCTGGGGTTGACGTGCTTGTAATGGTAGCAGTGGAGGTTGTCCCCAGAGTCGAGGTGGGTGTAGGTGTGCTCAGGTTTGGGGACGTGTTGTCAGTAGCAGTTCTCCCAGTATCAGCCGAGGTGGTGACAGGAGGCGAGGTTGTCCCAGGAGCAGAGGTGGTGGTCCCCATAGCTGTGGTGGTGACAGGAGCAGCAGTGGATGTTCCAGCTGTGCTGGAAGTGGCTGCAGTGGTGGTTTCTTCAGCTGTGGTGGAGGTTTCTGCTGTGGTGGAGAGGAGTGTGGAGGTTGTCTGAAGAAGAGACGTCTGTGCTGGAGTGGAAGTGGGTGCAGCTGTTGTCACAGGAGTAGATGTGGACTGGGGAGCCGTGCTGGAGGTTTCCACCGTGGTGGAGGTGCCCACAGTGGTTGCCTCTGGGGTTGACGTGCTTGTAATGGTAGCAGTGGAGGTTGTCCCCAGAGTCGAGGTGGGTGTAGGTGTGCTCAGATTTGGGGACGTGTTGTCAGTAGCAGTTCTCCCAGTATCAGCCGAGGTGGTGACAGGAGGCGAGGTTGTCCCAGGAGCAGAGGTGGTGGTCCCCATAGCTGTGGTGGTGACAGGAGCAGCAGTGGATGTTCCAGCTGTGCTGGAAGTGGCTGCAGTGGTGGTTTCTTCAGCTGTGGTGGAGGTTTCTGCTGTGGTGGAGAGGAGTGTGGAGGTTGTCTGAAGAAGAGACGTCTGTGCTGGAGTGGAAGTGGGTGCAGCTGTTGTCACAGGAGTAGATGTGGACTGGGGAGCCGTGCTGGAGGTTTCCACCGTGGTGGAGGTGCCCACAGTGGTTGCCTCTGGGGTTGACGTGCTTGTAATGGTAGCAGTGGAGGTTGTCCCCAGAGTCGAGGTGGGTGTAGGTGTGCTCAGGTTTGGGGACGTGTTGTCAGTAGCAGTTCTCCCAGTATCAGCCGAGGTGGTGACAGGAGGCGAGGTTGTCCCAGGAGCAGAGGTGGTGGTCCCCATAGCTGTGGTGGTGACAGGAGCAGCAGTGGATGTTCCAGCTGTGCTGGAAGTGGCTGCAGTGGTGGTTTCTTCAGCTGTGGTGGAGGTTTCTGCTGTGGTGGAGAGGAGTGTGGAGGTTGTCTGAAGAAGAGACGTCTGTGCTGGAGTGGAAGTGGGTGCAGCTGTTGTCACAGGAGTAGATGTGGACTGGGGAGCCGTGCTGGAGGTTTCCACCGTGGTGGAGTTGCCCACAGTGGTTGCCTCTGGGGTTGACGTGCTTGTAATGGTAGCAGTGGAGGTTGTCGCCAGAGTCGAGGTGGGTGTAGGTGTGCTCAGATTTGGGGACGTGTTGTCAGTAGCAGTTCTCCCAGTATCAGCCGAGGTGGTGACAGGAGGCGAGGTTGTCCCAGGAGCAGAGGTGGTGGTCCCCATAGCTGTGGTGGTGACAGGAGCAGCAGTGGATGTTCCAGCTGTGCTGGAAGTGGCTGCAGTGGTGGTTTCTTCAGCTGTGGTGGAGGTTTCTGCTGTGGTGGAGAGGAGTGTGGAGGTTGTCTGAAGAAGAGACGTCTGTGCTGGAGTGGAAGTGGGTGCAGCAGTAGTTTCAGGAGGAGATGTGGACTGGGGAGCCATGCTGGAGGTTTCCACCGTGGTGGAGGTGCCCACAGTGGTTGCCTCTGGGGTTGTCGTGCTTGTAATGGTAGCAGTGGAGGTTGTCCCCAGAGTCGAGGTGGGTGTAGGTGTGCTCAGGTTTGGGGACGTGTTGTCAGTAGCAGTTCTCCCAGTATCAGCCGAGGTGGTGACAGGAGGCGAGGTTGTCCCAGGAGCAGAGGTGGTGGTCCCCATAGCTGTGGTGGTGACAGGAGCAGCAGTGGATGTTCCAGCTGTGCTGGAAGTGGCTGCAGTGGTGGTTTCTTCAGCTGTGGTGGAGGTTTCTGCTGTGGTGGAGAGGAGTGTGGAGGTTGTCTGAAGAAGAGACGTCTGTGCTGGAGTGGAAGTGGGTGCAGCTGTTGTCACAGGAGTAGATGTGGACTGGGGAGCCGTGCTGGAGGTTTCCACCGTGGTGGAGGTGCCCGCAGTGGTTGCCTCTGGGGTTGTCGTGCTTGTAATGGTAGCAGTGGAGGTTGTCCCCAGAGTCGAGGTGGGTGTAGGTGTGCTCAGATTTGGGGACGTGTTGTCAGTAGCAGTTCTCCCAGTATCAGCCGAGGTGGTGACAGGAGGCGAGGTTGTCCCAGGAGCAGAGGTGGTGGTCCCCATAGCTGTGGTGGTGACAGGAGCAGCAGTGGATGTTCCAGCTGTGCTGGAAGTGGCTGCAGTGGTGGTTTCTTCAGCTGTGGTGGAGGTTTCTGCTGTGGTGGAGAGGAGTGTGGAGGTTGTCTGAAGAAGAGACGTCTGTGCTGGAGTGGAAGTGGGTGCAGCTGTTGTCACAGGAGTAGATGTGGACTGGGGAGCCGTGCTGGAGGTTTCCACCGTGGTGGAGGTGCCCACAGTGGTTGCCTCTGGGGTTGACGTGCTTGTAATGGTAGCAGTGGAGGTTGTCCCCAGAGTCGAGGTGGGTGTAGGTGTGCTCAGGTTTGGGGACGTGTTGTCAGTAGCAGTTCTCCCAGTATCAGCCGAGGTGGTGACAGGAGGCGAGGTTGTCCCAGGAGCAGAGGTGGTGGTCCCCATAGCTGTGGTGGTGACAGGAGCAGCAGTGGATGTTCCAGCTGTGCT
Organism: Larus michahellis; assembly: GCF_964199755.1. Classification (NCBI taxonomy): domain Eukaryota; kingdom Metazoa; phylum Chordata; class Aves; order Charadriiformes; family Laridae; genus Larus; species Larus michahellis. Next base: position 2,213,531 of record NC_133918.1, on the reverse strand, counting down.
GGAAGTGGCTGCAGTGGTGGTTTCTTCAGCTGTGGTGGAGGTTTCTGCTGTGGTGGAGAGGAGTGTGGAGGTTGTCTGAAGAAGAGACGTCTGTGCTGGAGTGGAAGTGGGTGCAGCTGTTGTCACAGGAGTAGATGTGGACTGGGGAGCCGTGCTGGAGGTTTCCACCGTGGTGGAGGTGCCCACAGTGGTTGCCTCTGGGGTTGACGTGCTTGTAATGGTAGCAGTGGAGGTTGTCCCCAGAGTCGAGGTGGGTGTAGGTGTGCTCAGATTTGGGGACGTGTTGTCAGTAGCAGTTCTCCCAGTATCAGCCGAGGTGGTGACAGGAGGCGAGGTTGTCCCAGGAGCAGAGGTGGTGGTCCCCATAGCTGTGGTGGTGACAGGAGCAGCAGTGGATGTTCCAGCTGTGCTGGAAGTGGCTGCAGTGGTGGTTTCTTCAGCTGTGGTGGAGGTTTCTGCTGTGGTGGAGAGGAGTGTGGAGGTTGTCTGAAGAAGAGACGTCTGTGCTGGAGTGGAAGTGGGTGCAGCTGTTGTCACAGGAGTAGATGTGGACTGGGGAGCCGTGCTGGAGGTTTCCACCGTGGTGGAGGTGCCCACAGTGGTTGCCTCTGGGGTTGACGTGCTTGTAATGGTAGCAGTGGAGGTTGTCCCCAGAGTCGAGGTGGGTGTAGGTGTGCTCAGGTTTGGGGACGTGTTGTCAGTAGCAGTTCTCCCAGTATCAGCCGAGGTGGTGACAGGAGGCGAGGTTGTCCCAGGAGCAGAGGTGGTGGTCCCCATAGCTGTGGTGGTGACAGGAGCAGCAGTGGATGTTCCAGCTGTGCTGGAAGTGGCTGCAGTGGTGGTTTCTTCAGCTGTGGTGGAGGTTTCTGCTGTGGTGGAGAGGAGTGTGGAGGTTGTCTGAAGAAGAGACGTCTGTGCTGGAGTGGAAGTGGGTGCAGCTGTTGTCACAGGAGTAGATGTGGACTGGGGAGCCGTGCTGGAGGTTTCCACCGTGGTGGAGTTGCCCACAGTGGTTGCCTCTGGGGTTGACGTGCTTGTAATGGTAGCAGTGGAGGTTGTCGCCAGAGTCGAGGTGGGTGTAGGTGTGCTCAGATTTGGGGACGTGTTGTCAGTAGCAGTTCTCCCAGTATCAGCCGAGGTGGTGACAGGAGGCGAGGTTGTCCCAGGAGCAGAGGTGGTGGTCCCCATAGCTGTGGTGGTGACAGGAGCAGCAGTGGATGTTCCAGCTGTGCTGGAAGTGGCTGCAGTGGTGGTTTCTTCAGCTGTGGTGGAGGTTTCTGCTGTGGTGGAGAGGAGTGTGGAGGTTGTCTGAAGAAGAGACGTCTGTGCTGGAGTGGAAGTGGGTGCAGCAGTAGTTTCAGGAGGAGATGTGGACTGGGGAGCCATGCTGGAGGTTTCCACCGTGGTGGAGGTGCCCACAGTGGTTGCCTCTGGGGTTGACGTGCTTGTAATGGTAGCAGTGGAGGTTGTCCCCAGAGTCGAGGTGGGTGTAGGTGTGCTCAGGTTTGGGGACGTGTTGTCAGTAGCAGTTCTCCCAGTATCAGCCGAGGTGGTGACAGGAGGCGAGGTTGTCCCAGGAGCAGAGGTGGTGGTCCCCATAGCTGTGGTGGTGACAGGAGCAGCAGTGGATGTTCCAGCTGTGCTGGAAGTGGCTGCAGTGGTGGTTTCTTCAGCTGTGGTGGAGGTTTCTGCTGTGGTGGAGAGGAGTGTGGAGGTTGTCTGAAGAAGAGACGTCTGTGCTGGAGTGGAAGTGGGTGCAGCTGTTGTCACAGGAGTAGATGTGGACTGGGGAGCCGTGCTGGAGGTTTCCACCGTGGTGGAGTTGCCCACAGTGGTTGCCTCTGGGGTTGACGTGCTTGTAATGGTAGCAGTGGAGGTTGTCGCCAGAGTCGAGGTGGGTGTAGGTGTGCTCAGATTTGGGGACGTGTTGTCAGTAGCAGTTCTCCCAGTATCAGCCGAGGTGGTGACAGGAGGCGAGGTTGTCCCAGGAGCAGAGGTGGTGGTCCCCATAGCTGTGGTGGTGACAGGAGCAGCAGTGGATGTTCCAGCTGTGCTGGAAGTGGCTGCAGTGGTGGTTTCTTCAGCTGTGGTGGATGTTTCTGCTGTGGTGGAGAGGAGTGTGGAGGTTGTCTGAAGAAGAGACGTCTGTGCTGGAGTGGAAGTGGGTGCAGCTGTTGTCACAGGAGTAGATGCGGACTGGGGAGCCGTGCTGGAGGTTTCCACCGTGGTGGAGGTGCCCACAGTGGTTGCCTCTGGGGTTGATGTTCTGGTACTGGTAGCAGTGGAGGTTGTCCCCAGAGTCGAGGTGGGTGTAGGTGTGCTCAGATTTGGGGATGTGTTGTCAGTAGCAGTTCTCCCAGTATCAGCCGAGGTGGTGACAGGAGGCGAGGTTGTCCCAGGAGCAGAGGTGGTGGTCCCCATAGCTGTGGTGGTGACAGGAGCAGCAGTGGATGTTCCAGCTGTGCTGGAAGTGGCTGCAGTGGTGGTTTCTTCAGCTGTGGTGGAGGTTTCTGCTGTGGTGGAGAGGAGTGTGGAGGTTGTCTGAGGAAGAGACATCTGTGCTGGAGTGGAAGTGGGTGCAGCACTAGTTTGAGCAGTAGATGTGGACAGGGGAGCCGTGCTGGAGGTTTCCACCGTGGTGGAGGTGCCCACAGTGGTTGCCTCTGGGGTTGACGTGCTTGTAATGGTAGCAGTGGAGGTTGTCGCCAGAGTCGAGGTGGGTGTAGGTGTGCTCAGATTTGGGGACGTGTTGTCAGTAGCAGTTCTCCCAGTATCAGCCGAGGTGGTGACAGGAGGCGAGGTTGTCCCAGGAGCAGAGGTGGTGGTGACAGGAGCAGCAGTGGATGTTCCAGCTGTGCTGGAAGTGGCTGCAGTGGTGGTTTCTTCAGCTGTGGTGGAGGTTTCTGCTGTGGTGGAGAGGAGTGTGGAGGTTGTCTGAAGAAGAGACGTCTGTGCTGGAGTGGAAGTGGGTGCAGCTGTTGTCACAGGAGTAGATGTGGACTGGGGAGCCGTGCTGGAGGTTTCCACCGTGGTGGAGGTGCCCACAGTGGTTGCCTCTGGGGTTGACGTTCTGGTACTGGTAGCAGTGGAGGTTGTCCCCAGAGTCGAGGTGGGTGTAGGTGTGCTCAGATTTGGGGACGTGTTGCCAGTAGCAGTTCTCCCAGTATCAGCCGAGGTGGTGACAGGAGGCGAGGTTGTCCCAGGAGCAGAGGTGGTGGTCCCCATAGCTGTGGTGGTGACAGGAGCAGCAGTGGATGTTCCAGCTGTGCTGGAAGTGGCTGCAGTGGTGGTTTCTTCAGCTGTGGTGGAGGTTTCTGCTGTGGTGGAGAGGAGTGTGGAGGTTGTCTGAAGAAGAGACGTCTGTGCTGGAGTGGAAGTGGGTGCAGCTGTTGTCACAGGAGTAGATGTGGACTGGGGAGCCGTGCTGGAGGTTTCCACCGTGGTGGAGGTGCCCGCAGTGGTTGCCTCTGGGGTTGACATGCTTGTAATTGTAGCAGTGGAGGTTGTTGCCAGAGTCGAGGTGGGTGTAGGTGTGCTCAGATTTGGGGACGTGTTGTCAGTAGCAGTTCTCCCAGTATCAGCCGAGGTGGTGACAGGAGGCGAGGTTGTCCCAGGAGCAGAGGTGGTGGTCCCCATAGCTGTGGTGGTGACAGGAGCAGCAGTGGATGTTCCAGCTGTGCTGGAAGTGGCTGCAGTGGTGTTTTCTTCAGCTGTGGTGGAGGTTTCTGCTGTGGTGGAGAGGAGTGTGGAGGTTGTCTGAAGAAGAGACGTCTGTGCTGGAGTGGAAGTGGGTGCAGCTGTTGTCACAGGAGTAGATGTGGACTGGGGAGCCGTGCTGGAGGTTTCCACCGTGGTGGAGGTGCCCACAGTGGTTGCCTCTGGGGTTGACGTGCTTGTAATGGTAGCAGTGGAGGTTGTCGCCAGAGTCGAGGTGGGTGTAGGTGTGCTCAGATTTGGGGACGTGTTGTCAGTAGCAGTTCTCCCAGTATCAGCCGAGGTGGTGACAGGAGGCGAGGTTGTCCCAGGAGCAGAGGTGGTGGTCCCCATAGCTGTGGTGGTGACAGGAGCAGCAGTGGATGTTCCAGCTGTGCTGGAAGTGGCTGCAGTGGTGTTTTCTTCAGCTGTGGTGGAGGTTTCTGCTGTGGTGGAGAGGAGTGTGGAGGTTGTCTGAGGAAGAGACGTCTGTGCTGGAGTGGAAGTGGGTGCAGCAATATTTTGAGGAGAAGATGTGGACTGGGGAGCCGTGCTGGAGGTTTCCACCGTGGTGGAGGTGCCCACAGTGGTTGCCTCTGGGGTTGACATGCTTGTAATGGTAGCAGTGGAGGTTGTCCCCAGAGTCGAGGTGGGTGTAGGTGTGCTCAGATTTGGGGATGTGTTGTCAGTAGCAGTTCTCCCAGTATCAGCCGAGGTGGTGACAGGAGGCGAGGTTGTCCCAGGAGCAGAGGTGGTGGTCCCCATAGCTGTGGTGGTGACAGGAGCAGCAGTGGATGTTCCAGCTGTGCTGGAAGTGGCTGCAGTGGTGGTTTCTTCAGCTGTGGTGGAGGTTTCTGCTGTGGTGGAGAGGAGTGTGGAGGTTGTCTGAGGAAGAGACATCTGTGCTGGAGTGGAAGTGGGTGCAGCACTAGTTTGAGCAGTAGATGTGGACAGGGGAGCCGTGCTGGAGGTTTCCACCGTGGTGGAGGTGCCCACAGTGGTTGCCTCTGGGGTTGACGTGCTTGTAATGGTAGCAGTGGAGGTTGTCCCCAGAGTCGAGGTGGGTGTAGGTGTGCTCAGATTTGGGGACGTGTTGTCAGTAGCAGTTCTCCCAGTATCAGCCGAGGTGGTGACAGGAGGCGAGGTTGTCCCAGGAGCAGAGGTGGTGGTGACAGGAGCAGCAGTGGATGTTCCAGCTGTGCTGGAAGTGGCTGCAGTGGTGGTTTCTTCAGCTGTGGTGGAGGTTTCTGCTGTGGTGGAGAGGAGTGTGGAGGTTGTCTGAAGAAGAGACGTCTGTGCTGGAGTGGAAGTGGGTGCAGCTGTTGTCACAGGAGTAGATGTGGACTGGGGAGCCGTGCTGGAGGTTTCCACCGTGGTGGAGGTGCCCACAGTGGTTGCCTCTGGGGTTGACGTTCTGGTACTGGTAGCAGTGGAGGTTGTCCCCAGAGTCGAGGTGGGTGTAGGTGTGCTCAGATTTGGGGACGTGTTGCCAGTAGCAGTTCTCCCAGTATCAGCCGAGGTGGTGACAGGAGGCGAGGTTGTCCCAGGAGCAGAGGTGGTGGTCCCCATAGCTGTGGTGGTGACAGGAGCAGCAGTGGATGTTCCAGCTGTGCTGGAAGTGGCTGCAGTGGTGGTTTCTTCAGCTGTGGTGGAGGTTTCTGCTGTGGTGGAGAGGAGTGTGGAGGTTGTCTGAAGAAGAGACGTCTGTGCTGGAGTGGAAGTGGGTGCAGCTGTTGTCACAGGAGTAGATGTGGACTGGGGAGCCGTGCTGGAGGTTTCCACCGTGGTGGAGGTGCCCGCAGTGGTTGCCTCTGGGGTTGACATGCTTGTAATTGTAGCAGTGGAGGTTGTTGCCAGAGTCGAGGTGGGTGTAGGTGTGCTCAGATTTGGGGACGTGTTGTCAGTAGCAGTTCTCCCAGTATCAGCCGAGGTGGTGACAGGAGGCGAGGTTGTCCCAGGAGCAGAGGTGGTGGTCCCCATAGCTGTGGTGGTGACAGGAGCAGCAGTGGATGTTCCAGCTGTGCTGGAAGTGGCTGCAGTGGTGTTTTCTTCAGCTGTGGTGGAGGTTTCTGCTGTGGTGGAGAGGAGTGTGGAGGTTGTCTGAAGAAGAGACGTCTGTGCTGGAGTGGAAGTGGGTGCAGCTGTTGTCACAGGAGTAGATGTGGACTGGGGAGCCGTGCTGGAGGTTTCCACCGTGGTGGAGGTGCCCACAGTGGTTGCCTCTGGGGTTGACGTGCTTGTAATGGTAGCAGTGGAGGTTGTCGCCAGAGTCGAGGTGGGTGTAGGTGTGCTCAGATTTGGGGACGTGTTGTCAGTAGCAGTTCTCCCAGTATCAGCCGAGGTGGTGACAGGAGGCGAGGTTGTCCCAGGAGCAGAGGTGGTGGTCCCCATAGCTGTGGTGGTGACAGGAGCAGCAGTGGATGTTCCAGCTGTGCTGGAAGTGGCTGCAGTGGTGTTTTCTTCAGCTGTGGTGGAGGTTTCTGCTGTGGTGGAGAGGAGTGTGGAGGTTGTCTGAGGAAGAGACGTCTGTGCTGGAGTGGAAGTGGGTGCAGCAATATTTTGAGGAGAAGATGTGGACTGGGGAGCCGTGCTGGAGGTTTCCACCGTGGTGGAGGTGCCCACAGTGGTTGCCTCTGGGGTTGACATGCTTGTAATGGTAGCAGTGGAGGTTGTCCCCAGAGTCGAGGTGGGTGTAGGTGTGCTCAGATTTGGGGATGTGTTGTCAGTAGCAGTTCTCCCAGTATCAGCCGAGGTGGTGACAGGAGGCGAGGTTGTCCCAGGAGCAGAGGTGGTGGTCCCCATAGCTGTGGTGGTGACAGGAGCAGCAGTGGATGTTCCAGCTGTGCTGGAAGTGGCTGCAGTGGTGGTTTCTTCAGCTGTGGTGGAGGTTTCTGCTGTGGTGGAGAGGAGTGTGGAGGTTGTCTGAGGAAGAGACATCTGTGCTGGAGTGGAAGTGGGTGCAGCACTAGTTTGAGCAGTAGATGTGGACAGGGGAGCCGTGCTGGAGGTTTCCACCGTGGTGGAGGTGCCCACAGTGGTTGCCTCTGGGGTTGACGTGCTTGTAATGGTAGCAGTGGAGGTTGTCGCCAGAGTCGAGGTGGGTGTAGGTGTGCTCAGATTTGGGGACGTGTTGTCAGTAGCAGTTCTCCCAGTATCAGCCGAGGTGGTGACAGGAGGCGAGGTTGTCCCAGGAGCAGAGGTGGTGGTGACAGGAGCAGCAGTGGATGTTCCAGCTGTGCTGGAAGTGGCTGCAGTGGTGGTTTCTTCAGCTGTGGTGGAGGTTTCTGCTGTGGTGGAGAGGAGTGTGGAGGTTGTCTGAAGAAGAGACGTCTGTGCTGGAGTGGAAGTGGGTGCAGCTGTTGTCACAGGAGTAGATGTGGACTGGGGAGCCGTGCTGGAGGTTTCCACCGTGGTGGAGGTGCCCACAGTGGTTGCCTCTGGGGTTGACGTTCTGGTACTGGTAGCAGTGGAGGTTGTCCCCAGAGTCGAGGTGGGTGTAGGTGTGCTCAGATTTGGGGACGTGTTGCCAGTAGCAGTTCTCCCAGTATCAGCCGAGGTGGTGACAGGAGGCGAGGTTGTCCCAGGAGCAGAGGTGGTGGTCCCCATAGCTGTGGTGGTGACAGGAGCAGCAGTGGATGTTCCAGCTGTGCTGGAAGTGGCTGCAGTGGTGGTTTCTTCAGCTGTGGTGGAGGTTTCTGCTGTGGTGGAGAGGAGTGTGGAGGTTGTCTGAAGAAGAGACGTCTGTGCTGGAGTGGAAGTGGGTGCAGCTGTTGTCACAGGAGTAGATGTGGACTGGGGAGCCGTGCTGGAGGTTTCCACCGTGGTGGAGGTGCCCGCAGTGGTTGCCTCTGGGGTTGACATGCTTGTAATTGTAGCAGTGGAGGTTGTCGCCAGAGTCGAGGTGGGTGTAGGTGTGCTCAGATTTGGGGACGTGTTGTCAGTAGCAGTTCTCCCAGTATCAGCCGAGGTGGTGACAGGAGGCGAGGTTGTCCCAGGAGCAGAGGTGGTGGTCCCCATAGCTGTGGTGGTGACAGGAGCAGCAGTGGATGTTCCAGCTGTGCTGGAAGTGGCTGCAGTGGTGGTTTCTTCAGCTGTGGTGGAGGTTTCTGCTGTGGTGGAGAGGAGTGTGGAGGTTGTCTGAGGAAGAGACATCTGTGCTGGAGTGGAAGTGGGTGCAGCACTAGTTTGAGCAGTAGATGTGGACAGGGGAGCCGTGCTGGAGGTTTCCACCGTGGTGGAGGTGCCCACAGTGGTTGCCTCTGGGGTTGACGTGCTTGTAATGGTAGCAGTGGAGGTTGTCGCCAGAGTCGAGGTGGGTGTAGGTGTGCTCAGATTTGGGGACATGTTGTCAGTAGCAGTTCTCCCAGTATCAGCCGAGGTGGTGACAGGAGGCGAGGTTGTCCCAGGAGCAGAGGTGGTGGTGACAGGAGCAGCAGTGGATGTTCCAGCTGTGCTGGAAGTGGCTGCAGTGGTGGTTTCTTCAGCTGTGGTGGAGGTTTCTGCTGTGGTGGAGAGGAGTGTGGAGGTTGTCTGAAGAAGAGACGTCTGTGCTGGAGTGGAAGTGGGTGCAGCTGTAGTTTGAGGAGTAGATGTGGACTGGGGAGCCGTGCTGGAGGTTTCCGTGGTGCTTTTTGTCATCATGCTTGTGATACTTGTTCTCGTGGTTTTTGCTGTGGGTATGCGTGACAGAATTACATGTAATGAAAGTTAGAACAGGCATTTATGTTTTTTTTACAGAAAGACTTTTATTTTAAGACTCTCTTGCAATATATTTGGAAATTTTCCATGTATTATCATTCTTTATTTCATCTTTACTGCAAAGATGTGACAGTGTACCTAAGGCAGATATCTGTGAATGTTGACTTTTACAACACAGTCTCAGTTTACTGCTCAGTATTAATTCTCTCTTTTTTTTTTTTTTTTTAATTGTATTTTGCAGTCCATTTTACAGTCATGTCTTAGGATTTCCTGTATTCCCCTTAGCGTTGCCAGTGGGTTGAGGGAGGTGTTTCGTCCCCTCTACTCCATTCTCTTGAGACTGTACCTTGAGTACTTTGTCCAGCTTTGGAGTTCCCAAGAAGGACATGGACCTGTTTGAATGGGTCCACATTAGGCCACGAAGATTATCAGAGGGCTGGACTACCTCTCCTATGAAGACAGGCTGATAGAGTTGGGGTTATTTAGCCTGGAGAAGAGAAGGCTTTGGGAGACCCTGTAGCAGCCTCCTTTACCTGAACGGGGCCTATAGGAGAGATGGGCAGCGTCAGTACTGGGACCTGTGCTGTTTAACATCTTTTTTGGTGGTGTGGACAGTGGCATTGAGTGCACCCTTGTAAAGTTTGCCAATGACACCAAGCTGTGTGGCGCAGTCAACACGCTGGAGGGAAGGGATGCCATCCAGAGGGTCCTGGACTTGAGAGGTGGGCCCGTGCTAACCTCATGAAGCTCAACCAGGCCAACTGTAAGGTCCTGCACCTGAGTCATGGCAATCCCAAGCAAAAATACAGGTTGGGCAGAGAATGGATTGAGAGCTGCCCTGAGGTGAAGGACATGGGGGTGTTGGTGGATGAAAAGCTTGACATGAGCTAGCAATGTGTTCTCACGGCCCAGAAAGCCAACCGCATCCTGGGCTGCATCAAAAGAAGCATAGCCAGCAGGTTGAGGGAGGTGATTCTACCCCTCTGCTCCGTTCTCATGAGACCCCACCTCGAGTATTGTGTCTGGCTTTGGAGTTTACAGCACAGGAAGGACATGGACCTGTTGAAGCGGGTCCAGCGGAGGTCCATGAAGATGATAAGACGGCTGGAGCACCTATCCTATGAAGACAGGCTGAGACAGTTGGGGTTTTTCGGCGTGGAGAAGAGAAGACTCTGGGGAGACCTTATAGTGGCCTTCCAGTACCTGAAGGGGGCCTACAGGAGAGATGGGGAGCGACTCTTTATGTGGGAGTGGAGTGATAGGATGGGGGGTAATGGTTTTAAACTGAAAGAGGGGAATTTTAAATCAGATATTAAGATGAAATTCTTTAGTGTGAGGGTGGTGAGCCCCTGGCCCAGGTTGCCCAGAGAAGCTGTGGCTGCCCCATCCCTGGAGGGGTTCAAGGCCAGGTTGGATGGGGCTTGGAGCAACCTGGGCTGGTGGGAGGTGTCCCTGCCCACGGCAGGAGGTTGGAACTGGGTGATCTTTAAGGTCCCTTCCAACCCCAACCATTCTATTATTCTGTGATTTTGTCTTTTGAAAACTGTTATGCGAATCATTGGATCTTTGATAAACACTTGATTAAATTCTTTTTATAACTGAGGGTTTCCCTTTGGCCAAAAGCTCTTGTCAAAACAGAAATGAGAATGGATCAATGCAATTTGTCCTTCTTAACTCTTTCGTATTTCATGTGGCCTCGTTAATTTTTAGTATGAATTCTACTTTTCTTTTGCTTATTACAGTAAAGATCGTTAGCTGAGAATTCTTTATAAACCACTTTCAGTCCTTTGCAATAAGAAATCATAGACCTACCCATCCCCAATTCATTTTGATCTTCCTAGTTTTCTATAAGCCACGGAAAAGAGAGTTGAAGCCTGATTGCTCAGAGGTTGCTAGAATAGTTTCTTGAGAACTCTGAGTTATTTTTAATTTTTTTTTACGGAGGGACATGCTGTTAAGTGGTGTCTGTTATTGTCAGATTTCAAAACAGTAATAGATACCTAATGGATCATAAAGGGGTCAAGAAAAACATTCTTAAAAAGTCTAACACTTTTCAAGCTGCTTTTTATGTAACGAATATATATTAGTACTATAATATTTTTGCAGATTTTTTGGGTTGGCAGCACCTGAAAAATCTGCTATTCATCCATATCTACTTCACTGAATGACAACACAATATCTGTGTGTTTGACAGCCTAATAGAATTACCTCTTCCCTTGAGGGATACGCAAATGTTCAAAATCATCTAGATCGTTATGTGTCTAAGGAGGGGCTCATTCTATTAATAATCCTTTACAGGAATCACACACCCCATGCCTCCACGGTCTCTCCCCTGTCAGGTTGGTTGTGTCACCTCAAAAGATTCTCTCCTTGTGAGGCATACCGGCCTGGTGAGGTAACACTTGTGCTTGACACCCACCAGGAAACAAATAGGGCTGGTGTTCTGCCTCAGTTAGTGCCATTACAAAGAGAAAGGATGGGGGAACGAAGAGGTACTCAGACCAAGCCATATCAAAATATGATATCCCAGCATCCTAGCAGACAATTTCTTTGTTGGCACAATATGCTTGAGGGAGAACTGAAGAGTTCATGTGGACTTTTGCACGCAGATGTTAGTTCTGCCTGTGCTGATGGAAGACCCGAGCTTGCTGTGCACCCACCTGGAGCCACTTGGCTGTGAGCCGCCTCCACTCCGGAGGCGGTATTGCCCCATTAACATGCTGTGCAAAGCAAACTAATAACCACTCTGTCTTAGCATGACTTGGTAGCTGTGATCCAGTGCTAAGCAAAGCACAGCTCTATCCCTTATACACAAAAATAATGCCCTGCCCCTTCCCTGTTCCTTTATATTTGTTGTCTTTTTAGATTCCAAACTCATTCAAGTGAGGCTCTAGCATTTTTGTCGTGAGAGGGCTTGGGAGGCTGTAGAATATTAGAAATAACAAGCATGGTAATACCAATGCTTCCAATAAAATCAGGCCTTGATAGTTCAGAGGCACGAGTCAATGAAAGTATATTTCTTATCAGAAGAAAGGGCAAATCTGTATAAACATCAGGAATACTTTTTTTTCTAAAATGTACGATACTGGGATCCCTGTACCCTGTTGTGTGTATGTTTATATACACCAAAAAATGGGAAAATTCTTCCTTTTTTTCTCTACTGTCTGGGGGTTTTAATCCATTCCTGGCAATGTCTAATAGATTTGCCACATTTTTTCAGAATACCAAAGGAGGGAACCAAACACAACGAACTAATTTTGTCTTCTACCTTTATTTGGTGTAGCTGCTAGACAGCGTATCTGTGCCTCTGTATTGGTCTCTTTACGATGTTCCTGTACCATAGAACAATGTTTGCTCTCTGTACAATGGGATGTATGATTTGGTTTTAGGCTGTGCAAGCAGCTCCTGGCAAAGAGGTACAGCTAACCTCTCGATATCCCAGCCAAGTCCCCCAGCCAGCAAACTGGAAGGACATGTTCGTCTAGGAGTAATTGGATATATTCATATTTAAATTGTAATTTTGCATACGTTGAAATACTGCGATTGAATTACAAACTATAGAACCAAGGATGTGATTACCTGTCCTTCTAATGGAGCAGTATTCAAAAAGAATTCACCAAAATTCCAAAGTCTCATCCCAGCGTGCATACTGCAATTCACCATGGATTTCCTGGCCTTAGTCAGAAATTCGTAGGGCACTAGAATATTTTTCGTACTGTAAATCAAAGCTGGGATTTTTCGCGATGCAGTGGCAAAAGGCAAATATTTGCACAGCAAATAGCGAAATTCTACTCATTTAAAATCTGTCTCTGCGCTGAAATCCTCATGCAGATTGCTATACACCAGCTAAGATGAAAACAACAAAAAGGCTACCAGGAGAGATCTAAATTAATACAATTTTTGTATTATGCAAGTCTTTTGGAGTCCATATCATTTCAAGCAATGTTTAGGTCCTGTTTCCCCTCTAATTCAGAATTTAAATGGCCTTAGTTACCTTAGTTACCTTTATTTTAAAACTAACTAATATCAATTAAGCCACTGGTTGTTCGAACAAAGGGGTTTGATATGTTTTTACCAATGCACTTGACATTTCTTCTCCATTAATTTGAATTAATTCTCCATTTGTTCTTGGACAGCTCTGTAAGTCCAGTGACTTAAACTCCTAAATGTCTTATTTGTTTTAGAAAATGGGATTTATACTCCTTTGAGTAACCACTACCACAAAACTGCTTTTCCATATAGAAATCTAGTAATTCAAAGTTGAATTTAAAAAAAATCTTGAATTTTTAGATTATTAAATGCCTTCTAGATTTTAAATTCAGAGGTTCTTACAAAGCTAATTTTCATTTTATAAGAAATACCGTTTCAGGGACTTGAGCATTCCACAGCCTCAGACCTTTGTCATTTTGTTGCCACTGAAAGTGTCATTTTTGATTTTCAGATACTACTTTTTTAGGGGTAAAAAATACGCAATTTGAAAGCATTGTAAAATTTTCAAGATATGTCTAGCTTAATTATTTTCTAGAAACATTTATGCTCTGGACATTTTTTTTCTCTTTTTATGAATTAAAAACTTTACTGAGGATTGTACACGTGCACTTTATCATGTAAATGTTAGCGTTTCACTCATTCTTTTAATAAAACATAAGAAATTAACTTTGGTTGCTAAAAACAAATGTAATAGTTTATATTATGGCTTTTGCTAACTGAAATTAGATAAGCACAGCTTTTGTTATTACCACCCCATTTATATCCACTAAAGCTGGAAAACCATATGTCTTCATCTCTCTTATTTTCTCCCTTTAACTGATGAAAACTGGAGTAAATGTGACTGCTAAAAAATGACAAGGCAACGAGCAAGATCAGCACGCCACTCAAAAGTGTATGGCAAAGGGTTTTTCATTTGTACCGCAAGGTAAATTCTGCATAAATTTAATCCACAGTATTGTTGAAGTACTTACACAGATACAAACAAAATACGTTATCTTTGGTTATAGTTTTTAGTGGTAGTAATTTCATTTGAAAAGTATGTAAACTTTTACAGAATATACTGACAAGGTTTTTCCATCAAAGTAGCAAATAAATTCAACTTACCTGAAAAGCAGCATAATGCTATGAGAATATATATGAACTTGTGCTTATATTGAGGTAAATTTGTTGTCCAATCCATCTTTTTTCTTAAAAGATTATAGTTTTACCAGCTAAGTCCAAAATTCCCTTCAGTGTCTGCTGCGCTCTTGGTAGCTCTCACAACCAAGTGAAAAAGATGAGTCTGATGGTCAAGGTGAAATGTTCTTAAACTAAAGCACCTTGCATAATGTCAGCGCTTTGTTGAGGGTTTGGTGAGTGACACACCTGCTTGTACCTTACAGCCCAAGGATTTTAAAATTAGAATATGGTACTTTCCCTCTAGGCAAGGTAAATAAGAAACTTGCTGCTTGAAAAGGTCAGTGTGTGTTAATCTGAGCATGAAATGATCAAGAATGGGGACGAGTCTACACCCTTAAGAAGGCCACAATCACATATTCATCTCTTAGATATTTAAGTTCAGGGTGGACACGTAACAGAAAGGAAGACAGTAGCGTTGCTGAGTTTTACGTTTCGGAATTACAAGTTTTTAATGGATAATGAGAAAATGTTTCCCGATGCTGTTTTGTGAATCGCTCTATACTGATAAAGGCCAAATTTGATTGTTAAGAAAAAACTCATTGGCCTCATCCTTCCTAGCTGAATCATACAAATTCTTTGGGGCCAAAGTTATATCTTGCTGCCAGAACTGCAGAGAGACGACTTTTCTTAGTGGTCCCCTGGAATATCTTCCATTGCGGCTGAATGAGGGAATGGACAAAAGGATTCAGGAGAACATCTTTGAGGGAATACACAAAAGTAGGCAGATGGATCAAGTGGCAAAATTCAGCGAATTCATGTGCTGCTATTGCTCGATAGCTGGAGCATTAGATAATAGTGTAGTTTAAGGAAGAAGGACTGCCACATCCATGAATTCACATGATCATTAAAAAGCTTTCCAACTGTTTTGAACCATTGCCAATATTGAATGAGTTTGATGCTTTGTGCCTCTTGAATTCTTTATCATGATTAATCTACAAAGGATATGAAAACCTACAGGTGTAAATTACATCCCAGACTCTTTGGCTTTGCGTTCCTTCATCCCTGAGGTCCTGTCCTTGTTGTCTTTTCAGAATCCCATTTCCCTTTCCTCTCAAGCTTCTTCCAAACCTGAAATTTCTTATTCAAGATGACCCAGAAAAAAAATATAAATTATCTTATCTGCATTTTCGGTTAGATTCTAGTTATCAGTCCTCACTAAACCCTGTGTTTTGGCTAGGGAAAGGGCTAATGCCTTTTTAATGCCTGCTCTCTGATGGAGAGGCTTCATTACCAGCTCAGTTCTAGGTTTAGAGTTTTCAAATTTTCAATTTTCAAAGAGTAACTAGCAAGGCCTGTAGAAAAGTAGATGTTTGTCTGTATAGAGACTAGAAAGTCTCTAGCATACAATTATCATTTAATCAGATGGTTTATGAGTATTAGTGAAATGTTTAGTTTGATTGGATTGAAAATATATTTGCGTTATATTTGCTACATTGTACAACTGGCAGGGTACAGTTCTGCTTTGAATATCCAAAGTTTTCCTGAAAATGCTTGAGATAGTTTACATGAAAAATGCTCTTTTCACAGGTGAAGAACTATTAAACACTGGCCGATACATCCATGACATAACTAAAGTGAATTCAGTTTTCCTACTTGAATAACTAAATAGTTCTGAAAAGCCTGCATTCATTTACATAAATATTATTTCTCTGTAAAATGCAATTTCCGTTTGTTTATGTAACGCAAAGAGACGCTTAATGGCTTGATTTGCACTGGTTGGATAACATATAGACATTAAAAGTTCCTCCCAAAATTTCTGAAATTACGGCAAGCGCATATGTCATGGTCTGAGGGACTGACGTGTGTGTGTTCTTGCCTGGTTGTGCAAGAAGTTAAGTAAGTTGAACGCACATCCTTGACCTTTCCTCAAGTGTTAGTAAGGGAGAAACAATTCGCGATTCACAATTCATTTCTGCTTGGTTAGCCACTGTCTTTAACGCAATCTTGCTTTTGCTTTATCTTCCTGCATAAAAAGAGTTAAAAGTGGGAGTTAAAAATCTTTCTTTTGCTTTATCTTTATGCATAAAAAGAGTTAAAAATGGGAGGGGGGGGTAGAATCCTCCCAGCTTGCTGTAGAGTCATTTGGAGAGAGAGATGTAGTATTAAAAACCATGGAGGTAAATAAAATTGAAACAAAGGAGTTTGGGGAAGAATTCTGAGAATCTTAAAGGTGTATGCAAAAAGGCACAACCCCCCTCTTTTCACTTTGAATTTGAAGTACAAATAGCCAGTGGACTCTGCCTATTGTTTTAGCCTAGCCTAGCCATCGAAATCCTAGATGGGAGAGCTGCACAGACACATACACCAAGAGACAGGCCTGATACTATTAAAAAGTAATGGAATTTGCAGGCAAAATGTACTCATTGAAATAGGTATTGGCACAAACATCTTTGTGATATAAAGGCAATGCTCACTCCATGGGATGAGAAGCGATCCCTTGTTAAAAAAAAAAAAAAAAAAAAAGTGTTATTTTCATAACATCTCTCTAGTAACGTTTGCATAAGCCGGCATCATTTCCTCTAAGCAGCACTCAGGTGTTTGTGCCTGCCAGGGAGGAACACCTAGTTGCGTACACTCCGTATTTTGCACGTGTAAATGAAAGTGAAGGGAAAGGTCTGACTAGTTTGGAAAGAATGCAGCACCTTCAGAAAGGCTGTTGGTGATTTCCTTTTTAAGCCTCGCCATTTTAACCAGGCATGAACTTTGTTAGGAGAACTTCAGTTCTGAAGCAGGAATAAGTCTCGCACTTCTGGTGTGGCAAAGGAAACCTTAGTGCAAAATCACAAGAACTTTTCTAAACAGCTTGAGTAATAAATTTCATTCTTTGACTGTCCTGCGTTAATATACTCACTATAGTAAATCATGATCGATTTATCAGGTTTTACCAGTCTGTTTTGTAACTGAATACTTCCTTCTGCTGGCATTAACGAAGAACTGCATTTTGAACACAAACCAGGTAAGGGCTGTGGGAGGAAGTAATTTCCCCTAATTCCGTACTATTTTATTTTTATTTACTTCTGGATTAGGGTATTGTTTAAGCTGTCTGAGCAGATATCCTCTCAACAGCTCCTTTGCCAAGTTTACCCTACACCCAAAACCCAAATCTGACGCAGGTGGCTGTCAACAAGCAGTAAGAGAACGTAGCACAGCATTGACGGAATATCAAGTTAAAAGGATGAAAATAATAGAGAATTTGGACGTTTCCTATAAGTGAATGCTCAAACAAAAACCTCTTTCCTGTCAAAGGGCATAAATCTGCAGCCCAAACTCATGCTCTGAAGGCCTGACTGACTGGAGCATTCCTCAATGTCTGCATCGGGGGGAATACTGCAATGGCAAATAAAAATAATTCCACGGCACAAACAAGAGTTTCGAAGGAGTAAACAGACATATATAATGCATCACACAGGAAAACCTTCCAGAAAATGATGTAAAAGTCTCCCTAGCATGAGGGATATTAGTGCATTTCAGATGACGCTGGTGGAGAAGGGAAAAAAAAAATCTCTGAAAGAAGACGATCTGACCCAAAATGAACTGTTTCAAAGTAATAAATCAGAGAAAAGAAAAAGCTGATCCCTCTTACCCTATAGATCTGTAAAACCTCTTACCTGCAGCAGTGGTGCCCAGCCGCGCCGTGCCAGCCATCCCTGTGGTGGCCATGGAGGTCGGTGTCCTGCCAAAGGCAGCCCTCGTGGAGTGAGCGAGGCCGGGCGTCCCTGTGGGGCCGAGGACTGAGGTGGTCCCTCCAGGCTCGCCCGTGCCCCCTGTGCTGGGTGCCCCAAGATCTGCTAGAGCCAAAATGGCGACTGCGGGAGGGCCTCCTGTGCTGCTCCTGTCAGCGGGGTCGGACGTGTGGGGGAAACCCGAGCCTGTGGCTCTTGAGGAGCTGCCTGAGGCCGGTGGGGGAGAGCGGCTTGCAGTGCCGGGGGCTGCCTGGGGGGAAGCCTGTGGAGAGTTCGTGCCTTCGTCCTCATGGACGGGGGAGCGCGGTGTGTCTGCCATGTCTGTCATGGTGGGCTCCGTGGGCACTGCTGTGGCAGGGGTGGCTCGGTGGCCCAATTCATCTGCAGCGCCTCGCCTGAGGAGAGGTGGCCTGGGAAAAACTCTGTCTTCTGGGGTTGTCTTTCTGGTTGTTCTGGGGCCGTGGTTCTCCCCCGAAGTTGCCGCTGGTCCCAGTGCCCTGGGTTCGGCCTCCTGCCGCGTTCTCCCCGCGGCTGCTGCTTCATTTGTGCCGTGTGCCGCGCTGCTTGCACCTGCTGATGACATAAATAGGTCTCAATGCTTAGCAAAAATTAAGAAATGCATCAGGTTTTTGTTTTGCTTTTTTTTGTTTTGTTTTGTTTTTTTAAAAATCCTTTTTTCTGTGAGACTTAAGTGTGCTTTGTATTCTTTCGATATCTACTTTCTTTTTTGAACCGGGACTCCTGGCCTGTCTGCTCCAAACAGAGCCGCTGCGTGTAGCAGAGCCAAGACCCTTCCAGCCAGGGACGCCCACTCCAAGCCCTCTCTGCTCCAGCAATTCTCCAGGACACAGAGCAGGCGGCTCAGCGGGTCCGACGTGCGGCACCCTCGGCAGAGGGAACATCTCCTCCGCGGGCCCCAGGAGGTAGAAAGTTTCCCTCCAATAATTCCAGTATTTTGACTTTCTCTGCTTTAAAACTCATGTAAAGAGTTTGTTTTTTTTTTTTTTTTTTCCCAATCTGAATTTCCATGATTGTTGCTTTTGTCACCTAGCTCTAGTAATTTGAGATGTCAGCTATTGGTACAACGTTTATTTGAGGGCAATTTGGATGTTTTTCGGCTTTAAGGTTTCCTTTAACGGTCAATAGATATGTACCAGGTTGAATAAAAGACCTTCTGGACTTCCGCAGCACTTCTACAGAGCATCTGTAAATGACGCAATGAATATTGAAACCCTTTTTTCTAGAAGTTTCTTCTTATACCACAAATTAGGTTTGTATTCTTAGACTCAACTGCAAACTTACACTTTAGTGCTTGCCCTGTGCTGAACTGGATTAGGGAAGGTTATGCGTGCAGAAATTGCAGATGCATTTTCTTTCTTCTGCTGAACTCTCAGATATCAGATATTTGCGGTCTGGGGTAAAAAAATGCTGGACCTAGTTTTTCGCTGTTTGCACAACTTTGGGTACAATCCTACTGCGTGTTAAAACCGTCACTCACTGACTTATTACTAGAACATGGGCCTTGCTGCTACCTGAACCACGTAGATTCAGGTGTCCTTCCTTTTCATATTTTTATTACAAAAGGTGCAGCTTTGATTGTGTACGTGACTGTATCAGTCACCATTTGTTCAAACTCCTTCGCAGTTACTGCCCCCACCTACAGCTGGTTAACAACATGCAGTAAACCTTACTTCTCGTCACAGGGCATATGCCACAGGCTGCTCAAGTTTTAACTATTTTGGACTTTTTTCCTCTCTCATCTTCATGCCCAGAGTAATACGCAGTTACTAGAAAGTATCTCAACTATGTTCTGCCTCTGCACTGTATGCACGTGTTAGGTATAAAATCATAGGAACATTTAGGTTGGAAAAGACCTTTAAGATCATTAAGTCCAACCATAAACCTGACACTACCAAATATTTTCCAGGAAATTTTTTAATATGCTCTGCTACTGTTAGTCCTAGCTTAAATAGAGTTAGACACAGATGTATAGATTTGACATATAGATGCACATTCACAATTCCCCTTAAAAAAAATCTTCCTCCTTCATTATAAAAGCTTACAATTTCCCTGGAGCATTCTATGAAATAATTAACACAAGGTGCATCCTACCTGTCGCGCGTATGTTGAAATAAAATGCCCAGACTACGAATATATTCTGTATAAAATACCGCACAGAGCAATGTTTCCAGGTCATTTTGTTGCCTTGAGACTACTTTTCCAAACGAAAGATTGCTTCAGGCTCCTCGCAGCTCTGCTACCTCTGCAGGCAAATTCCAAATGTTATGGAAGTAACTCGGGTAATGTTGCTCTGTTAGCTGAGCAGCTGACACACCTTAAAGTCCTGCTTAGTTTAAGAAGCTGTTGTTATCTGGGCAAGAAGGCTGTGGACCCAATGTGTTAATTTGTAGTTACAAAAATGCAGTTATGTTTGTGCATCCATTTAGAACTTTCACAAGGACCCGTATCACCTAGCTAAGCCTTTGTATGCAAAAATGGACTTGTGGCAACATGCGTGAAAAAAGCATTTGGATTTTAAAAAATAAATTAAAAATAACGGATTTATTGAGTTGAAGTTTAGTTATCAAGTTGGGAAGAAGGGAGGTCTACAAAAGCAACGTTACCAGGAAATGAGGAAATGTGTCGATGACACGTAAGTGCCTAGACGGTGGAAGGAGAGACAGGCTATCACTCAGGTGGTCCCTTACGCCCCAACTCTCACTCGGAGAGGATTTGGGTTTGCAGGAGAAATTCCTCACACTGCCTTTTGCTCAAATAAAGGAAACAGCTAATTAAAAATAAAAATCACTCCTGTGTGGTTTTGTGATTATCAAATCGGCCTCAAACAGTGCCCAGCCTCCAGGCAGGAAAGTGCTAACCCTGCGATCCTAGGAGAGAGGAGATGCACGTTGGCTCTTCTTCTGCTCCTATACTGGCAATAGAGGAATGAATTGAGATTATTGTTGCACGGATATGAACCACGTTGCCTCCTGATTTCCACTGTTGCTGCAATGAACCTAATGGACCGTAACTATCCCTTTGCCATTGCTTAGGTGATGTTCAGGTACCCAGAAAGCTGATTGTCCTAGCAGTGGACTGGAGATGTTCAAAAGTGTCCTTTGGGGACTAGGATGAAATCACTGATCTCATTACATACCAAAGCGATACCACTATCCACAAACCTTTCACCTGATCGAGTCCCTGCTGTCCTGATTAGGCAATGGTTTTGCAAAGACAGCTTTCTTAGAGAGATGAAATAAAATTATAATCTGGAAAATACTCTGTGTTTGTTTCCAGAATGAAAAATTAATCTCATAAATTAGTATTCTATTTACTGTTTGACATGGGGAAGGAGTTGTTGTCTCGAGATTGTTTAGTGCCAGTCTGGTCTGTTTTCTTTGCAAGGCTCGTGTTTGCCTCCACGTCCTTGTTGTGTGCGAGCCCTGCTAAGTCAAACAGAGCAGGGTCTCTCCTTGCGCATCGTGTGGGCCACTAGAGGCCATCCTACACCTCATAAAATAAAGTAGCAAAGCATATGGGAATAAAGGACAACAGCAAGGAATCGTAAAAGATTAATTAAAGTCTAGATATTTTTAAAGCAAGGCACCTTTATGAGATTGGTGTGGTCTTTCCTGAGGTATTTGCTACTGATGGAGCAAGGGTGCTGCACGGCACTAGGTTTTTCAACGGTCTTTCGGTACACCTGGTATTGTTGCGATTTCATAGGAGAGTATTTAAAACCTTTGCCATCTGACCATGCCTTTCTGTCTTTCTGTTTAACTACAGATTAAATTCTGTATTGAATCTATTTCTCCTTGTGGAGGTTGCCAAAGGGTAAAGACTAAGGTCATACGGAGCACCTCGGGGCGTGAAGGAGGCAAAGGAAAAGCTAACAAGGTACGGTCCTTCCATGTCTTCCCTCCTAGCAACATGTAAAACACAAAAGCCTTTGTAGTAGGAGGGGAGGGAGAGGTCAGCCCTTGTCACCATGCAGCAATAAAACACAAGGTATTCAGGCTTTGTTGGAGCAATTCAGAGTGAAAGGGGCAAACATTTACCATAAGGAAAAAGCAACAAGGAACCTAAGCTGAGTTGGACTTTATAATGAAGTCTTCCGGTAGCATTTTACGTCCAGTTTTTACAGGCTTAACTAAAAATTCAAGTGACTGTGCAAACCCCATGGTTCCTTTTGAAGCCAGAGCTTGGTTGTTGTTTTCCCTAATGCGTGACTGGCCCAATGGCAGATGGAGGTGGGCAAGGGACGAGGCAACGCGCTGCCTTGTGAGCGTCCCTCTGCCAGAGCCCAGGCTTGACCGTGGCACTGTTGTACTTCAGCGAGGCTTCAATACCTACCTAATTAAACATCTAAACATCTTCTAAGTGCTCTACCAAAGGCATCCATTCTAAATTAGGATCCTACTGGTGATTTTATAATTAATAATATTAAGTAAAAGGGAGAAAAGTAGACTTACAGAGAAGAGACAATTCGTAGGGTGGGGGGTTCCCCTCGGTGTATTTAGTATGGTGATTCCTTAGCTCATGGCAAAACAGACCGTCAAATTTGGTAGGAAAAAATGTCTTCATTATACTCGACATACAAGTCCTATAGTACGGGGGTGGTGGGATGAATTATAGCTTTAAATACCAACCTATGCCTGGCTCTTGCGCACAGTGCCTAAAGGCAGAGTGCCAAGGTACAGACTGGGTGACACACATGCTGGCGTTGAACAGGCTGGTTTTCACACCACCCCCTGGAATAAGCTTCATGTTTGAAGGGTTTTTTTCAAGCATCTTGTGGTATAAATGTAGGTCTTGGTGAATTTCTTTGGAGAAAATATAATGTGGAAGAGCAAAGGTTTGTTTACTTGAAAAAACCTCAATGTAAAATACAGCCTTATTATTGTACAAGTGGGGGAGGTTGGGTTTTTGTAGGTGCCATCTTCAATTCTTAAATCTTTAATTCTTTTTATTCGTTTAATATCAAAACTTCTGTCTTATGGAGGTTTTTTTCCCACTAGCAGTTTTTCTCCTGGTTGAATCATTAACCTTGACGTCTTTTGTATAGAATATTAAATGAATTTTTTTTTTTTGCCATCATCTGGAATAATTAATGGTAAGAACACTTTGTCTAATGAGTTAGAACAGCACAGTTCAAAACGCAGTCTCTCATTTGTGACATCATTGTATTAGCTGGATCCTTCCAGTCTGTTGCAATGAAATATAAAATACCAGGTTGTAAGAGCTGATGCAGCAGCGATTCCAGGCTTAGTCTATACTTGACAAGCACACAATAGAAAATTCAGTTCTCTTCTGTAATTGAGTTTAAAAGAAGGCTGGGATACTCTAAGTTGATAGGGGAATCGGAGAGCTGTCTCCTTTGTACAATAGGGCTGTCATTAGGAACTGGTCTGAACACTCTCCTCCAAGTTAGGCTTTTAGCCTCCCTTCAGGGAGTTTCCGGAGGTGAATTCTTGTATATTTTCCTGTACGAATATGTTTAGATTAAAATGTTGGTTTCTATATATTTCACGTTCTCTTCAGCTTTTGCAAAGGAACTAATGGAAAGTAACCCTAAAAAGTAGTAGCATCCTTTGTAAATAGGACATAAGGAAAAATACACTCGGAAGCTTTATGGCTACAAAGGCAAGAGTTACCTGCCTTAACATCCTTCCATATAGGTAGTTAGTAGAATTGAATTAATAAACATATTTTTCAGGACAACTGTCCAGCTCATAAGGATAATTTATTGCAACATCTGTTTATTTTTGTCTCCTCCCGTGGAAGTCCCATTCTTACTGGGTAGTGAATAATAACTAAGTTGTTTCCAGAAGGCGCTACCCCTGCAGAGCTGGGTTCTCTCTCAAGTGGGAGTGGGAGTGGGAATGCTCAGCACCACCCGGTTGTCTTGCTGGGGTGGCAAAGGTGGTCGGTTCTGGCTGAAGGTGTTACGAGTGTGGTCAGCTCAGCAGTGGCTGCGTTCGCACAGGAAGTGTCTGCTTTCCAGCATGGTAATTAACCAAGGGATTGTTGCTTCAGTTCTGCGAGTTTAATTGCAGAGGGAGCTGTGTCACTACTGAATGAGGGAGAATGTCCTCCTTTGTTTCATATCCCTGCACTTTTCAGCACATGGATGTATTTTCCCTCATCCTTGAATATTTGGTAATGTTTCTTAGCTGAGTTTTTAATTGCTTTCCTGTACTGACAGCACTTACAGAGGGATGCGTGTATTTTCTGTGCTCTAATTCCCTGCTGTCTTGGTTTTATTCCATTTGATATCTTTAACCTAATTGTGAATTCAAAGAATACTATTTCTTTGAGAAGCTTAAAACTGGCATTATTTTAGACGGCTGATATTCTTTACTAAGGCTGGTTGTGAATTTGACCTATTATTTTAGGCTTCTAGCTCTCATTACCTCTCTGAAACAAGAGGGGAGATTTTTTCATCTGAATGTTACTAGTGTTGGAATGCAAACAGTTTGAACTTCCCTGCACTGTTCTTCCCGGGAGCCTTCTCCCGTCTCCGAGGAGGAGCCGTAAGCCAAGCAGCCGACCTGCTGATGGTTGTGCTGGGCCCACACTCGCACCTCCGTACCACGCAGAGCTCTGCTGCCTGCCTGCCGACGGATGGGACATATGCACAGAAGCTTCGTGTTGTGGTTTGGCTTGGGTTCTGCCTCCCTTCCTAGTTCCTCAGCCTATTTTTAACTCTCAGTAGGCTAAAACTAGAACTCCTTCAACGCGTACACGACAGTTTCAAGGTCTGGTTGGGCTCTAAGTGGATCTGATGAAGGTGTTGCGGTGGAGCGAGAGGCAGGTTGGAGTATCAGCCCTGCCATCAGTTCATCCCAGCGTTGGTGGTCTGTAACAAAGACTCAGAGGCTGCAGAGGCTGCAATGTCACAGAGAGATCTGAGGGATTTAAATGCAAAATTGTGGATAATGAAAGCAGCGGAAGCTGGTAGTGTAGCCCACCATGCAGGCCCATTTATCCGTATCTATATCAGATTCCTGAATCTGTGTCGGTTTTTTATACTTTTGCTTTGTGTTCTTCTCATGCCATTCTAAGGCTTGTCTTGGACAAGTGTTGTCCATTCAGCTCAGCTGGTGCAAGTCTGAGAATAAATAAATATAGAAGGCAGCGCGTTCTCCAAATGTAAGGGTTCTGCTCAGAGAATATCGAAGAAATTCTACTAGCTGTGCCTTTTCTGAAATTAGTATATGGACTTATATTTCTTCCCCCTTGCAGTTGTTATAATAGCCAATAATTCAGCAATTATGTGCTTTAAAAGTATAAGAAAAGCAATTAGTCAATAGATCTGTTTTGTATTGTTTTCAGCTCCCATTTTACGTTTTCAAATTTTAAAAGTGGGGGTTTTTTAACCTCATTAAATGAACTATAAATTCAGTTCAAAGAAGAGTGTTTCTAATGTGGGAACGATCCAAGAAAGAGGCAGGAAATGTATTAAAGGCTTCTCTGCAGTTTCTTAGCATTATTTACTTAGGGGATAAAAGCAGTATCAAAGGATGTTTGTTCCTCTCTGGTTGAAGAGCAATCTGGCTTATGTCACATTAGTCTTAGACTTCCGCTCATACAAACAGAAATTAGTCCAAGAAAACCTCTTCCCACAGAGTCATCAGCTATGCTTCTTCTGTTTCAGACCACAAGCTTGAAAAAAGTGGGACATAAAACATTCAGGTTCTGTATTGCCCTTTATTTTGGCTAGTTACGTGTATTTACTTTGAAATTAGTCTTGATGAGGCCGGAACACAATGCTGTTTATTTGTCAGGCTGCCCAAAAATCAACAACACAAAAACTCTTCGATGCTTTGGCTTAAACACACCTTCAAAATCTAGAAGTTTTGGGGGTTACATCTGGAATGGAAGCACAAGATTTACTTGGGTTTTTTCTTAGTTTTAAGGAAATTTGTGCACGCGTTGATTGCACAGCTGTTAATATAAATGCCATCTGAAAACAATTGTTCAGTTATGAAAACAAAACAGGAAAAGTTTATCTTGGTCCAGTCTTTCCCTTCAGAGGAAAGAAATAACCGTCACGAAACTGCAATATTATAAATTCAAATATTTGTCTTGCACTAAGCTTCCATTGAATCTTGCCAGTACATCTTTGTTCTGGCTAAGATCTACGGATCGTGGGGCCCCAGAAAAGAAGCTGCTTCTACGAATTTTAAAATAGATGAGAAATAATCTGTCCTCCATGCTGCTGTTAACACATTGTCCGAGACTTTTCTTCCCCTAGGCCAAGGGCCAGCTCAGCAGAGACCTGACGACTGTGCTGTCAAATGCAGCTCTACAAAAGAGGTGCACAGACCTTTCCAGCCATTTCATGCCTTGAGGTCAGCAGGGAAAGAATCCAAAATTGCAATGAATTTTGCTGGTGTCATCAGCTAAGCAATGCAGATAAATAATGATATTTTACCAGAGCGTTAGAACCAGTAAGGACCACTTTAGCTGGAGGCAAAGACTGTTCCTTGAACTCCTCTGGGCCATGGCTTTGCACACATAGATGTACTTCCTAGTGTACGTGCTTCTGACTGTACTAATTTCCCTTTTCTAGTACATTTAGTGCTGTTACCTGCTCTGCAGTGAGAAGAAGTATTTAAAAACGCACTACCGTGTGAGATTCTTACATAAATATAGACTTGTTGCAGACAGAGCTAGCGTGAATGATCATTACAGCAGTCATGCAAATACGAGTAATGCATCTGCTGCTCTTCTCCCTTGGGAGAAGGTCCAAGCTCACGTATGGACTTTGGGATACTTCAGAGAGGAGCAAAACAGCTTTAATTCTTCCCAAAAAGTAGATGAACCCATGTTTCTCAGTTAGGGGGCAAATGCTCTGAACACTGGGCTGTCGTTGAAGGGAAGGGTAAAAACACAGCAGAGCAGGGATTGTCAGGAGAACAGGCCAGGATTTCAGTGTCTAAATCCTGTGTAAATTTGGTTTTCAGAGCCGGGGCTGGAGAGGCAGCAGTGCCCGCAGTACAGCCCATGAGAAGGGCTGTCGTTGCCTCTCTCAGCCGTGGAGGATTTGGCACGGTCCCAAGAGTGAGGAGGTTTTTTTCCTTAATGCTCCGGTGACCATCCTGAGGGCAGGGGAGTTATGTGACCAATTCACCGACCAAATACTAAGAGATTTAATAGCAAAGGAGACAACAGAAGGATTAGGAATCTTTTGTTATCTGGCTTCCTTGTTCGGCTCTGGTTCTGTGGCTGTTTCTGGGCTTAGGTGAACTCATTTCAGGGTGGAATGACTCTGGGAAAAGCAAGCCAGAGGTTAGTAGGCTTATGCTAGCTGGGAATTCTCTTTTCTCCTTGTCAGTGGATGGTTTCTTTTGCCTAGAGGGATAGACTAATTTAAGAAAGAATTTGAGAATCCCTTTGGCTTCCTTTCTAACCTAATATCTCCAACTAGAACATCTCAGTTCCCCCAGCGTCAGACCTTTGGGGAGAAAACATCCCTAACGCCAGTTTGTGATTCCCCTGTGCACCACGACTTTGACAGCATAACTCCACAAAGCCATCGGGCTTGGCATCTGGAAGATACTCCTTTTAGCATCTGAGAAGCGAGGGTACGTCAGAGGACTTTCTTGGAAACGTGACTGAAGGCAATGGACCTTCAAGGCTGCTTTAGTTATGCTCCAGGTCCCAGAAATGTTTTCAAGGACTTCACAGCAGCGTGGCTCTAGGGACCTCTCTGGGCCTACATCCATGCTGTCCCTTAGGAGACAGGTGAAGAGTCCTTTCAGTGAAGTATCTCTAACAGCCAAGGCTGCAGTGAGACCTGTGGGCTAAGAGTGGCTCAGGTTTCTACATTCATTTGACCAGCAAAAAAATTATCATCAGAGTTGTTGTTTTGTTCATGGAGGGTCGTTTTGACACGAAGAGTAATGAAGTAACTCCATTATGAGTTATCTCATATGAGATGAAAGATGAGATTCTCATATTTTCCGAACATCTCTGAAAATTATACTAAAGCTTCCCAAAAGCATATTTCCATGCCCATAGATGATGTGCTGGAAGGGCCGAAGTTTTAAGGCAAAAAGCTTATTCTTTTTATCTTTCAGAAGCTTGTTTTTACAGATAAAGAACAGTAAGACAACAGGGAGACAGTGCTCTTACAGTAGGAAGACAGTGGTTGTGTCATGTGTTGATGCATTACCAGGGCTCCAATACGCAAGATATATTTTCTTTAAGAGTCTTTGTAGCCTTTATTTCAGATTTAATTACATTACAACAATACGGATTTTAATAATCTAGTACTCTACAAGATGCTGATGGCGACCTTGAAATTGCCAGTAGCGACACTGATTTCAATCAGTCATTTGAAAAAAATCTGTTTCTGGATATTTTTAACTAACATGTCTGATCAAAATTTAAATATTTATTTAATCTTACCTCTCAGTATCTATTCAAACATGACATATAAACACCAAGCTTTCAAAAGTTTACTACTAAGTACTTAAAAGGAATCACAGATGGGAATATTGTTCAAGGCTGAAAGGTTTTAGAAGCAAATTGGTCCTCGATTAAAATATTTAAATGCTCCTTCCTGCTTTTTTGGTAAACCATAAACAGTTATGCATACATGGACCAGCCCATCATAAACCCCTGAAGCTTTACCCACATCATTGTATGCGATGTTACTCTTTTCTGGCCACTTAATAGCCGATTGCCAAACAGTGGGATTTTGTTGACAAATTTCTCATACACCAATTTTGCAATTATTCGAAACTCCTCTATCAGAAAAGAAGTTACAGTGAAGCAAAGTCGCATTCATTAGCTGCCAGCGCTATGGGGATTATTTGCAGGTAACATATATTTAGAAATTAATTTCTTGATTTATTTTTCTTTAAATGCGTGTGGGCAAATACTTTAAGAAAGTGATTATGCAGGAAAGTTTTGGTAAAAGAAAAATGATTTGATTGTAACTTGCCAGTCTAACTACTCAATGAATTAAAGGAAATCATTGAGATAAATCCATTTCTTACCTGCCATTTGAAACTTGATTTGAACTAGCAGCACCAGCAGCCATAAAGGGTTCCTGAGATCTCGTTTTCTCCGGGCCATTCAAAGGGTAGTAATGATATTGCTGCTGAACATGGGAGATCACAAAAGTCTCTGGTAGGCTTGGTTCCGCAGTACCTGCCCCCGTAGCACAAAAGGATATCAAATTTGCATTCGTAGAGCAAAGATAATCTCGTGGAGTTCATTGTACTGCAGCTTGGAAGCGTGAAGCTGTGGTGGGATCGGTCTAGAGGTTCCTCAAGACACATTCAATGAATTGGGGACATGAATATCTGGGATGCAGAATAAATGTTTTATTCTCAGCTGATCTTTGAAAAAGAAAAATT
Organism: Larus michahellis; assembly: GCF_964199755.1. Taxonomy (NCBI): domain Eukaryota; kingdom Metazoa; phylum Chordata; class Aves; order Charadriiformes; family Laridae; genus Larus; species Larus michahellis. Next base: position 2,184,916 of record NC_133918.1, on the reverse strand, counting down.
AGGATAATGACAAGAGTCTTCTCTTTCTATTAGGGGTTTGCCATGGAGCAAAAGCTGCACTGGAGGCCAGTTGACAAGGTGTTTTGCCCTGGGATGGCATTGCACACCTGGCAACGTCAGCTGGGAACAAACTGGGAGACCGTGGGGCAGCTGCCCCACACTGCGAATGGGGAGCACAACCCACAGCGCTGCACCGTGTCTCCACTGGGCAAACCACCTCCATCTGCCTTGGGACAAGGCAAGGGGGTGAGTTACAGGGCAGAGGAGATGTTCCCAGTATAACTGGTCGCAGCTCCAGCTCTTTTCATCATAGTCATTGCTTGTGGAAGAGTCGCTTGATTGGAAGATGAGGAGTGAGAATGTGTTGCAATCACCTGTGTCCCTTACAAGAAATCAGGTGTAAACTTTGCAGAAACCCCGAGAACCATTTCATAACGGTGTTAATTAGCTCAGTTCAGCTGGCTATCAAAGCCAGGTATGTCTGGGTGTCACACCTCCGCAACAGGAGATTTCTGAAAGGTTAGTGCTGACGCAGTTCAGTCAGCGTGAGGAGGGGCTCTGCATTGTCTCACTCAGGACCTGCTGGGTGGTTCTTTTTCCTCCTTTCAGTTTGTAAATAATACGACTAAATCCCATAACTGGTTAAGAGTCCAAAGGACTTTTCTGAAAGAAAGCGGTACAAATGCCTGGATTTCTGTTAGACCGCCATCCCACAGATGTGATTAACTCTTTTACGGGTGCATTTCAAAACCCTCTTTGCAGAAAGGGTTGGCTTTACCCCGGGCACAATCACACCGTACAATGCACTTGCTGGCAGATGCATGAGCCCCGCGTAGTAGCGGAGGGCTTGACGCCAGATGCTGAGCTTTCACTGAAAACTATGACCCATAACCCCAGGTAGATCTCTTGGTTTTGCAAGTGTCTCCTCTTTCTCTGCTGGATCATGCTGAAACCCAGACCTAGACACCTCTGTATTTTACAAATATGGAAATTCAAGGCCTGATCTGGATTTGGCCATGGGGCTTTACACTCCTTAGCAAGGAAATGGTTAAGAGAGGAATAATGAAGGGAGATGGTTGTTGGGAAGCCAAACGCCGGCACAAGGAAAGAGCAGCCGGAGCGGCTTTCTGGTTCATTGCACAGAGGAAAGAATAGCACCTGCGGCATGAAGTTATACTGGATGCCTATACATTTGGGGTGTGGTGAGAAGCATTAACGTGAAGGTCAAGTGTTCAAGGCTATATACAGATCCTGTATGCCTGCATTTTTAGCATTGCATTCTTTAGAAGGGGGTTTCTTTATTGATAATGGAAATCTCCTGGTTTGGGTTTTTTGCCGCCAGGTAGGGGTGCGTTCTTATGATTACAGGAGCCTGAGGGATTCCCTTGTTGGGACGTCCTTTAAAGAAGTACAGGGATGGAATCGGAAACTGGTTTGTGTTGGAAGGGACCTTGAAGCCCACCCAGTGCCACCCCCGGCCCTGGGCAGGGACACCTCCGGGACACCCCGGCCAACCTGGCCTTGAACCCCTCCAGGGATGGGGCAGCCACAGCTTCTCTGGGCAACCTGGGCCAGGGGCTCACCACCCTTACAATAAAAAGCCATTAGCACGTCTTTACCTAAAGCATAAGCGTGCTAGCAGGCCCTGCTGCGCTGCAGAGGATTTGGAGGTGCCTCGCTTATTCCCGTAAGGCGTGCAGGGAGACTGTGGCTACATGAAATGCAGGTGCAGACATCCTGGCTCAGCTTAAAAAAAAAAAAAAACAGATCAGATTCCCCTTCCCGCACCCAGCTCTTACCCGCTACAGCGGGGGATGTTCCCTGCAGGGAGAGGAAAATCTGTCATCCCTGTTGCTCTCCATCAGCAGGAATGGCTCCAGGTTTCACTGAAGGTTCTCCAAGCAGCAGGGAGACAACAGTACTAATGTCACTGTATCAGTGTCACTGCCCTCATAGTTTATGGTCTGTGCAGTTTATGGCCTGGCTTTTCGGCTTTTGCATCTCCTTGCAGACATTCCTGGAGCAGTCTGATCACTGCATTGTGCTACCTCCCATCTCTCTCTTTCTCCAGCACAGAAATTCTTGCCTACGTGACCCTGCGTGTGATGTAAAGTTAATACAAACCATCATCAACCCAAATTCCCTTCTTGGATGCGCAGGAGAGAGCACAAACTGCAGAACGTCGGCAGTTGTGTGGCATAGTCCTGTCCTGAGCTGCCTGTTCTGGCTGGGCAGGATGGCTCCGAGCGACAGAGAGACCATCCTCGTCTGGTGCTCCTCATACTCATTTTCCCAGTTCCTCATCTCTGCAGAGAGGCTAAAGAAGTAGGTAAACCACTGCCCGCAAAGCCTTGCCAACCCCTCTGTGCTCACTCCATTCATCTGCCTTGGGGGTACCTGAGGGCTTGGAGGTGGCCCAGCCCGTGATGGAGTTTGGGGGGGGGGTGTCAACGCCCGCAGCACGTCTGAGCTCTGTTACACCCGGCATGCGCAAGGAAGGACAAAGTTCAGTAACCCCAGCACAGCACTGAGCCCTTGCCCAAGCCAGATCACCCTTGGTGTGGAGCAAAAGATGAGGAGTGAGAGGCCGACCTTGGTGAGCAGGGACAGATAATGGCAAATATCCTTGGAGAAGCAACAACAACAGGGTTCATCGGGCTGTGAGTCCCCAGGCTCGGGGAAGTGTGGCTGGAGAGCTGCCTGGCAGGAAAGGACCTGGGGGCTCTAATTGACACGCGGCTGAACATGAGCCAGCAGTGTGCCCAGGTGGCCAAGAGGGCCAATGGCATCCTGGCTTGTATTAGAACTAGTGTGACCAGCAGAAGTAGGGAGGTGATTGTCCCCCTGTGCTCAGCACTGGTGAGGCCACCCCTTGAGTATTGTGTCCAGTTCTGGGCACCTCAATACGAGAGAGATCTCGAGGTGCTGGAGTGAGGCAGAGGAGGGCAACGAAGCTGGTGAAGAGCCTGGAGAATAAATCTGATGAGGAGCGATTGAAGGAGCTGGGACTGTTTAGTTTGAGGAAGAGGAGGCTGAGGGGAGACCTCATCACTCTCTACAAAAGGCCATTGTAGAGAGGTTGGTGCTGGTCTCTTCTCACAGGTCATTAGTGATAGAACAAGAGGGAATGGGTTCAAGCTGCAGCAGGGTAGGTTTAGGCTGGACATTAGGAAAAAATTCTTCCCAGAAAGAGTGGTCAGACACTGGAATAGGCTGCCCAGGGAGGTGGTGGAGTCGCCATCCCTGAATGTGTTTAAGACTCATTTCAATGTGGTGTTAAGGGATATGGTGTAAAGGAGAACTTTGTAGAGTGGAGATGATGGTTGGACTCGATGATCCCCAGGGTCTTTTCCAACCTAAATGATTCTATGATTCACGAGAGACAGTGTGTGCATTTCCCAGTGTGCTTTGGGGAACAATATCATTATTAGCGAACCAAAGTTTCATAACATTCATTCTTTCCAAAATGTCCTTTGCCACCTTAAGGGAATTAAGCATCACAAAGGCCTGGAGAAGTTAACTTTCTGTTTTTCCAGATGTAAAGGAATAGAAAGGGAAAAAAGTCTTTTTGAGGTTGGGCATGGCAGGACGACACAGGTGTCGGAAACGTGTGTGGAGAGGGAGCCTTGGAGCCCCCAGCCTGACTTAACATCTCTTACTGTTTACCTCTTACTTCCCTGGCTGAAAAGTCCATGGGTGATCTGATTACCTTCCTCTTCATCAAACTTGTCACATGGGCCATGACTTTCTTCCCTTGCAAGGAGCTGCATGCCAAAGAGCGGTGGTCCTGGTCCTGCTGATAGATGGTTGGTGCTGGGAGACCTCATCGGGAGAGGACTCGAGTTGTTCTCCTTCCTGGTGTGCCCTCTCCTTTAGCAGTGGTGCAGCAGTAGCAGGAGGCATCCTTTGGGGGTTTGCTGCAGGCAGATATTTGTGGGAATGAAGTTCTCGAAAGGATTTAGTAAACTCGTGCCAAGTTCGGAGCCTGCAAAGTCAAGATACACAGTTTATGTAGAAGTAAGTGGTGTGGCTGGTTTGCCACCACAATGCAAACAATGTTTAAGTCTCAAACAGCACGGTCCAGTGAAGCTGTAAAGCAGGAACAGTGAGAGTGACTTTCATTAACTGAAGTAAGATAAAAATGTCAGCAATTCTAAGGATCTTCTTAGTACGCACATCTATTTTCCACCTATTTAATAAGGATAGCAGGGGTTGTTGCTCTTAAAAAGAGAGCTCAGACTACAACAAGCTTGAAGAAACAGCTTTCTATCACACCTGAGATGTCTAAAGGAAAAAGCAATAGTTGGTGGTGGAAATGTATAATATTAAAGTGATCTTTTTTGATTTTCTTCCACCAAGAACTGATACAAGTGCAAGCCAGCCGGAAAGTGAGCAGATTTAAATCCTCCACCCTGTTCCCCAGGGCATCTCAAACTATGCAGCTGAGCATGAGAGGTGTTTCGTTCCCCAGCTCTGCCCAGCTCGGAGCTGCTCCGAGGTGATCAAAACCTTGCGACCTTCGTTGGTGATCACTAAGTACATGTAAGACCGGAGGTGAACGTCACCTACCTGATTCCAAGGAGCGCGTGTCCACCTTGCACCTTCCCTGAAGTGACATCACAGCTAAGGCAAAGGATTGCAGGAGTGACCAGGTGGGACCAGGCCAGGAACGAGTCTGTACGGAGCCATGGTGTAGCTGGGCATCGTTCTCATGCATTTTCCTCTTAGAAAATTATGTTTTATTGAAATCTAAGCTTTCACCAGAACTCTGTTGGATTTCGCCCATTATATTCAGGATGCAAAGTCAAACATGCAAATAAGGCTGAAGTGTTCCATTTTAAAATGACAAGAACTTCACATTTCCATTTTTGCTTTCAAAATAATTTTTGCTATGAAAATTATCACTTGATGTAATAATTTACAATAAGAATATAAAAGAAGCCTGTCAAAATGACAACAGAATGTTTCAAGTAACTTTTAAGAACTTTTTAAACATCTCATTTTGTGCTGAATTTCTAAATATGACATTTCACTCCACACTGGATTGAAAATTGAGTTTGAAATTACAGAATTTCCAAGGAAACAGACATTTCAGTTTCCACGTAGGTGTACGCTTAATGCACTAAACGTTTCAAACCCCAGGCTTTGATTGGGTAGTGCCAAGTAGTCAATAACAATTTCTGAAATCTGTAACGGACAGAGATGGAGGCATTTCATCAGCGTTGCTTTTAAAACTTTCAAAACTTGGTGCGTTAAGAGAGACATGCAATTTGGTGGCAGAAGTGTTTCAAGCCCCCAGCACAAGTCCCCGCCGACACTCTGAGACTGTCGGTTCCCCTTGCCTGGCTCCCTGCAGGTCTGACGGTGAAACTCAGTTTCGCTGAGAGTGAACTTTTGTTTTAGCTAAGATCTAAATTCATGACTTCATCCGTTAACGGCAGGTGTGTTAGTACATGGCTTTAGTAAAAGGCGAAGGGAGTGGCTCCTATTCAAGACTGGTTTCCAGTCATACCCAGTTGGACACAGCGCGGTGGCAAGCTGGGCCAGCCGGCTTGGTGCACGGCAGGATGCTGCTCTCCCTGATGTCCTCAGGGCACTCGGCCAGTGTCCCCTTCACTCCCTTTTGTGCTCGTCCTTCTTGTGCTGGGAGGAAGCAGAGGCCGGGGACAGTCATGCCCAAAATGTCCGGACTCTGTCGTGCCCTGGGGGAAACATTTACCAAACTGAAGACAGAGGTGGGAAGAGCACCACAGCCTGGCTGGTTTCTGCCCTTTCCTTTTTTTTGCCTTTTTTTACCTCCTGCCATACATTCCTAACCAGTGTTGCCTCTGCAGGCTTGCCTCCAAAAACCATATTTTAATTTGCATTTTTCTCCTTCATGATAATGTCTCTTTATATTTTATATATATATATATGGAGTCCTGGTGAACAACAGGATGACCATGAGCCAGCAATGTGCCCTTGTGGCCAAGAAGGCCAATGGCATCCTGGGGGGCATCAAGAAGAGTGTGGGCAGCAGGTGGAGGGAGGTCATCCTCCCCCTCTGCTCTGCCCTGGGGAAGCCACAGCTGGAGCGCTGGGTCCAGTTCTGGGCTCCCCGGTTCAAGAGGGACAGGGAACTGCTGGAGAGGGGACAGCAAAGGGCTGCCAAGATGCTGAGGGGACTGGAACACCTCTCTGATGAGGAAAGGCTGAGGGATTTGGGGCTCTTCAGGCTGGAAAAAAGACAGCTGAGGGGGGATCTTATCAACGCTTAGAAATACTGAAAGGGGGGGGTGTCAGGAGGATGGGGCCAGGCCCTTCTCAGTGGTGCCCGGGGACAGGACAAGGGGTAACAGGCACAAACTTGCCCATGGGAAGTTCCATGTCAACACGAGGAGGAACTTCTTTGCTGTGAGGGTGGCAGAGCCCTGGCACAGGCTGCCCAGAGAGGTGGGGGAGTCTCTGTCTCTGGAGACATTCCAAGCCCTCCTGGACGTGTTCCTGTGCCACCTGCTGTGGGTGACCCTGCTGTGGCCGGGGCTTGGAGGAGATGATCTCCAGAGGTCCCTGCCAACCCTATGATTCTATGATTCTATATTAATAACGGAAGATGGCTTCTTCCCTATCTCTGTGAAAATGCATAAATACATGGAAATTGTATCCACTTTTAAAATATTGCAGCGTGAAAGGTCTGTAAATGTTTCCAAATGTTACACAGTTTGTTTTACTGGCTTTAGGATCAGTTTGTTGGGGGCTCAAAGCTGGACGGGACACAAGATTTCTTCTCCACAGCCACGTTGCAGACGGAAGGTCGGGAAGAAGCCCTTGTGCCAGCCTCCTGCAGGCGCTCAGGACATCACACGGTGAGGTTTTCTGAGATGATCTTCCTTGTTTTAAACTGAAATAGAGAAATGGCATTGTTGAGGTGCATGGTCAGGGTCTTGAAAACGAGCAGGTACCCTGCAAAACAGAAAAACAAAACAACAAAAAAGAAATGAAAAAAAAAAAAGAACAACCCAAAGCCTTACTCATTGGAAGGGCTTGGGAGTACTCTCTGGGAAGGAGCGTGTCTTTTGTAGCCAGTAGATTGGAAGGGAGGAAAACTGAGTTTGAAATGTGTTGTCAGTGTAGCTTTCTGGTCCTGTGAGGTGTGGATTTCTCTTTGAGAATTAGAATCTTTAGTACTAATGCTTAAGGGTTGTCTAGGAACAACATGGGGAAATTTTCAGAAAAAGAAGATTCTTTTAAAGGTTTTATGAGTTTTGGTCCAAATCATAACTCTTGAGATGTTCTTGTGGAATCCCCGCTGTCCCTGTCACAGCCTTTACCCATCGTTTCGGCGCTCTGGAGCAATCCCACCCACAAGGAGAGAAGAGGACTTTTTGTTGCTGTTTATGCTCTACTTGCCCTGGCTTGTTTTGGAAACACCCAAGTTTCAGAGCTCTCCTGGGATCCAGCTCCAGGCCACATGGCTCTGGAATGGAAGCTGAACTTCATACCTGTGGATTTCTTCTGCCTTCACAACAGGGGACAAATGCAAATTTCCAGGTAGCACTTGGTGCCATCTTATCTGACTGGCGTCACTCATATCACCAGCTGAGTCGGCTCCCTGTGCAGCTGGAGCACCCTCTAAATGCAGGGCATATTTGGGGTAGCTCTCAAGCGTAATAATTTGCCCTGAATCTGGCCCCTAAGCTCACTCCTGAGAATCACAGAATGTGTTGGGTCAGAAGGGACCTCTAAAGGCCATCCCGTCCAACCCTTCATCCAGCCTGGCCTTGAACGTCTCCAGGGATGGGTCCTCCACCCCCTCTCTGGGCAACCTGGGCCAGTGTCTCACCACCCTCAGTGTAAAGAACTTCTTCCTAATGGCTGATCTAAACCTGCCCTGCTCTAGTTTAAACCATTGCCCCTTGTCCTATGGCTCCATGCCCTTGCAAACAGCCCCTCCCCAGCTTTCCTGTAGCCCCCTTTAGGGACTGGAAGGGGCTGGAAGGTCTCTGCGGAGCCTTCTCTTCTCCAGGCTGAACACCCCGAGCTCTCTCAGCCTGTCCTCCCAGCAGAGGGGCTCCAGCCCCTGGATCATCTTCGTGATCTAGACTTGAGGGTGAATTTCACCTTGAGTCAGGCTTTGAGGCCACTTGCAATGCAGGGAAGGTCCACTGCGGAACCTGCAGTGACCACTGGACTTCACACAAAGTGCTTTTGAGGGCTCCCAAGCGTGTGGCTGGGTCAGGCGCAGGGCTGTATCTGGAGTTGGAGTGCGATGAATATTTTTTTTTTCTTGAGGTTTTAAAACCAGTAGTTGGAGGTAAGGGAATTACCTGAAATTGCTTGAAATCAGGATGTGCATGTGAATTGAATTTCACACGCCTTAATTGCTACGTTGGTAGCTAAACTGACAGGTGGATAACAGCAGCCTAGATTTACTAGGTTTGATATTACAGAAGCATTTCTGGATGTTTCCCAGAGAAAATGTGTTGGCAAGTGAGTCGTCTAAAATCCCAGTTTCAGTGGTATATTAGGAGTGTGAGCTCTGGCTCAAGAAATAGTCTTGGAGTCTCACCGAGGACCGAGAACTTACCCAGAATTTCTGACAGTTGGCATTATCTGTGTGCAAGTGCCTGTGGGAAGAGCAGGGAACTCTTATTTGGAATCTCACTAAATTCTTAAGCACAAATTACTGTATTGTACTAATGAGTTTCCAGATCAAAAGTACTTCATCTGAGTTTTAATGGTGCTTGACATAAAAAAGGTTATTTGAATTTGTATCAGTGCCTCCTCCTTATTCTGGTAGCAGTACAACGCAGAGTATTTTGGAAGATCATTTTTTCTCTTTTCCCATACCATTCATTAGTGAATGAAATTCTTTTTTTTTTCTTATCTAAAGTTGGAATAGCCCGAGCAGTCTCTTTTCATATGGAAATCTTCCAGGTCTTTAGCATTTCTTCTGGCACTCTTTGAACTTGACTTATATTTTCTAAATGAGGGGAACAGAACTGGATTGAACGCACCGTTTAAGATGAGGGGGTATCATCACTAATGTAATATATGGCACTATAATATTTTCATCATTAGATAAAAACCTATATTTAAATAATGTCATACTGCTTTTCTGGTCAGAATGCTTTGCTGAACAGATGCTTCTTAATGAGCTCTTTACAGTGACACCAAGGCCTTTTAGCTAATTTACAATGCATGAAGACCAGGAATAGTTCAAACTGTTTCTTCCCATATGCACCGACTTTAATCTGCCATTCTGTTGCCCAGCTGATCTTTTTTTTTTCTGTCCTTCCAAAGTTCCTCAAAATCCTTTCATATTTGGGCCTCTCCAAAACTCTCTCACATCTAAATAATTTTCTGGAAGCCGTAATTTTCTGGTATCCACCGCTCGCCGTCTTTTATAGATCATCGCTAAACAGATGCAGTAATCCTGTCTCTTGCGCAAATTGTTCGGATATAGAGCTGCTAATCTCTTTCCATGCTGAAAGTTTGCCTCTTATTTCCCGTGTTTTGGTTTTTCTCCCTTGACTGATTTCTCACCAAGGAGAAAACCTTTCACTGGGGAGCTATTTAGCCGCACAGCTAGGACACCACCGCATGGCTCTTGTCTGAGCAGCTTTGAGCTTCCATCTCCTCGTCAGAGGTCCCTGGAATAAAACAGGGGTAGCACATATGGGGTGTTGCGGATCCATGCAGATGGAGCGTGTTTACATCCCTGTAAGGCGGACTCAGCTTGTTGCCGTGTGATGTGTTCTTCAGGATTCCTTCGGCAGCTTGCAGTTTATTTGTTTTGCCGGAGTGAGAGGCTTTTGGAAGTCGCCGAGACAAAGTGAGCAAACAGGAGCAGAAACAGAGCCTCCGCCAGCTGGCTCTCGGATGCTCCCTCCTCCTCGGATCTGGCCGTCACTGCTGCTAGCTGGGACTTGCCCGCGAACAATAGCCGAGTGCAGCGCAAGCAGGGTGCTCATTGCTCTGTTTGATCAGGGCTAAACTCTCTGTGTCTTTGGGGCGGCTTCAGGGGTGAGGCTCGAGGTTGAAAGGCTCGTTTGTATGTCCTTCATCTACTTGTTCCACTTGGTTTTCGGGGAGGATGTATCAGCTGCAGGGCAGCTTCAAAAGGAAGAGTAGTGACATATTGCTCAGTGTAAGAGCATTTTCTCTCTCGAAACCAAGCACCCGGTGGGAGTCAGGGAGCACAGCACCTCAACCGCGAAGCAACACAGGTGATTGATGGGGAGACCGAGTAGATGGGTGTAGGCAAAGAGTCAGGAATGAGACACAGCAGGGCTGGGAGCAAAGGGTTTGCTGAAGGTCAGATCTTGGGTCCTGTCACAGAACAGGGTAGGGCTTAGAAGAGGATGTGCACGTACAGCTGATGGCCCAGCGACCCCAGTGAAAGCCTGTCCAGACACGCAGATGGTGGGAAACCATTGTGGGGACCATGCGAAAGGACAGGAGGAGAACGCAGTGAGGATGGAGAAGCTTAAAAAGAACAGGAGGAAAAGGGAACATAGAGGCATCATCTTTAGGAAATCTCACGACGCCAAGCCAAAGTGGACAGCGGGGCCTCTGCCAAAATACAGCTCCATGGGAGGCGGGCAGAGGGCACAGCTCCTGTGACAGACCCGATCTTAAACGCGGGTGTGTGTAACCCCCCCTGCACCCCCAGCCCACCCCGTGGCTGTTCCTACCCTGCAGAACAGCCTGTGGTGGCCGGGGGTACTTTTCTTCTGATTAATATCAGACTTAGAGGATTTTCTTATCCAAAAAGACCCACTATTTAAATTGAAAAGCGAGAATAAAGCCTGAATGAATCTCTTCCTTAGATGACTGGATTGCTATCAGAGGGCTGGCACAGCAGAAGGCTTCCAGTTTAGGTGACATGAAAGATTTTAGCTCGCCCTGGTCTGAATAATTGAACTGACATGATTAGATCATCCTTTTGATGGTCTAATTGAATTACGTGAATTTCTAAAAGCTCTTCTCAGTACGGCTGATGAATTTTATGTTTGTATTGAGCCAAGCAGATGAGGGTGCAGATAAAGACAATGTTGCATGCTTTCTATGTGATTTCTCTACCGAATCTAACCATAACAAGAGGTCAGCAAGGGATTTTCATGCCAATTATCAAAGGTTCGTCTCAGTTTCTCCTCTACTGGCAACTTGTCCCGGTAGGTTTCTGTGTAATTTTGCAGTTGATACGGGATATTATTTATCAGCTTGTTTCCTGGGCAGTTTGAGTAGCTAAAACAGAGGGAAGCTGCCTTTGGCCTTTATGGGACCTGAGTTTCCGTTATGCCGAGGGATGAGCTCCTAAGCCCATGGACATTGTGAGCTGAACACCAGCCCTACAAGGACAGACCCCTTTTCACTCGATTTCCTGACCTTTGCCTGCTCTTGAGCACGGGGCGGAGCAGAGGCAAGAGCAACGCTGGCAGGCAGAAGACAGATTTTAAAAAAGGAGCTTGTTCCAGCAGCGCGAGCGTCATGGTCTGCAGAAAGGGCGAGGTGCCAGGTTCAGCTGGCTCCACCTGAACTTCACCCCCAGGCAGAAGCAAAAGTGTCGAAAGGATTGCGGCAGACGGGAAGTTAGTTTAGCCTGGAGTATCATAGCGTGGAGCGGAAGGCTTGGGAAATCCTGCGGTAACCTGTGTTTGTGCTCGGATGAACCCTGTGTCATCAGTCGCTTGTGAAAAGCAGGAGATTTACAGCCACGGGAACCTGGTACATCTGAGAGGAGGAGCAGAGGTTTCTCCTCCACCTCGTACACCGCCCTTCCGTCCTGACAGACGCCGTCCCTCTCGGCCACCCGAAGCTCTGCTGGGAGATGCTGCAGGCCATATGTAGCTTCAGCGGTGGGAAAAGAGCAGCTGCCGCTTCTTCGGTTGTTACCGTTGCTCGGTACCGCGCACAAGCCTGTTTTCAGCTGCCCCGCGCACATTGTAACTGCGCGTTTGTCTGCTGCAAACTAAGCCAAACTGCAGCCTGGCCAGAAAGAAAAAACAGCTACGATCAAAGTGGAAATTTCGCTGCTTCCAGCCCTTCCCCTTCTTGCGCTTTCTCAGCTGTAGCATCCCGCAGTCTGGCGTCTGGGGCCGGCCAGGACAAGGACCAGGCCTGCAAAGTTCATGAAAACATCTAATACACCCCTTAAAAATGCGGTGGTGCATCGGGGGGCGGTAACCCTCTCCTGCACCTACAAAGAGGTGTGCTGCCTTTGAAGCGTGAGATTCAGCTGGAATTTTTAAAATGGCTCCATCTCTCGTTTATACTAACAGTGTGATCAAGACAGGATGCATTTCCTAAGCTGTTCCTACAACGCGGAGCCAAGAAGTTTTCTTTCTAGGAACAAAGTTAGTATTTGGAACACTTAATTTAAGCACAAAAAGTCCAGATGGATTTTGACAACGGCCTTGATAGCTGTTGCGGTTTGTCATGGTTATAATCTCAAGATGAGAATTTGATATTGGATCAGTGTGGAGTTTAACGGCATAACAAACGACAAAACCCATCTTCAGAAAATGACACCCTGAGGTAAACGTAGTCATTTTCTTTCAGGGGAAAAAAAAAAAAAAGCCTGGACAGGAAGGATGAACCTTATCAGCTTGTGTAAAAGAAATCCCAAAATTTGCATTAAATTTTTGTTAAAACTACACCATGGTATGACACTGGTAAGGACATGTCATTCCCAGGCACTCCATAACGAGTAGCAACCCGATGGTAAGAAGCCAGTTGGATTCTTGAGACTTGAAGATCAGCAGCTTGAATAAATAAAAGCGGATAAATTTATGTTGTCTGAAAATAGCATGTTCCTTGTTTTACAGCCACTTCCTTTCATGCCATCACAAGCCAGTTCAGGTTTTTGCGGACTAACTGGTCTGGGGGCTCAGGTGACTGAAAGGGCACGTCTGTGTGCCTAGAGGGGTGGCCTCGGTGCGACCTCCCGTCACAGGCTGGGCTGGGGAAACACGCCAAACCTCTTTGTTCACGTCTAGAAGAGGAGATGCGTGTAAATGCAGCAGGTTTAGTCTTTTCTCTTCTGACAGTCCTTGGTCTGAACTGGAGTGCCAGGCACCCAGAGTTTCATAAACACGGTCCCAGCCCACTGATGAGCAGACGCTCTCCTAACTCCTTTTGCCTAAAAACGAGGATCAGTCACTGCCTGCCTTCCTGCCCTTTCTCACCCCTCAGGATCCCGCCAGACTGGCTTTTGTTCACCATTTCACTGAAACTAACTTTTCCAAAGCCTTTTCCATGTCAAACCTGTCCCGGCTCTTCCTCCTGTACACCCTGCTGCTCCTCACACCAATGTTCAGGTTCTTTAACGTCCAGCTCTTCCCTGCTTACATCACTCCCTTCTCTCTCATTCCTTTCAAGGTCTCTGCTCCCCCAGGGACGCTGCAGCTCTTTCATGAGTCTCTGCCCTTCATCTCCTCCTCTTCCCTCCGCACCCGCTCTCCGACCCATGCCGTCAGGAGCGTTGCAGCAAACAGCCAGTCACCTCCAGGCCACGTCTATGATTTGGAAGTCGCCCCCGCACGCAGCACCTTGCGTCTCTCAAAGACTTGTGTCCTTGAAAAAAAGGCTGAGCAGAGATGTTGGCACAAAGGGAACGGAGCAGCCCCTTTTCATTTGCTGACTTGTCTCTTGCCTGGCCTTCCCCTGGGCTCTTTGAGCTTTCAGTTCGGGATGCAGCATGACAAAGGTGACAATGCGGGCAGCACGCAGGCACAGTCCTGCCTCAGTCAGCACTTTTATCAGCAGAGGTCACCTTTGCCCAGGCTCTTGAAGTCAGATGTTGTTGGTTCCACGTCCTTGCAAAGACCTGCAATAAGGCTAGCGGCCTCGGGCGCCTGGACTTTGAGGCCAGTGATGGGCTAGGAGCAGAGCCTGCTCGACAGCTTCCCTGTGCTCCCAGGAGCTGAGCCCCGTGTTGCCAGGACGTGAGCATTTAACCCCTTTGCGCCGTCCTCCACAGCCTGGCTGGGTTGGAGCAGTTGCTGCTGTTGTTTCCACGCCATGTCCCACAGCCTTGGACATCTCTGCACATGGGGCAAGCTCGCTTCACCCTGCCGCGCTTGCACAGCCGTTGGGGTGGCAACCCAGCACAGCAGCCTCCGTCCAGGTACACGGAGGCGATTCTTGTGTCTCCTCGCCTTTCGGTGGTTGCTTGACTGTCCAGCTGGCACGGGGCCTGTCCTGCTGAGATGGCACAAGGTGACACAACCCTCCCTGACTGTGCAGCACCAGTTGGCACGACCACGGGTAGGAGCCGAGCAACAGACGCAGGCAGAGCCTGAGCCCCGTTCATCACTGACCTGCAGTTCACGCGGCCACCGCCGTCCCTGGGAAAGCTGGGTACCACAACCGTCCATCGCTGCAGGGTCTGGTCCTCTTCACGGTCACCAGGTGGCACGAGGTTGTTGATGCTCAGCTTGCTGACGGGTAGAAGACCCCTGTCAGTGGGGCAGGAATCCTCCAGCCCAAAGGCTGTAGTCTCCTGCTGGAATGGATTGTCCTTACACTATGGTTGTGTGGCAGGCAGCCCTGGGTCCTGATGACACTTTGCTCTTCCCTTAAATATTAATGATGATGTTCAGTCGAGCTGCCTCACTTCTGAGATCACACACAGGGCAACAGTCAGGCTTTTTTTCATCTTCATACGCCATCTGCTCTTTCATCGTGTCGTTTGTAACGGAGAGGCCCTTGCATTCAGGAAAATCACTTGGTAAATACACTACTGTTTTCCTGTGATACCTTTTACTGGGATGTTAACTGCTCTAACTGTGAAAGATAAATAGGTTTAATTAGTGTTAAGACATTCCTTTTTTAACATTTACGAGAGTCTAATTATTATTCCCCTTGCATAGGCAGACTCGGAATTGAAAGCATAGCATAGAGTAATCTCCTCTGTGGCGTGCACTGTCAGGAGTGTCCCATGAATAATGTAGGACCGCGTTGTCATATTGCACTCAAAGAAAATACCAAAACTTTTCTCTCAGATCCTGAACTCCTGTTCGTGAAGGATCGAGTGTATTCCTGGGGGAGCTGACTCTGCTGGGAGCTGTGTGGCGCAGAGTGGAAGCTGTCCTTTTTCCATCACCGTGGAAAGCTTTTGCCGGTCTCAGGAGGAGCAGGTTCGGCCGAACTAGGGCAGAGCGCTGCGTACGCTGACAAAGAGACGATCGCCGTGTCGCACAGGGTCTGCACCTCCAACAGTCCCGACGCGGCTCCTCTTCAGAGCTCAGCGTTTCTGCCCTGTTCTTTTGAAGCGGTGACTGACTATTTATTTACGAAGTATTGAGGATCAACAGTCTCTCTCCTAAAATCTATGATTCTATGATTCTATGGTCATTTAGTTGTTACGGGGCTTGTTTTCTGGCCTCACTGAGGGAACGTGAAGTATTTGACGGCTCTATGAAAAGGACTGTCTGTTCTGGCTCCCTGCATTCCTACGAACCCACCAAAAAGTATTGATAACTGCAAACAAATTTAGAGACACGTTAGTAAAAAAAAAAGTTTGGAAACTGGCAATGTCCCAGTTAAACCAGTGTCCTGCCTCTTGTGATGGGCAGCAGCAAGTGGCTACAGGAGCTGGAACAGAAGCACCATCATGAGTGACTGTAGGAAATCCTTCCCTCTTTGGGAAGTTTCTCCCTAAACTGTATCCATTAGAAATCAGTCTTGTTCAGGAGATGGAACATCCCACCCCACAGAGGTGTGAGGTTTCTCCTGATTGTCTCCCCGGCACCAGAAATGCTGATGGAGCTGAATGCAAAGTCACGTTTAGTGCTTGTTCTGGAGTCAGGGAGAGCGCTGACGTTTCTGAGAACAGCCCTCGGCTTCCTCCAGCACCAGGGCCAGGACTGAGGCTGAGCACTGGGCAGGATGGATCCCCTTCGCTCAGGAATAGCTCACCATCCTCCGTGCTTCTCCGCGAATGTGATGATATCTGACAGGGAGAGTGGGGCCTTACTGCTGCTCCGAGGCAGCACCCGTAGGAGAGGTGTTATGAGTTGTTTCTTAAAAAAGCCCTGATCTTAGCCTTAGCTAAATGAGGATGGGTTTAAACCAAGACATAGAATGTGTTGGGTCGGAAGGGACCTCTAAAGGCCACCTAGTCCAACCCCCTGCACTGAGCAGAGACATCTTTAACTCCATCAGGTCGCTCAGAGCCTCATCCAGCCTGGCCTTGAATGTCTCCAGGGATGGGGCCTCCACCCCCTCTCTGGGCAACCTGGGCCAGTGTCTCACCACCCTGGAGGGGAATGGAGAAGAAAAAAGGTAAGCTAATGGTAGAAGAAGAAAATATACTGAGAAAAAAAGGTGGAGAAGGGGAATGTAACCTAGAGAGAGGCTCTCAAAGGTCCTGAACTGTTCACAGAGATGAAAAACCCACAGACACTTAAAATGTAGGGCAAGGACCAACTTTCCTCTCTTGCCGCTGTTGAAAGCCCCTGAACACTGGGCAGCAGAAGACTGCAGAAGGGCGGCACGGAGCGTGATGAGTGCGGCTGAGGGCCAGGGGAGGGCACCAGATGCTGCAAAGCAGCAGCCCATGTGCTGCCACATCCCCAGCCAGCCCAGGGGAGCCGGAGGGGAGGTGGCGGAGGCAGCTCAGCACCCTGAGCTCGCACCCATCCGTGAGCCCCTCTGCGGTGTCTCCTTGCTCGGGGTGGGGGCTCATTGCCCTCTCTGGCTCCGTGTCCTGCTGTCCCGGCCGGGGAAGCTGAGCCGCTTTGCACATTCTGTGTCGCTGGGAGGACGGATGCCTGCTGTTATAAGGGCAACCTGAATTCAGGTTCGTGCTCAAAGCACGCAGGCAGGAGCAATTTTGCATACGCAAACAGGCTCCTGCCTGGGCATAAGGTACCGGGGGGGTGATGTAAGCCACGTCTGCGCACCCTGTGAAGGCAGGACCCCGCGGGCAGCACGGATCCTGTAGAAACAGGGCTAATGGTCCCTTGCAGCGGAGCGGGTGAGCTGTGTGGGTAAACAGGTTTTATTTCCCAGCCCACCAGTCGGTCCTGAAATGTTGCTGGCAGCGTATGCAAAATGCAGCTCAGAAATCAGCAGTTCCACCTGGCTACCCAGAAAACCGAGCCGTCAGCATCCCTGGCCCTAGGCTCATGGGGACCATTACCTCTGGATTTGTTCCCTGAATATTAATCTTACGGTTCCGTCTTGGGCACTCTGCCTAAAATAATAGCAATAAAACCCCCAACGTAATCTCAAGACTAGCACTACTAAAAGGACTGGATTCCTGCACTGACTGTAACCAGTTGTGATATTTAAGGGCTCTATCCT